>NC_143229.1:5503587-6185670 GCF_030267445.1 Bombyx mandarina | reverse complement strand
ACTTGTGTTATTATCTCATTCTTTCCATGTTTTCGTTTATTAAATAAAATGCCTTAAGCCGATGTTGGTTCTGTAGATTGACGTTGATTTAAAAATGTTTACATTTAAACCCCTCTGTCGAGGAAGCGGTTAGGAGATAGCATTATTACTTAATATTACTTAATAATGCTATTTTTTCTGATAGTTTTACCATTTAAATGTTGTTGAATATTATTATTTTTCTATTGCCCTTGTAGGCAGACGAGCATACCTCACCTGATGGTGAGTGGTTACCGTTGCCCATGGACTTCAGCAATACCAGAGGTAAAGCTAAGCCGCTGCCTATATGCTACGTGAATATAGATTTGATTACGAGATAAACAGGGTTTGTCGGAAAATGCACCCAAGTCCAAATCGAACATCTTATTCAAATATGGTAATTGAACTCTAAAACGATACTTGGACTATAAACAGCACATTACAAATTCAATACAATATCGTACCAATAAATTGCTTAATGATATTAAATATCGACGAATTAAATATCGATATATATATGCTTATATATATAAGCTTATATATATAAGCATATATATATGCTTATATATATGCTTCGACACAAGAGAAATTAATAATAAATCAAAAACAACAATACACATTCTCAACTTAAAAAACAAACAAAAATTTCAAAATATAGGCAAAGAAATAAGGGTTGTGTTTCTTTTTTTCTAAGTAATGTTATCAATAAGTTTCATTATTATCATTAAAAAATGTAAAAGTTGCTTCATTTTGGCAAAAAATCCCCACCGCCCCTTTGAAAACGCTTCAAATAAAAAAAACAGGAAATATATGCGAAACGAAGCTAAATCTTAAGCAGTCAGTGATCGTGGTCGAATTCAAACCATGGCGAATGCTAGTTTTAAAGTTTAATTTACCAGTTTTCAATAAGTTCAATATGTTTTTAACGTTAATATAAAATCAAACAAACTAAAAAGAACAACAAAAGATCTTAAACGAAAAATAATCACAAATAGTTTTCAGTTGTGCATTATATTTGTGGTTACTATAAATCGGTGACCAAACTACCTACTAAGCTACCAATCATATGAAGTTTATGATCTCTTGATATTGTTTTTTTGTTTGTTTTTGTAATAATTTTGTAATAATAAGAGATTTCAACATGAAATAAGTAGTGCCCTTGTACACTGTATCCTTATTGTAGTGTTTCTTCTAACAGCTGTGTGTACAAAATATATTAAATAAATATATAAATAAAAATAATTTTATTTTTTATTTAATCTATTAGTAGCTCGAGTTTTGCAAACTCCTACTTACTGTTTTTCATGTAATGAAATTGTAAATACGTTTGAGTAAATATATTTTTTTTCTTTTCATTAGCTGTCGAACGTTTACATGTACAATTATTGTTTGTAAATCCTCATCTCGGTACTCACTCCTAATTATATGTGAAGTTATTTTATCTGCTCGACAGCAAATACGTGTTTTATACGGTGTTCAGTTATCGCGTATTGTTCGACATTGAAATCATTGTTTTTTGAAATTGTTGTGAAAAATATGATGGAATAATAATGAAACACAAATATTTGTAAAGTTTTATTTATATCGCTCAGACGGATACACGAGTTCAGTTGTTTTAACTGGTTAACTTAGGACACGAGTATAGGTCTCATTTCTATAGTAAAACCGATGCCCCACCCTTGAAACCGGAACGCATTACTGTATCACCTGTGCGGGCTAAAAAGACGCTCTACCAACAGTATCACATATTAGTAAACTCACTATTTTCAAGGTAATATATAACCAGATTCGAAACATTCTAGTTTTTGTTTTGTGTACTTATCGTAATAACAGAGGGCTCGCATACTTCATATGACAATATTCTGTTATGTGATGTGTCCTGAGGAAACAGCTATTATATATAACGTCGGCTACCTCAAGCGAATGCGTTCACTTTTTCCTAGATCCGACCCAAGGAATCTGACCTAAGTAAAGTATTTAACGGTGATGTTCCGAATTACATGAATATGAAAGAACATTCTTCTCAAAGATCCAATTCTTTGCTCTCTTATTTACAATCTATCCAACAATCCATCAAAATTTTTGATTTTAAATACAAAAATTATTCAATATTCCGATTATAGTTTAATTCTGAACGAATAGTAGGTAGTTTATGTTCGAGTTAAATCTTACCTTAGTCTTCACCTAATCGCGAGTAAATTTTAGTTAAGTACCACCGTAACGACCTCTTTACCTGCGAGTCATTCATTCCCTATTTCTGCCGTGAAGCAGTAATGCGTTTCGGTTTGAAGGGTGGGGCAGCCGTTGTGACTATACTGAGACCTTAGAACTATATCTCAAGGTGTGTGGCGCATTTACGTTATAGTGTCTATGGGCTCCAGTAACCACTTAACACCAGGTGGACTGTGAGCTCGTCCACACATCAACGCAATAAAAAAAAAAAACTTTCCAGTGCAGCAGAGTAGAAGTTGTTATTATAATGTAATTAACATTTTGACATTCATGTCTATGTTACGAGTATGAAGAGACCACTGATAAAACAGCATTACGGCTTTCTCATATATAAATACGACGTATGATAAAATGACGATAAATAAATTGACATCATAGTTAAATAATACTTGAGACGTCTTGTCACCGTTTCTCAAAGGTGGGTAGCTCCTGGTTATATTTCCGTTACATTGCGGGTACCGGTAGCCGCTTGTTCGGTTTAAGATTGATAAAAAAATATTCTATTTATTTTCTTGGTCAAAGCACGTGTTACTTATGATGTTATATGAAAACAAACTCAATTGTAATTACAGATACCATTATTTAATTGAACGTGAAGAATTACAATACTATGAGCAACTGTAATTAAAAATCGTCAAGATATAAAAATATCACAATGTATTATAGCATTGTTTGAATTAAAACAAAATAATCTTAACATTACAAAGCTACTGTCTAGTAATTTACAAAATGTAATTAAGCAACATTCATAACGGTCATCAAATTCACGCTTTCGTTTTAGAAGTTTTCTTCTTTCCAAATTGTTCACCCTCTTCGATGGTAGTCATGAATTCACAGCCTTTGGTTTCAGGTAATAGGAACGTAACACAGCCCGCTATCAAAGGTAATAATGCAAAACAAACTGGTGGCAGCCAGACGGCCACATCCTCAAGCGATATCACAAAAGGAGCCACCATAGAACCAACACGAGCACTCATAGACGAAACTCCGATAGCCGCATTTCTAACGACAGTAGGGAATAGCTCGGTACAATACAAATAGACAACAACGAACACAATGAAACTTGCAACAACACCGATGCTAGCGCAAACTACCGAACCTGTTCCTTGTGGTATTACCGCCAGGACCAGGAGACAAAACGCGCAAACAAAACTAAATACTATGACGATTGTTCTTCTTCCAATAACTTTCATTAACGGTATAGACAACAGGGTGCCAAGTAGCGTGACACTGGCGCTTGCAGCCACATTAATGAAAACGTCTCCACTGAGTTGACCAACGTATTGGGACACTCCGTAAAAACAATAACTGCATGTCAACCAATTGAAAGACATAGCCAATATATTTTTCCGCAAGTTCGGTGTCCGAAATAAGTCTAGTACGGTTCCTTTTTTTAATTTGTTTTTCTCTAAACTTGCTTGAAACGCTTCGATATCCGTTCTGATAGCATCCGTAGGTCGTTTGTTTCTGTAAAAATAAACATTAACTGTTTTTTTTGTTTTTTTTTTTGTCTTTAATAATACTCCTTTTTTATACCTACACATATTATAACGTAGTTGATGACATTAATGTAGTATTTAAAAAAAATCGAGTATTGAATTCAAGATTCAGAAAATAATTGTATTTTCGTAGACATTCTTACAATTACTTTTAGGGTTTTTTAACCTAGCGTTTATTATTTTCATTTTATTATTTATGACATTTCAAATACTTTAGTCTACAGTTTTCGTGACCACTAACGATTGAAGAAGCAATTTTCGAAACAAATATTAAATATATATATGTATCTGTATTACTTACATTTTCGCTACTCGTTCTAAAATGGTGATGGCTTCCTCGGTTCTGTTCACTGCTATCAACCAGCGTGGCGTCTCCGGTACCAAAATTACATATGACAACAAAACAATCACGGGAACTGATATTGAAAGTTGAAAAACAGAGTAATCTCTACAAAAGTATCCAAAAACTGGTAAAAGCATATGGCCCAGATTGAAAGGTACTTGATACAAAGCTGAGATTACATCTCGATACTGAGCTCCAACAAACTCCATGACGATAACAAATGACGTCACCATTGTGCCACCAACGGACATCCCCACAAGGAACCTTACGAATGTAAAACTCCAATAATCTGGGACATAAGCGGCAGTAATACCCATCGTTACTTGAATCACGACGGCCACTAGCAGAGGGTTTTTCCTTCCGAATCTAAAATGATACAGAATCACAATCAATTGCTAAGTCAATTTTTCATTTCATTATAGGAAATAATAAGAAATTGAATATCACCTATCCGAGGCCATTCCGAAGAACACGCTGCCGAATAGCGTGCCCAGTTGAAACAATGTTTGCGTAAAACTAGTCAACCACTTTCTGTCACATATTAAGTCCCATTCCATTATTATAGTCCGTTTGAAGACTGATGTGTCGTATATAGGTTCCGAACAAGGACAAGTTTCGTTGCTCGTACTTGCACAAATATATGACACTTTTGGCGATAAAAATATGATGGCCATTTGATGGAATGCGACCGGAAATTTTACTAAGAATACAACTAAACATAAGTACAATTGATATTTTCCAAAAGATCCGATGACTTTTTGAATGAGATCTTTCTTTGGCGAAGGCGTGGCCCCTGAAATGAAAACAATAATCATTGTAATTGATTTAATTCAAATTACTCTTTTGTGAACTAAACTGAGTGCGCATTTGTTACTGTGGATTTTTCCCTACCTATACGTTGATAGCCCAAGAGGCTATTTCAGCTACGCCCGAACGGGTGACCGGGAAGCCGTAACAAGAGCAGTGCTTCACTGAATCTAATATCGTGTCGGAATTGCGACCTACTGAGGAGATTCGCCAAGAAATACTTTAATTGTGTCTGTGGGCTAGGCTGCACATCGTATTCAACGCATTCGACAAGAACGGTGACGGTACTTAGAGAAACTAAAAGCACTGAGAGCAGAAGCGGAGGATTCGATAAGACATGTTTTGCAACGACGACTTTCAGTTGCTCCGTAGCCTGAGTTGGATATGCAGTTAGAGGCGGCCACCATAAGAGGGTTAGAAACAACTTTATTTATATTTTAAAAAAACATATCTTATTCATATGACGAGTGGGCGCTTTATACGAAACATAGAAAAAAAAACAAATTCTAACTACAATGTATAATATGTATAAATAAATTTATACTATTACAAAAGCATAACAGAAGTGTTTCTAAACATTAACAATACACGATAAAAAATAATATATTTTTTAATCGTATACTTTAATAACAGATCTCAGAATTGCTTCTAATAGGAACAATCGCCACTGGAGGAAGATTCTTTTCGGATTCTCCCGATTCACTAACGGTGCTTTTAGGTACCTCAAGAACCGATCATCGTTCTCGTCGCAACCATCGCGACGCGACGAAGGGCTTGGCGAGTAAATTAACCCACAGACACAGCCCACTGAGTTTCTCCCCGGATCTTCTCAGTGGGTCGCGTTTTCGATCCGGTGGTAGATTCTGCGAAGCACGGCTCTTGCTAGGGTTCGTGTTACCAACAACGTCAGGTTTGAGCCCCGTGAGCTCACATACTCGCCCGGTTACGCTGACATAGTCTCTCAAGGCTACAGCTTAGATAGGAAAAAAAAGGAGGAAGATATGGCGCGGCACTAGGACTTTAATTGTAAATATACAAACAAAAGCGCTAAATTTCTTAATAAAGATGAGAGTTGTACGCGAATGTACAAGACCAGTAAATACAACTATATGAGAGGTATGTATTAAATTAGTTATGATTCAACCGTTTTTAAAGTATGCATTGTTTGTGATTCGACGCTAAACATTGCCGTAACGAAAAACGTGGATGCTTTGTCACTATACAATATATATAACTATTATATAACAATATATATAAATATATAACTATTTTTGAGTGTTCTAGCACGTGCAGTTATTTGGACAAGATTGTTAAAGTCGAAGTATAATATCTACTACAAATGCTCTGAAAAATATATGTAGAGCACTAAATCTTTTCTTGTATTCTTATTCGAGAAAATTGTTATTGACATGGGGTACTAAAACAACATTTAAAAATATTATTATATGTATGTCAAATTATTTCAAGCTTTGATGTAGTCTAACAAAAATTTTTTTTCGATGGATAGGGATTCCAGCGCATCCATACCACTACTACTTTTCTTTTTAAATCCTTATATAATAATTTAGATTTTTATTTCTCAGCATTGAATACAACAAAAAGTACACACAAAGCTGTTCTTGAATTTATTAAGATAACTAGCGACCCGCCCTCGCTTCGCTTCGGAAACATTAAAACACACATGAAACAAAAAACAAAAAAATAAAAATAAATATAAAAAGTAGCCTATGTTCATCAGGGACAATGTCGGCTTCTAATGGAAAAATAATTTTTCAAATCGGTCCAGTAGTTTCGGAGCCTATTCGAAACAAACAAACAAACAAATCTTTCCTCTTTATAATATTAGTATAGATATAGGAATCCTAAAGTAAACAGACAATGAAAGGAAACACTTCCAACAGCTGAATTTCTATGATCCTTACATTATTTAGCGGTATATCATAAACCTAATTTTGTCACAGTCTTTATAATTAAGCCATTATAGTCAGGAGTGTAGTACATAAGTTCCAATATTTCCAATTTCTATACCATATAGCGTACATACTGTCCGCTTTGATTCGTTCGTTAGTAGCTCAATAAAAAACTAGTATCAGTAACAGACAATATTAATATACACATAATATACACATAAATGCACCGATAACCCGAAGTCCTTGACATGGTGTCTTAATGAAGATAGGGAATATTTCATAACCAGAAAAAATCACACTAATTTGTAAAATTATAATTATATAGAACGTAAATAGGTATTTTCAAAGTGTACAATATTATGTACTTTATTGTAGACTTTGTTCTCAATACACTCCATATGAATGATAGCAAGTACTGTGAGATAACGAGATACATCTTTTCGTAGGTATTGTGTATAAATATAAGAGTTGTACATGCAAAGCAAAACGCAGCTATAAATTCGCCGTTATTTATGTCATTGTGGTGTTTATTGAGGTCGTGATGGCCGTTATTGCATTACAATAAACAACTACATACCAACTTCAATCTTTTCAATGTGAATGGCTTACTATATAATTCATGGCATACTATAATATAATGCCGGTTATTCTCAGAGGTTTCCAATGTCGAAACGATAATAAGGTCGTAACATTTTTACCAATAAGAATTATTCTTTTTGTAAAATCGCTTTTTTATATATTCATAGTGTATCGCCTTGCTCTAGTTTCTTTTTTCAGGATTTTAAAAGTAATTTTAAAAAAAAAAAAATTTATAACTACATACACTTCGCTTTTAAAAGTTTTATAAACGCTAGGTGTAATATAAAGCCACATGAGTTAGTCACACAAGTCCATGGTCTGTAATGTTTCATTGCATGCAATGTAAAAATAAATCGTGAAGTATACACTTTTGGGCGACTATTTTTTAATTTTCTTATGTTAGCCACTGTCATCGTCTGTTTTTGTATTCAGGAGCACCCTGTATTAGGTCTTGGCCTTGTAAACGCTAGTTGTGTATCTTGTACAATTCAGAATAGTTTATGAATGGATGTATTGTCATATTTTTTCCAAAAATTTAAAGTTTTAAAACAGATGAATCTCGATCGAATACTTTTTGTGTGTATAAACAAACCCATAAAGAAAAAAGAACATAGACAAAAATTGTTAAAGTTCTAGATTTATATTATGTGTTGTTGTTGTTTACGATTACTTCAAAAAATTTAAAGACACTTTTATAGCGCTAACATATAAATTAAATTAAATTAATGAAAAATCTACATTAATTGTTTACGACAAAATTCACGAATTACCTATTAGTGATAGGTTCATGACTGAAATTACTAGATAATGTGTAAATGTGCGACCTAAATTCCACTTGTTTTTACTCATTAAAAATATAAACAGCCCCGAACATAATATATACAAATAAAAATATAAAAATTACGAAAACAGGCCTAGGTAGGCTCAGATAATATTTACAGTAACGGGGTCAACATACTGCAATAATTACTGATACTTTCACTTATATCGGTACAAACCATTTTCGTCCTTGTGTTGCTGCAATTCCATTCTTTATAATATTTAATTTTAAGAGCCACTAATTTTATTGTCACACACGACTCACGATCCAATTCAGGATCCAGTGTAAAGCCGTTCTGTTCGAATGGCGACAAAGGACTGACAGAATAACTCGTCTGTGCATTACCTCTCTCTTAACAGTGTCATTGTTGTCAGAGATAGTAACGGCAGAATCTACGTAGCCAATTGAATACATAGCTGCAGCTACATGATATAATAATTTTTATTTTACAACTATCGCTTACAATGGAATTTAGTTTACATAATCTTCAGATCTCTCGTGGCGAAATAATTTGGTAGATCATCTAGTAAATAATTAAACTCTTTCCACTAACCAACATTTACGACAGATAGTTAAGTTCAAACATCATACTTTACTGATGTATATATACATACCACCTGGCTGCCTATTTTTGAAGAGAGCATTCATGCTTTTCATTCTGAAGGGTGACGACAACCATATTCTAATACCATTGATACTTTTAATTTAAATCTTAAAGTTGATGGCGACATGAAATCAATTAAGTTTATGAATGTCAAACCTAGACCTTAACTGGGCTAGATAATTGCAACAACGTTTAATGGGTTTCGCTACTTAACCAAGTTGTTAGTTGAGACCAAAATACTGATGGATTAACAAAAAGGGAACAGAAGGAGCCAGAGTAGGGTCTGAACCATTAGTGGCCACCCAAAATAAGACTAGTAGATAATACTCTTAAGAACTTCTCAAAAATCATCATAAAAATAAAAAAAAACTTCGAAACAGTCACATAAGTGTTTCGAAGTGAAATGAATAAAGGCTAGCTTTTAAGAAGTCCGTTTAGATATTTATTTATTTATTTATTTATTACACTTCATGTAAAATTTACATTGGCGGACTTAATGCCTAAGGCATTCTCTACCAGTCAACCAAAGGTAGTACAGAGTAAATAGTGGTAGGTGCAATGAAATTTATATTAGGTAACGAATACATACAAAAAAAGTATATCTACATATATACAAAATCACATATACATATACATACATACATACATACATATAATAGTTTATACAGTATTAAAAGGAATATATTAATAAATTTCCTTAACAAATAACTTCATCAAGTTCATGACGATTCCGCTAACTTTTCCAACAGCATTCGCCGAACCCTTAACTTGAACGTGCAGCGGTTAGTAATAGTCCTGATCTCGAGAGGAAGCGCATTCCATAGCAGAACAGATTGCACGACGAAAGAGTTACGAACATAACTAGAACTATGTGTGGGACAACGAAATATTTGTGTTTGGGACCCTCATAGGACGCTGCAGACACACATGGAAAATAAAATTTGGTCAACGCCCTGACTTGCAGATTATGCAAAAGGGAAGTGGAAATATAGGTTGTTAATGCGATAGACTAGCTAAGATAAAAAATGGACATGTCATGTGGTGGCTATCTGGACCAGCAGGCCCTTATGTCCCATAACTGTTGCTAAATTCACAGCAGTTTTGTTTAGAGATGAGCAAAAGTGGTCAGGAAAATAGGAAGAAACCTCATTAAAAATAAGATGAAAACTCAACAAAATGGAAAATAGTTTTCAGTTCCTGTCAAGCTAATCACAGATTATTTAATCTTAATTTCATCGTTATTTGTTCTCTCTGAGCCTATTTTTTTTTTATTGCTTACATGGATGGACGAGCTCACAGTTCACATGGTATTAATTGGTTACAGGAGCCCATAGACATGTACTACGTAAATGCGCCGTCGTATAAAATATAAGTTCGAAGGTCTCAAGTATAGTTACAACGGCTGCCCCACCCTTCAAACCGAAACGCATTACTGCTTCACGGCAGAAATAGGCAGGGTGGTGGTACCTACCCGTGCGGACTCACAAGAGGTCCTACCACCAGTGAAGAGTATAAATAGTCATCAATTATTCATTAACAAGTTCATTTTCTTGATGTCATAATCTTAAACGAAAACACGGGCAGGTGTATCTGCTTTTTTTTTTCCTACCTATGCTGATAGCCTTGAGAGGCTATTTCAGCTTCACCCTAACGTGTGTAGGTGAGCTCACGGGGCTCAAACCGGATAGTTGCTAACACTGACCCTAGCAAGAGCAGTGCTTCGCAGAATCTACCACCGGATCGGAAACGCGACCCACTGAGAAGATCCGGCGAGAAACTCAGTGGGCTGTGTCTATGGGTTAATTCGCTCGTCGAGCCCTTCGTCGCAAGCGACGGGTTCGACGAGGACGATGACCGGTGCTTGTGGTGCCTAAAAGCACCGTTAATGGATCGGGAGGATCCGTAATGACGTGCTTTGGGCGACGTCGACTGTTTACCATTCGGTCTACAGGATCGGGTATGTAGTTTCCAGCGGCCACGACAAGAGGGTTCTCATGTCGTGCCGCCTTCTCGAAGTGGCGCAATGATGCCGACTGTAGATACTTACTGACAGAGTCGAGCTCCAGGTCATCGTGGAGATCCACGTTCCTCAGGAACCATGGTGCTCCGACGGCTATCCTGCAGAATCGGGATTGAATAATCTGAAGGGGCTTCAAGTTGGTGCGGGCTGCGTGAGCGAACACTACGCTTGCATACGTCATAACGGGGCGTATGCAAGTTTTGTAGAGAGTTACCTTATTACGGAGGGACAGTTTGCTTCGCTTGCAAAGCATAGGGTAGAGACGTCCTAATATGAAGGCGGCACGGTCGCGTACCGTTTTAATATTGGGACGGAATGTCATCCCTCTGTCGAGGGTGACGCCTAGGTATTTGACCTGCGAGGCCCACGGTATGGGCTGGCCAAAGAGAGTGACGGGGCTAACGGCGGAGGTGTTTGCGCGCCTATTAAGGAGTGGGATGCTCGAAGTGGTATTCGGAGGGCGACCCCTTTTGAAGAGCACCGCTGTGCTTTTCGTGGGGTTGATGTCGATGCGCCACTTCCGGAACCACTGTCTCACGGTGGCTACTGCGATCTGGAGTCGCCGATGCAGCAACGACATCTTCCTACACGAGTAGTAGATAGCCGTGTCATCGGCGAAGAGCGCTAGATGGGTCTCCGGAGACCGGGGTATATCATTGATAAACAACAAACTAAATAATAACGGGAAGAGCGCAGAGCCTTGCGGGACTCCGGCAGTCAGATGACGGGGGCGAGAGCGAGTTCCCTCTACTCGATATCGAAACAAACGGTTCGACAAGAAGTCTCGTATGATGAGCACGAGTCTGTCTGGCACTCCCATGTTGTACAGTTTGTAGATCAAACCGTTGTGCCAGACTTTGTCGAACGCCTTCGCGATATCGAAGAAGAGGGCGCCGGTCGGGATTTGTTTACGCCTATTTAGCCCTATTAAGATGTGCTCCGTGAGGCGGTGCACTTGTTGTACGCACGAGTGCTTAGCGCGGAATCCAACCTGCTCGTCTATTAGAATTTTATTCGCGGTAACGAAGTCCCAGAGGCGTTTCCGAAGGAGCCGTTCGTAAATTTTGCCTATCGTCGGGAGGAGACTAATCGGACGATAACTAGCGGTTTCGTTTTTCGGTTTGCCCGGCTTATGTATACCGATAACGTCCGCTTCTTTCCACACCGCGGGAAAGATGCAGTGCGTCATAGCGGCATTTAAAATGGTAGCCAACATTGCTATCAGTTGGACTGGTAAGAGTTTAAGCGCGCGGTTACGGATGCCGTCGGAGCCGTGTGCCTTCTTAGGTTGGAGGTTGTGGATCGCTTCTCTAACTTCGTCAGTGGTAATGGGGGATAACGCGTCCGAGGGCGGTAGGGAAGCTCTGCGCTCGACCTCCCTGTCGACTAACTCGGTGTGTTCGGGGTCCGCGTATTGAGTGCTGGTGGTGCACTGCTCTTGCAGTGCATCGGCCAGCAGCTCAGCCTTGTCATCGTCATCGAAAGCCGGTGGTTGGCCTGAAGGGCATACGAGGGGAGGCATAGTAGCGGTAGTTTCGGATTTCAGAGTCCTAGCTAGTCGCCAGTATGCTTGGTGGGAGGGCGCGAGTTGTTCTAAATAACTATGCCAATTTTCGTTACGGGCGTCGCTTAGGCGGGAGTGGACTTCGCGTTGTAGACGACGCATCCGAATCCGGTTTGAATGCGTGGGAAGACGATCGTAGGCCCGGATTGCCGCGTTCCTAACTCTTAAGAGGTTCCTAAGTTCGGGGGACAGTCTGATGCGGTGGAAGCTATCCTCCACATCGACTTCTTTAGAAGATCTAATGATCGCGGAAGAGATGTGATCGGTAATGATGTTTATGGATTCGACGGTGTCCTCGGGGGATAGATTCGAATCCGGGCCGTAAGGGAGGATTGGCGGAGCGGCTTCGGCTAAGCACGTGCCCAGCTTATTCCAATCCACCATGGTCCTCGTAACAGTGACTGGGTTGTGAGGGCGACCGAGCTGCATAACGACAGGTCGGTGGTCTGAGTCGAGCTCTGACAGTGCTTCGATGGAATGCAAGCGCAGAGTTACGTTCCTAAGCAATGCCAGGTCTATAGTGCTCGGACGAAGCGCGATGTTATACGGATAACATGTTGGAGTTGGGGGGCCGACTACTTCGAAGGTGAGGTCGTCTATAAACGCGTCGAGACGCCTACCGTTGACGTTAGTACGATGGCAGTTCCACCTAGTGTGGTGGCAATTTAGATCGCCTGCCAGGATGACAGAGTCTCCCATGCCGAACAGTGACTCGATGTCACTGCTCAGGAGGGGCTTGTCCGGGGGGAGATAAACGGATGCGATGACGATCGGCTGGTGTCCCGTCAGCGAGATACGGCACACTGACGCCTCGATATGTGAGAGCGAGGGAGTATCGAGAGGGACAACGTGCAGGGCCCGCCTATAGTAAATGGCAGTCCCGCCTTTGGAGGCGGTGGGTCTGTCATTCCTAACCATGACGTAATTCGCGACTTCCGGGTCACGACGCGAGGGCTTCAGGCAGGTCTCCTGCACTAACAGAATATCTATTAGGTTGTCGCGGAGGAATTCGTATATTTGATCGCGTTGCCGCGCGAGTCCGTTAGCATTGTAGAATGCCAACTTAAGGGAATAAAGTTTTTCTCTACCGTTTCGCGCCATTGATAACCGGTAAAGATTTAAAGCGTACGGGATACGGACTCATAGACGTCCATGTGATCGAAAGCGGCCGCAAGCCGCTGTTCGGGGGTTACCGACCTACGGATAGCATCTGCGAACGATCGCAGACGGTCAAAGTTTACCGCGGTGACGAAGTCGCGCACGAGCGCGAAGTCGTTGACGGCTGAGGGTTGCGGGGGGCGGTACGCGGGCGCGGGGCGAGGTGCGAGCAGGGGCTGAGGCGCGGGACGTGTCGCAGGCGGGGGCTGGGGTACATTTTGTGTTCCCTCCTTCGTATACGGCAGCGGTTTTTTCCACGCCGAGACGGTGGGAGCCGCAGCCGGTACGAAGGCTGGTTTCGGCACTGAAGGCGCCGAAGTCTTTGGGTTGACGGTTCGGGGGGCTGGGTGGTTCGGGCGTTTACGCGAAGCCCTAGGACATCGGCGGTAGTTTGCCGGGTGCCCTTTCTTAAGGCATAGGACACAGCTTGGGGGTTCCGTCGCGGTTTCCCTAACACGCAAACATTCTGTGGTTGCGTGATCGCCGAGGCATTTCACGCAGCGGGGGCGCGCGTGGCAATTACGCGCTGAGTGGCCATAAAGCTGGCACCTGTGGCACTGCCCGGGAGTACCACGTTTATGGGGGGCTTCGATGGTGACCCCGGAGAGACCGCATATCGTTTTGAGACATGAGATTCTTTTCTTTGCCTCCGGGGTTGATTCTAGCGCGACGAGAATCATATTGTACGGCTGTCTGCCGCGTCCGCTGTGCATCCGGTGCACACTAACTATTGGGAGGGACTGACCGATCAGATCCTCCTTTACGTAGTCTATGTCGAGTTCCTTGGGGACTCCGCGTATCATTACGCGGAGTTCGCGGTCTTCCTGAAGAGCATAGGTGTGATAACCTATGTTCTCCTTTCGGAGGTAAGCAGAGAGGGCCCTATGGTCGCCCGGCGTTGCGACCTTAATCTGAATCCCATGCGCGATGTTACGCGCATGGGTATAATTAATTTTGTTGGCCTGAAGGGCCTGGGATACGTGATTCCACGCTGACTTCTCCTGGAGTATTAGCGGGGGCGGGACAACTGTTTTAAGCGCGGGCGCGGTTTTTGGGCGCGGCGGTGGGGTTACGCGGCGGGCGGAGTCCGACTCCGGCGTCACGACTACCTGCGGTCGGGAGGCGGTCGCGGACTTGGTTTGCTTCGTCATGGAGCTCCGGGACTCCACGACGCGAGTACGCTTTTTACCGCGCGTTACAATTTGGAACCCATCCGAGGTTCCGGGTTGAGGGCTAGTCGCGGACTCGAAGTCCATCTCCGATTCGGTATCGGAGCTTGAACTAGACGCTATTGAGGTCGCGACGGACGAAACTGACGTGATTGACGCGGGCGCGGGGGTAGCGGGGGCAGGGGCGTTAGACGCTACGGCGGCGGCGTGCGTACGTGCGCTTGAACACGGACCGGCGGCGGGGCACGCGAGGCATGCCTGCGAGGCATGTTTGGCGACGGCGGCGAGAGATGCAGGGGGAGAATATTTACCAAATGAGGCCTTATAGGCTTCGAATTCGGGCGCGATTGACGGATATTTTTCCCGAATGAAGTCGATGAAAATTTTTTCGTCCATCTTCACGTGATTTTCGCTCGGGGGGGGCGGCCCCGGGACTTTTGTTCAACTCGCCGAAAGGCGAGTACCCTGGTTTGGGAGAACCCCCCTGTGATGTAAAGACAGCAAGGAGCAGGGGGGGGGGAGTGCCTATGCCGTGAAAACGGCAGTCAGCGGGGGTAAGAGAGGGTTTGGGAAGATCGCTAGCCTGTGAGAGTGCCACAGAAAGCCTGATCGTAGCGATCCTTTTTGCCTTGAAAAAGACAGTTGGTATGGGGTATTCACGGTCACTACACTGTCGCGCACAACTATGAGTTCCGAGACGTAGATCACAAGCGAGCAACGGATCGGAAAGCACGTCCGCACACGACCGAGTCGTGAGCGAGAATGGGTGTATCTGCCCATACCCTAGTAAAACTGGAAAGGCTTCCAGGCCACCAGTAACCTCTCAAACATAAAAAAAAGTATTTGCCACCCGGCAGAGTCACACGAAAACGTTTGCTCCGTAAACTAGGTGATTTCTAAATGGGTTACAGTACAAGTGCTTGCAATTAAAAAAGGAAAACATAACTTTACGATCGCCATTATTCTGAAGTTTATGGCAGAGCCGGAACTATCACTTATATCGGTTTTCAATGGCTACATTAGTTTTAGACAATAACCAATTTCGTTTGTTGTTTGAAAATAGCTGTACGTTACGGAGCGGAGGTGCGTTTGAAAACGTGAAATGCTTAATTTACTTTACAGAGCCCTAAGCTGTTTATAACCTTAATTACTATATCAAAAATTACTTCGCGTATAAAATAAATATTGCATAATTCACAAAGAATTCGTTTATCAGTGAGTAGTAACTGTCTTATTTTCGTGTTCAGGAAACTCAGTAGTGTTGGTCTTCCTATAATATATAAGTTCTTATAATGTATAAGCTGACTTACCTATTTTATTTTCCCTCGACGCCATAAAAATACGTCATAAACAATATTAAGATAGGTACGGTATGTATGTATTGTATCAAAAATATCAGAAAAATTTTACGTGTCAATGTTGCAGTGACGTTTAGAGTAACGCATGTAAGAGACTTTTTAAGAATTGAAATTTACACAAAAAAATCTTTAGGTCACTATTCAGGCAAGGTCAAGTAAGGTTACTATTTAACTGTTTAAACACATTATAAAATTATGTTATCGTTTTTTTTTAGGAACAAATACAACTCCAGAACGAATATTAGATAGCTACAATATCAGCAGACATTTGGATACGTCACGAGGCATATCGCAAGGGTCACGATCTTCTAATAGAGTGTGTTTTAAAATCGTCCTCAAAATATAATAGAGGCGGTAGCTAATTCTTAACACGAAAAAACTAGAGTGCCCTAGATAATTTGACGTACGTTGACAGTACTCGTAATAGAAAGTAGTAGGTATACAATTTTCTTATATGTGATTGATATAATCTAGAACCCGTGACTTTGTGTTTGCTTAGAACACTCCCGTACATTTATGTAGATCGAAAAGCGTTAAATCGAATGTAAGATTGTCGAGGAAGTAAATGCGAATTCAAATCAGCTGACGCCTGTAAGTCACATTTCCAAAGTAATACGGGCTGCATATTTCAGCTCACTTTAGCAAGATTATCAGATCATCAAAAATGAACATTTTTGAGCACAGGGATTATAACGCTAATCTTAACTTAAGACGTTAGGTTGGACTCTGATTTTATTGTACGCTGACTACGACGACGTCAATTTTCACTTCAAGAAGCTACACATGAGGCTGCAGAAATAGACAGGATGGACCTACGCATGCAAGAATTTATATATATTTAGATAATAATTTAACGGTCGCCTGGTGTAGTGGTAAGTGACACGGTCACTACACAAGGAGGTCGCGGGTTCGAATCCCGCCAAGGGAAAATATTTGTATGATAAATAAATATTAATGTATTTTCAAGGGTTATGGATATATATTATATGTATGTGAATAATAAAAATCTTACATTTATTTCCGTTATCTGGTACCTGTAACACAAGTTCTTTACGAACTTATCACGGGACCAGTTAACGTGGCGTGATTGTTAGTAAATATTTATTATTATTTATTTATTTATTTATTTAATTTACAAATGTCAATTTTCCAATAATTTATCCGATCCGAGATTGATCCGGCGTTGTGTCTTCAGCGGAGGTGGGATGGGTGGTGCGAACGTGATGTCCTCGCTCAACTCCCGTAGGGGACGTCGAGTTCCAGTTGTTGGGGCACCAGAACGCGGTCTGTCTTCCCGGTGATGGAGAATCGCATGGGAGCGCAAGGTGGAGTGAATTGAAGTGAGAATTGCCCAGACGATCACGTCTGACCATCTGCATTATCGGAGAAGACGGACTCGCGGCGCGCATTTCACGCGTCACTGTGAGTCTCTCTAAGCCGGAACAGAATGAACTCGTTGGGGTTTACTTTGTACTCGTTCAGTGGAACAGCAATGCGGTTCACGCTGTCTAGTGCGCCTTTCTGAAGGCCTAGTCTACACGGAGACGCCGGAGTCGAACATAACCAGGCTAATTTCTCCATCGAGCGTGTATTCGTAAATTAATTGCCCGACGTAAAAAGAGGTCGAAACATAAATTCAAAGTCATAGTGACTTTATTACGCGTCACAGCCAATCCAAATCATTTCACATAGGCATTATCTCATTTCATACTATATATAATCAATTTCAAATAAAACAAGTTCATTACATTTCGATCTATTTCACTTTTTATACAACAGACTTGCCTTCCACCTTTAGAAACAAAATGTGTAATAATACATAAATGAAGATTTAATTTAAAGAACTGCTGGTTACACAATAGAACAATTTAATTTAAATAACCCAGGTCATAAAATAAATAATATTTTTTTCAGGTACAGCTTTAATGAAGCCTATATAACAGAAGATGGATATTTGTTTATAATAGGAATCCCCAATTTGTCACTAATAACTGATCGAGCTGCGTATCGTGAATTTCCCTATATTATCGATCTAGTAGGTATTACGTAAAAGCATATCGGTACGTAGATACAGACTGATCGAACACATTTTGTTACACCCTGTATAAGAATCTATCTGAAAACAATTATCACTATATATAGTTACTACTAATTTGTACACGACTGTTAAATTGACCTAAATTATTAGTGGTGACTTCGATCAACAAATGGGAGTACAGTTTTTTTACTGTCATTAAAAATTTACATTGTCAACTAGCCTTGCTCGTTAAACAATTTCATAGAACGTCAGTCACTGATGATAGACATTTCCTTCTCAAATAAAAAAGGTCAAAGCTTCAATCAAATAAACAAACCAATTGTTAAATGTTCAAACGATTAAGCTTAGCTATGACAAAATGGTGCCATCATTTATGCAAATAACGGATACCGACTATCCTTCATTGATGGTATAGTAACCGGCAAACTTCTTGAGCAAATGACCTTGACTGCGCAGAACCGAATTTTAGATCACTTTGGTGGTGAGGGTGAGGCGCGACGGCAGGGGAAATCGTATCGAGCGCGTTATTGGTAGATCAGTTGAACCTTGCGTCCCGCACCGCGCCCTCGTTCCGCTTGCTCCCAAAAGTACGCTTGCATACAGTGAAAAGTCTATCGTTATTAATCGTTAAGTTATTTGTTATAATTGCTTGTTGACTTTGTTGCCATTGCTATTTGTTGAGTGTTTGTTGATTTTTTATAAAAAATACACTATGCCGCGACAAACTGGTGTAGTATTCAAAAGAAAGGGTAGAAAAATTGTGTACGACGTATATTGCTTCATTATAAAACAGGGGAAGAATGATATGGAAAAAGTAAAACAGACTTCGGAAGTAACAAAAACATCAGTGAGTACTGTTAGGTGCATTATTAACGAAGCTAAAGGCTCTGGCTTGCTCGCCGTGTTTCGGACTCCGGGTAAGAAAAGATCAGGGAAGAAGAAAGTTACCGGAATGGATAGTTTCGTTCAATCTGTAATAAAAAGATGTAATCATAATAACTACATAACAAGCAGCGAAACTCCGTACCGTCGAAAGGCTTCGAAAAATTTAAAGAAGATATAAATTTTAATGGCTCGGTATGAAGTTTACGACAAATTATGAAAGAGCTAGGCTTCAGATGGAAAAAAACAGAAAATAATCGGAAGCTGGTAATTGAAAAAAGTTACATTCGATTTCTACGAATCGAATATCTTCAAAAAATAATTAATTATAGACAAAAAAGTAGACCGAACCGACCGAGTTGTAAACTACACCAATGAGCCCTATGTCGACTCATCACGATGATAACGACTCGGGTGATGAAAACAGTGATGATGATGATGGTCAAGATTAGGATAACGAAAAAAAAAATACAAATACCAGCTTCGCTTCAACTGAACCAAGACCTGGCAACAGCTCTAGTTTTGACTTAATAGAAGGAATATCTATTTTACCCCAAGATTAAATTATTACAATTATTAACCTATATTTTTTGTTGATGTTCTAATAAATATATAAATAAATACATAATATGTTGATTTTCATAATTTAATAGCATTATGACGCAGAGTAAATAATATTTTTGCACGTGAGTGTACCATGCGCGAACTTACCCCCACTACGTCGACAAATGCTCAAGAAGTTTGCCGGCTATTATACCGGAAAACGTAGCGTGGGTAAGCCTCCCACAAGATGGACCGACGACCTATTGAGGTTCGCGGGGATCCTCCGGATGCAGGCAGCGCAGGACCGATCTTTGTGGCGAGGCTTGGGGCTTGGGCTAGCATTAACTTATTACCTGTTTTAAGCTTGGTATAAAAATCATTAATATTCTCTAATCGATATATTCATCTTATCTTTATTTTAAAGGAGTTATGTTTATTTCTAATTTGAGACATTTCATTTTTCTTTGAAAGACAATATTCAAACGACAGATTGACAGGCTCTGGTTTGAAGCACTGAAGTATGAAACCCACTGAAGTACTATATAAGTCTATGATGAAACCTAGTTCTATGGTTTGAAGTATTGTTAACAGAAACGTTATGGTAGACAATATGTACACCTATATAGTTATTTTATAAGTTTTCCGTCAGTTAGTTTCAAGCCATCTAGATGGCAGCACATAGATAATAGCACATAAATCAGATCTGAACATCCAAATTGGTCCGAACCAGACCAGATCGGGGAATCGCAGCCTTCTATTCTATAAGGGCGTTTACTTTTCCGCTTCGTCACTTCCTTCTGCAGCATTGTGCATTACTTGTTAAATAACTATTCATAAATGACTTTTAATAAAAAACAAAATACTTCTGGATTTCAATTTATTTATACATATCTGCCTATGTACATAAATTAATTATATACTCTACTACTGTAACAAAATAATATTATTTTACATCGCGAAAATTATTCGCAAATCAATATTTACAGTACATGTATATTGAATATATATTTGATTTTCTCTTCACGGACAAAAAGCTAAAGATTTAATTAAATAAGCAACAACAATCACTGTAACATTTTATAAACCATTAAGAATATATAGCTCACACAGCCATGAAAGTGCAAGTAATTATTTTCTATTATATATCGCCGTTACAAAGTTGTCTTAACATTATAGAATTGATAGGAAAAAATTATACCATTGAATTTAAGAATACGTCGCTATTGCCTATGGTGAATTGCTCCAAAGCTCCTTTTTGTTTAGGCATTCCCTAAAGCTTTCCATCGTGTTATTTACATACTTTACTTAATCGCTATCTGCCGACGAAGTTATGTAATGCTGGACAATTAAATTGTAGAAATGATTTTACATAAGGTGAGCGACGGTATTCACATTACGGTGTCTATGAACTCCGTGACCGCATGGTGATGACCTCATAAAAAAGTCCAGCCTAAGAAAACTAGATAAATGAAAGCAAATTGAAATTTATCAACATATCTATAAAACGATACCTTTGATACATTTCGACATTCTAAGTCCGAAAATACGGACTCATAAAAATAAATCATTAATAAAATGACTAAATAGCAAAAGCCAAAATAATTTCTGAGCAAAAAAAAATAAACATTACTTGTATTTCATATATTGAAATCGGCTGTCGTGGATTTGAGATAAGCGATTTATATTTTTACGGGGATTGAGAGGGATCGCTGTCTCTGCCTAGTATGACCAATGCACGTCTAGAATTTCTACTGCGACCTCGTGCAATTTTACAAAATAGTACTATCACTGTACAGCATGAAAAACACTAATTCTGTATTTCTGAACAATTTTAATAAATTCATAGTTACTATTGTTTATTTCTTCTTTTTCTCCAATTTTTCTTCTTGTCCACAATCTTACTTAATTGCCCAATTAAATCTAAAAATATACAAGAACATAATAAGCTGTCAAATACCGAACTTAACTTATTAATGTCATGTGAACTTAAAAATATACATTAATTAGGAATTATAACTAAACAGTTTAATTTTAAATTTTTATCACGTTAATTTATAACATTTAAATATCACATAATGAATTAATTTTTTAATCATTACAACATTTGAAAATGGCAAATTAGAAAACTTGAAATGAAAAATTTCAAGACATTCCGATTCGTAAAAATTCATTCAACCACTCATTCAAGGAACTAGATATGAAAACTGTCACAATTCAATTCATCATCAGTCATCATGATGTATTTAAATGATATTGTACACATACTCAGAGAATATACACACGCAGAAATACTAAATGTTGTGGCCTCTACTGCCAAGTGTATAAATTTTCCGCAAAACAAACCAATACTTTATTTTAAGAGCATAAATACATCAAACTTTTATTATAAAACGATACAATCTACAGTATACCGTTCTTTCAAATATCCATACAATCGCTATCCAAAACATTAAAATGTAATTGGTGTCGAAAAGTTATTGTTTCAACAGCAGCATTATGGGACGTGTAAATGTAAATACATCTAATTGAAAGGCACTAAGACCCTAAACTACTAATAGAATCTCTGTACAAGATCATAATTTGAATTCCAAAATATGTTTTCATCAGGCAATGACATGTGATAAAATTGTTTATACAACTGAAAAGACAACAATATTTTATTACTATCAGATAATGAGCATTGCACAATCTTAGAGTAAATGCATTTTCTCAAACTTATAGGTACCTATAAAAATATACTATACACAATGCCATTCCAAAAAAATTTGTTGGAAGTTAATTCATTTATACAAGATTGTGTAACAGACATGATTATATTCATAGAAATTATACAGAAACGATGGTTTCCTACATTCTTTAATGTATGAATTAATCCAATCTTTCTGAGATTCTAGACAGAAAGTGCGTGCAATTAAATAAGCACAAAACAGACTATTTAGGATAATGAAAAGTTTACTTAATTTAACAAAAAAAAAAACAGAAACTCAGTTTCAAACTCTTAGAGCAAAATTATAATGGTGTTATTATTATTAGGTGCTGTAATGTCTATGATTTCTTATTTTTGAAACAAGATTACAAATTTTTAAAGCAGGACCCAACTTTAGACCCATGTACTTCATCATCATACCAGAATTCAGCAATAGTAATGCTTTCCCGTCGATTTCCTGTAACAGATAATAAAACTATAATGTCTCTACAATATAAAGTTTGTATATTAAGCAAAGTAATCTTTTAATAAAAATTTATGAATGTTGATACTGTTTGTCTCTTGTACTGGAATAGGTATTAGACAATATGAAAATAAACTTTTACACTTCTATTGCTAATAACTATTTAGCAATGTATTGGCTTTTAAGCAATGTAATGAAGTATTGGTAATTTTTAATACAATTTTTTCTTAACCAATTAGTACAGGTAGCTGAGAAAGCTAAGAATATTTTGAAGTCATTGTGAACAGGGTGAGGTAGAAATATGTCAGTCCAGTGGCTGAATCGTTTGGTTGGTTTAACTGAATATGGGTGTCACAAGAGCTAGTCTGACTCAACTAAACAGACCTAGCTTACAGTATCAAGGAAAAAATAATGTTCTCATTTTGGATACTTTTAACTTTTTTAAACAATCATTGTGTTCCTGTATGTGCAGGATGTTTATAAAAAAAACGTACATGTTTCCTGAACAAGTCAGCGTGTGCTGCAAGGGCCTGATCAGCAGCAGCAATAAACCCGATGACGTCTTCCACAGACCAGTCCCCCGGCGGAGTCTGCGGCGGCGGCGGAGGAGGTGCCCCACTGGTCGTGGTTGTGGATGATGCAGGCTCTGCTCGTTCTGGAGACACGCGTCCCACCTTGCTTGCAGAGCACTCCTCTGCGTTAGCTATATTCTCATCCTGATATAAAATATTTATTCATTTTAAATACTGGAATTCAATTTTTAAACGACACATAATGTAGTAGTTGTCTGACACCCATCTGTGACCATAGAAACTGTAAGGGATTCGAGACATCATAACTAATATAAAAACTATTATGTTTACTGTTTAGGTAGCTTAGTTACACACTTAAGCAAATGTGTTTAAGTAGCATTTCAGTTATGCATGCATTTAGTAATCCTTTGTATGAAAAGGAGAACAACAATGACAGTAATCGCAAGATGAAACTGTAAAAATAGTTCTAGTTCATCTAAAATTCTAAAACCGGTCTATACCATCTTAAAAAAACCATCTCTTTTTATACATGCCTATAATGTATTGTTCTAGGATATTTTTATTATTTTGAGTTGTTTTATGAAAACATTGTATTTAGTTTACAAAATTAACTGATTACATTAAATTTGTCATTATGTCTATTAAGTCATCAGGGTTGGTAATCGAATCTATTAAGTGATACAAAATAAGTGGTAATATGAACAATAGCACAAATATCTTTTATCACTACCAATTTCTGTGTGAATGCAATAAAATTCAATGAAATTGATAATCTCAATTGGCAAATATTAATTATTTGAGTTGAATATATTATACTTTTCCAGTTCAATTATATTTATTTGCATACCCGACATGATGGAAAGAGCTTTAAAATATTTTTTGAGGAACTAAAAAAACTAGAAGATAAATTATGTGGAGAGGCATAAACACTTTTGATGAAAATATGAACATTTTAAAAATGTTTTGAACAAAATAACATTGTTCTAATGAAGCAACCTTAGATATTTTTGCTTGCGGTCAACCACAAAGCTAACTGGATTGCAGGCAAGTGCATGTGAACCCTAATCCTGATATTAAACCGACATATACGGGCATCCAAAATTAATAAAAAATTATAAAGGATTTATCCTTTTGAAGTTGTTATGGCCTAAAGTATAAGACGTCCGATGCATTTGCATGTTGCGATGCATCAGTGTTTCAGGTACCAATTTTTTCAATGAAATACGTACTTAACAAATGTTCACGATTAACTTCCGCAGTGAAGGAATAGCATCGTGTAATAAAAATCAAACCCGCAAAATTATAATTTGCGTAATTACTGGTGATAGGACGTCTTGTAAGCCTGCACGGGTCGGTACCAAAGTTACAAAAAAAATGCTTACATTTAGGGGCCTCTTTACAGCTGATGACACATTATTCGATGATGAATCTCCGCAAAGTGAACATAGTTGAGCAGGCACATCCTCTGTATCTATTTTTATCATACCAACACAGCTTCCCACACCACTACAAACAGCTTTCAACCAATTCTTCAGGTCATCATTTGTAAGCTCTGAAGGTACTTTTACTGTATAATTTTTGCTTCCAGATGAGACCTATAACAAAATTAAGTTTTAGTTTACAATGAATACTATAATACCGACCTTAGTTAACTTGTTAGACCTGAAAATTGTAGTTTTGTGAACAAGAATTGCAATCTAACCCACAAATCTAGATAGTGATTCAGTACTATAATTTTATACACCATATAAGTATGCAAAAATTATTTTCTGTGCCACCTGTAAGCCTTGTATATTGAATATATTTCAATATTTTTTTTCATTCTTGTAGGCTCTATAGAGCTGTTAAGGCCCCTAGCTACTTCACTGAAGATTGTAGGTTCAATTTCCATATCAGGCAAGCATTCCTGTGATAAACAGGTTTGCTCAGGTTTGTAGTTTTTATCTATGTTTTTTTTATAAATTTTAATGGTATTATGAAAATTTTCTGCTTGAACTGCAATGTTGCTATAAGGACATGTAAAGGATTTCTAAAATTTGTGTAATAGTATATATGGATTCTCGTAAATGAAAAATTTATAATTCGTAGTGTTTACAACACTGAAACATTGTGATATATAAATTATTTATATATTAATATTATATATAAAATTAATCAAATGATGAAATAAAGTTTGTTAATGTTTTTAGGTTTCTGAATATTTATTTTTTATCTTGAAGTTTGTTATACCTCTAATGCAATAAAAACAATATAAAATGAATGCTAAAACATCCGGTTGTGACGTTTTGTTTAGAGAATACACATAGAAAGGGTGAAAGGCTATAAACCAAATAGCAACACTTCTGCATCTTTACATCAAAGCCACTGAAGTTCAATTAAAAACATTGAACTGTTGATGCTTATACCAAATAAAATGCACCTTCAATTAACAAAGATAAATGTTGCATATTAAGCAAAATTTCACTTATACCAAACATATATATATAGATAATATATATAAATAGCCTTCCACACCTCAATATATGAATTGATGTATGTATTTCATATTTTAATTTTTTTAAACTTGTAAATGAAGAAAATGTTACCTGTATTTTATTATTATTAGAATAGCTACTTGATGCAGTCATTATTGCTCTTGTCAATCTTTGAGGGTCTGGATGTACAATTAATAGTTCCTTAGCAAGAGCTTCAGCAGCACCTGAAGGCCCAGACCCTGAAATTGTACTGGGTAACAAGCTATTTCCACCAGTACAGCTGTTTCGAATACAAAGTCTCACTAGAGGAGCTGGTGTTGATGTAGGTGTTGTAGAGGAGTTTCCAGCACCAGTAGAACCACCTTCTGGCAAAGCAGGATTAGGTATACCAGTAGGTCTAAGTTTAAACCTGAAATGAAATAAAATTACCTAACATTGAATACTTTACAACTATGAAACTCACCACATTGGTCTGTTGGTTAATAAGTAGCTCTCACTATTACTACTGGGTCTTACATTGATCGGTGGTTAGATCATATATTTCATTATTAAATGTCTAAGTATACTTATTCTTATCCAGTATGGGTCTTTCTCACAAAAGATCAGAAAACTCTAATTCTAGTCATTAAACGTAGACTGTTTAACTTTTCTTTCAACAAGATAATGACAAAGATAACACACAACAATACCGAACAATGTATTTTCATATAAAACAAAATTTGTCTAATTACATCTCAATTCAATCAATAATTCATAGAGACAGTAAGTTTCTCAAAAAGTAATAATCCCAAAATTGTACTAATAGATGTTAATAATGTTACACACCTTGATGGAGTTGTAGCACTTTTGTAGCACTGACCAGGTGGCTGCAAAGGATGACCTGCTCGAGCACACCACCCTACAGGGAATATATCCCTAGAATCATATCTACACCAGTAATCAAATGCTCCTCTCCAACCATCAAATGTAACATGGATTTGGTCATTTTTAACTGCTCCAACTGTTGCACAGCATATCAACTGCGGGTTCTTTTTATCAACTGCTTCCAACTTTTGACCAACAAAAAATAAATTTGATTTGGGAGTAGGTGGCTCATCTTGAAATACTTTAGCAGGAGCCATTTGGGCTCCATTCAAAGTCTTGAGCAAAAACATAGGCCAACTGCTTGCATTCATGCGAAAGCCGAGTGGAGGTTGTAGCATTCCATCATGTTTTTCACAGTGTCCTATGGGGTGTATATCTCCAGCATCAACGAGTCGCCAAAAGTCATTTTTATTATCGCTTCCGTCCAATCTCAGTCTCAACCTTGGACCCAAAACACCAACAACAGTTGCAATGCATGTTGATGTCAGATTACGGGGATCCAATGCTTCGAGCTTCATCCCAACTTTAAAATCATTGATGGGTGGCATTGGTGCTTGTTTAAAACATTCTTGAGGTGCGGGTACACTATTTGTTTCTTTCATGTATTCAGTCCAGTCAAAAGGTTGGTAAATATCATAAAATGAACCCGTAGAATTGTTGTTAGAATTACTTTCAGTTCCGTTTGCTCCGTTTCCAGACTGTGGTGATGTGGTACGTTTTTCATTTTTCTTCTGATAAATGTTCAAACAATGCGTAGAGCAGAAATTTTTGCTGCTAGAAGGTACATTACCGCGTATAACTGTGTCACAATGTAGACACGCGCCTTTGCTGTACGCCTGTCTGAACTCTGAGAGACATGTTTCGGAGCAAAACTCTTTTTTACCATTTTCCGTCGGTAGAACATATTTTAACGGAGTCTTACTTTCAGCACACCATGTACAAGTACGTTTCGGAGGTCTACCAGGACCACGTATTTTGCCGGGAGCTGGCCCCGAAGAGCCGACAGTATTATTCGACATTGTTTTATTGTAACTTTCAACGCATAATTAAACACATTCTCACTTTCTGCCAATGAACTTGAAATTTATTGTATTTTTCGCAATATTTTAATGCCGTAATCACTATTACGACGGAAAAGATACTTAAATAAGCTCAAATATAAACAACGTCAGACAGTAGGTATTTTGGGTAGGTACCTATTTATGACGCGCTTGGAAATTCGAGCGGCCATATTAGTTTTATTAAATTTCGGATACATGATAGAAAGTAACTAGAGATACGTTTTGGTCAAAATTAGGTATTTTGATTAAATTTTCGAGGGCTGATGTCACAGTAGCAAATCAGAAAGCGGCATGAGACTTATAATTTTATAAAAAAATTACTTAAATTAACCATGCTTTAAAAAAAGTACGGTTAAGTAGTAGCGTTTACAGTTTCTTTGCTCAAAATACAAATTTTGTTGAGTTTCAATGTATAAATACAGAAAACACAACATAAATATATTTAACTTATCACAAATATGGCATATTTTTTTATCAATAAAGTAAGATTGTCTATTAAATGAGATAAATGCTCTGCCGGATGCAGTGAGAAGTACTTCAACTTTAAAAGAATGGTGTAGGAACATAACTGCATATTGTTTGTTGCATATAAGCTTTACTTGTAAATATATATATATGCGCAATGTAGGCGTGAGGTGATGGTTTGCTTAATAGATATAACATAATTAATAATTGGGAATTTAATTGTTTTTATAATCGAACAATCACCAATAGTCATCGAACAAACGATAATTGATCAAAATTAATTAATCTGAATGATAAAAATAAAGATATCTAGTAAAAGGTGCCAACTTAAGGGTGATCAATTGTTTAAGTAATTATAAATGAATAAAAGACGGACAAACAATTTTTACATTCGAACATTAACGAACAAACGACGAACAAATAATTATAAATAAAAACAATCCGAAAATCAAAAAAGGTGGGGCCAAATTCAGTGAGCCGACTGTTATACCAATCACTCACATGAGGACGAATACGCAAACTAGGAGTGGGTAATATCAGTTTTGCCGCGTATCGAATCGTATCTATATATCGAGTATCAATATCGGATATTGAATCTATATATTTTCTGAATATATATATATATATTGATGGATGCTAGTAGATTTTCTCGATTCATGATATTTGAGATTTGAAACGATACGCTGATATAATATCGTAGTAGATATAGATTTAAGTCAACGTTATACGGTTGGTTTTCTGATATCAATTTATAATATGATTTTAAAGTAATAAAAAGAACATGAAAATAAAAATATCAAAAAAACTTTCCTTCATGCTTTTATCAGGCTTAGGACTGGCTACATCATTTTCAGTTTTTAGTATTTTGTGTCTTAATTTAAAATTAAAAAATATACCAAAAGAGTGTAGATTTCAAAAGTTTAATACAAACACAAGAAATAAACTCAATTATTTGGATTCAACTAAAAATAGAAAAATGTGTACTTTAAAAATCAAACACAAAAAACTTTTAAGTATTTATAAACACTTGTCCAAAAATTGTAGTTCAAGGTCAAAGCACGTGAAATTAAATTTAACGATGCAAATAGGCTATACTGCATTCAAGTTAGGGTCGAAAATTGAAACTTCTTTCCTAAATTGTATCCTGTTGATACGCTAAGAATAATCTACAGACATATGGACTTAAATATAAGGTTTACAATTGTATGGATAATGCCTGTTTCTGTTTCATTCATCACATGATATCCCTATCGTGCGCTCACTCACTCTGGCCGATTCGATACGAACCAAACGAATGTAGCTGATATTCACGAATCGGTACGATATGCCGATGCGCATCACATCGAGCAATATCGTGTATCGGCTGATATCGATATATAGATTTCGATTCACGAATCGGTACGATATGCCGATGCGCATCACATCGAGCAATATCGTGTATCGGCTGATATCGATATATAGATTTCGTGCGGGGCGATATCGGATTCAACGATATTGCTGCGATATATAGATATTGAATCTAGATACGATTTATATCACCCACTCCTAACGCAAACCCACAAGTGTAGGACGACATTTGCGAATGATTATGCAAAGTTTTCGCTGCATTCGTGGTTTTCCAAGATGTGTCGGTTTTTTAACAGATATCAAAGCGCACGAACCTCGAACCTTCGCGTAGTCTCCCACACATTCGCTTGCCCAGTTGCGCCGACGATTGCGAAGGTGACGGACGTATACTATACGCCATTTTCATAGTTCGTGACGTCTACTGTGTAGCGTATCTTCATCAAAAGAAATCCTATAAAAACAGCATGGCTGTTAATGATGTCTGGGAAAGAATTAAAAACTCTTTTTCTCTTCAATGTTCTATTGACGAATTAAAAAGGAGGAGAAATTCGTGAGACATTCGTAAACAAGCGGAGGAGGAAGCGCAAGAGGGTTCGCAAATTGAGTATGCGAACCCATTTGCACAACCGCTAGGTTTGCGAATGAATGTTTGACGGCCCTTCACATGCCCGCAAACATTCGTACAATGTACGAATATTTGCGCGCATGTCAGTGGCCGGCATCAGGGACGCATTCTTGCTAGCGGTGGGCTGTGGCGGCATTTTCGGTTAGCGAAACGAAACTAGCTATCAAATGTCAATAGCGGCTTTTGAAACGCGCTATTTCAGTAGCGAGCGATAGCGGGTTTTGTTTAGCAGTAAACTAATGTGCACGCGAACGAGCTAGCGTCGCGATTAATATTTCAGTAATTACGACTTTATTTGTAATCTATCTTTAGGGATAGGATATGTTAGCATTACTTTGAAAGAGACAAAATGATGATTGTCTATTTCGATCGAACCGATGTTTGCGCTACGTGTCGCGATAGGTGCCGACCGAGCGGTACGAAGTTAAACGAATATTGCCGAACGTTGTGTGATTTGTGTTCGTGATCGGTGACGTGATTGAGGTAGTAGACGTTAGCAGGTTATTGCAGTACGGCGAAACTAGCTAACCGCTATTTTGTCTATAGATAGTTTCAATAACCATTTACATTGCGCAACGACCATGCCTAATTCTTGCAGCGATGTAAAATGTACTCTATAGAGTGTAGATTATAGTTGCAATATAATAGCGGACTTTTTGGCGGGAGCGCGAGGAGTGAAGTTGTGTGATTTGTTTTAATTGGCCTATTTAGTGTTTCTTCAGATTTAAATATGTAATAATGGTGGTTTATTAACTGCTTAGTATCTGTGAAAGTGCACAAATGTGGGAAAATGAAACAAAGATACTGAACGTAACTTCTCGGGATCTTCCAAAAAGTCCACTGTAAAAGTCTCAGTAAATAACCACCATTTTACTGAGATTATACTTCATCCCATATCGTCTCATCTCATTTCATTTCGTTTTCATTTCACTTCATGCCATCTTTCATAATATTTAACTTCCTTTCATCTCATAATATAATTTTCATATAAAAAAGTTACGTATTTTTAAAATTAAAATAAAACTTGACCTACAGGTCTTAGTTACCAGGTCAAAAAATCCCATAGAAAAAAAACTTCGGTGTACTGTATTACCATGACATGGGGTAAATTGGGATCCTGGGGTAAATTGGGACAAACCTGCGGAAGATTCTCAAAGTACTTGTAGCACGGAATCTACCTAATTTTCTTTAAGGTAATATTTATCAATGTATAGAAGAAAAACCAAGTTAATTATGGAAGTACTAAACATGAGTTAAGTTGGTCCCAAAAATTCGTCAAATTAAATTTAAAATAGTGGTTGAAAAGTGCGTTTTAAAACAGCTTAAAGAACTTTTAAAAAAAGTGATATTATCGTTGTTTTTTCAATAAGATCACAGTTTATATAAGTTTTTAATACACCTGGAAATACCACAACAAACGGTAAGTTGCAATATTCTTATTTTAAATACAATATTTCGACAAAATAAAAAATGTATATTTTTTCCTTTCTTTTTGGGGAAAATTGGGACGTATGTAGGGTAATTTGGAACGAGACTGGAAAAATTAGGGACGAAAAAACACAAAATTGGAACGCTAAAAGACAAAATAGGGATGGCTTGTTAGGGTTGTCACTGATATCTTATAATAGATTTTTTAGCCTATACTATCACTTAATTGCGTGATGTAAAGAAGGTTAATGTGTTTATCAGTTAGTTTATGTAAGTATTATAGGTAAAAGAAAAGTATATATATAATTACTTTTTTTTCGCGACATTTACCTTGTAATATCTGCCCGGTCGTATGTTCTTTATAGCAATAAAAAAAATTAAAAGTTAAAAGAACTCAAACGAATCAAAACTTTTGTTATTTCAGAATCTATTCACGCATCGAATCATGATTTTGTTAACATTCACAACGAACACACACAAATAAAAACAGGCCTCAGATTTTAAATGTAGCATTAATTAAAAATCCGAGATATCCAATTATGAGTGAGTGAATTAATTGAGTTTAGTTATTTCGCTTAGAAAGAATTTCTTTTATTTTTGTTATTATTGGCAATAATCAGATAAAGCTGTTTTTTTATCTTATTCACCTGATATCTTACTCTTGCTCAAAGATTATTTTGAAAATGTTGATTAAATAAAATTGTATTATTGCATTTCCAGTCCTTTTGTTTTCTATTTTTTATTCTATTTTATGATTTTGTTTCAGAGTTGTGATTTTTAAGGAAATTAAATAATAATTTTATAAAATATAACATGCACATACTTTTTTTGATCATTGTATTGTTGATTATCATTCACGTCACATCGCTTCGGAATAGAAACTAGCTTAATTTACACTATGTTGTGTATTGTGCTTAAATTATGGATTGTATTCATCATTTCGGTCCATATAAATAATTATATGGCACCTACCTATATATCGCAGTACTGCGAGTTGACAACCCTTACAAATATCCCAATTTAACCCTTAACCGTGTCAATTTACCCCGGACGCTGGGTAAATTGGGACGGCCATTATTTTACCGATTATTTCTTTAAAATGAATAATTAAAATAATTTAACGGTTTTTATCACCTAGGTACGTTCAAGACTCAACTTATTTCTTTGGTTGAGCAGTGACTATTTATTTGGAACTATTTTAAAATTCAATCTGAAGGTCGATTTTGTCCCTATTTACCCCATTGTACGGTATCTATCAATTAACCTTAAAATAAGAATTGTATATCATAACGTTTTGTTTATCATTTATGTTAAAATTATCATTTGTATTGCGTAGAAATATGTCTCAGTCAGTTACGAAACTTATAAATAATGCAGATATAGCTGAAAAAAGGCTAGCCGAATTACGTAAAAAGGTTCGTTTGAAAAAAAGTACGGTTTTTAAGAATACTAATAATGCATATTAAAAAAAACCTGGTTTTTATGTAGCTCCTTAGCCAGCACTAATATAGCATTATATTTTATTCTTTGGGAGTAATAAACAATTTGTTCTGATGTCGTTTATGTTAATCCACTTAAAACACTTGATTAGTAATCGCTCCACGTTTTTTTCTAAAGCTGGAAGAGGTGAAAAAGTTTAAAATAGAAGAAAAGATCAAACAGCTAATACAAGAAAATAATACTTTGTCGGCGAAGGTAAACGCTGCGAAGGCAGAGTTAATAGGTTTGGAAATATCACACGGAAAGAGGCAGTATGCGATACCTGGTAAAACAGACCTGCTGGAAACAACCAAGATTGTTACAACTATTCAAGATTCCGTTTGTAATGAAAAACCAATTATCGATAAAAAGGAGAAGAAAGTCAAAGATTCTAATAAAAAACCCAAAGATAAACCTAGTGAATCTGCTGATGTAGCAGTAGATGTAAGGAAACTAGATTTTCGGATTGGAAAAATTGTTGAGATTAGTAAACACCCTGATGCTGATTCTTTGTATGTGGAAAAAATAGACTGTGGTGAAGAAAATCCACGAACTGTTGTGTCTGGTTTAGTAAACCATGTTTCAATAGATGAAATGCGAGAAAGAATAGTTATGGTACTCTGCAACTTGAAACCAGTTAAGGTATTAATATTATAGTTCAGTAAACAAAATCTTACCTATAATATGGTATAATTAATTTCCAAATTTTAATATATTTTTAGATGAGAGGTGTAACATCTGAAGCCATGGTAATGTGTGCATCATCTGCTGAAAAAGTTGAAGTTTTAATACCTCCACCTGATGCTTTACCAGGGGATTTGGTTGTATGTGAAGGATATCCTAGAGAGCCTGAAGCTGTGCTTAATCCCAAAAAGAAAATATTTGAGACTTGTGCACCTGATTTAAAAACAAATAATGAAAAGATAGCCTGTTATAAGGGTAATCCAATAATTGTACCAGGAAAAGGTCCAATAATTGCACCAACTTTAATCAATGTTAATGTAAAATAAAATATATACATCAATAAATTTTCATAATAATTGCAGTAAATTAACTTAACATCACCAGGAGTTGCAGGAAGTATACATCTATAGAGCATTAAAGTCTATCTTTTCCTACAGTAAATAAAATTAGAATAGTTTACAAAGTAATACCTATTGCATTTCTTAAAAGGATTAATTTCGGATTTTGTTAGGCATTTTACAATTTTATTCAATCCATTAACTTGTTTTTATGTACCACAAACTCCGCTCACAGTCCTCGTTGAGCCCTTCGTCGCAAGCGACGGGTTCGACGAAGTAACGAGTGATTTAATCCATAGACACAGCTCACTGAGTTTCTCGCTGGATCTTCTCAGTGGGTCGTGTTTCCCATCCGGTGGTAGATTCTGCGAAGCACTGCTCTTGCTAGGGCCAGTGTTAGCAACACTCCTGGTTTGAATCCCGTGAGCTTACCTACACGTCATTTAGAAGCTGAAATAGCCTCTCAAGGCTAAAGCAAAGGTAAAAATTTTTTTTATATGTTTTCTATATAGTATCTAGGACCCATATAAGAACATTGTGTATATTAGTTTTTAGTTTGTAGGATAACAAGATGGTAAACAATGTTTTTTTTATTAAATATTTGAGACAGAAATATCTCATATCCTTTTAGGAATCTGATTAAAAAAACTAACTATTGTATGTCTATATAGTCACAAATTCATTATGTCAACAAAAAAGTAAATATTTAATACCTGTAATCAGTACAGCTAAAACTAGAAGTGATCATCAGATGGTAACAGGCACATTGAATCTCAATTTCAAATTGGGCAGATTCTGACTGAAGTTTACATTCCGTCAAGTACCAGCAAATACGATAACTCATAGGTGTTTTCAGCTTGAACTTTAAACTCTTGATTGCCTAAGAGACCCCATGGACGAAATTAGAATGATGAGCTTGCAGTCATCAGAAGATTCGTGTAAATATTGGCAACTCAACAGACAAATCTCAAAGTCTGTTGAATCCAATCTATGCCGTTTTAATACTGAGCTTAATAAGGAGGCTGTAGAGCAAAACAAAACTTCCAAGGTGTTCACAAAGGATCTGTCTATTGGGCAGAGCCAGTTGACGAAACTGAAAACCAATATTGGCAGAATCATTTCGTCCAAGCCTGAGAGCGATCGAGGAGTTCTATGGATAGTAATACTCATTTACTCGACAACCTGTGGAGACTGACAAAGGATCCAAGAGCTAGATTAATCCGACATGAAACCGAAGATATCCCCCACGTCAGCGTGTTCGATATTAGAATGACTCTCAAACAGCTTTAGGACAACGGGGCACTAGGTGATGATGTAATTATCTGAACTACTGAAGGCGGGTGGAAAAACTTCAGAAATTATTTAATTCCGTCATAGTGCATCTTTCCCGCGGCGTGGAAAGACGCTGACGTTATCGGCATACACTAGCCGGGCAAACCGAAGAACGAAACCGCGAGTTACCGCCCCATCAGTCTCCTCCCGGCGATAGGCAAGCTATACGAACGGCTCCTTCGTAAACGACTCTGGGACTTCGTCGCGTCCAATAAAATATTGATCGACGAGCAGTTTGGGTTCCGCGCCAAACGCTCGTGCGTCCATCAAGTGCACTGCCTCACAGAGCATATCTTATTAGGGCTGAATAGGCGGAAACCCATCCCGACAGCAGCCCTCTTCTTCGATATAGCGAAGGCGTTCGACAAAGTCTGGCACAACAGTTTGATATACAAACTGTATAACATGGGAGTGCTAGACAGACTCGTGTTCATCATACGAGACTACTTGTACCGTTCGTTCCGATATCGAGTCGAGGGAACGCGCTCTCGCCCCCGTCACGTTACAGCCGGAGTCCCGCAAGGCTTCGAGGGAGAGGGCTCCCCGTTACTGTTCAGTTTGTATATCAATGATATACCCCGGTCTCTGGAGACCCATCTGGCGCTCTTGGCCGATGACACGGCTATCTACTACTCGTGTAGGAAGAAGTCGTTGCTACATCGGCGACTTAAGACCGTAGCTACCACCATGGGACAGTGGTTCCGGAAGTGGCGCATCGACATCAACCCCACGAAAAGCACAGCGGTGCTCTTTAAAAGGGGTCGCCCTCCGAACACCACATTGAGTATCCCTCTCCCGACTAGGCGCGTTAACACCTCCGCCTCCGCCATTCGCCCAATCACGATGTACGACCAACCCATACCATGGGCCCCGAAGGTCAAATACTTAGGAGTCACCCTCGACAGAAGGATGACATTCCGCCCCCAAATAAAGACGGTACGCGACCGTGCCGCCTTCATACTAGGACGCCTCTACCAGATGATATGCAGGTGAAGTAAAATGTCCCTTAGAAATAAGGTGACACTTTACAAAACTTGCATACGTCCCGTCAGACCTATGCAAGTGTAGTGTTCGCTCATGCGGTCCGCACACACTTAAAATCATTCCAAGTAATTCAATCCCGTTTTTGCAGGATAGCCGTCGGAGCCCCGTGGTTCGTCAGGAACGTCGACCTCCATGACGACCTGGACTTAGAGTCCATCAGTAAGTATCTACAGTCGGCGTCGATGCGCCACTTCGATAAAGCGGCGCACACGATAACCCTCTTATCGTGGCCGCCTCCAACTACATATCCGACTTTGCTTTGCCGGCTAACCAAAGCCGCCGTCGCCCAAAAGATTTCTTGTCGAATCTTCCGGATCCGCAATCCTCACTGCCCTCATCGAACTTGTCGATTAGAGTTAGACGTGGGAAGTAGCCCATAGACGTAACTTACTGAGCTTCTTGTCGAATATTTCAGTGGGTCGCGATTCCGATCCGGTGGTAGATTCAGCGAAGAAATTCTTTTGTTAGTGTTAGTAGTTAGTAGTACAGTCTAGTGTTAGTAATTCTCTAAAGTTGAGCCCGTGAGTTTACCTACCAGTCAGCACTGTAACGGTAGCCATTACAGAATACGGGATGTTTGACGGATGCCTGAATCTCGCTTACGACATTTTCAAGATAAGCTTGAATGCATATTATTATTTACAAGTTCCGAACAACATTCGGACCATCGGTCTACCGAGCAATATACCGCTCTGTGGAAGATCTTCCCTCTGTCGTGTACCCTACAAGCACCTTTATTGATCTGGCATGGTTTTACGACTGCTGGTATCTCAAGGTCGGTGGCGGCAATTACGTTGTGAATGTTAATGTGCTCCGGTGACCACTTAACACTATATGGGCTCTGAGCTCGTCCACCTATGTAGGCAATAAAAAAAAAGATGTATTTTATGTACTGAAGCACCTATTAGGAGTCTCTGTATAGTATGATCGGGGAAATAAAACTACATTTTAAGCAATGTCAACAATGTTTTTATACATCTTTATGTATTACATCTCTATATAACAGTATTTCAACATCATTATATTTTGTGGAAATCGAATTAATTTTAATTAGAAAAATAGACAGATGTGAATATGTTAACATTATATGAAGACCATAACAATAACTATATATTTTGCACTATGTATCAATATGTTCAAATTGTAACTATGTTACATTTCATTTTATGGATTAGCACAAGGCTGCGTGATATTTGTTAGGACTTGTTACAGTTATAGACAAAATTGAAATGTTTAATATGCCGAGGTGTTTTAGTTTAATGAATTACCTTACATTAAGGAACCCTTATTTTATTATGCTCATAATGCTGTATGTAGCATTCATTCAAAATTTCTATTTTGAAATAAATTACATTGACGGAAGCGCGAAATGACGTCATTTATATGGTTTAATAAAAATCCTTTATTCGGTGTTGATACGCTTAAATTCGGCGATTTAAGTGACTTCATCACATTTTTTATTACGGAAAATAAAATTCAGAAACGATAATTTTGTTTTAGGGTATTAAAAAATATAATATTAGTCATTTTTTTCCAAGATATTATGCATAACGTATTATTATCCACGTCTCTGTGATCAAGTGAGGCTCAAGCAGACAATTTCATAAACGACAAAATTCACAAACTTATCTCTAATTTTGTATTATATTAATTAATACATAAAGCAAATTATTATTATTTTTCATTAAAATCATATTTAAGTACAACAATAAATAGGGCAAATGCATGTTTATTTAAATAAAACCAAAGGCGGTCGATAATGTGTAGTGAAAAACATCATTTTAAATAAAAATATATGGTTAGTGATCAATGAGTTTACTTTTATGGAAGCCCGTCTTGGCTATATGGAAAAGATAAGTTTTACATAAAAGCTTTCTCTAACTATTAGAGCACATTGAATAACAAATTACTTGTACAGGTATGTTACTGTTCGTAAGACGGAAGGCAAGAGAGGGAGAGAGAGAGAGAGAGAATAATAATCAAATAGATTTGTGGAATTCGTTCAAGAAACAACACTAACCTGTGCTTTTTATTTGTTTACGCAGTCATAAATAGCTTATTCATAGACCATCGCCAATGTTGTTAGCAATGTCAACATTTGCAAACTCATCGTGACGCTTGTGAACTGATTGACTTTTCGTTCTGTACATACGTGACTTCCAAATAAACAAATCAGCTACGAGCCGTCTCTAGCCAGCGTTCATTTGAATCGGAGGCATTATAGTGCAGGCCCAAAGCGTGATCGATCATTCTTATATTATTATACAAACTAGCTTTAATAATAATTTCATTGTGAAACAATGTAGATCTATAAGATCTAGTTTTTTAGCTATCACAATATCCACTAAGTTTTACAAGGAAAAGAATTGAAGCCCGTACGTTATTTTTTTCGACGATAAATTTTCAAAGATATTCCTTGGGTCATAATCAAATCAAATGCCCATTTGAATATTGGAATGCGTTTGCACATTAATTTTTTATAGATTTTACTTATATGTATGTACCAGATATGTTGATATTTTTTTTATTTACTACCTATCATATAAAATTGTATAATATTATCCTTACCCCTTGTTATTCTAAATATACGTATTAGTAGTAGTATTTTATCTATTCAGTTTGAAATCAATTCCTTCTCTTGGTACAGCTATAGAGAATATTAGACGAACAACATCTTAAATACTTTTGTAATTTTGATCGTTATTATTAATACTTACATAATTATATCTTAAATATTAATTTAACAGGAAAACGACTATTAATTTGTAATACAGTCGGTTTTAAAGTAACATGTCTTTCGTCTTTGGCAACCAATGTGTGTGGGGCTTATAATTATATTTTCACTTTGAAATTATTGATGAACACAAAATTATAACAACACCATTTCCATTAAGTTTTTAACAGTATGTGTTTTACAAAAAAAATATGCTACAAAAATATATCAATGAAGAGAATATTATCGGACAATTGATTTATCGAAGTAAAAATAATTTATAGATATATTATCTGATTTCAAAAATAGAAACAATGGCACCGTAATAGTAATCCCATTAACAAAAAATGACTTAAAAGCAATGACTAATACTCAACATTCATATAAGTTCTAGTTATCATGTAAAGCAATTACGAAAATAATGATTCTAAATTCACTATAATTAAGTTTCTTACATGCTAATAAACAGATTTAATACATAGTAAAGCTTGTTTTTTTTTTTGTAAAATCTCTTTGAAGTTTATATAAATTACAATTGAAAGTTAAATAGGCCTTGCGAATGTAATATGTAGTGAACGGTAACACATCTACTACAATATTATTATTCTAAAAGCCGTGTGAACATTATGTTTACGTACAAAATTAGTGAGAACTATAGCGCACTCGGCGCACTATGAGTATCTACTATTGCGCCTAGAAACGTCAATACCTAGAAGCGCGATTTTTTCAAACAATATGTATGTACCACACCATAAAAATCTTTTAATCGTATTTTCTAAAATTGATAATAATTTAAAAGTTAGTATAAATTTTTTATTCTTAATTAATATTCTGTATTTTTATGAAAAGTCGTGGGGATTGGAGAAAAAAAGATAATGGTTTTCTAACCAATACAATTTAAATTGAATAAAGATAGAAAGAAAAAAAATCTTATATATATCCTACAGAACAAGAATATAGTTAAGTAAGACCTACTGAATACATACAATTGTTAAATCAACAAAACTGTTTAATTGATTCGGCTCACGATTTCTTTTCGACTAAATTGTTTAGTCTTTGGCGAGTCTGCTTACAGTTGATCCGGTTTATTACATTATTAAAATATAATCATTTTGTATAGAATAAGTTATCGCTGTACTTGGCTATTTTAGTTTATCAGTGCTAGAGTCGCGTATCGACTGTGTAGTCAAGTTTGTACGAAATTCAATACAAGCTGCCGGTCAATAGTTGTTGTACCGATTAATCACTATTGCGATTGATGTGGCATTCTGATTCATTACTCGAACAACCATAGAGTTGATAATTTGCGTATCTCTATACATTCTCATGGACGTGACATGTAACTAAGTAGATGCTCGATAAAAAAATTGTATATATGCGCCGGCCTTATTGTAAACGTTAAAGTACACTATACGATAAAAATTTAAAAAAATATTGCACTTTTCTACAGATTTAAGTAGATTATTTCAATGGCACAGATAATATTTTTGAAGATTATAAAATAATAGGTGGGCAAGTACTAATTTCTTTTATCAATATACGTTACACTGTCCAAAAATAGAATCGTTTCCCGGGAAGACATTTCTCGTTATAACGCTTTACAAGCATTTTTAATCGATTTTCATTATAAAAAACTATTTTTTTTTAGTAATATTTTGTAGTAATACTTTTCATTTGAGAAATACTATGTATATTATATTGAAACAATAGTAAATGACATGTATTAGCGAATAAACACGTTAAGAAACTTTAAGATCAGTGCAACTAGGAGACAACCATCATATTATTATATACATCGAAGGAATGTTTTATTAATTTAAGAATTTTATCGAGAGAATATAAAATATAAATAACTATATGACATTTTTCAGTTCATTACAAGAAAATTATTTCTTGTAGTGAAGTTAAATAAACTCATATTGTTGGCAAAATAGAAAAACACATAAATCAATATAATTTGTTTCATGAAATGAATAAATTTACGTATTTTCTTTAGCACAGACACAAACAGAATGTTGTTCTTTTATGTGCCACATGCTTTAATAGAAAAAAATATGTTCCAAAGGTTAAAATCGAAAATAATTTTTTTCGCTCTGTGAATTTTTTTATGTATGTTTTTCGTATACCTTAAATCTTTTTATATCTGTGTGGGCGGAAAACGTCGTTGAGGTTTGTTGCGGCGCTGTGCGAGGGTCGACTGAGAAACAGGACCCAGCACCTGCGGTGTTAATGGTGATGCGGTCATCGCCTGCGAAACAATTTTAGGGAGGTCAACGCGTGCACAAGTTCTCTTAATAAAATATATATTATATGAACGCCCGCCATGCAGTGCTCTAAGCTGTTTCGTCAACAAACATTCTTGCACCTCACCTCATGTGTAGATGTCTCTGACTAAAAAACGTCGTAGTGGCCTAAAGGATATACGTCCGGTGCATTCGTATCTAGCGATGAAACAATTTTCAAATCCCGTAGGCGGGTACCAATTTTTCTAATGAAATATGTACTTAACAAATGTTCATGAATGACTTCCACGGTGAATGAATAATATCGTGTAATATAAATCAAAACCCACAAAATTATTATTTCCGTAATTACTGGTGGTAGGAACTCTTGTGAGTCCGTACGGGTAGGTACTACCACCCTGCCTATTTCTGCCGTGAAGCAATGATGCGTTTCGGCTTGAAGGGTGGGGCAGCCGTTGTAACTATACTCACACTTAGAACTCATATCTCAAGGGGGGTGTTGGTGCCGGGGTACGTTTTTATTTTTATTTTGCTTAGATGGGTGGAAGAGCTCACAACCCACCTGGTGTTAAGTGGTTACTGGAGCCCATGGACATCTACAACGTAAATGCGCCACCCACCTTGAGATATAAGTTCTAAGGTCTCAGTATAGTTATAACGGCTACCCCACCCTTCCATTCGAAACGCATTACTGCTTCACGGCAGAAATAGGCAGGCTGTTGGTACCTACCCGCATTTTATTAGAAAAATTGGTACGGATTATATTCTTTATAGGTTACGACAGCAAAAAAATCATTTCATCATTTCATTTCATGCCATGTTTCATATTAATCAACTTCATTCAAACAAAAGTAGTGTATTTTTATGAAACTGTCGTTTCATTTAGTTGTATTAACATGATGAAGCGTAATTAATGCTAATAAAATGTTTTAAAAAAAATATATATTTTTTTAATCAGGAGCGATTTTTTCCCGTCCCATCATCAAAGGTGTAATTAGTACTATCGTCTGTCTTCGTTTTCGGAAGCGGTCTTCTAACATCCATATTACATTTGAGACTTCGCTCTCATGTCTCGCGGTCGGTCGTGAGTGAGTTATGTCCGTAGTGGAGTAATTTCATTTATCTATATACTAGCGACCCGCCCTCGCTTCGATTCGGAAACTGTAATTTATTATTGATCTCTCCACTATTTCATGGATGTTATTATACATATAAACCTTCCTCTTCAATTACTCTATTTATGAAAACCGCATCAAAATCCGTTGCATAGTTTTAAAGATTTAAGCATACATAGGGACAGAGAAAGCGACTTTGTTTTATACTATGTAGTGAAGTGATATAAAAATTAATTGCTGTTCGTTAGTCTCGCTAAAACTTGAGAATCACCTTTTTTTTAATGCATATTACATACATTGCATACGTAAGACATATTTTTTCTAAACTTGCATTTTTGTTTGCCTTACACATTTACGCTAGCTAGTGTTGAATAAAAAAATTTTGATTTGGTTTGATTTGATTTGGAGTACCTGGAACGTGAGGTCGACAGCCCGTCGCAGGTCGGCGGGAGGCGGCGTGGGCTCGGCGTCGGGCGGCGCGGCGTCGCGCGGCGCGGCGGGCGCCGTGAGCCACGCCTCCTTCAGCAGGTCGGCGGCGCGCGGACGCAGCGACGGCTCCAGCTGCAGCATCCGCCGGATGCACGACTTAGCGCCCGTTGAAACGCTACGCCATATTCCCGTTGATAATTCCACCTGTATACAGAATTTTACTTAGAAAACGAATGTCGGTCACGACAAAGACAAGCAGATATGCACTAACAGCTCAGTTATTCCTAACTGTTTATTGTATCGTATAGACACAACGTAAACCTACGCTGTTACCAATCATGAGATGCAACATTAAAATCTTAATTTAACCACTATAAGAAACAAACGAGTTAAGTATGACTATAACTTAGGTATTTCATGTTATTACTTTTTATTCATAAATAAATAAACATCAACGTTTGTACAAATGTATGTCATCCATTTCTAATCCTTTCATTCGATTTTGGTGAACGTACGATAGAGGGAGCACGTAATTTAAAAAATGTACAGATTTTCATAAAATTGGGGATTTTCAGTGAACCGGGTTTCTTCTTAATATCGTAAATGTGAACGTGGCTTTCTTTGTTTTTTTACACTTCTTAACCACTCCATCGCAATTTTTTCCATTCACGTTGTTAGGGGTACAAAAAAGAACAGACTTTTCATACAGGAAAAATGTACTATTTCTGTGGGATATTTATTTTTTTCCAGATCAAAGCGAGCGTCTTTGTACAATACACGTACGTATGTAAGTACAGGGTGGTTGAAAGAGCGTTTTTCTATACCATAAATGAAGTTTTGTCCATTGGCTAACTAATGTTAGGAAACAGTATTCGTTTTATTTTTCTGCAAAACTCGATAGATTTGTGTAATTTAGGAGTCACTTTGATTTTAAATCGACATTGAGTTGAAAGTCTGTATTCTAAATTTTTAACCCTTAACACCCGAATGGCATACTCGCAACATATTCCAAAAGAGACGAATGCGAAAGCGGTATTAAGCACCTTTTTTTTAGCTAAATAAATACGCTTTACCTTTCAAAGTTTTTGAAGTCTTGCTGTTTCTCTGTTGTCATGTCAAATTGCCTCAAATATGCCCTACGTACAGATATTTCTAATATGTTAGATAAATTAAATTAGAAAAAAATATTACTTGACTTACCTTCCCGGATTCTATTCGTTCTAATATAGCATCAGGAGTGTCATCTCCGGTCGAGGCGAAAGGAGTTCTACCAGAGAGCATTATGTAGGCTAACACACCTGAAAATATTTTTTTTAAATACATATAAAATACAGATAATATAGAATATAGTCGATCTTAATTAAATTATAACGATCACTCAATTACTATTTTTAGAAACATTAATTATTTATATTTTAATGGCCTTATTCTTAATATAACGCTTATCGAAAGTACAAATCGATAACAGTTAAAAGGTGATTAAGTTTGTGAAGCGTTCGATAAATTTATTTACTCCTTTATGTTAGTGTGGTATAAAAAATGGAAACAAAATCGAATCAGCTCCTATTCCAATAACCGAATATGTTTTGCCTACGAAACGTTTTAAAGAATTTATCAAACGCGAAGTAGATTTAGGAACCAAAAGTCTGCACGAAGTATTCATCTTTTCTATTAGCTCCAGTTACGAGTCAACACCAGGTGGGTTGTTAATTCGCACCGACGACCCGTCGTTCGGTTGTCGTAGAGATGGCACCGCGAGTCTAGCTGCAGTGTTGATTACAGGAGCCCCCCTATTCTGACCCCAGGGAGAGATCGGGCGTAAGGTGAAAGAACCACGCTCTTATGAGACGTCGCTGTTTCGATTTGCAGGTTCACGAAATACGAATACGAGCTTGCCAAATCGTTCAGTATCTAATTTTTAACAAATAAATAACAACTGTTTACATTAAGGTATTGAGATTTGAAGTCGTCGTGGCCTAACGGATAAGACGTCCGGTGCATTCGTATTCAGCGATGCACCGGTGTTCGAATCTCAGGCGGGTACCAATTTTTCTAATGAAATACATACTTAACAAATGTTCACGATTGACTTCCACGGTGAAGGAATAACATGTGGTAGGACCTCTTGTGAGTCCGCGCGGGTGGGTACCACCACCTTGCCTATTTCTGCCGTGAAGCAGTAATACGTTTCGGTCTGTAGGGTAGGGCAGCCGTTGTAACTATACTGAGAAGATTTCTAAATTATTCTAAGACAACAAACGTGATTGGTGTACTCAATAGTTCTCTTAGCTCGATCACCCTATTCGCCCCTATGATACCTGACGATGGTGTTAATAATTGTAGCTTCTCCGACAGACATATACCTAAGCTCCATATGTCGCAGGCGGCGTCGTATCCTGCCCTTTTGAGTACTTCGGGAGCGACGAAGTTGGCGGTGTAACACGGCGTCATGAGCAGACCGTTTTCGGCACGAAGTTGCTTCGCTAAACCAAAGTCGACTAGACGTATGTCCTCGGGACGTTTCTCAGCCGTTGCGAAGAGAATGTTGGATGGCTTTATGTCTCTGAATAAGGATAAAAAAAACCATAGATTATATTTCATTTATCTGTTTACAATAATAAGTGCGTTTCTTGTAAATTACTTTCAAACGAATTTCTCACGTGAAGTAATAATGCGTTTCGGTTTGAAAGGTAAGGGCAGACGTTGTACTGAAAAAACTGAGACTTAAAATTTATGTCTCAAGATGGGCGACGGCATTAACTTGGTTGATGTCTCCGGTCATCGTTGTCGTCGAATCCGTCGCTTGCGACGAACGGCTCGACGATTAAACTAACCCACAGACATAGCCCACTGAGTTTATCGCCGGATCTTCCCAGTGGGTCGCGTTTCCGATCCGGCGGTACGTTCTGCGAAGCACTGCTCTTGCTAACACTCCCGGTTTGAGCCCCGTGAGCTCACCTACACGTCAAGGAGAAGCTGAAATAGCCTCAAGGCTATCGGCACAGGTAGGCAAAAAAAGCAACCTCGTTGGAAGTCGCATTAGAAGTTTCACTTCAAAATATACACACAAAATTAATATACCTAAAACTTTACCTGTGCACAACAGTGTGCGCATGCAAGTAGTGTACCGCATGCAAGACATTCTTTAGTATGGGAGCCGCTTCATGTTCGGGCAGGTAGCGTCGTTGCGTTATGTGTTCCAACAGTTCCCCGCCGCGACACAGCTCCGTGACCGCCAGTATACGACCGCCCTCCTCGTAAACACCCCGGAGCGTTATGATGTGCGGGTGCTGACTGTACCTGTGTAATGGTGACATAAAAAATATATAAATTTAAATGTGCTTTAATGGGCAACTCAGCGTAGACGGTTTTTTAACTTTATAACTTATATGGTTGGTCGAGCTCACGGCCCACCTGGTGTTAAGTAGTAAATGAAGCCCGTAGACATCTACAACTACATACCTTACATCCGTAAGGTCTCAGTTTTTACAGTACAACGGCTTTTTTTTCGGGCCGGGGGCCGAACCTCCTACGAGATCCCCGCGCCTAGGGAGCGCGCGGGGTATGTGGGACTTGACGATCTGCAAGGTGTTGGGAGCAGACCGCGGGCCCAAGGAATGTTAGAGCCCTACCGCACTGAACGACTCCGCTGCACTTTTACACCCGAAGTGCGATCTCTGTCCGATCAGAACCCGGTCAGAGTACGGGGGTTCCCGCGGTCAACACTACAACCAGACCCGCAGCGCCACCCTGAGGACGCCCGACCGACGGGTCGTCGATAGTTGACGACCAACGACGCCGATCTCCGCTCAGTACACTGGTGGTAGGACCTCTTGTGGCACCGCCCCGCCTATTTTTGCTGTGAAGCAGTAATGCGTTTCGGTTTGAAGGGTGGGGCAGCCGTTGTAACTATACTGAGACCTTAGAACTTATATCTCAAGGTGTGTGGCGCATTTACGTTGTAGATGTCTATGGGCTCCAGTAACCACTTAACACCAGGTGGGCTGTGAGCTCGTCCACACATCTTACCAATAAAAAAATAAAAAAACAATGGCTTTTTTGCCCCAAACCTTCAAACCGAAACGCATTTCTGCTTCACGACAGAAATAGGCGAGGTGGTGGTTAAATTTTCTATTCGTTCTTAAAATCAAGTTGAACACAAATAACAACGCAAGTATGTCGCTATTTTATGTTTTGTAATTTTTTAAAAATGACGTCTCGTCTTGAAAAATATTGGGGTTGATTGCGATGATAAAATGAACGTTAAATAAATGCATAAATAGTTTTGGTTTGTACTAGTGTAACGCTGTGAAATTGAATAGCGAAAATAAAAAAAATAAGAAAAAAAAAAGCCGTTGTTTTATTTATACTATACCTGAAACCTTTGCACACATAACAAAAATAAACAAACAATATCACAACGGCAAAGTTATATGACAGCATAGTTATATGATTTTGATATGTTTTTTTTCTTACATGTAGATATTGATCCTATCGAAGATTTTATTGATTAAAACATCTTATGTTATCTTTAAATGAAATAAAAAATTCACAGCGGATTATTACTTTACATCAATCTAGTATTGTATTTGAAAAAAAAAAAAAAAAATTTTCAATGTAAGGTTATTTCGGTAAGCAACAAATTCAATTATAATCGTATTATAATAATATCACAGTATTATCATGTTTAATTAGAAAGCGGACAGCTGTTACCGAATTGAGTCGTGTAAAATTTTACAATCCCGCTATAATCTAATGGCGGGAGCGCATGCAATATCGCATGACAGATAAAAATCTCGCACTATCGTTTAATGAAATTTTAGAAAGAAATATCACAGAAACACACACGGCTTATTTGGGCGTGGACAGAATTAAACCACAGTAAGCACTTACGTACACAAACTGATACAGTCAGAGGTCTCTGAACTTTGCCTCTGGTTCTAGAGTAAATGCTTTACAAATTTTCTTATCACACTCGATGCATCGTGATAATTTATTGCTGCTATACGTTATTTGATATGAAAGGAAACCATTTCCTATGACTGTTTTATAGATATCGTTAATATTTTGCTACTAGTTTTCAATTGTTGATTTAATTTTAGATACATACCTCAGTAGTATCTCTATTTCTTCCCGAGGATCGTACTGCAATTTGTCCATGATTTTGACGGCATATTGTACGCGAGAAGTTTTATGTTCACAAAGTCGCACCACCGAGAATGAACCCGTACCCAATTCACCCATCAACCTGTTACAAAAAATAGGTTACAATAAAGGGAAAAAAAGATTATATTATTTATTTAGTATATTATACAGTATTTCTTTTTTTATACAATTTATTAAGTCTGTTAAGAAATAAATTATTTTCAACAAACGCTCTATGATATTGTATACAATGAAGTGCTGATCACAAATTTAAGAGTGTTCTCCAGCCCTTGAATTACTTTAGCCTACTTGCTCATCTTCTGTCTATAGTAATATCGTTATATATTTTTAAACTTAACCCTCCCACATATTCTTATTCGCACTTTAATTCGACAAGTTTCGGCCAATAGTTCTCTAAACGTATTTTATGAGATGACAATATAAAGAAACAATAGTGTATATTTTAATGTAACATTAATAACAAACTCTTGATTGAGAAGGACTCTTGCGACACTAGCATTATCTGCTTATAATCAGATTAAACAATGTTTTTTTTTAAAGAAACCTCATAAAATTCACAACCTGTACTCGTCAAAGAAGTTGTTGCGGTTGACAAATCCGGACCAAAATTCTTCAGTGGACGTCTTTGGATTCTGCGTATTGTGGTTTTGATTTTGATTGGTGACCGTTTTGTTCTCGTCCTCTTGGAGCAGACAAGGCGCAACGAAGCTAAAGCCCCTGGAAATCGTTACGTAAATTGCACTAACAGTAGCGCGCTTCTTTGACCGCATTAAACTAATTAACGGTCTCTAATTGAGGCCGTCAGCGCAAAAGTGACCTAAGCTTACCATAGTTAGTATGGAGGCAATTAGGTTCGAATTTTCATGAATTTGAATTTGAGTAGGTAAAAAAAAAAATTCGCGCAAAAATAACGTTTACAAAGCTATCTGTTATCTATGGGTGAAACTATGGATAGGTCGGATTTGCATCAAAATTTATTATATTTTAAAAAAATTCCAATATACATCATATAAGCTTGAATATAAAAAATTGTGGTTTAGGCCACTTTTGCGCTGATGGCCTCAATTAGAATGTTTTCTGTTTTCTTCAAGTGTTACACTACTATGCGAAGTTAATAATTGTTAGTGCCTATTCAAATTGAGTTTCAAACACGATTAGCCTTTTTATTTATACTATCGATGAAATATCAAAGTATATCTGTTCAGAATTAATGTTCTTTTTTTTTCAATTTCAAAGAAATATTTAATTTTGTGCTAGACAAATAGCGTATTACGTTGTTTAGTAGCAAAAAAGAAATTCCGGATGAAATTGTTCATTTTTGTATAAAGACAAGAATTTTTAATGTGTTGCCTTCAAAGGTAATAAGTACGCAGAAAATGCGGAGGAAGTGGATCTTACTAAAACAAAACATTTACAGGTACTTTGATCAACCTAGCGCTGGAGAATTACTAAATCTCTCATTGGACCGTGGGTCTGCCAGCGCTGTTGTCAACAGTGACTAGATCAATTTAGATCAATTTTGCGGTAGGTAGCGGCTTGGCTCTGCTCCTGGCATTGCTGAAGTCCATGGGCGACGGTAACCATTGACCATCAGGTGGGCCGTATGCTCGTCTGCCTACAAGGGCAATAAAAAAATACCAGTCAATTTACTGCGTGAGGTGCTTGTTAATATTTTAGCCACTCTTGATAGGTAGAGAGAGTGCATAATAGATGTTTTTTTTATTGCTAAGATTGGTGGACGAGCTAACAGCCCACCTGGTATTAAGTAATGGAGCCCATAGACATCTACAACGTAAATGCTACCATCCACCTTGAGATATGAGTTCTAAGGTCTCAATATAGTTACAATGGTTGCCCCACCCTTCAAATCGAAACGCATTACTGCCTCACGACAGAAATAGGCAGGGCGGTGGTACCTACCCGTGCGGACTCACAAGACGCCCTACCACCAGTAAGATGTACCATAGATGAAACATTCTAAGCAGCTCAAAACACGTCCTTAATATCATCATCTTCGATTAGTAGTATCTTAGACTGTGTAATGTTATCATTAATACTCTAACAGCCTGGCCACGGGACATTCGCCGATACGAATATTCGCGCGGTGCGAACGGCGAAGCGTCTGGCGACTAAAATAAGCGCATAGAAATGTACCTAACAAGCCACGCGCACCGGCGACCGGCGCGGCGAAGCGACCGGCGAAATGTACCGAGCGAATCGCGCGATGCGGCGGGCGAGCAAAACAAATGCATGAATACGGACGGCGCGAGCCACGGAGTCGAGCGGTAGTCGCGGCGAATAGTACAGTGATTAAATGAGTTTAGTTGTTTTCGCCGCGAAAAATTAACGCCGAAATTTTTATATTTTTTATTTATTTTTTATTTTATATTTTTAAAGTCGTCGTGGCCTAACGGACGTCCGGTGCAATCGTGTTGAGCGATGCACCGGTGTTCGAATATCAGGCGGGTACCAATTTTTGTAATGAAATACGTACTCAACAAATGTTCACGATTGATTTCCACGGTGAAGGAATAACATCGTGTAATAAAAATGAAATCCTCAAAATTATAATGTGCGTAATTACTGGTGGTAGGACCTCTTGTGAGTCCACACGGGTGGGTACTACCACCCTGCCTATTTCTGCCGTAAAGTAGTAATGCGTTTCGGTTTGAAGGGTGAGGCAGCCATTATAACTATACTTGAGACCTTAGAACTTATATCTCAAGGTGGGTGGCGCATTTACGTTGTGGATGTCTATGGGCTCCAGTAACCACTTAACACAAGGTGGGCTGTGAGCTCGTCCACCCATCTAAGCAATAAAAAAAAATAGCTGTAATACTAGCTAGACCAGCTATTTGGAAGTCTAGCCACCCAAAGTATTTCTCGTACTTCTTGTGGAATTCTCCATCTATAGGTATACTCCGATTCTTATTCAAATCATGTACTTCACAATCTTTTCCAAATAATAAGTCCTGAACCAAAAAACTATTAATTTGTAAGCAATATCGAGATAATTTCGATATAGACATTTCGCTGTCGGACTTCCTTGCTAGTCGCGGCGGCGAACGTGAGTACCCGTGGCCTGCAAACGGTGCTGCGCGAATGGTCGCCTCGTCCACCGCTTCGCTGTTCGCACCGCCGATCCCCGTGGCCAGGCCGTAACGGTTTCATTTCGCGTTAATTGTTTTTATTATGTATGACCGAGGATCGGACGTCTTTCACCATAAAAACAGAAAAGAGTTCAAAACGTCAGAAGTTATTTAATGATAATAAAAAACGCGAGTTTAATTCCTAAAAGTAGTTTTAATTAAATCTACGGCTTGCGAAAACCGAAGAAAACACGATATATAATTAGCAGTACATATTGTTTGACTTTTGTTTACTTTCTTTGAAGGTTACACTAAAATATGTCAACACTAGGCAGCCCCTTATCTAATCGGACGACACAATCGTTATCTCTTTGATAAGTTTTATATAATCTTACGGGAATTTTGCGATTTGTTTTATTATATTTTTTTAATTTATTTTTGCTGCAGAATGATAAATATGCATACCGATTAAGAGAATATGAATCATATTTATAAATTGTTTGTTAAGAGTTTTACTATGATCTTACTTTTTTTTATTTCCGCTTACGTTCGGATAATGTTTGACGTAATTTATCAGAATTATTATTTTCCTCATAAAAAAAACAGTAATTTGGCCCTACAGCTTTTAATACAGCTGGTTATGGCTCTTAGTTATAATCTGCTTATGATATTACTAGCGACCCGCCCTCGCTTCGCTTCGGAAACTGTAATTTATTATTGATTTCTCCACTATTTAATGGATGTTATTATACATATAAACCTTCCTCTTCAATTACTCTATTTATTAAAACCGCATCAAAATCCGTTGCATAGTTTTAAAGATTTAAGCATACACAGGGATATAGGTACAGAGAAAGCGACTTTGTTTTATACTATGTAGTGATAATGGATGCGTGTATGCCCTCAAACCTGAATAGCTCGTGTGCGTTTGCGGAGGCCGGCACTCCGGGCGAGTCCCTTGGCGTTCTACAGGTGAACTCTGAATCGAAATAAAAAGCGTCGTCAGCTCTCGATACAGCCGGTCGAAAAGGCGGAATAACCTACAAAACAACGAAAGCACATAGTTATAGTGGGTCCTGTTTTTTTTAGATTGAGAGCTTACTGGTGGCCCTGAGGCCCTTCCAGTTTCACAAGGACAGGTTGCCGAGCAAAGGCTCAGCCAGGAGGGACGGGATTTGCTAACAGCTACCCGAGCGCCTCCAAAGGAGACCTAACAACTCAAGAGTATACAGTGGGTCCTATCTGTGGATGTTGTCCGTTCCATTTCTGCTGCGATAAATTTAATTGCATATTTTAGACTTTATGCCCTAAAGTATGAAATGGATTTCACGGATTTAAAAATAAGCAGTGAGCTCATTGGCCTATTAATGTTGATAAAAACATGATATTCAAACAGTTCAATCGAGGGTTGTTGATTCGATTGGATAACAATTCATGTGAAGAAAAGAATTGTATATCTATGCAAACGCATACAATCAAATAGATGTTTACAGTCTCTGGACTCGATATTAGACAGAATCTGTGACTTAAGAGGCCAGACTCTGTGATTGTACTTGATTTTTTAAATAAATTACTTACATAATAAAAATGCTATGTTGGATTTTTAGGAGAAAGTATTACAGGCGATATTTTATCGAAACGATCTTGAAGTCTAATTTAATATGAGTGTTAGGCAGTTACCTCTTTTTTATAAAGACCATCCCAGTCTATACTAGCAAAAAATTCGTGTTTTTTTATGTCCTCAATTCCATTGGGACCGGCACCCAATCTGTAACAAATCACATGTTATTATAGCTTTGCGTTAAACGGTTAGTTATGGATGATGGACTTGTTGTATAACATTATGTTTCTGATACACATATAATATACATATAATGCTGGTAAAAATAATGAAAAAATGTTTATGTCGAATGAGAATAATTCAACAATATTGAATAGCATTGTTGATGCTTACCTATTTTGAGGATTCCTCTTAAATAAGGCTCGAAGTAAAGATTGAGCTTCTTCACTTAAATTAGAAGGCATACCAAGTTTAGCTTTTAAAATTTGAGTCATAGTCTCGTGTCTGTTAGCTCCATGGAAAGGTAAATTTCCTGTTAGCATTTCAAACTAGAACAACATGATTCATAAATATTAAAACAACTAAAAATAGTATTGTTTAAATCTGTATTTAAATATAGTTATTTTACTGCATAGCTTAATAATGAAATTTATGTAGTCTTCAGATTCACTGAGTTTTTCATTAGCAAACAGAAAAGAGAGTTTTGTGCTGCTTAAAACTGGTTATCCTAGTCGATAGATACCACAACATTAAATTTAATGCTATCACCCACCATGAGATATGGAATGAAGACTCAATTTAATTATATAATACTTATTCCACTCAATCCACTAATGAATTACTTACCATAAGTACACCAAAAGACCACCAATCAGCAGCAAAGGTGTGACCCCTTCTGTTAACGACTTCAGGAGCCATGTATTCGACAGTACCACAAAAACTATAAGCTTTGTCACTACTTGGAGGCAATTTCGATAAGCCAAAATCGGTAAGTGCAATGTGACCATCGGCATCTAAGAGAATATTTTCTGGCTTGAGATCTCTGTATATGATCCCCAATTTGTGAACATGTTCTAAGGCTAATGCTAGCTCTGCTAAATAGAACTTCACATCTTCTTCTGTGAACATTACCTAAAATGACATGTGATTAGTATTCCAGACATTTTACAGTATAACTATAGAAATGTTAATACATTCTCATTTGATATTATGTAATTTACTTAATACACTAAACTAACTCATGATATTCATTTTAATACTAGATTTACCTCTTTACTGAGACGAGAAAATAAATCACCACCACGTAAAAAATCCAATATTAAATATAGTTTACCAGCTGTTTGGAATGCATAATGTAATTTTACAATAAATGGATGACCCATTTCAACTAGTATATTTCTTTCCATTTTTGTACGTTCTCGATCTCTCACTTTTAAAGTAGCTTTTTTAAGTACCTGAAAAGAAACAATTGATTTTTTTTCAAAATCCTTACAGTCTACTATTATTGTATGTTTATTATTATTAAAACTAGCATGGTAATTATACTGGGTGTAAGAGAATTACTCTTATAAATGAAGACTATTAATATAGTTTTTCACATAATGAACATTAAAAATCTGATGTGGCATAGAATTTGAAAATTTATGCAGGGGGGAGAATCTGCCAGCTCTATCTGCTTCACCTTAAGTATTCATGAAAAATTAATTTATTCAAACTTTAAGGCATATTCCTGATTGAGTTATTGTTTATTAATAGCTCTTTAGTTTTGATAATATTCAGTTTACACACTGTATGTGCAGCAAAAAAAAAAAAAAATTTCTGAACATTTTTTTTATAATTAAAACTAACCTTCATAGCATACAGGGTACCAGCATCAAGTCCAACAACTTTCCTCACTAGGAATACTTTACCAAAGGAACCTTCACCCAGAACTTTGAGCAATTCAAATTGTGATGGATCAGCCTTGTCATGACCTTCTTTAACAACATCCTGTATTTCCACTTCCCTTTCATAGTTTATTTCTGCATTTGAATCTAAGCTTTCAGTTGTTGAAGCCTGTCTAGACTCTGATGAATTCTCAACTACTATCGGAAGGTTGTTTGCCGGTTGAGCTGATGCACCTAGCTGTTTTAATCATAATTTTGCTTTATTTTCTTGCAACAATAAAATCAATATTATTCTATATTTATAAAAATATCACAGTATGCACATCTAGAAGTATTGTAGCTAAAATAATGAATTTTCTATAAGAATGATTACAATTTTCACATTGAATTACTGTGGCACAATGAATCAATTGAAAACATTGTAATTTGTAGCAAATGTTATATTTATGAAAGATATATGCAAAAAGAGAAAATAGAGACAGATTAATAAAAACATATACATTATCTGAGTATCTTAATCCTTTTTTAAGTAAAGCATAAATGAGTCGTCTATTATCAAAGGTGGCAATCTGTGCATTTGGACAAAAAAAATTTATTGATATGTCAATACAGATTGATTTGAATATAATCGTCTCCTTCAAAGAATACGGTTCAAAACCTGCATTAAATAAATGTTAATAGTTAACCTGTTATTTATCTAAGATGTCGTTCCGAAGAGTTTTGTGACTGCCAATGGAATACAAAGTCAATAATTCATTTTTCTGATTTACCAATCATTGTCCAAAAGTCAGATTGCCGGCTTTGATAATAGTCGACTCAAATATGATAATGTTGCTTAGATGTAAAATGAAAATCTTATCAATTACATACAATATAGTAAAATGTATTTCATTTCATAGTAGGATATGAGTATGACAAAAAAGTGTCTACAAGAAATTTGCAATTTAATTTTATAATATATTTCATTATGCATATTTTGTCAAATTTTCACTTCAATAGTAAGGAAGTATTAAAAAGAACCCCACCTGGAGCATGTTGTTTAAAATATCCATGGTTTTATTATCAATTTACACACTACGTAAAAGTATTTAATTTACAATAATTTGTTATACTACATCAAAATAGAACTATGATTAATAATTCACATAATTTTCAATGTTTTGTTTCAAGGCCATGCTCTAATGTAATTTAATATTGGATACTTTATCTTTAGCGAGTTAAATGCTGTGAATAATTAAGTTGTTTTTGTACAAAATGTAGACAAACTGTTTTTTATATTTTACTTTTTTGAAAACATCATTTATTTTCACAAAGCTATTCACTTTTAAACTGAAAAATAAAAATCTTTATTTACTAAAATTTTAATAAGTATGATAATTATATACGTGATGAGCGTTCGTAAGCTTATAAAACACGTAAATGAAGCACATTAAGCGAACTGACAATGATAACTGAGCGGATTGCTAAAACAGCAATGAGAACAAATCACACCGTGTAATCAGAGTTGAGGAAAAATCGTAAAACTTAATTAGCTGCGCAAACATTAATTCTAAACATACCGTGTTATCTCCCACATTCTGCATTCGCCAAGGATCCGAGGTGTTAGCTAGTGGCATTATGTCTAACGTTTACTAAACATGAACTGCGAAATGTAATCACGATTACACAATTTTATTCACACAAATCAAATAATCATTTTAAACTTATTATTTCTCATTTCTCTCTATTTAATGGTAAAAGCAACGAATGTGTTTCACTTTGATGTGAATTCTTATTCCGTACGGGAAATGGCATTGACAAATGAAATGACAGGTATGTCATGTAGTACCGTAAAATGGGGCGATTAGGGACAAATTCCAACTTTATGACCAATTTTAAGGTAGTTGTTGATGTATATAATGCTATATCAGGATCAAAATGATTGAGTCTTGGCGGCATCTTTGTTGTCTAATTTAAAATTATGCAACTAACATTCCAGTTTAAGCAAAAAATGCAAAAATAGGTGTAATCCCTATTTACCCGAAAATTGCGGTTAATTGGGACGAAATGAGAAATTTGCTAGGGTTGGCACTACTTTTATTTTTATATATAGTTTTAATTAATTTATTTATTTAGTTGCACCAACAAAGTGATCATCAATAAAAAAATTTGAAAAACTGACAAAAGTACATGGCAGACATCACCTCAATTATAGGTGCAATCGACAGTGCATTAACAACAATATATATATACTTATTTATACATATATAGTGGGCTTTCTTAGAAACGGTTTATATTTCTCCGTTCTTGGTAAGTACTTAGGGGCTGATTTTTCTATCTGGGTTAATAGATTTGGTGTGTCGGTTATTCCATGGATTAATCAGATGAATACCCCCACTCTGAACAAATATAAAATATTTTATTAAGTATTACTTAGACATTTTTGTCCACCTTGAGATTTCATTGATCTTGTTACATGTCTCTGCAAAATCGACTTACTTATATTAAATTGATTATCTATTTCAACTAAAGACTTATTCCCAATTTCGCTTCGAATAAACCAAATTTTTACCAACAAATTTAAAAAATATTGTTATAACTACATAGACAACCCTACAAACCTGTACCTATTTATACTTAGGTCGTTTCCATATCACGTATTCTCATCCCAATTGACCCCTTTTTCGTTGTTATTTATACCTAAGACGTCCCCAATATCCTCAAAAACAACAGATTTTTTCATGTATTTTTATTTAATCAAATACATTAAAACCAATAACAACTGAGACTTACCTTTAATATATATGCTAGTTCAAACACTAAATAACGTTTATAAATCATAGTCGTCTTCTATTAATATCAAATAGCAAATAGAGAGCAAAGTTTCTAGCACTAAAATAATTACCACCACAGGAAGTTAATTTGAAACGCGATTTTTTATAAGTTAGCAGCTATTATCATGCATATTCAGAGTTGTTTTGTGAACTTTCAACATTCTACTATTAAACTACAAAAAATGGAAGATTTTGCAACGAATATAAAACATATATTGAGCGTCGAAAGATTTTCCCGGTTTTTTCCCGATTCGCCTCTCAATCCCTAATCGTCCCATTTTACCGGTAGTTTATGTTGGTAGTGTGTTTGAAAGCTCTAAAATACTCTAAGTACTCTGTGAAGGATCTGCAATAGTCTGTGTTCTATGAAATAATTTTAAATAAAACCCGCCGACTAGCGAACTATCTAAAGCGATCGAGGAACGAGTTTATTTATTTAATCATTGAGAGCAATTGGGGATGTTCAATTAGCTATAGCCTGGTCAAGCGTGAATACCGAGGAAACTTCTTTATGGAGTACTCGGAACGTGATGTGGTGTGAACTATATAGTAATGAGCCCCTGCCCGACACCAATTTTTTTTGGGATAGAACGATTGTTGGCGGAAGAGGCGAAATCGACCGGCCAGTCCGGTGGGGAGGCGTTTCTCACAACAGCCCAAGTATCCCTGAAGGAGGCCTATCTGCACATAGGCAATATGCATTCATTCCGACATTATTTTTTCAATACATTTATTTATTTAATCTACATATAATTTGGCTAAAGGCACTTTGGACTTTGGACATCGATTGGGCTAGATCGGTGAACGAGTTCACAGCTTTCCTAATGTTTAGCGGCTACCAGAAACGTAGATAATTTAACTATGTGAATCTTCGATCAACAATAGTAACTTATTTACTACTAAGTTACTATTGTTGATCGAAGATGTGAATTCTGTCATTCAATTTGAGGTATGACATCATTTTAATACCTATTTAGTTTTTAAAAAGAATGCACACATTAGTATTTAGTTTATCACTTGAGTTAAGACATTTTTATGCGCGATTTGACGTATTGTGAAAACATTAATATTTTATTTAAGTTGTTACAACTTTAATTAGGGGAAGTACTAGAAGGATGAAAAATGGTCACCAAAGTACGTACATACGGAACATCTGGAGGTATGTGTTTTTATTGTGCACTTAAATAATTGTTTAATTTATATAACTATAATTATACATAACATTAAAATAATTATATCTATTAAATTATGAATTAAATATACTTAATTAATTTATTTTTTTGTGCCCGCCTGCTAATCAAGTATACATTTTACAGAAACAATAACAAACATAATGACGGCCCTTTTGGGTTGTTGAAAACTCTTTATCTCGTTTTCAGGCTCATTAAAATGTAGAGAGCCAAACTCTGAAGATTTAACAGCAAAGGTTGTTGGCGATTTTGGGAAATGGCAATTGAACATTAGTTTATTAATGGCTTTGTTAAAATTACCACTGGCCTGGTACCAGTTAAATATTATTTTTATGGCGCCTCCTCAAGATTTTTGGTGCGCCAAGCCAGATTCTTTCTCAAATTATTCTGAAGAAGAATGGAGAAGTCTTTGCTCGCCCGTATGATTTTCATAAGTATTAATAGGGTGTTACGATTATAAAACAATCTGGACAGTCTAAAGCAGGGGGTTCCCATTTTTGTCTACCGCCTACTTTGAGAATAAATTATTTTTAGGGCCATTTTTTCACCTACTTAAAAACCACTATAGCGAGAGCTCATTCGGTGTCTAAGAGTCCTCCTAGATGAAATTATAAATTGCCTACCAAGCCTCTACACAACGCCCCCATTTTTTTCTGGGTCCCTTACTGCCGCCCTTTAGGCCTGCAACACCCACAAGGGGGTGTTATCGTTCACTTTGGGAAAGATTGATCTAAAGGTAAGAATGTAAAACGCCCACTGCTGATTGATTCTGGGGTCTGTGCTTATTTTAACAAGATAATTGTATGTATAGATAATTTTGAATTCTTCGGGGATTCTATCTAAACCCACAGAATTAGAATCTTTGATGAAAATACTTGCAGCCTATAAGAGACGTACTGGTAATTTCTTAACCGATAATTTAAAAGAGAATAGGGTGGTAAAATCGAAACAATTACTGAAGCGGTACGCAAAGGGAGGTCATAGAAATTTTTTGTTTACGGATGAGAATTTTTTTACAATTGAGCAACATTTTAACAAACAAAATGACCGTATTTATGCTCAAAGCTCTAAGGAAGCTTCCCAATTAGTCGACAGAGTGCAACGTGGGCACTATCCGACTTCAGTGATGGTTTGGTGGGGTATTAGCTATGAAGGAGTGAATGAGCCATACTTTTGTGAAAAAAGTATCAAAACATCGCCACAAGTGTATCAAGATATTCTTTTTTTTTTTTTTTTTTTTTTTTTTTATTGCTTAGCTGTGTGGACGAGCTCACAGCCCACCTGATGTTAAGTGGTTACTGGAGCCCATAGACATCTACAACGTAAATGCGCCACACACCTTGAGATATAGTTCTAAGGTCTCAGTATAGTCACAACGGCTGCCCCACCCTTCAAACCGAAACGCATTACTGCTTCACGGCAGAAATAGGCGGGGCGGTGGTACCTACCCGTGCGGACTCACAAGAGGTCCTACCACCAATAATTACGCAAATTATAATTTTGCGGGTTTCATTTTTATTACACGATGTTATTCCTTCACCGTGGAAGTCAACCGTGAACATTTGTTGAGTACGTATTTCATTAGAAAAATTGGTACCCGCCTGCGGGATTCGAACACCGGTGCATCGCTTCAACACGAATGCACCGGACGTCTTATCCGTTGAGAACCATCTTGAGAACCATCTTCTTATCCGTTGAGAACCATCTTGAGAACCATCTTCTTGATACCATTCTTGAGAAGGTAGTGAAGCCCCTTAACAACACCATGTTCAATAATCAAGAATGGTCCTTTCAGCAAGACTCGGCGCCAGGCCATAAAGCTCGGTCTACGCAGTCTTGGTTGGAAACGAACGTTTCGGACTTCATCAGAGCTGAAGACTGGCCGTCGTCTAGTCCCGATCTTAATCCGCTGGATTATGATTTATGGTCAGTTTTAGAGAGTACGGCTTGCTCTAAGCGCCATGATAATTTGGAGTCCCTAAAACAATCCGTACGATTGGCAGTGAAAATTTTTCCCATGGAAAGAGTGCGTGCTTCTATTGATAACTGGCCTCAACGCGTAAAGGACTGTATTGCAGCCAATGGAGACCACTTCGAATAAGCTTTTTATACTTTAAATTGTTTTATATTTATGTATTAAACTAACACACTGTAAAAGTAATAAATGTTATTTGCAATAGAATGTTTTTTTTCCTTTGTCTCAGTATTTATGGCCAGAATAAGTATATAAAGTGTGTTTTTTGTTTTCTCTTTCAAGAATAGGATTCTACTGATTTCAGGACGTGGAAGAGCATCCGTGCTTGATCTATGATCCGGACATACTTGTTACCGCACCGAATATGGATCGGTCATTAATACCTCTCGTGGCGTGTACAAAATTTATTTACGACCAGTCCCTTTTTAGACGGACAATTATTTCCGATTGGAATTTAGTGTGCACTAAGCATTGGTTAATTCATGTGAGTTTCGAATAATTCTATCGACAAACAAAAATCATTTTATATGAGCGAAAACAATTTATGCTTAACTACTTTGACAGAAATCGACAGTATGTTGCTACCTCCCCGTACAGGCTTACATTACGTCCTATCAACAGACAATGCCGATCGCAGTATGTCGGTATAACACAGAGAATTTGCTACTGCCCATTCTCGGGTCAATCTCTTAATCGGCTTTATGGCATCCACGGGAAAAAATGGGGCGATACTATTCTAGACCGACCCCACACAACTCATGTGGTCTCCACACTATGTATTAGGTTTTCTTTGGTCTGGTGCACGAGAAGGGCCGCGGTACGTGAGGAATGGCGACGTCTGGTGAACCGCAACACCACCCGAAATGATGACTACGACCACTCTGCAAAGAGTGCAAACGACTGAGAAGAAGTAGCTCTGGTAGCTAATAACAATTAAACTGAAAGAATACAGTCGTCTATTATAATTATCATTAAGACGATTATGATTAAAGCTACTTTTACAAATTAAACTTAAGTACCTAAACTTTTTTAGTTTTAGAATGTCCGATGTGTCTTGACTTACTTTACCTTCGTAGCTACTGATGAATAACACGATATTTGTTTGAGCTAACTACGATCTGACTGATTACTATATAAAATAAGTATTTACAAACGCATACGTTCATTTCCATCTGAAAAGAACTAACGTTGTCATGAGGTCTGACTGTTTTTGTGTAACGCTTGTTTCCATCTTCAGTACAGGTCAACATGTCAGCAATTCGCAAGCACCGAAAATGCTCTGATGTTTACGGAAGTAAAATTAGTAATACCTATCTTTTTCAGCTAACGCAATGTGTCATGATGTGGGGTGTCGTCGTTGGAGGTATATTATTCGGAATTGTTGCAGACAAATACGGTCGGAAAATACCACTCGTAGTCGGCCTAGTTGTTCAGACAATAGCTAGTTACATTGTCAGTGTAATTCCGTGGTACTGGTCATTTTTGACGGTGTGGTTCGTCTTGGCATTGGCCTCGGGTGGGATCGGTATAATATCTTTTGTCGTTTGCATGGAGGTATGAGATAAATCTTGATAGCATGATATATCATTATTTTTAGCATTTTGTCCTACAAACTCTTAATAGTCGCTCCCTGCCATCGTCACTGCTATTTACAATGTAAATTCACCACCTAATAGCAGATTGTTAGCTATGCACACGCATGCACAAATTTTCGGAAATCGCCGGACTTCCGCCTTTCTCTGGGGATACTGGGCGGGGTATGTCAGATTTGAACTGATTAAAACCTCCTGTCGCTCAACAACCAACGTCCAAACCTCGCACGAGACAGAACTCATGAAAAGGCAAAGGGGGGAAAGTGAAGCGTTTAGTGCGGAGCACATCTCCCCCATCGGGACGCCGGACTAGCGGTCGTCGGCACCACGACCACCAGCCCGCTCGGTCGGCAGACTGTCCGAAGCCCGCCTAGATGGCGCCGGTTAGAGTGGGTTACCCTACGGAATACCGCGCTGGGCCAGAACCAGCGTGGGTCGAGGATAGCCGGCCTTCCATCACTCGGATGCTCTTGCGTAAAACGCGTGCAGAGCAGCTTGCACGTCGTCTTCTTAGGCTCCCCTCGCCGGTCCCTAGACCAACATGTGAGGGGGACCCGAAACACTTAGAGGGCCAGGGCTTGGGCAAGATCCGCCTCCCTGGCCCCCGCTCGACGGCGGCGGGATTGTGCGTCTCTCACGCGTCCCGCCGCCTCCTTCTGCGAGATGGTGCACTCGCAGAAGTCGAAAGTAGGTGAGTATGCCTTTTAAGAAACAAAACTAAAACATTTTTAGTACGGGCCGAATATTCTTCAAGCAAACGTTTTTCTAGTTTTAAAGTTGCTATATAAGTGTGTGATTAGATATAAATATTAGTACATTTTTCAGGTGGTAAGTGGTAAATATCGGACAACCATACCAATTTTATATCAGTTGCCTTTCGGTCTTGGAAGTGCTGTTATGGCAAGTTTAGCCTACTGGCTAAGGGATTGGAGAAAGCTCGAGTTCGCTTTGGCTACTTTTTCTTCTTTATTTTTACTTTATTGGTTTTGGATACCAGAATCACCAAGATGGTTACTAGCGACTGGACAAACAGAAAAAGCGATAGGTGTGCTAACGGCCCCTGGTCAAATCAAACTTATGTAAAGTATTCAATTTTATGTAACAATTTAAATGTTTCCAGAGATTTTGAGAGAGGCAGCTAAAAAAAATGGCAGAAACTATGATCCGATATATTTGAAATTACTCGTCGGAAAGTTAAAACCGCAAACAAGCAAAGGCCCTGGATTTTTAGCTTTTTTCAAATCAAAAAATATGAGAGCAAAGACGTTATTACTTTCCGTCAGCTGGTTAGAAATTGTTAATAAGTGATTAGTCACGATTAGGGTCGAAATAAATATGGTTTCAGAATTCGGTAAAGAAATTTACCTTTCTACATATATTTCTAAGAAACGTACCTACTATTTTTTTCAGGTTTTGCACAGGTTTAGGTTTTTATACCTTCGCACAGTACATAGGCTTAGTTGGGGGAAACATATTTTTGGCAGTTGCTTTGAGCGGCATAATTTCAGCTATAGGTGCAATGTCATCCGCATTCGTCATAACGAAAACCGGAAGGAAAACTACTGTTGGAATCTATCAGCTGCTAACAGCCATATGTTTTGTTATGTTACTTGTGGTACCTAAAGATCTATATGTAAATAATTGGCCAAGACTATTGTTCGCTGGAATAGGTTTTGCAGGGATGGCGGTAAGTCTCTAAGTTTCTCTCTTATGTAATTTACTGCTACAATATCTGATTATCTACTATTGGACTACATCTAGCCTTAAAAATGAGGTTAAATGCGAACAAACAAGGAAACAACATCCATAGCGTCCCCTTTCCATTAACAATTTAATGTTATTGCAAAAAAGGAATGTTTTTAATTTTGTTTCTTTTAGTATTAGCATTTAGTAAAAATTTCTCGTGTTGACTCAGCTTGACGCACATTATTACATACACCTTTAAAGCACCTGTAACATCGATCGATGACTTGTTACACAAAATTTTAGAACTGCTAATTAATTTAGATACCTATTCCACTATGGTTTGTGTACTCACTACTTATATTATAGGTAATGCGTAGTGCTATAGTAGAATTATTTTGTCGCTGCAGTTTGGGTCATAAAAAGTCGGAGCGGTGAAGCGAATATTTCGCTCTCTCTTCCACTCACGAGCCTTATGGACGGGCATAGTGATGCGCATCATTGTTGTCGATAAGCGTTATCGATAGTGTATTTAGTTTTGTCATTTTGTGGGTTAGTGATAAAAACGAAAGAAAAAATCACTAATCGAACACTAACACCACATATCGCCGCAGCAAGTTAACGAGAACGGCAGAAATTAACACTTTGTAACTTTTCGGGATTTATTCTTATTTCAGTGAATTTTTTTAACACATTGTTGATAACAACACGTGCGAATATTATTTTGAATAAATTCTGCCGTTTTGATACAAAACAAAGGAGTAGCCATTGTGTCACTAAAGAAATTCAGAGAACAAATGCATAAAAACACATTTCTCTTCGACATAATGTACTATAACTTGCAGGTAACTACAAATTACTCATAACATAACAATGTCTCACCACCCTTCGTATACCACCCCGCCGCCATGTACCTGCCTTCGATGACTCATTTGTTTTTATCGATAATGGCGTTGCGCCGGCGTACACCGCCCTAGCCGGGCCAAACTGCAGCGACAAAATAATTCTACTAGGTATAGTGACCTAAATTATATGATTACATTTTAAATTTAGCGTTCGGTAACAGGTCAGGTTATTTTTAAAGTCACTTTGGTTTTAGACCGCGTTTGTTCTCACTTATCTCTGTTCATAATAACTTATTGGTCTATCCAATCTACTGTTTGAATTTTATAAAATTTATTTTCAGGGTTCAATACCGGCGCTATATCTATTTTCCGGTGAACTTTTTCCAACAATAGGCCGTAATGTGGGAGTAAGCGGAGTGACTACCTTCGCTCGTATCGCCTCGATGATTGCACCAGCTGTTGTGAGCCTAGAATCCTTCGCCGCTAATTTGCCCGTTATATTATTGACAATTGTTTCTTTTATACAAATGATTGTACTTCTGCCACTACCCGAAACAAAAGATACTCCGCTGCCTAATACGTTGCGGCAAGCCGAACAATTTTGAGTCATACTTTCGTATTTGAGTACTTCAATAAAAATAATCTTACACTAACAGTGAAATAATGAATTAAGTAGCATTTTTCGCAAAAAATAAATCGTGCCTTAAGGAATAGGTACCTAAAAATTAAGCAGGTTTATTTGCGAGACACGAGCGTTTGGTATGGGATGGAGTAATTAGTATGGTGTTAATATACAGTTATATTTGTGGTGGGAACTGGTTACAGCGTATATCAAAGTTAACCTTATAAAATCCCCGGACGTTCAATAACCCGTATCCCAGCCTTAGATGAGATAGAACTGATCAGATGCAAGCTGAGGATAATTTGGACTGTCTTCATTGGACGCTGAGCCACCGTAGTTCCTTGCTATCTAACAGATCAGAACCCATACATTTCTAATAGATATAAAACATCATTACAGATGAGTGTGGATGGATAAATTATGTATGCCATTATAAAACAACCGTTCAGTTCTCTTTTTGTCCACCTTACGATACAGGCGTGATCCGCCTATTAAATGCTCGGATTTTTTACGTCGTTCTCTCAACGGTTGCTTTATACCCACGTCAACATGTAAAATATTCAAGTTTATTGAGGTATTTAAAGATTTCCGGATCACCACACAAACGCTTCAAGACCATATTCTGCTTAGCAAGTAGTTTAAAGTCATCTACGAACAAAATACTATATATAATCTCAGGTGTTTTGCGATGCCGTTAGACTTTTTTGAAGAAGAACCCCTTGAGAGTTTCGCGCGTGCGGTATATGGGAACTCAACAGTCAAAGGTCCACCTACATAACGACTACACTGTCGTTCGATGGCCTGCCCCGCTCGAGACAGAACCTGGGCACGGTAGGGACGTTATCGCGGTGAACACCAGAACCATACCTCTTAATAACTTCTTCGGTTTGGTGATGGAATTAATCACTGGAATCCAGCTTCTTGGCTTCAGAAATTCCCAAAGATCTCTGCAAGTAGATCGCTAGCTTTTTGGAAGGATAGAGCATCACAGCCGTCGTTGGTCTCTGCTCCAATACCATGACCAAAACGTTGACGATCTACAAGATTCGGTACTCTTTCCACGCTTTCATTCTGTCAAAGACATAGAATATATTGATGGAATGCTTTTTTATGCGGATAATAGCACAGGAGATGCGCGATTTTCGGCCATCATGAGCGCGGCGCAGGTAAGAAGATTAAAACTTGTATCTGAAGTGGACAAAGCAATCTTCTGCAAGAATTGGGATTCTTGGGGGTTGACGTTTCGAACCATTTCCAAGATCGGGGTCATTGGCAGGGTAAAGCAAAGTTGGTTTAAAAATACTGGGTTCTCAACAGGGGGAAGCGGCACTTGAAAAATACCTTTGCTCTACAAAACACAGGTCGTCTCTCAAGGAGAACTGCTCCCACTTTTGGGCCGAAGCTCTGAACCACCAGCTACTTCCATTTGTCTCTGTACAGAAGAGGACCGTTCGGATTTTGAATAATCCCATTCTAAAGGACCGTTTAGAAACCTCTGGGTCTACGGAGGGTCTTTCGTTCTCTCTTTTTTATACTGTATGGTATACGAGAAGTCCTCTGAGGAATTGTTTGAAGTGATCTCGCTCGCCGTTGGAATGGTGTTCATATCCACACTATCTACTGCGTTCACCCACAATGTGTTTCTAAAGATCTTTTGTACCACGTACCATTCAGCTTTGGAATTAACTCCCCTCCACAGTGTTTCCTGAGCGCTGTTTTTCTTCAAATAAGGATTGCGGAAAGTACTCAGCGGTACGTCGCAGTTGCGCTGTGCCACAGGCAACGCGGACGTCCACAAATTACGGTAACCACCCACCATAAAGTGGGCTGATACTTGTTTGCCTATAAGGGCAAAAAAAGACCTCACCTAGACTTCTGTTTTTAATAAAATATTCAAAGAATTGAGTGCCAAACAAATCCATGAAGGATGGGATAACCCTTCTTTAATAAAAAAAAATGTGAGCCGTCACGGGACGCCTGGCAGATGTGAAACATCGACATTATTTTGTAAAAGTAATATGCAGAAAAGAACAGATTGTCATAGGAACTAAATATGTCATAATGATAAAATAAAATATTACGAAAAAATAATTTGTTTTCAAGTAAAACACAGGTTATGTGTACTGTAGTAAACAACACTGTATACACTATAGGTATCCGAGTTCAGTGTAGCGAGAGAGATGGCTTTATGCCGGATCGAGTGGGAGAGAATCACACAGGCCATTGCGCATGGCGACGCGTCGCCACACCGTACACACTGATATAGACTGTATATATAGGTATACCATCACATAGCGTGGCGACGCGTCGCCACGGCATGCGTCGCCACGCCAGAAATCGGTTTTGCGTGCGGCTATAGATGTTTCACATCAAAAAGTGAGCCATCAGATGCAAATGTATATGTTGGTTGAATTCACTTGACAAAAAAAACTACACTTTCATTTTAACATTTATTACAAAAAAATTACTACTAATTGTGCACTACCATTTATAATGTAATTTCTTTTTTTTAATGCATGGTTATTTATGAACATAGTACTACACACTGATGTCTACGTTATTAGAGTTTATAGATTAAATGCAATGTTCAAAATGCATTGGAATTATTTGGTTTAGAAAAGAGTTAAAAAAATGTAGGAATTTAGTAACAATGTCTACTTGTACTAGAATAGCTCTTATTTTTGACTTCAATATGGAGGTTCTCATTTTGGACCTTACGTTTTTTTATAATCTAATAATGAATCATTCAGATCTTTTTGCAGTTATTTGGCTCTTAATATTTTCGATTCTGTGTAATAAGGTTGGATGAGAATGATACCATGCAGAGTAGAGCTTATCATAAATTGGATAATCTAAGTTATCTTTTCCCAATTTAATGAGAGCTGATCGTAATTCATTAGGATAAGACAAGGAAACAGCAAAATTATCAGCTTCAAATTCATACATTCTAGAGACAGCCGTTGAAAAGAATGAAAGTATGGAATTGTATGGTGCTAAAATCATTTGTAAAACTACAATCAAGCCAATGAGTATTGGTTCTTGACCTGATGGAAAGCCCAGTGCTGTGTATAACGTTGAATACTTGAAGAGGATTCCAAATGCACTAAATAATAGTAATAGGTTCACTTCAGTGAGAGCAATTGATTTGTAGATATGGCTACAACTCCAATGTCCGAGTTCGTGAGCTAAAATCCCTAATATCTCATCCTCCGTACATCCGGTGGTCACTTGCTTCTGTTCATCAAATTTTTCAATTAAAGTATCAAATAATACAATTCTCTTTCCACCAAATAAGCCACTAAAGTAAGCATTGCTATGTGCTGATCGTTTTGAACCTTCAACTATAAAAACTTGTGATAATGGGAAGTTCAATCTTGATGCTAAATTTTCAATTGCTGTCCTGAGCGATCCATCAGGTAGAGGTACAAATTTGTCAAACAGTGGGGCTATGGCTGTTGGATATAATGTTAACAGTAGGAGTGTTGCAACAGTAGTAAATAGCCATAGCCACACCACAAACATGTCTCCTCCAAGCATTATTATATAAATTGCTACAGATATTATTGGTAATGTAATCACTAAACTTAAAAATAATGATTTTATTTGATCCTTAATAAAGAATCGTACAGTTTGCTTATTAAATCCATGTCGTTCCTCAAGAACAAACACACCATAAATGGTAAATGGTTTGTTAACAATAAAGTTGAACAATGTAATAAATGTCATAAAAATGCAACTTATAATTATCTCTCTATCTGGAGAGATGTTGAACATTGCTCCAATTTGTTCACTTTTCCTCCATGCAACATAGATCCATTTATTGTACAATATTACTGATGTTAGTATTGTACTGTACAGTTCCTTGACTATTTTGAACTGCGCTTTATCAATTCCATAAAGTCGTGCCTTCTTAAACAAGTCCTCATTGAGCATTTCTTTCAAGTCTTCTGGGATGGTATTATTAGTTTTGTAAATCTTTAACTGAAACAGTCGGTATAAATTGAAAATTTTAACGATGCCAGGCTATTTAATTATGGCATGGTGTAAAATCGGAAAATTACCCAACACAAGATAGTTAGGTATTGTAGGTAAATCAACTGTTGGCTATCATTTATTCTAAATATTCACCTATTTAAAGGGGCAGGTAAAAATTAGCAAATTATAAAATAAGGGTTTTTTTTCTATAAATTCAATTTTTGTAACCTTTATCAAAGATCCACGTACCTGTCGAAGGGAGAGATATTGTTCCCATAGATACTCCACCCATGTAAATAATAAAATCAAATATAGAATAGCATCTTCGTCAAAATTCATTATTATTTAATTCGATTAGGATATTTATATTTTTGAACAATTTCCTAGTTTAATCAATACTAAAACAAAGCCGAACCACGATGGTATTATCTATAAAGCCGCCCTCTGATTTGACACTTGACAGTGATAGTACTGACAGCTTTTAAGTAGTTTTATTTTTCAACTGAAAAGGCAGAGGTGTCATACCACACTGCCTAATATTTTATACATATTATATCCTTTTTCCAGCCATAAATTCTGTTACAAAAAAATGATTTTTTTTAAATGAAGTAATGTACATTTCTCTTAAAGACTCAGCAAAAAAAAACCTATTCGAAATGGCTACATTTGGCTTTTATAAAGGCCTTTAATCTGTTTGGCCACGAATCTATTTAATTACGCACTGTTTCCAAGAGGAATTTCACCAATACTTGCTCCAAAAAAAAAAGATTTTTTAGAGACTCAATGTCGCCGTGTCGCTTAGAGCAGGCCATGTGCTATAAAACTGACCATAATTTGAAGTCTAACAGATTCAGATCTGGGCTAGATGAGGGCCAGTCATCCGCTCTTATAATGTCCGGAACGCTGGTTTCAAGCCAGACTTGAGTAGTTCGTGCCTTGTAACTAGGTGCAGAGTCCTGCTGGAAAGTCCACGGTATGTTTTGTAAAAACTGTTGCTGAGATGTTTCATAACATGATCCAAGACTGTATCTTGATACAATTTGGCTGAAGTTTTCACTCCTTTTTCACAAAAATGTAGTTTTGTGACTCCTTGATAAGACATGCCCGCACCAAACCATCACTGACGCAGGATGATGATCACGTTGTACCTTTCCGACCACTTGAGCAGTTTGTTTAAAACTGTGAGCTGTGTGTGTGAGTTGCTTATTGTAGTGTTCTTCAATCGTGATTTTTTTTTCTTCGGTAAAGAGGATATTTCTGTGCCTTTCACCTGCGTATCGCGACAGAAGGCGTTTTGATCGATCCACTCTCTTTAATTGTAAAGATTGATTTTGAGCATGTCCTGTATATGGACGATAAGCACCGAGCTTCAGGTCTTGTTTTATACGCGACAGAGTCCTAGTAGGAATCTTCATTTCTCGTGATAAGATTTTTTGCTTCCGAATGGGGTTCCGACGAATTCTGGCTTTAATAGCATTAGCAATCTTTGTAGTTCTAACAGCACGCGGCCGCCTCGATTTTTTAGGGTCTTCGACAAACGGAGGGTTGTGATATCTGTTGATAGTACGATATACGAACATACGGCTGATACCACGCTTTTGAAGTGTCTGGAATACGACTGACGGCTCCATACCTAATAGCCCAAGAGCCCGCGACAGCCAGACCTTCGTTATTTTATAAAAGCTGAAAGTTTCTCTGTGTATGTCTCCAACACAGGTAAGAACGACCCGCGATTATAGAGTTCCGATTGTGGTTACTTGGGCAGGTAACAGGCAGTAAAGGTATATAAAATAGTACCTTAAATTCGTTAAAGTATAAAGGTTTTTTTTTTTAATATTTACTCCAGAATATCTTTAGAAATCATGATATCCGTTGCCGGACACTTTTTCCAGTTGTTACCCCCTGCCAGACACCCTTAAACTTTAATAAATTTTAATTATACTTTCGTTATACTATAAAAGCTAAATTTTATATATGTTACTTAGGGACTTATAAAAATATGTTACCCCAAGAGCCGGACAGTTTTAATGGTTCTTACATCTTGCCAGACACATTGAGAGCCCGCTATAGGTGCGAGCGCGAGGTAGCAACTGTTCAAGCGGGTGTGAGCGAGATAGAGTGCTTAGTCTATTGTGATCTTTTAAGATATCGAATAAAAAAAATATTTTATTACGTTCATAGCAATATTATAGAAAATAAAAAAGGTTATTTTAATATTATAAAGTACAAACAAAATATTACATGTCAAAGAAAAATATTTAATCGTTCTTATAATTTTCCTCATTGTCGTCGATATTGAACTGATGAATAAGGCGATATCAATATCGCCTTATTCAGTCGAGTCGGCCTGAGGGGCCTACGAGGGGGAGCATAGCTACTACCGTATCCGATTTGAGAGTACGAGCTAAGCGGTAGTAAGACCTTTGAGAGGGCGCGAGTCCTTCTAGGAAATCAGACCATCTGGCATCTCGGACTTCGGCGATGCGAGACTTTACGTCGCGTTGTAGGGCACGCATTCTAGTACGATTTTCCACTGTAGGATACCTATCGTAGGCGCGGATCGAAGCGTTCTTAGCTCTAAGGAGTTCCCTAATATCGTCGGGCAATTTGAAGCGGTGAAGGAAGTCCTCCGCCACAACTTGCTTCGATGACCTATCTAATGTCGAGGTGATGTGTGACATTACGATGTCTATGGCTTCAGCGGTATCCTGAGGAGACGGGGTAGAGTCCGGGCTAAACGGGAGCGATGGTGGATCAGATTCAGCCAGGCTAATGCCCAGCGTGTGCCAATCCACCACAGTCCTCGTGACGGGAACGGAATCGGGAGCGCGACCGAGCTTCATAATGACGGGGCGGTGGTCTGAATCTAACTCTAAAACTACTTCGATCGAGTGTAAGCGCAGAGTTACGTTTTTTAATAACGCTAAGTCGAGTATATCCGGGCGATGCGCGATATTTAGCGGGTAGTGAGTCGGGGTTAGCGGAGCGATGATATCGAAGGCGAGATCATCGACTAACGCGTCGAGCCGCCTGCCATTAGGGGTTGTGGTGTGTGAGTTCCACCTGATGTGTTTACAATTTAGGTCGCCCGCCAGAATGACAGAGCTTCCCATGCCGAGTAGCGCCTCGATATCACTGCTTAGAACGGATAAATCCTATAAACGACAGCTGATGTGCAGTAAAAGATCACAATAGACTAAGCACTCTATCTCGCTCACACCCGCTTGAACAGTTGCTACCTCGCGCTCGCACCTACAGCGGGCTCTCAATGTGTATGGCAAGATGTAAGAACCATTAAAACTGTCCGGCTCTTGGGGTAACATGTTTTTATAAGTCCCTAAGTAACATATATAAAATTTAGCTTTTATAGTATAACGAAAGTATAATTAAAATTTATTAAAGTTTAAGGGTGTCTGGCAGGGGGTAACAACTGGAAAAAGTGTCCGGCAACGGATATCATGATTTCTAAAGATATTCTGGAGTAAATATTTAAAAAAAAAACCTTTATACTTTAACGAATTTAAGGTACTATTTTATATACCTTTACTGCCTGTTACTTGCCCAAGTAACCACAATCGGAACTCTATAATCGCGGGTCGTTCTTACCTGTGTTGGAGACATACACAGAGAAACTTTCAGCTTTTATAAAATAACGAAGGTCTGGCTGTCGCGGGCTCTTGCTCTATAATTTGTGCAAGCCGATCACTGCAATCTTATTTTCTTTAACACCCCACTCCATATTGTAATTTGATAAAACGAAAATTATGGAAATGGCGCAAAATCGAAAGAAGTTTTTAAAATAATATACTTGTTCCAAATTCAAAATAATTAAATACTTGAAAAAGAAAGAAAAGTTTATAGGTTATAGCGATTTTTAAGGAAAAATTATAATAAGAAGTAAAATGAAGTTGATTAATATGTAACAAGGCATGAGATGAGATGAAATGAAATGAGATGAGATGATATGGGATGAAATATAATCTCAGTATAATCTCATTTACTGACACTTTTACAGTGGACTTTTTGGAGGATCTCGAGAAATTACAGCGGCTTTGTTTAATTTTCCAACATTTGTGTAATTTCACAGATACTAAACAGTTAATAAACCACCATTACGCATTTAAGCCTAAAGAAACACTAAATAGACAAAATAAAACAAATCACACAGCTTCACTCCTCGCGTTCCCGTTAAAACGTACCTGACAGCTCAATAATAACTGTATTATCTATGGAGACAATCAAAGAGCAAACATTTTTTTTTCAACGTTATCGCTGGTAGTCTAAGGCACTATTCCAAATACGTGCGGACGGGTAGGTGAGCTGACGGGCTCAACCTGAGAGAATTTGCTAATACTAGCCTAGCTTCTAGCTAGCTAGAATGAAGGAATATAGTCCAAACAAAAGTGCTCCGTAAAGGTCACAAACGTTAGCACTGAGGAACACGACGTAAGGGTAGAAGGAGCCCTAGAAAGAGCAGTGCTTCGCAGAATCTACCTTTGGGTCAGAATCGCGATTTAATGAGAAGATCCGACGAGAAACTAAGTGAGTTAAATATTCCTTGGTGAATGGTGAAAAGAATACCGGAGTAGTAAAAATTCACTGACGAACTGAAAGATAGAAACTATCAAAGTGCTTATTCTGCTTTTTTTTTTGCCTTTAGAGACAGATGAACATACGGCCCACCTGATGGTGAGTTGTTACCGTCGCCCATGGCCGTCAGAATGCTAGGGGCAGAGCCAAGCCGCTGCCTCCACAAGCCTCGTTTGAAGAAGAACATGTCATAGCGCTCAGAAAACACTGTAGAGCGAAGCTCAATCTAAAGCCGGATGGTACGTGGCAGAAAAGATATCTGGAAACGCAGTGTCGATGAACGCAGCGGTTCTATAATATGCACCTCGAGATAATACCTACGTAAATATTTCGTTGATGAAAAGTAATAGAAAACATTGACAAAAATATTTTATTACATCTTTTATTAGCTCTTGACCAAAATGTGTTTAAGTAACAATGGATTCAATATTCAGTTTAAGGCTATCTTTGACGTTGAATGTGGTGCTATTGAACTTGTGCAGTGTTAATTTCAACGGCTAAAATCTCCACATTTGTAACATTCACACTCATCGGGCTCTCGCAGGCGAACTTCCATTAATGCGTTTTCTTCATCTTCAAATCGAATGCCATCCGGGTCATAGCAGTGAGTTAAAGTCACTAGTCGTTCTCTTAAAAACTTTTCTCGGCAGCAAAAACATTCCTAGGCAAAAAAACAGGACGTGAATATCAAAGCGTGAAGTGTAGGAGTTTTTATTTTTACAGTAATATAATAATTACAAATGAATAATATAATGCGAAAGGTACAGTGTGCCATAAATGCTCACAGGAAATCAAGAAAACGTTTCTATAACTCTTACAAATTTGGCCGATAATCAACTAAATTTTGGGCAGACAACATTACTTGCAATAAAATGACTATTATTAATATTATTATTGGTTAATGGTGTACTTTGAAATTTAATAAACTGTTTCGTAAATAAATCCGAGTATATAGTAGTATACAAGTCGTCGTATTGAAGTCGTCATGGCCTAAAGGATAAGACGTCTGGTGCATTCGTATGTAGCGATGCACCGGTGTTCGAATCCCGCAGGCGGGTACCAATTTTTCTAATGAAATACGTACTTAACAAATGTTCACGATTGACTTCCACGGTGAAGGATTAACATCGTGTAATAAAAATCAAACCCGCAAAATTATAAATTGCGTAATTACTGGTGGTAGGACCTCTTGTAAGTCCGCACGGGTAGGTACCACCTCCCTGCCTATGAAGCAGTAATGCGTTTCGGTTTGAAGGGTGGGGCAGCCGTTGTAACTATACTGAGACCTTAGAACTTATATCTCAAGGTGCGTGGCGCATTTACGTTGTAGATGTCTATGGGCTCCAGTTACCACTTAACACCAGGTGGGCTGTGAGCTCGTCCACTCATCTAAGCAATAAAAAAATAAAAAAAAATAAAAACATTATATCGAAACCTTCTGAAAGCCGGTGGGTGATGAAATTGACGGGTGTACTTGACTGTTGCACATTCCTTCACACTTGTTCACGCTTACTTCACCACTGCATGATCTAAGTAATCTACCCATTTCGTCGTATTCCTCTGCAAAATAAATAAAAATATTCTACAAATTCCATTATTAAGTAATTCAAGCAGCTTACCGAATAATACGGAGTTTAAGCTACATACTTTTACGGTTTATTAATTTCATTTTACCGCTGTCATTTTACAGTGTTTGTTTACATTTCGAATTCTTTACGGTTTTCGATGTCACGGACGAATTTAGGTGTCATTCGTCGACATTTGAATATTGTTCTTACTTACTTCCTATATTTATAATTAAGTATTACTATTTATATACTAATTATTTTTTTTACTTTTCCTTTGTTACGTTACATTTTCACGTAGAAAAAGTGTACCTTGACGTCTAGTAGTTTCAGTGACATGCGTTTTCAAAAGAAAATATTATTTTAAATGTCAAGCATTTTTACCTTTAGTAACATGCACTTCGCTTGCGACTGTTTCACAATTTTCTTCAGCTGAACTCTTGGATACAACAATATAGAATAATTGAACAAGGAAAAATATTTTAGTAATCATAATATTCATCTTGTTATAACAATTGAATATTTAAAGGAAAAATATAAAAATCTCAGAGAACTTAGGAGGCTACAAATTGAATGCTGCTGTGGAGCAATACAAAGCCTTTTTATATCATAACGTGCAATACGTATTGTTATGTCTTTGTTATTTTCGTCTACACCGCTAATTGAAAAAACTTGTAAGGGTTCGCCACACACAGCAGGCTTATTGTAGTACATTGCGTTTTAATGGTTAGTTACAATGTCTGAATTCAATAAAATATTTGAATATTTCTATTTTTTGAGATGACCCGGACCCTAACCTAGGTAGACCTGCTGGACAAATATAGCCGTTTATTCGTCATGGTATGCACATCTCACATATCAGAGATAGAATCGATGTTACGGAGAGCAAACCTTTACACACAGTTTTTGAATATTGGAGCTTCTTACGCATGTGTTATCTTCATACAGAATATCCGACGAATAATACATGTAGGTCCAGTTTAATTTTTGGGTCAAAGATTATGATTAGGGCCAAGACAGGTTGTATCAAAGATGGCGTTGGCTGCTGTACGAATAACATAAGAATTAAACTAAATAAACGTGTACCCTTTTTTCTTCAGGCAGGGACTGAATCTCTTACTTGAGATTTCCGCACCTTGGGAGCGCTGGTTTTAGGGTCGGAGGGATGGGGGTTCGTCGAGGCGATAGTCGATGACCAACGACACCGGTCTTCACGGTACGGTGCCGCATAAGACCGCCCGAGTTTTGCCGCTGGTGTTCCGGGATACCACGCTGGTTCAGAACCAGCCTGCCAGGTAGGAATGCGATACACCACCGAGCGGGATGCTCTTTCACGGTACGCTTGGCGACAACGGCGACGATGGCAATTTGGGTCGCACTGCTAACCGAGCCCCTACCGCGATGTCCTATTCTTCGGGTAGTACCAGCGTGCTAGAGTGACGAAAATGTGCAGCGCACACCGACCTCCTTAGGTCCCCCCGTTATTATGCCCGGGTGAAGACTGTTTTTTTAATAAAAGTGTCCCTAACTCATGTAGTTGAAGAAGAGTAGAGTTTAAGAAATATACGTTACATTTAGCTCGAGTCATGAATAGTTTCGAAGTAGCAGGCACTAAAAGAATACATTTTTTTTTATCGTTTAGATGGTTGGACGAGCTCACAGCCCATCTGGTGGTAGACATCTACAATGTAAATGCGCCACCCACCTTGAGATATAAATTCTAAGGTCTCGGTATAGTTACAACGGCTATCCCACCCTTCAAACTGAAACGCATTACTGCTTCACGGCAGAAATAGGCGGGGTGGTGGTACCTACCCGTGCGGACTCACAAGAGGTCCTACCACCAGTGATTACGCAAATTATAATATTTTTTGCGGGTTTGATTTTTATTACACGATGTTATTCCTTCACAGTGGAAGTCAATCGTGAACATCTGTTAAGTACGTATTTCATTAGAAAAATTGGTGCCCGCCGCGGGATTCGAGCACAGGTGCATCGCTGCATACGAATGCACCGGACGCCTTATCCTTTAGGCCACGACGACTTCAATCTACTTGCAAATATGGAAGCATTTCTCTACCTGACAAACAAATATTATCTCGAACTAATTCTTTCAATTAATATATAACGGTATTCAAAGGTAAAGATACAGTCAAGTCAAACTATCGCTAATGATAGTCATTTAAAAAAATTTAATGTATCATTAAATATGTACCTACTAAAATTTTCTCAAAATACACTTTAATTTTGCAAATGGATGGGCGACTCTTTTATTCCATTTATTTTCTTCCGTTTCTATTATAATATCACTTTTTAATAAACATGCTTTACCAATCCTTTTCATAATTGAGTTACGATAAAATTACACCGTCCTCACATTATATTGGGTATTAAAATCTTGTAACAGCAGTGGGAGATTATGCTATCCCGCATAACGCGTGGTCACTAAATGATTTTTCATGTTCCCTATGAAGAAGCAGAGCAAATATCCACAACTGAATTCCCATATAAGCCAGTAGCGGTCTTCGTTTTCTCATTCAGTCTTAAACAAGCATTGAGAATACATAGTCTTCTAAAAACCGGATTGCAATAACATTCAATATGTCCGTATTGAATACTTTTTTAGTCATAGTGGTTTTAATCTTATGTTACGTAAATGATTTCCCTGTTACTGGGCATGAAGTTCAACTACCTCCAGGTACAAAATTCTTTTGTAAGTAAGTTTTGTTCTACAAAGGACTCATTAATAACTATTAAAATTTGTTTCAGGCCAGGAATGTCAAATGACCGCAGTCATTCATGTTTTAAAACACCGAGGATGTAAACCTAAAGCAATTCCGTCGTTTGCTTGCATTGGAAAATGCACAAGCTACGTTCAGGCATGTCCAGTTCATTGATTGCTTATTTGATCGAAATTTTTTATTCAAAGTATTAATAATATTGACCATTTTGAACACGTATTATATGAATAACTCCACATGTATCTTAGGTATCGGGTAGTAAAATATGGCAAATGGAGCGTACCTGCAACTGCTGTCAAGAATCAGGAGAAAGAGAAGCTACAGTTGTCTTGTTTTGTCCGGATGCTCAAAATGAAGAAAAGCGATTCAGAAAGGTGAAATTTTTTAGTTTAATCGAATTGATACAAATTTCCGTGAGTTTCTAGCAATATTTATGTTGAATTTATAAATTTAGGTTTCAACGAAAGCTCCGCTTCAATGCATGTGTCGTCCTTGCGGAAGTATAGAAGAGAGTTCCATTATTCCTCAGGAAGTTGCTGGATACTCCGAAGAAGGACCGCTGTATAACCATTTCAGGAAGTCTCTTTAAACGCTCTTTTATTTTTAGAATAATATTTATTTTGAAAAATGTTCTGAAAGTGGATTGTGATATTATGTTGTAAATAAAATTGAAGATAAATAAAGCTCTTGACCAAAATAATGTATAACTTTGTTTTTCTTTCCACTGAGCAGTGTGCTTAGTGCGAGTTTTTTAATGTTCTCGATAGTGAAAAAGTTAACTCAATTTTGTAGAGTTGGAACGCTTACCTAAGTTTCCCGCTAGGGGCGCTGCTCCAATTGCTTACTTGAGACTTTTGCACTATTGAGAACGTTAAAAAACTTGCACTAAGCACACAGAAAACTGTAACGGAAAATTAGCAGCAGAACTGTTAACTGTAGCAGAAAATTAGTTTTATGGTAGATCCTGTTCTAGTTCTAGTTTACATGAAGTTAAGAAATAATGAATAAGTACAAAACATCCCCTAGGACGTCATGTTTATCAGGCCTCTAGCCTCTGAAATAGATAGAGGTGAATCTGAAGACATTAGTTTTCAGCTTCACTTCAAAAATATCTTGACTAGCCTAAAATATTCTAAAAAAAATCGGCAATGGATTTTTAAACGATTATCTGATTGTAACATCACGTACATCATATGTCAAAACTGTTTCTAAACTGTAGTTTTATTTTGTTTTGTTTTGGTGTTTTGTTTTTTCGGACCGATTTCAACTTATTACTCTATTCATAAATATATCTTTGTTAAAAATGAGTCGCCGTAAGCGTGCTAAGGTATTTACAACACATAAAGTCCAAGGTCTTGATATCTGCTTATGCTGTAAACCTTTCAACGTGTTGAGGTTATGTTTATTGATCGTAGGTAGAAAATCGTGAATTAGATGAGAAGCTCAAACAAGAAGATTCTGAATCCGATCAATCCGAGAGAAGTAAAGTCACATCTCCGAGTCCTACGTCAGTGGCAGGTCGCAGAGGGTCGTCCTCAAGTCGTACAGCCGACAACAGCAAGGAGCCTAAAAAAGAAGAAAAAGCTTCTCCAGAGGATCCAAAGAGTGACGATGTTGAAGAAATTAACTATAAAGAAATGCTTAATAGGTAAGAGAAATTTAGTGAATTGAAAATAGATTTTCGGATTCAAAAATAGATAAAAAAGTGCAGATAATATGCTAACACTCATTTAGTATGATTACCATTTTAAACTATTCTATTATTAAATTTGATTAAACAGATTAGTACTGTAGAATTCTCACAATGGTTTTCTATATTATAGCAATTTTTTAGTAAACATATATACTATGATTTTTAGTCTTGAAGGAGCAGCATTTCAGTCGCGATTACCATTTGATAAGATGTCGTCACTTGAAGCAGAATGCTTTTCTGATTTACAAGGCCCTTCGAATTGCGCATTTATTCAAATTCGAAATCGGATTTTAAAAATGTGGTTTGCAGACCCTAAGAAACAGTTGACTCAAGAACAGGCTGTAAAAAAAATGGAGGTAAGTAAAAAAAAATGTTAATTTGGTATACTGCGAAATTGAGAATGCTAGTTGTTATTACTGACCCACTATGCAAAATTTTGACATGTTTTTTATAAAAAAAAATATGTTCTGAAATTTTAAAACAAATTTTCTTATTAATTATAAAATAATTAAATTTCCAGCCTCCCTATAATGGAGATCCGGCATTAATAATGAGAACTCATGCCTTTCTGGAGAGACATGGTTTTATCAACTATGGAATATATGAGCGCGTAACACCTATCCCAAGCCCTCCAAAAGGAAAACAACGCCCAAAAATTATAATTATTGGAGCAGGTGTGTCTAAAACAGTAATTAAAATGTAATGGACCTGTAGAAAAAAGAAAGCAAATGAATGTGAAGATTACAAATATTGTGTAAATAAAAGAAGATAGGGAAAAATAAATTTTATTTCTGCCTAATTTTCTCAACAACAAAAAAACTTATAATTCAAATTTTTATCCCACAAAAAAAAATCAGTATCTTGCGGTTAGCGGTTTGTTTGAGTTCGATTTTCATTTTCATATAATTCAATCAAAAATCAGAAGCCTATTTTGTATTTTTTTACTTCTTAGTTGTGTGGTCGATTTTGTGGCCCACCTGGTATTAAGTGGTCACGGGAGCTCATGATCAACAATGTAAATGCTGCCACTCACCTTGTAATATGAGTTTTAAGTCTTAATTTTAAAGTACAAATTTCTGTTGGATAAAATAAATCTGTCACATAGGAGTGTCCGGCTTGGCAGCTGCTCGCCAACTTCAGTCTTTTGGCTGTGAAGTCGTGGTTTTAGAAGGAAGAGACAGAGTTGGAGGCCGAATAGTGACCTACCGGAAAGGACCCTATGTAGCTGACCTAGGTATGTTCTGGAAAAAAATTTAAATTACTGTCCTAAGTTGTACTGCTACTACTAAATTAATACTTTTTATTAATGCTTAAATAATTGTTCCAACATTATTGTCATGTTCTATTGTACTTACAATATTTACATCTTTATGCATAAATACTCGTTATGATTTGTGCTTTGTGTATAACGAAAATAATATAAATGAAAAAACCTTATTTTCTAATAGCAATTAATCAAATTATTTTTCAGGTGCTATGGTAGTAACTGGACTAGGAGGTAACCCTGTGACAACATTGTCAGTGCAAATGAACATGGAGCTTCATAAAATTAAACAAAAATGTCCCCTTTATGAAGCTAATGGGAACCAAGTACCTAAACATAAGGATGAAATGGTTTGTATATAATAATAAATAAATTTTGTACAATATATTCTTAGTGTCATCTTGTAGTAGATGTATATATAGGAAAAACATAATAATATTTACTAACTTTATTAGAAAATCTATGTATCATTTTGATAGCTTGATAATTCATAGACTTACAACCTATATCAAATCATAATCCAGGGTCAATAAACGATTTCTTTTGTATTCGATGATTCTTAACAAAAATTTCCTATTTATCAAAAAATTTAAAAAAAAATCCCATTTATCAAAAATATTTAGAATGGTAATGTTACGTCTAAATATTCGATCATCGTTATCATTGAACCCGTCGCGTCGCTTGTGACGAAGGGCTCGGCGAGTAAATTAACCCACAGACACAGCCCACTGAGTTTCTCGCCGTATCTTCTCAGTGGGTCGCGTGTCCGATCTGGTGGTAGATTTTGCGAAGCACTGCTCTTGCTAGGGTTCGTCTTAGCAACAATGTCAGGCTTGAAATTCTCATCAAGACCATCAGCTTAGGTAGAAGTCTAAGTATTCATTTGGTAATTTTATATTTATTTTTTATTAATTAGATAATTAGCTTAGATGTGTGGACGAGCTCATAGCCCACCTGATATTAAGTGGTTACTGGAGCCCATAGACATCTACAACGTAAATGCCGCCGCCCAACTTGAGAAATAAGTTCTAAGGTCTCACTCAGCTACAAAGCTATACTGAGGATGGGGCAGCCACAACGACCTTCAAACCGAAACGCATTACTGTTTCACGGTAGAAATAGGCGGGGTGGTGGTACCTACTCATGCGGACTTACAAGAGGTCCTACCTCTTGTGAGTCACGAGTAAAAAAATATTTTTGTTTTCTAACTTTTTTGTGTATTTTAATGCAATTTACCACGATTTATAGTAAAATAAAAGTTATAATTATTTTTGCATAATGTTATGAAGTTTAAAAAAAAAAAGATCGTACTGAATTATTACTTTAGCATTTTTTCTACATAATACCTTAAGTAAAAAATAATAATAATAATCAAGTATAGTTTCGGTTTGAAGAACCTATTTAGCTGAAACTATCATCGTATCGGTTGATAATAATTGTTTCTTTTATGATAAGGTGGAACGCGAATTCAATCGTCTCCTAGATGCCACATCTTATCTGTCTCACCAAGTGGATTTCAATTATTATAACGACACGCCTGTCTCATTGGGTCAAGCTTTAGAGTGGGTCATCAAGCTGCAACAAAAAAATGTTAAACATAAACAGGTTGGTAACAAAAAATAAATATACCGAATTATTAAAAAAAATTAACTCTATAAGAAGGGAAAAGAACTCTGATTTAATTTTAAAAAATTATCTCCTAACAAATTCATTCATTATAATTCTAAAAAAACGTGTGCAGTTCACATACATAGTAGAAGTGAAACATTCATAATTACTATCACAAGCTAATTTATGTAAATGTAGATTTTTGTCTCTTTTTCATTGAATTGAGTTGCAAATCACAATTGTGCCACAGAAGTTTTCATTTCAAGAACAAAATATTTTGTATTTGTTTTACAGATACAGCATCTGAAAGCTCTCACAACGTTGCAAGAGAAAATGAAATCAAACATAAATAAGTAAGTACCTAATCTATATATCGACGTTTGAAAGGCAAACGTGACTAAGCGACAATGCGTGAACTTTACAGTAAAGTAATTTAAAATTGAAATACCTTAACACAAAATTTATTTTAACCAATCTAGCTGTAGTAGAATCTAGCTAGTAGCCGTAGGATTGAAATGATTTTAATAGACCTAGAAATATATTTTTTTACGCATCGAATATGGTTAATGCCTATCATTTATGTACAAAGCAGTTATTGTCGCTTAGTCACGTTTGCATTTCAAGCGTCGCTATTATATAAAAAGGAATTGCTGTTCGTTAGTCTCGCTAAAACTCGAGAACGGCTGGACTGATTTGCTAATTTTGGTCTTAAATTATTTGTGGAAGTCCAGCGAAGGTTTAAAAGGTAGATAAATATGAAAATGCTCGCAATTAAATAAAAATAACAATTTTGTTTTTCCTTTGATGTGTCCCCCGTCGGACGGATTCCTTTTGTTTGTTTTAGGTTTATTTTATACAAAAGTTTAGGTCTTTTATTTATCGATTGAGGCACTACGAAGTCTGCCGGGTCAGCTCGTATAAGATAAATATTACTTCTAAAAACATTGAGGTCGAGCGACTGAGATCGCGGTTACCGGTGTAACAACATAAATATAATAATATAAATGCCAAATCGAGAGTGGTGGAAGGTGGAATAACTGCAATCACTTTAAACTGAAAGACATTATTGCTTCGTGGAAAATCAGGAATCACTGTGGTAGCAACCTATGTGGATTTTGGATGTGAAGTTAGGGTTGCCATATTTTTTTATAAGAAATAAAGTATATTTAGGCCTGAGAAGAAAATTAAACAGTATTTTAGAAAAATTAATAGTATTTTATTTATTAAATGTTTTAAATAAATATTTTTGAAAGCTTCTCGCACAATTTATTAATTTACTCTCTTTTTGAAAAGTTTCATACGCCTTGTGGTTGCGCTGCACCCACTGACTAAATAAATAAAAATGTGTGAGCGTCTAAGTCTAACACATTAAGTGTTAAGTATTTTGATGCTGAAAACAGTAAAAAGTATAATAGAGTGTAAAACGATATAATACTGTTTTTAACAGTACAGTTGGCAACCCTATGTTATTGGCTTAAAAGTTAAACACACTCGTTTGTATCGAGTAATACGACTGTGCCGATGTTTGAAGCAGTGACATTTACGATGTCGATTACGACGAAGAGTTCGACGAGCAAACTAACCTATAGACACAGCCCCCTAAGTTTCTCGCTGGATCTTCTCAGTGGGTCACGATTCCTATCCGGTAGTAGATTCTTCGAAGCACTGCTCTTGCTAGGGCTGGTGTTAGCAAATTCTATCAGGTTGAGCCTGTGAGCTTAGCTAACCGTGTGCGTGTAGCTGGAGTAACCAATAATACCTAAGGCTAGTGAATTGGTAGGAAAAAATAAAATACTACCTAGTCTTGCCATAAATACTGAGACAAAGGAAAAAAAAATTCTATTGCAAATAACATTTTTTACTTTTACAGTGTGTTAGTTTAATACATAAATATAAAACAATTTAAAGTATAAAAAGCTTATTCGAAGTGGTCTCCATTGGCTGCAATACAGTCCTTTACGCGTTGAGGCCAGTTATCAATAGAAGCACGCACTCTTTCCATGGGAAAATTTTTCACTGCCAATCGTACGGATTGTTTTAGGGACTCCAAATTATCATGGCGTTTAGAGCAAACCGTACTCTCTAAAACTGACCATAAATCAGAATCCAGCGGATTAAGATCGGGACTAGACGACGGCCAGTCTTCAGCTCTGATGAAGTCCGAAACGTTCGTTTCCAACCAAGACTGCGTAGACCGAGCTTTATGATCTGGCGCCGAGTCTTGCTGGAAGGACCATTCTCGATTATTGAACATGGTGTTGTTAAGGGGCTTCACCACCTTGTCAAGAATGGTATCTTGATACACTTGTGCCGATGCTTTGATACCTTTTTCACAAAAGTATGGCTCTGTCACTCCTTCATAGTTAATACCCCACCAAACCATCACTGAAGTCGGATAGTGCCCACGTTGCACTCTGTCGACTAATCGGGAAGCTTCCTTAGAGCTTTGAGCATAAATACGGTCATTTTGTTTGTTAAAATGTTGCTCAATTGTAAAAATTTTCTCATCCGTAAACAATATTTTTCTATGACCTCCCTTTCTGTACCGCTTCAGTAGTTGTTTCGATTTTACCACCCTATTCTCTTTTAAATTATCAGTTAAGAAATGACCAGTACGTCTCTTATAGGCTGAAAGTCCTAAGTCATCTTTTAAAATACGCGACATGATTCTAGTTGCTATCTTCATCTCCCGAGATAAAATCTTTTGCTTTCGGACAGGATTTCTTCGAATTCTTTCCCTTACTGCTTTGACCACCTTTTTCGTACGAACACTACGTGGACGGCCAGATTTTTTTCTGTCACAAACAGAGGAGGTCTCATTGCACCTATTAATAGCCCGGTACACAAACATTTTACTAATACCAAGCGTATGGAGAGTTTTAAAAATTGGATTTGGCTCCATACCTACTTTGTGTAATGCAATCACAGCGATTCGGTTCTCTTTATCACCCCACTCCATTTTAATATCGCAAAATATTGTACAATGTATTGGCGCCAAAATGAGAAAACTCAATGCGCAATTATATAAAGATGACAGATTCCAAATTCAAATGTAATATTTTGTTTATTTTTAATTGTAACAGTATTTATGGCCAGACTAAGTATAACACTGAGACTTAAACTCATGTCTCAAGGTGGGTTGCGGCATTATGTTGTTGATGTCTATGGGCTACGGTAACCACTTAACACCAGGTGGGCCGTGAGCTCGTCCGCTCATGTAAGCAATAGAAAATATCATCAGTCCCTACCACCGATACTATAAAGCTTTGCTGATCTTGAAGAATCACGGTAAATGCCAACAGGTATGTAGTACTAGGATTTCGATGGATTCTTTCGATGATAGTACAAAAGAACAGTATGACGGCTAGTTTTCTAAAATATCAAATTTTAATGTGAGTTTGTTAACGTTAAGTTAAAAGCTTAACTTTTAATAGTTGTTTCAACAAATGACTCCCGAGTTGTTATGACAAATCTGTACTTTCTAACGTTTAGTAATTTTCTGCTTGTTTCCAGAATGACCGACCTGCAGGATCTCCTCAAGTCCCTGAAATCGGAGAAGGAGGCTTTGCTCGCCGAGAAAGCGACCGGTAATACCGGGGATGCTAATATACAGCAAGAGTTCAATTTGCGGCGACTCAATAGGGAAATGAAACATCTTTGTAACGAATACGAGAATTTGGTCACTCAGAACTCGACTATTGAAGAGAAACTGACACATCTGGAAGCTAATCCGCCGAGGTATTATATATCTTTAGGCAGATGAACATACTGCATTTTTTACTGGTGGTAGGACCTCTTGTGAGTCCGCACGAGTAGGTACCACCACCCTGCCTATTTCTGCCGTGAAGCACTAATGCGTTTCGGTTTGAAGGGTGGGGCAGCCGTTGTAACTATACTGAGACCTTAGAACTCATTTCTCAAGTTTGGTGGCGGCATTTATGTCGCATATGTCTATGGGCTCCAGTAATCACTTAACACCAGGTGGGCTGTGAGCTCGGCTACGCATCAAAGCAATAAAAATAAACATACGGTATAATATGATACCACCAGTAGAATAGTAGCGCCTAGGGCTCACCCAAACCCCTGCCCACTGGTTTTGTACATAATGATTTAATTATCATAATTAACCATAGTTTGAATGCCGCAGGCGACCTTGAGGCGCCAACTTCATACCTCAATTATGTTTTTTTACATTACTGAATTCTGCCACGAAGGAGTCGACTCGGCTTCAAGGCTTGGGTAGCTATTACGACGTAAATAACACGTCGGGGTGAACCGCGAGCTACTCTGTGCCTGTTACTGTTTAACGAATGACAAACTTTTTGGCGGGAACGCGAGGAGTGAAGCTGTGTGATTTGTTTTATTTTGTCTATTTAGTGTTTCTTTAGGTTCAAATGTGTAATAACGGTTGTTTATTAGTTAACTTAAATTAAAAATAACACTAATTATTAAATTAAAACTAATTATTAGGGGGTAAACAATTGCGCAGTAGACTCAGCGATCCTATACTCCCCCCAATTTATTTGGATGGGACTCAAATAACTCTAACTGATTAAGTTAAAAACCTGGGTGTTATTGTAGATCGACATCTTTCGTGGAGTTCTCACGTTGCTGAGATTAGTAGGAAGGTGCACTTCGCCTTGCACTCGTTGAGATGTCTGCAGAACTTAAATGGTTCCCTATACGCTTTCGAAGGAATACTCGAATATTATGTCTCCTATTCAATATCCTGCATAAGCCCACTTCTCCCTTATATTTACGTGAGCGATTCTCTTTCATTCGTTCTCCTGATGCTCCCTGCAGATCCAACCAACGTTCTGTCTTATTATTCCCTTCCCACAAAACCAATTTCTATTCTCACTCCTTTACTGTGCACGCGGTCAGACTGTGGAATTCGTTGCCGGCTGACATCCGAGTTTGCAAGTCTGTTTCTGTTTTTAAATACAAGGTCAAACAATTCTATCTCTCATCAACTGAAAGATCATTGTTCTATACTCTTCGTATATACTGTGTTACTTAGAATATTTTGTATTCAAGTTTAACAATATTAGCTATGTGTATGTGCATTACTATAATTCTTATGTTGTATTTGTTATTTTAGTTATATGTTATTTGTTCTACACACACTCATCACTTTTAATTATTAATCTCATAATCCTCTCGTCTGCTGGAAGAGATTTCTGAAAGAAATAAGCAGCGCCTTTGTACATAATTTTCCTATTACTCTATACTGTCTTCTTTTCTGTGTGTACATAAATAAATAAATAAATGTGGGAAAGTGAAACAAAGCCGCTGGACGTAACTCAGTAAATGATCACCATTTTACTCAGATTATATTTCACCCCATATCATCTCATTTCATTTAATTTCATCCCATATTATATTTTTTCATAAAAATAAGAATATAAATTAAAATAAGACATGACTTAAAGGTCTTGGTTACCAGGTCATAAAATCCCTTAAAAAAATGAATGTCATGCTCCGCGTTTTCCCTAACGTTATTTGTTATTGACCAATAACTAAATTCGTTTCAATTTCGCGAGTTAAAAATTGCTTTTGTCACTTTCTGTCTCTAATAGATCTAATCATTCATCTATTGGTCCTATAGGAACGTCTGCTATGCGATGGTAGATGATAAATCCACACTCGATAGGGTTTACGTAAAATCTATGTATAATTAGTAAACACAATATCGCAAAAGCATTACCCAAGCGAAATGTTTAGTCGATAGATTATTAATTTATTTGTTATTTTCAGTTCCGTGTATCTGTCGGTCCGGGATCGTCAGATATTGGATTGGCACTTTGCGAATTTGGAATTTGCGAACGCAACGCCTCTCGGGAACTTATCGCTGAAGCACTGGGACCAGGACGACGATTTCGAGTTCACCGGAAATCATTTAACAGGTAAGATCGACTTGTCTATGCTTTTTATTTATTGCCATAGATCAATAGACAAGGGAGAAGGGGACTTTTAAGGGGCTATCGAAGGAATTTAAGTGCCCTTAAAAGGCCTTGAAAAGGAAAAGGAAACGAAGATCGATGTTACCAAAGGCCTGTCTTTCATAACAGCTGTCTTGCCTCTCAAAGTGGAAGATTTGTTTTGTGGCAGAATTAGGTAGGGCGATGTTTTTCAGTTCAGGCTCAAAACGTGTAGCCATCAAAACAGTAATAACAGTGTCAGTAATATTTTCGTATTAGATATTGGTAAATCGGGCTTTTTACATATTAAGCCAACATTAATAATTAATGGTCAGAGGTAAAACATTTCAAACTTTATAAAAAAAATCGTCAGTAACCGATATTAATTTTGTTAAATCAATAGCGTTATATGGAGTTAACCGAAAGTGTTCTGTAAGCGATGCTCGTATACAACAGTAAACAGATACCTCTATTGTTTTGTGTCCATACGAACGGCGCCTGTCTGATATATTTTAATCTCAGAAACCAACATATAACTAATAATAATAAATAAATAATAAATAAATATTATTTACTAACAATCACGCCACGTTAACTGGTCCCGTGCTAAGTTCGTAAAGAACTTGTGTTACAGGTACCAGATAACGGAAATAAATGTAAGATTTTTATTATACACATACATACATTTAATATACATCCATAACCTTGGAAAAGACATTTTATATTTATCATACAAATAACTTCCCTTGGCGGGATTCGAACCCGCGACCCCCTTCTGTAGTGACCATGTCACTTACCACTACACCAGACGGCCGTTAACTAAATAACTGGTAAGTCAAAACATTAAAGACCGATTCCTATGTGGAAAGCGGCAGATGTAAGTGAACAAGATTGGCGATTTCTGATACTCGTCGATACTGAAACGTATTTGTCCAATTACAATCCGAGATATTTAAATTAAATTTATTTGATCGTCTCATTCCATTCGACGAATATGTTTATCTAAATTATGTGCAATTATTTCCGCAAGTCCTGAACTAGCGTTCTAAAATTACATTGTCTGCTGAATATAATAATAACAATAATCTAATATATTATATTATACTATAAATGTAAACTAGGAGGCATTATTTTTAATGAGCATTTAAACGTGAATTTGCTATAAATTTCCCGTTTTTGTAATATATTGCTAATTATCAAGAAAATAATTATTAAAGGCTAGTTAATTACTACATTGTTATTTTACACTTTGTTGGAATATTCTACCAAATTAGCCTTAAGATTTACGAGATGCCCATAAGTTTTGTAGAAAATGCCTTCTAATACTGATAGTATATGACTAAACTTAATATAGGCTCCTATAACGAAAGCTATTCCAAAATCATTTGATTATTTTGTATGGTAATTGTTTTGAAACACACAACATTGTAAAACTAAATGATGCTACGTTATGCAGCTTTTGAATTGCGTATGTTAGTTTACCTGAACTAGACAATATTGGGACGGCTAAGATCTAGGGGAAGTTAGCTATAACTTCAATTAGTTGCAAATACAACTCGTTAGTGTAAGTCGAGCGTTTCCGCGTAATCCGGCACGATCGATGCGCCATTGTATGAAATACAAAAGATACCACCGCGCAGTAGTAACGTCCCTAAAAGGCATGCTTAGATCTGTTATTTGTTTTCCAGTTACCTACTAGACGTTTAAAAATGTTGTCTATTCTACAATTTTACATATCATTATCATAAAATTCGTGTTTCCAACGAAATGGTTATGGTAGATTTGAACTCAGTACGTTTCAAGATTTTGTGTTTTCTTTGTGTGGAGGCTTGAAGAGTGATAGGCAACGGTTTGGTTCTTACTACGCTACTGGTGTTACTGAAGTTAACGACCGATGGAGACCTTATGAGTCGAAATTTCGCTTATTAACGGTAAAAAAATAGTAATGAAAAATAACCAGGCTTTTGGTTTCGTTATAAAAACGAAGAACTATACGCGATATGTGACTAGTGAATTTGTTTGAGTTTCCGTTCACGCTTGAGGGCAGGCTGCGCTATAAATGTGAAATTTTCGAATTAGTGGCCGGTTGCGATCATTTGCTCTGTATAGCGGATTTTAGCCCTAAGGTTGGTTCGTGTCAATAATTACTATTATTTTTGTCTGCAAGTTTTCATTCTCAATCGTCGTTCCATTAGCCCCCGACTTCGGTGAATTACCATAATGACCGTTGCACATAATGCGGGCTTAGCATCATGTTTCCTTGCACACACATAGGTGTACTTTAAAAATACCTCTAATCTAGTATTATAAATCTCAGATTCAGTGTTGGCAGCCCTGGTGTTTTAAAAATTTAAACAAACAAATATTGATTTAGCTTTGAAATGTTGGCCGATTTTATGTTTAATATAAAAACTGCAAGCGAGACTGTTGTGTTCGTTGTTGAGTAAAAAGATATGTATCGCGACAACCTCGAGACGCTTCTTTTGTACGTCGGGATATGCGTGTGTTGTCGGCCATATTTCTCACTGTTCGCCCATACCGGTGTTCGCGGCGTGGGTAGTTGAAAAATGACATCTTGATTGTTGTGCGTTATTCCTCATGAGAATGTCGGTCTGTAGCGGTCGCGTGCAGCGCCATTGTAGAGCCCCCGAGCTCTGGCCCCTACAAATTGAACGATTGTTAAACGTTCTATGAAAACGTGCTGCTATCGTGACTTGTAAAGGAATTATTATTGTATTTACCGAGATATCATACTTTGTTAGAAGCTTCAGTATTCTTCGCTCGCAACAGCTGAAGTTTATACCTTAGATTGTGCAAGAAAAAAAAATGAATTACGTGAATTTTTACTGGTGGTAGGACCTCTTGTGAGTCCGCGCGGGTAGGTACCACCATCCTGCCTATTTCTGCCGTGAAGCAGTAATGCGTTTCGGCTTGAAGGGTGGGACAGCCGTTGAGACCTTAGAACTTATCTCAAGGTGGGTGGCGCATTTACGTCGCAGATGTCTATGGGCTCCAGTAACCACTTAACACCAGGTGGGCTGTGAGCTCGTCCACCCATCTAAGCAATAAAAAAAACGTGAATTATTCCGTGCGCTTTGATTTCTTGGTGCGAGAAATCACGAGATCAAACAACAGAGTCATGGCAACGATGAATTATAAATGTTTGCATTGCTGCTTACGATAAATGGCCTTTGAAACAAGTCCCCGGTGTGTCCGTGGTCCGGTCTGGCTTGGGCCCGACCGAAGAGCAACAAGTTTTTGATAACGCCATGCGTGGCTAGCTAAAGGCAATAATGAATGTTATACAGCCGCGGCTTTCCTCATTTATCACCGGCTCCTATGAATAAAATATCTCGACGTTCCCTTTTGGATAGCGTCTAGTCGTGCCGGGATGCGCAAAGCTCACAGCTGCGATCGCAATCTTCTGCTTCGGTACCTAATACTGCCAACTCTCGAGAGAAATTCACAACGTTTACCCTTGTTTCACATTTCACGGAAACATCGTCCGGGGAATATGTAGTTTTTGAATTTGGTTTTCCTGCATATTTTTAAATTTCGATTGTCAACAGAATTTTTGTATTCTACTCAGATTCTTAACATAGATGGATAAATGAGCTCACGTCTAACCTGGTATTAAGCGCGTAGTGAAGCCCAAACGCTTTGATTTTTGTTGATTATCGTTTCCCACTGGGAGATGTGTTCGGGACTTTAACTTTCACGGGTATGTAACACCATCCAATCTACTTCGGCCAGGAAGCAGTAATGCGTTCTAGTTTGAAGACTGGAACAGCCGTTATATTAAACAACTGTGACTTAGACCTCATAGTTCAACGTGGGTGGCGGCATTTACGTGTCATGTATTTATATATGTCTATATCTGAGCTCCACCACTTAACACCAGATGAGCCGCGAACTCTTTCACTCGAGTACATTTAAAAAAGTCGTATCCATATCGGATGACAGCTCTAATCTTGCTCGTGTGCAAACGATCTCACAGCTCATCTTGTGTTAAGTTGCTACCCGAACTCATTGACGTCAAGAAGTGAATGCTTTTATTGACTGTCCCACGCTTCGAATCGAAATGCGTGTTTGTTCTGTAGAAGAAATAACCTCTTGAGGGCTTTAGATTCTCTCAAATGTTGTTAAATATGCATTTTTTAAATTAGAAAATAAAATTATTTTTTTCTTTTAAGACTATCTATTATCTTACTGTATGCAAGAAGATGTTACTAAATGACGTAAACTTTTACAGGAAATCCTATCTAAACGCTTGATGTATATCTTAACATTGGAACTAGTCCGGTTGACATTTTGTGAAGAGTGATTAATCGTAATGTACAATCTCGGTATCATACAATACCATTTATTTTTTGTATGAAGAAATCATTTGCTCCGCGTTCGGCAAAGCCTATTTATCTTAAATATAAATAAAACCGTTGGTGGATTGTTTTGTGAGCCCAGTTTTGAATCTATATTGCCTATTTATGGCGTGAAATAGTAACATTTTCCTTTCTCAACGGCGGGATAGCTGTCATCCTAATGTTGATTTTAACCTAATGTCGTAAGGGTTGGCAGCGGCGTCAAATTTGTAATGTATTGATTAAAATCACGCGTTTTTTATAGTCAACATATTATTTCCCACGTTAATTTACAATTTTCGTGGTCACGGACGACTTGTAATGTTTTTTTCAGTAGCAGCGTAATATAAGGCAGCTATTTACAGCATAAGGCATACGAATAAAATCTGTAGGCTTTGATAAACAGTTGTGAATAGCTTAAAGTTTGTCTGCCTATGTACGCCAACAGAAAAGGAGATTAGGTTTGAAATAAGAATCTAGCGTTGGTTCGAAGTGTAATAATGAAATCAGGGACACCGTAGAACTACACTCGTTGCACAAGGACATCAATCGCGACGGTCGCGTTGCCTGTGGAGGCGTCTGGGGCGTGGATGAATAAGCAATGAACCGTCGAATGGCTCTATTAACCCACCATTGTGTTCTCCTGCGATCGCTCGACTTGCGCAAGAGACACGTATTGTTCGTGTCTGGTTGGCTTTCACTACGCGACGGTGACGTCACTGTTGCGACCTAAATGCTTTTGGTGTTAGATGTAGTGCGATTTGCATTATGCCGCCTTAAATAGCAAGGAATGCCTGCGACACGGCGGCAACGTGCCGGTGATCTGAGGGCCTGTTATTACTCGTGATGTTGTATAAACAACCATCATGTAATTGAATAGTCGTGTCTATAAGTCTTATTTAATGCTTTGTTCATAAATGCGATAAATAACTGTTACCAGCGATGGAAAACGGGCTTTAGAACTGGTTCATCGCGATAGTTCAACGTGACATTGCTTTGCCTTTAGTGCTCTAAGACTTGGCAGATGAGAATTTATGTCTTGAAACTTAGAAAGGATATTAATTTTCTAATGCAATGATTGAGACGGATAATGAATGATAACTTTAAACTATTGATAAATTTAACAATGTTAAAAGTGTTCAAAAAACATTTTTTTTTAAATTGTGTATGTATTTTAGGTTTACCATTGTTTTTTTCGTTCTTTTCTCTCATTACACCCGCTGGCACATAGTATTTATTGCATTATGCATTTAAAGTTAACATATTTAAGTGGCAGCTGAGGAATTTCGGTTTTCATATTACAGAAATGTGCAAAGATAACATTATTTCTAGCTAATTTTATGCTTCCCCATTACTTTGCAATAAATAATACCCAAAAACAATTATGATTTTAATTTTTGTACTCTGGTATTTATAATATTATTATTCGTACGTTTAGATACGATTGAACCGATAGGTATTTGGTGTGGCGGCGGTCAAATTAAAGTTTAAACTCGCTAAACACGATTCCAAATTCTGATTATTCCATATAGTTTAAATCGGAGGGCCTTAACTTTCCTTTCATTCTAAAAGTTTTAATCCTCTTTGTCGACCCTAATTGAATTCACTGTTATGCTAATACTCTGATTTCCCATCTTATTTCGTTAATAGAGGTCTGTGGTAAACCAATTAAAGGGAACGTTTGTGGATTACTCAACTTTCTGTACACGAATAGTTGGTGGGTTCTGCCTGCACGGGAAATTAAACATTTATCTAATCCTTTATGTAAATACTTACTCGAATGGCCGGTTTAAGAATGGATCGTGCTATTACAAGTGTCTGTGAGAAATTCTCATTAGATATGATACTTTGTATTTGATTTTACGTTTTCGTTGATTTTGATATTTCGAATTTATTTATATGGTAACTTAAAACGTATTTGGATTCGGAATATATTTGTATTAATATGTTAGAGGTCCGTGTAAATACATGATTATATTATTATAATAGTCTGTTCTGTTAAATTATTATTCTGAGAATAGTTTATGCGACTTCTACCACAACTTCCAGATTATCGGCCGTAGCATTAAGCGACTGTCCTAACCTAAACTATTTTTGTATTTATATCATGAATACTAGGTTCGTATGACTGCCTTGCTTATTTATGCTGCAACGCAATCATGCGTTTTTGTTTTAACGACCGATACCGGTTTGTTAGTGCAATTCAAATTTCAATTTTATATCTTAAGGTGGGCGGTGCTATCAGTGCTGTAATATCCATGGGTACTACTAACCGCTTTAGACCAAGATGGTCCTGGAGATCGTCTGTGTATCTACGCTGAGAATATATTAGTAAAATAATGAACGTAGGTATCGTCAGGTGCACAATTGCATAATTAACTTTTTTTTTCTTTTTTTTTCTTGCTTAGATGTGTGGACGAGCTCACAGCCCATCTGGTGTTAAGTGGTTACTGGAGCCCATGGACATCTACAACGTAAATGCGCCACACATCTTGAGATGTAGTTCTAAGGTCTCAGTATAGTCACAACGGCTACCCCACCCTTCAAACCGAAACGCATTACTGTTACACGGAAGAGATATAGGCAGGGTGGTGGTACCTACCCGTGCGGACTCACAAGACGTCCTACCACCAGTAATTACGCAAATTATAATTTTGCGGGTTTGATTTTTATTACACAATTTTATTTATTCCTTCACCGTGGCAGTCGATCGTGAACATTTGTTAAGTACGTATTTCATTAGGAAAATTCGTACCCGCGTGCGGGATTCGAACGCCGTTGCATCGCTAGATACGAATGCACCGGACGTCTTATCCTTTAGGCCACGACGAATAATTCTAAGAACGCCTGATGGCAAGCTAATAAAAAGTTATATAAATGATTTTGGTGGTTGTACTCTCTACACGAGTATTAGGTAATGATCCTACAATCAGTGAGTTCTGTTTCTTGCCTAATTACAGTTTCATTTTAAACAGGGATAATGTATGTCCACTAATATTTTTATGATCTAAATCATACAATATAAAACAGAAAATCTACGATTTTCCATTATAGTAATAGTAGAAGTTATAAATATTGATACAGTGATTCTCTATTTCGTTTATAAATTAACATTTTTCGATGACTGGGTGATAAATGAAAGAGAATTTTTTTGAAACTGACTCAGGAATGTCGAATTCGAACCCTACCATAGAAAATGTTTTATCATACGATTTCTACGCTTGATGTTACTCAAATTTTACATTATAAAAATATATTTTTTTTAAAGGAATTTTATGACCTGGTAACTAAAACCTTTAAGTCGTGTCTTATTTTAGTTTTTATTCTTATTTTTATGAAAAATGATAATATGGAGTGAAATGAAATGAAATGAAGATGATTAATTTGAGACATATTAATCAATTGGGATGAAACTAAATGAAAAGAGATGATATTGGATGAAAAATAATATCAATAAAATAATGCTTTATTTTAGAACAAATTTGGTTAGCATAAAAAACTTTATAGTGAGCCAACCTTAACATACAGACATATGCTGTCGCGGACTTTTTTTTAGATCTTGTAAAGGGGAACAATTCTGTCATACATTATTTTAGCGAAACTTTAACCGTTTCGGCAGCGCACGTAGCGCAAGCTCTCAAAAAGGAAAAATACCCCGATTTTGAAACATTCTTTATTGGTGCTCCGCTTGTATTGGTCTTAGCGTGATGTTATATATAGCCTATAGCCTTCCTCGATAAATGGGCTATCTAACACTGAAAGAATTTCTTAAATCGGACCAGTAGTTCCTGAGATTAGCGCGTTCAAACAAACAAACTCTTCAGCTTTATAATATTAGTATAGATGGGCGGAGGCTCGTGCTCGACAGTAGGATGAAAGCTAGCCTTTACAAGTCGGACTAGTTGTACTAGTTGGACTTAACACAAAATGGACATAGCACTAGCCTGCCTATTTCTGTATTTCTGCCGTGAAGCAGTAATGCGTTTCGGTTTGAAGGGCGGGGTAACCGTTGTAACGATACTTGATTTCGGACCTTAGAACTTATATCTCAAGGTGGATGGCGCATTTACGTCGTAAATGTCTATGGGCTCCAGTAACCACTTAACACCAATAATTACTTAACGAGAAATAAAAAAATAAAAAAATTCTAGTGTTAAGTCCATCTTGTGTTCGAGTTACTACCCGAGCTCATAGACATCATGTAGTGAATGCTTCCATTAACTGCTCCACGTTTCGATTCGAAATGCGTGTTTGTTTAGTAAGAGAAATAACTAGAGTAATCTTGTAGCCCCCGACTCTTAAGCCGTTGTTCAATACGCTTATTTATTAAAATAAGTAAGTAAACCTATTATTAGTTTCTTTCAAGACCATTAGCTAAGATTATTCAAGAAGATTTAGTTACTAGAAGACGTAAACTTTCACAGGAAACCCTGTCTAAACTGCTTGAGTCCGCTTGACTTTGTGTGAAGAGTGATTAATCGCCGCGTACAATCTCGGTACAACATGCAATGCTGTTTATTTTTCGTATGAATAAATTATTTGCTCCAAATTCGGCAAAGTTTATTTTAATGTAAATAAAAACGTTGGTGGTTTGTTTTGTGAGCCAAGTTTGTAATCTATATTGCCTATTTATGGCGCGAAACAGTAACATTTTCTTTTATAAATTCCGGGATAACTGTCATCCTAATGTTGATTTAAACCTAATGTCTTAAGGTTGGCTGTAGCGTTAAATTTGTAATGATTTAATTGAAAAATAAGTTTAGAGCTAAGTCTCGCGTTTTGACAAGGCAAGATTATTAAAATACTTTTAAAGTTTTCATGGTCAGTAGCGAAAAGTTTATGCAACGTTCAACAATAAAAGCATTTTAATAATATCTAAAACTCGTCAAAATCTCATAAAGTTCTACAATATATAATTTCATTTATTTAATTAAAAATAATATTATACTACGAAATTCTATGAAACCGCTCTTTCACTATCCCGAAACTTTAATTAGGAATCCTGTTTAAATTTGATATAGTGAGTGTTTAAATCAATTTAGCATATAAAGTATAAAATAAATTAAGCATGTGAAGTAGATAATACGAGAACGCCAGTACCGAGCGCTATTTCACAAGGGAACAGTAGGTACCATACGTTAAGGAATGTAATACAGAACGAAATGCGACATTTATAAAACTGCAAACGCTACAGTTGAAAACGGCGTAACCCACACGGGCGGAATGTTAAACTTTCTGAAATGTGCAGTTAAAATCCGCACTATAATATATGTACAGTGAACTGCAAAAGTGCCCCGATGACACAATGAAAAATCGTATTAACTTAAAATTTACACCCTCAATCGGCTGTTGTTGGCATTATGTCATTAGAACGTGAAAAAACGCTTTGAGAATTTATTTACTCATTCTTCAACTTTATTTTTATAGGACTTTTTGGCGGGAACGCGAGGAGTGAAATTGTGTGATTTGTTTTATTTTGTCTATTTAGTGTTTCTTCAGATTTAAATATGTAATAACGGTGGTTTATTAACTGTAAAATATCTGTGAAAGTGCACAAATGTGGGAAAATGAAACAAAGCCGCTGGACGTAACTTCTCGGGATCCTCCAAAAAGTACACTGAAAAAATCTCAGTAAAAGTCTGTATGTTAAGGTTGGCTCACTATAAAGTTTTTTATGCTAACCAAATTTGTTCTAAAATAAAGCATTATTTGTGAACTCCACGCGGACGAAGTCGCGGGCAAAAGCTAGTCTGATATAAAGTGTAATCCACACAAGCGAAGCTGCGGGCGTAAAGCTAGTTTCAAAATAAGTGTGTTCTCGGAATGATGTGCAGAGCTGCGTCACCGTTCGGTCGGTTGAACTGGCGCGCCGCTCATTGCACCGTGAATTGGGGGACGTCCGTTTCAGTCTCGCTGCGACGCGCCACTTTGATTTAATTTTTACACTATTAAATCATAAAACACATCACTATAAACGTATGAAAGTCTGGAGCTGCTAATTGATAATAGAATAACGTATTTCATTTACCTATCAAAGAGAGCACTGACCTGGAAAGTGTCTGGCAAAAGGAAGAGAGGCCGCCCCAGAACAACTTGGCGTCGCTCGGTGGAGCAGGAGTTAAGCGTCTTGGGCATGACGTGGGACGTTGGGAGACTGCGCAAGGCCGATGTAAATGAAAAAAATTTATTCGAGCCCTACACCCCAGCAGAGGGTAATAGGAAAGAATGATGATGATGTATTTCATTTTGCAATTATGATTGTGTTTATGAATTAACTAACACGGTTTTCAGATCGGTCTAGTTACGCAAAAACATTTTGGTATTGGGATTCGATTTGTAACAGTCATATTCGATCCGAAATCCAGTTAGTGTATTCGGAAACGGTTCATATGTTGACCGGGTGCGCAAAATGAAACACGTTAACGCTTTAGCTGACGCTGTTTCCTTTTTTGTCATGCAGCCCGTGGAAAGCCATTTATCAACTTTTTACGAAAGGCCTTATTTTAATTTATGCCCCCAGTAACTTCGAAGTAGCTAGCTATCTCCGACCTCATTTGAAACTACATCTTTGTTGTTGTTTATGGTACCGAGAGCTATTTCTTTTGTTTACATTTGAAACAACTGCACCGTTAATGAATTTTTACGCTAATAACATTACATTCAAGACACGTAGTGCTCTTACCATGCTTTGGAATGGAATTCCATTCCAAACGATTACAACTTAAAATGGCGCTTGTTTTCAATGCCTGGCAAAATAATAAATCAATAATACTTAAGATTAAATTTTTGCGTTAGGTTTTTAATTAGTTACTAGCTTACCGCCCGCTGCATCGCCCGTGTACATTACACTATTTAATTTTCGACTTGCCCAGCCTTGGTCATGTGGGTGTAAAAAAACAGCAATTTATAAACAACACCGTCACATTTCAGCTTTTTTGTACAAAATATTTACGAATTACACACACTCCACCCACCCTTGTTTATCGATATTTCTATTAGTGAAAACGATTTTAAAAACGGTTGCGTGGCTTAGAAGAAACAAGCGGAGAAACAAACAGAGACAGACAGCGACTTTGTTTTATACTATTTAGAGATTTACCTTTGATTTTGAAATTCATACGTCCGTTCTGCGGAACATTTAAAGGTTTGCAATTACATCTGATGCTTGTCTCGACTCGCATCTGATAAAGGTACTAAAATGGCTTGCGAAGTTCCTTTAATTGATTCAGAAATTTTTTTTTCTTAATACCAACCTGCGATGTCTAGATAAAATTGCATTTAACTTGCAACGCAAATGTACTTAGTTGCTGTCACAGACTAATAAGATGCCATTGATACAGAACACGATGCCTTTTGCCTGTAGACAGACGCTCGATGCATTAAGAGCATTAAAATATTCGTATTAATCCAGGTGTCGTCATTGAGTTTGAACTTACCCATTAGTAATACAGAAACTACTGAAGTCCGTGCACCGCGTGGTACCGGACAAATTTTGTTTAAATTAACTTTCGTTCGGACTGAATTTCTCTACGACTGTGTGGTGAGTGCAGCTCAAAGTGGCAAAGTTTTAATTTTGTCTATCTGATTTTAGGGGATAGTTTTGTTCGCTATGTTGACCAAGTTAGTTTATATGTTGATAATTGTTAAAAAATCTACAGTAATTTCGGGGTAGCACAGTTTTTTGGGTATGCGGACAAAAATTGGTTGCCTTTTAGTACTTCACGGAATGTTACAGACAGAAATCGGTTCCTGTTTGAGAAGGAAGGAAGGAAGGTCTATGATGTCCATGGCCTCCAGTCATCTATGTTATTTGCGTCAGTTGCTAATAAAATTTCACGTAAATTATCAACATTTATTTTTACTTAATAACTGCATATCATATAATGTACGAAAAATATCCATTAGTTTAAATATTTGGGCTCAATCTATCGGCTTCATATATTAGAGGGTGTGACTGTGCTGACAAAAACCTTTTTGAACTGCCAATAACAGTTGTGCAAATTTTCAACTCAATCGGATAAATGAAAGCCAAACGCATATAACACGAACAAAATCACAAAAAAATCTATTTATTTATTATATGGTGATAATGAGAATAAATAATTCAGAACGAAATCGTAAGTGAAAAATAAAAGGAATGTGACTCAGGTGCTTTTTCAGTTCACTAAGTTGAACCCCGCTTTAGCTTCATTTATGGAACGTGAAATGTCGTTATGAAGCATCAAATCAAACTACTAGATTCCGTATATGGATCTATCAAAACATCGAAATGGACTGGAGTATGCACCGTCATTCAACGATGGACGCCTAAAAGCGAGCACTTAACCAAAGCGTAATTCCGGTAAAAGCTCCGAGCAGCAACGCCGTCCATTCTCTTCTTAATGTTTATTTAAGCGAAAAAGTTCGATGCTCATTAACTCGATTGGTGGTTAGTGAAACATAGGGCGACTTTTATAATAAACACTTCAATATATCGTCTATGCGTAATGTCATACTTTATTTTCACATCTGAGTTTTTCTCTTTTTGTTAACCTGTTTCTAGATTCGAACTCGTTAAGGCCTCGACGCGTAAGACGATTAACTTAACATTATACCACAATTTTAATGTAGGACTGTGCATAGTGCTACTGATGACAATCACAGCAAAGTTAATCGATGTCACTGCGCTTAAATATAGCTCTCTATAGTTATTAAATTTCATTAAAATTCATATATTCCTTAAATGATTCTGATCAGGTTTTACAATTTAAAATTTTGTATACCCTTTTACCCTTTATGTAAACTAGATGTATGCCACTGTTTTACTCTCGTTAAATTTAGTATTCTTGACATTAATGTACATGAAATTCGAAGATCATCTGGGACCGATTGCATCCGTTGTAAAATTTATTGTTAACATTTTAGGTTAGCCAAAATTATGTTGTGATAATAACATAATCGTAATAGACAAAAAGCGTTATCACAGTCGGTTAATTCGTTTTTGCGTTATGATCGAACAAATAAATATACAAAGTAACAACCACACTAGCAAACAGACAGAATGAAAGCTATGGCGTAAAGTGCATCTGAGCACCACATTGTTTTAATTGTAGTTTTGGAACGAAGTAGCTTATGGGACGATGCGAAGGGGTACCCTAACCGGGAAAAAATGTCCGTAACGTAAGATTTATTATTTATGTATAGTCTTAGTATGATGGCTATACAGTGTCTAATGTATAGTCTACGTAATGACGGTTATTATTACTATTCATATAAATAGCTGTTTCTTTGTATATTATTATTATATATTTTTTATAAATCATTGTGAATAAAATAAAGTTGATAACTTTGTAAAGTAGTTTTTATTTTTTTTATCAATAAAAAAGTCATAAGAAAAAATGTATACCCGAATAATTATTTTCTTTATACCTCGAATAGAACTTAAAATTAATATTTTTATTATAAGGAACTTCGTTCCTATCCAGTGTCCCACGACCCCACACATCTTTTTTTTTAAATAGACAATAAATTAAAGACCTATATTTACCTATATTTAAAATTTCCAGTGTGTCAATTTGAAATTTTCCTTTAGAAACAATGTTATATAGCTAGAGTAAAAAAGGACGTAGAATACCTAATGCTATCTTACTGTTATAAATGAAAACACAATCCGTATTATAATTTAATGAGAGTACATATTCCTTGCAAATATATATTCATTCGCAACCATCGCGCGATGCGGTTTTTCCTGCGCTATTGAATTGTGTTGCAGCCGCTGACTTCCGCGGCGGTCGACTGCCCTCAGGGCTCGAGCGTTTTTGCATTTAGCACTTCAGATAATGAGGTCTTAAGCCACGTATTGTGGTGGAATTTGCTTAAAAAATATCCAGCAGTTTTAATTATCATTAACTTCTAAAGTTGCAAATAAACAGTTTGGAACTAATAGCTATTTTACTCTTAGAATTATCTTCATTTAAATTGGATAACGTTGTTTCATTAATTTTGGATGCTGCAAAAAGTTATGATTATTCATAAGAGTTTGGGGCTTACTTTTGTATTATTATATGTTAGAAGTTATTTAGCAAATAATCTATATACATATATATATAAATGAATTGCTGTTCGTTAGTCTCGCTAAGAGAGAACTCGAGAACGGCTGGACCGATTTGGCTAATTTTGGTCTTGAATTATTCGTGGAAGTCCAGAGAAGGTTTAAAAGTTTGAAAAAATATGAAAATGCTCGGAATTATATAAAAACAAACAATTTTGTTTTTCCTTTGATGTGTCCCCCGTTGGAGGGATTCCTTTTTTTTTTTTTTTTAAGTTTATTTTATACAAATGTTTAGGTTTTTTATTTATCGATTGAGACACTACGAAGTCTGCCGGGTCAGCTAGTTTAATATAAAAATCAAATGTAGCTAACTCCGTTTGTCTGTGAAGTTTTCACGCGAAATCACTCAACCGATTTTGATGAAATTGGGTTTGTAAATAGTTTGAATCTTGTGAAAAAGATTAGGCTAATTTTCAGGCCACTGCTGAACACAGATTGCCGCCAATGCGATATATAGTGTAGTTCACACTGGCGAAGCTGTGAGCTTGAAGCTGGTAAATATATTTTTTTAAACCAGTCTATTTCTTATGCATCGCAACGACAAGCTAGCAATCCCAGAACAACTTCTGTATTCAACAGTAAAAGTTGCAACCGTACAACGTTTTTAATTCATTTCTACAAGCAATAAAAAAAATTCGATCACTGAACTAAAATTAATTTTATATCGATAACTTTATCTTCCTTCGTTCTTTTGTTGACGGGTCGTTGGTAAAGGTGTTGTGATTTCTTTTCAAACGATATGTAGGTACCAGTAAAAATGGCCTGACATTATCGGAATCTTTGAGGTAGGTTACATGCAAAAAGCACATGTTCTGAACCGTCTTGATAATAGCAAATCTCAGTCTAGCTGTGAATTAACATAATTATTTGTAGAATTTGTCGCATTGCCAATTCAGGTCAACGCTTTTTTAGCATCATTTAGCTTTTAGCATTTAGCTTTTTTAGCTCATTTTCTTTCTTAGCATCTTCAAATTCTTTCCGTTTGTTGAAAATGTTAACTATTTCAAATTAAATGATTATACCATCCAAAAAACTGTCGCGACCAGAGAATCTATCGGGGACCCATTCAGTTAATGAGTTTAGAGTGAACTCTTTGTCTGGGTGATAAAACTTGTGTCACTTTACTTAAGACGTTAAAGGAGGAATTGAGAAGATTACATTTGTAAGCAACGTGTTACACATTTGTACTGGTTTATCAAGAAGATAAGTTGTTTGTGAGTGCGGCGGCGTCCGAAGGCCGTCTCCGCTCATTAGTAGTGGAAAAGATAGCGAAGCGGTCGGATTCTACTTCTAATTGTTAAACTATCTGCACTGGGGAGTGATTTACGGATGCTGTTTTACACCCAATAGACTCGTTTCCGCTTCGTCTAGGCTTTTATTTGGTGTTATTTTTTTACATTCTTTCTTATACCATACGGGAAAAAGGAACACACAGAGTCTTAACTAAAATATGATGCGTATAAGGCAAGAACGACTGCTACCTTATTGTACCTCTGTAATTCTGCGTCAAGTCTTTTCAAAGCAACACGAGTTTCGACTTAGGACACAAGTCTGAGTGCACAAAGAATGGAATTATGGGGGTAGCTAACCGCGTAGTAAGCGCATTATTGCAAACGCGTTGGGTGGAGGCACTGAGGAGTGATGGTGGCAGGCGGCTCACTTCAAGTAAAGACGTTACTCGCATCTACAATCACTTTAAGCTCTTCGTTGTATTCTCGGAATACGGATATTTTTCGGTGCAAATAACTTTCATATTGTTTTAGATTTATTGAGCAGTAACCAAACGTCTTTTGTCGTTGATTAGTAGGGTCCTTCGTAGAGACTTTGCCAAACATATTGGATGACATTTAAAAAAAAAACTTAGTCTTCATTCCAATTGTATAGCTATGAATTCATTAGGCCAATTTAAATATTATAATGAAACTATTTCGCGTCTCCGAATTAGTTGATGTGAATGTGCCGGTTGACAGTTAGTGACGCCCATAAATGCTAATTTCATTGTCTGCGAGCAGGACGCGCCCTGGAACATCGACACTGCCTACACAGCGGATGAACTATAGAGATCTTCGCCAATGAATATTAATACGATCACATTATAATATCACGCCACTGAGACATTTCATGCTTATCTTGCTTAGTGATCTCTTCACTACAATACTTTAATTCTATGACAAATGAAATCTCATATTTTTAATTGATGGCTGCAGACAGACTGGCGAGCTCACAGTCGCATCTCGTACGAAGGTACTACCGGAGACAGTGCGAATGTTACCACCCACCTCGAGACGTGTGGTCGAAATTCTGACTGTGTTGTAATAACTGTTGTCACACATCCTTCGAACTAGAATACGTGAATGTTTCGCGACAGCAATAGGCTAAACGATAGTACCTGCCCGCGATGTTTCATACCAACATTCATTACGCAAATCAAAAACAAGTCGAAATACTTACAAACTTACCTCCGAAATTTCTGTTTGGTATGTTATAGTTGCATCACATACTTATCGATAAAGACGTAACGTACATAAAGGTTGACGTTACGAAGGTGTATTTAATTTAATTTGAAGATGTACTACTCTGATATCTCGATCAATGTAGTTATTGTCACACCGAACTGACGTGACATTTAGTTCACGGAGCAACTTTCTAGGTTACGTAATAATGATTGACGCGTTGCTAGCACTCGCAACGTGGAAGGTACTAAGAAATTTGTAATTTAGATTGTAACCTTGAACGAAGTGTTCTTATTTATTATTAAGCATAAAGTTGTAGTTGTGCTATTTTACTATTTTTTGCTTGGCGTGTTATGGTTCATACGTATGGTTCATACGTTTGTCTTGGAGTCTTACAAAATACCTATGAAATCATGAAACTCATTAGAACATAAATTAGTAAAAGTTCTATGCGAACTGCATTTTGGATTGATTTTGTATTCTCGTCATTATAATCGCAGTAGATGGTCCCGGTATTGACATGTTACGGTAGTTCATAAATATTCCAACGTAAATACACCGTATATAGCTATACACCTTGAGACATGATTTTGAATTTTTAACGTTGATGTAAGTACTCTTATAGCGACTGACCTATTTTTCAAATTATATTCGGATGATTAACAAAAAAGTGATTGTCTAATTATATATACATATTTAATATCTCCAATGACAAAGTGTGTGTTCCTAAATTATTCTCCACTAGCTTTTGCCCGCGACTTCGTCCGCGTCGAATAGTTACTTTGGCATAACGCAAAATTTTACCCGCAACTTCATTTCCAGTACTTAGGATTGGAACCGGTAGATGGCGTTGAAGAAGTTAGATTTTGAGATTTTTTGACAAACAATTTTTTAATTTTTTGTAAAAAATATGTTTTTTTTTCTTTATAAAAAGTATCTTATGTTACATCTAATACCTCCAAAAATATGTGTACAAAGTTTCATGATGATCAGTTGAGTAGTTTTCGCGTGAAAGCGTAACAAACAAGCTTACATTCACATTTATATATTAGTAGGGATTTAACAAGTAATCTTCTTTTAGTTTGTTAATTTCATTATTATTACTGTCATTTTCCGTGATATATACATGAGATCTAATTTTCGAAACCTTTGAAATCGTCCGGTTTATCGGAGTCAAAGGTACCACTAAATTTTTCTTAAGTGGGATCGTTTAATTAACATATTTTACGAATTTAAGATAATGAAAGCGATTATATTTCGCCATCGCTATTTAAAACAATTTATTAGAAGAGCGGTCATTAAATCTCGATTTTATGTAACTTGTGCCGCGACAAAAGCTAATGTTATGTCTCTATTTGTAGGCTTTCCTATATATAAACGTTGTTTCATGCTTCGTTCATAAATTATTTGTCGTAATTACATTGTTTTACGACAATCGTTTTGAAACTGTCATTGAATTTGTTTCCCTTAATAAAACTACTGTTAAAATCACTTAACCGATTTTATTTTGTTATGAATATATTGCGTGAGTTTTTATCTTTTTAAATTTACATTTTCTGAGTAATCGATAGGTCCAGATACGGAGAAAATGTGGCAATAATATTAACTATATTGAGCACAATTAGTATGAGATTACTCATGGTAAATAAATAAATAAAAAACAGAAAATCTGACTATAGATATTCAAATTATCCAAAGAACGATCAAGCCGGAATGTATCTACTGAACGCATTGATTAATTTAAATTTTAAATTGTTTGCTTATCGTTTCTTGCTGTGTGATGTCGGTCTAGAATTCCATCTGTTCCAACAGTTATACTACAAAGTTTTTATTCCCGATCCTGCGAAATGGAAAGCAGTCGACGTCGCCCAAAACACGTCATCTCGGATCCTCCCGATCCACTAACGGTGCTTTTAGGTACTTCAAGCACCGGTCACCGTTCTCGTCGAACGCATCGCTTGCGACGAAGGGCTCGACGAGTAAATTAACTCTCAGACACAGCCCACTGAGTTTCTCGCCGGATCTTCTCAGTGGGTCGCGTTTCCGATCCGGTGGTAGATTCTGCGAAGCACGGCTCTTGCTAGGGTTCGTGTTAGCAACGTCATCAGGTGTGAGCCCCGTGAGCTCACCTACTAGCCACGGTTACGCTGAAATAGCCTCTCAAGGCTATCAGCTTAGGTAGGAAAAAAAAAAACAAGGTTTTTGAACCATATATCAAAGTCGGTGGAGAAATTCACGTTGATGCCTATGGGCTCGGGTGACCACTTTACATTAGGTGGGCTTTGAACTATTTTCACCCGTTCACGAAATAAATAAATAAAATACTAATTCTCTTTAATTTATTTAAATGGTAGCCTTGGAATTACCGATGTCGGTGAGCGGCGATGACTGCTCTTCTAATTTAAGCCAAATTTATTTTAGACACGGTTGGCAAAAAAAATCTTGATGAAGCTTGTTGTGTGATGACACATACATCTATTTCCATTAATATATTAAATAATTAGAAATATAATTGTATCACCTGAATTCAATTGCAAAAGAATATTTAGAAACTTAAAAATCGGTAATTCAAAATGAAGTTTTGCGTAATGTACATATTATTATAAATAAATTATAATTTGCGTAATCACTGGTGGTAGGACCTCTTGTGAGTCCGCACGGGTAGGTACCACCACCCCGCCTATTTCTGCCGTGAAGCAGTAATGCGTTTTGGCTTGAAGGGTGGGGCAGCCGTTGTAACTATACTGAGACCTTAGAACTTATATCTCAAGGTGGGTGGCGCATTTACGTTGTAGATGTCTATGGGCTCCACTTACCACTTAACACCAGGTGGGCTTTGAGCTCGTCCACCCATCTCAGCAATAAAAAAAAAAGAAGTTTCGCATGATTGTTTTATTTAAGAAAGTGATAAATCCGCGTGGAATTGGCTTCATAAATGTCGACCGGCGGTCGTTGCCCAGACGAACGTATACTTAGCATGTTTACGATTATTAGCGGGTGAACTTGTAAATTTCCTTCAAAACCACATCCGAGATCCTTATCTTAAGCAACACGACAGATAACGCTTGGACTCGGTGTCTGCGACATTCGTGTTATTGTCGCCGCGTCCTATTTTATCAGATACTACATATTATTTGCCATTTTCGATTGATTTAATACACTTGTTTGCATAAAACAAGATAAGCCTTTCAAATCTTTCACCTTATGAAATCTAAGGTATGTATGTATAAAGATCGTTAGACATTTATGGTAATTTTATGTTTAATGTAGTTGTTCTAAGTAAATCTCTGACCACAGTTTCATTCAGGTATTTTTATTATTAGTATAGATGGAGAAATGCGTTCACAGTTATCTGTCGCTGAGTAGATTTTATTTTTATTTTTTTTTTATTGCCTAGATATGTGGACGAGCTCACAGCCCACCTGGTGTTAAGTGGTTACTGGAACCCATAGACATCTACAACGTAAATGCGCCACACACCTTGAGATATAAGTATAAGATCTCAGTATAGTTACAACGGCTGCCCCATACCCTTCAAGCCGAAACGCATTACTGCTTCACGGCAGAAATAGGTGGGGTGGTGGTATCTACCCGTGCGGACTCACAAGAGGTCCTACCACCAGTAATTCGCAAATTATAATTTTGCGGTATTGATTTTTATTACACGATGTTATTCCTTCACCGTGGAAGTCAATAGTGAACAATTGTCAAGTACGTATTTCATTAGAAAAGTAAAGGCATGCTTTAAGACAAGTGGTGGAAATCTAAGTTATAGTGGAATTATGATTACCCTTATACAGAAACGAGTAATTGTTGCGCGACAGAAATGACTTAAGTTTGTGTTAACCCGGACGAGGGTCAGTCTACCGAAATAAGAACTAAAGTAATTATTATAAGTATATAAGTAAACGATTAAAATATATAACGATGATATATAAGTAAGCAGACAATTGATTGATGGGGAAGTAGTAATATATAATAGGAAGTTTTCTGATTAGTAATTGAACCGACAACTGTCATCCTGTCATCCTTTGCATTATACAAACTGCAAGAAGAAACGCATCATTTTATGTTTTTATTGATTCTGTTCATATAAGAATTATTTTCACCTGTTAACGATCCTGCAATCTTCTGTACTGGAATAATCTTGTGTCTAAATATACATAATTTTAATGTCAGCCGACATTTTAATGTTAGTCGACATGGTTCGGGATTTTAAGGAGGCAAGCAAAAACCTTTTCAATGAAATAACTCACGCTGTAACAAGCCGAGACTTATTACTTTAGTGGTTAATAATTCAGGAACGTATCCGGTGTGTATTTTGCATAATGACCAGAGGCACGCACGTTGTATGCACCTACCACGTGCTTGGAGCATTCTCAGGAATCGCTGGTGTTGTGACTTCCAGTATTAGTGGACCATTGCCTCGGGCTGTGAATATCGTGCGCGTCACTCAATGTCTGCATCGCGAATGTTTCAATGAGCTCATTCACCCAATTTGATTACGATAAGTACAGTAACACAAGATAGCTCTTAATGTACTAAATAATCGAAATCGTTGTAGATAAAATGAATTAAACTTTACCTCTGAAGTTGTAACTATACTCGAGACCTTAGAACTTATATCTCTACAACGTAAATGCACCACCCACCTTGAGATATAAGTTTTTAATTTTTTTCGCAAAATTATAAATATAAGAAACTTATATTTCAAGGTGGGTGGCGCATTTACGTTGTGGATGTCTATGGGCTCCAGTAACCACTTAACACCAGGTGGGCTGTGAGCTCGTCCACCTATCTAAGCAATAAAAAAAACCTTCACTGTGACTTGTAAAACTTTAGAGTTGTGTCCGGTTTTCACGAGACGTATAAATATGTTAACTGATACGACTTTTACTGTTTAATCTTGCGTTTATTATATTCGATGTTTCGATTATGCAGTTTTCGTGACCTTTCAAGGCGGAATCCATGGTTTCGAGAATGAGCAGAATGGTGACACTCACCCGTGTGAGCTCACAATATGTCCTACCGCCAGTAAAAACCAATTGGCGATCGCAATATACTTAGGGAACGCTGCTGTCTGTACTACGATATTGTCCTTACTCGTCTTTTACGACGCTTTTCTTTCTTTTTGTCTACTTTATCCCACTAGGTGGGGTCCTCACAGCTAATTTTTCTCATCCATTCTCTTCTGTCAGCGGTCATCTCAACACTCACTCCTCCACTCCTCTCCTCTCCTCTCTCTAATATCGTCATTCACACACTCCATCCATGTCTTCTTCGGTCGGTCTCTTTTCCCTCTACCTTGCACTACCATTTCCATACATCTCCTATCCGTCGCCTTTTATGACACTAACGGGAAGAAATAGGATTGGCCTATTCTAGACGAACGTCCAATTTGATAAAATACGTGTTTAAAATTTAGATATTAAAAGTTTCATTCTTTAATATTCTTTTCTATAAAATAACTAATCATATTTACAAATAGAGTGGCATCTCTAGCACGGCGTTTCGCTCTTGGAAGTACGCTTTATTCCATTACATGTATTCTTTATTCAATTTATTACATTGCCATATTCTGTATTGTAATTTATACGTCAATGTCATGAAAAGTAACTTTTTAGGTTTTGAATCCTAAATTTAGCTGGGCCTCGAGAGTTATCGCCCAGAGAGCTCGACAGACTTGGCGGACAGAGTAAGGTTGGTTAATTTGCAATGTAAATAGAAATAAACTAAGCACAAAAGTGTGCTTTCAAATATCTTAAATTAAAATTCGTGTTCAATTACTTAATTATAAACGAGTCAGAGAAATGTTAATTGAGCAGTCACAATGTTGTTAGTGGAATGGTGGATGCGGCAGTTACGTGCAAGGGCACCTGCAGTGGCCAAAGCGCACGCGTCCAGCGCCATGTTCCCTCCGATAATGAATACGAGTTAATTAAATAACATTAGCCTGAACATCGCCGCCTCCACACGACGAAGATCCAAGTCGCGATTACCACGTGAACCGGCGTCGTTAACAATGTATCCCAAGGAGCTAATTGTACTGACATTTAGAATAACGTGATTCAACTCAATTTTTAGGCTTATATAATTTGAGTTTTCTGGTAGTGTATTTGTTTTTAGTAATGTAAATTTCATCTATTAAGTAGTGTAACTTAACGAGGCACGAGACTGTTAAATGTTTGAATTTTACGAAAATAAAATTATAATTTATTTTATTGCAGACATTGTTCTGAATCGAATACGTAACTGAATTTTACCACGTTTTTTACGATCGATAGCTGTGTTAACTTAGCTGGCCTTTCTGGGATGGTAAGACGGGCAGCATTCCGTGAAGAGTGGAAGGGTTTATAATACAACTGAAAGTTCGACCTATTGTCTCCGTGTCGATGACGGCATTCACGCTTGTGATGTCTGTGATCGTCGACATAACTCTAGGTGGTCGGTAATATCGTCTACCGACTAATAAATAAACAAAATCAGGCCCGATATTACGATTTCCTTCGTCCAATTTTCCGTCATCTGCGAATTTCGTTTTCTTGTTGGTTGAATTTGTTGACGAAATCGTATGGAAAGGGGAAATACAATATGTAAATGACTAGATAGAAAGAGATGCGAACGTTGACAAGGAACGCAATGTAGATAATATGCGTAGTAATGTTTTCTCTGAAGGAAACTCACAGGTGCGCGTACGCGAGTACTGCGAGGGGCGCGATAAGCTGCCGCAAATGCTAATGTCACTTAATAAAATTTTATCATCCAACCTCGAGCACTATCAACGTTTCGAAGTTTGCATCTCGCCGCGAAGGAAATGCTTATTTTGTACGGATACAAGTAGAATAGAAATGATAAGGAACGGAGTTTTTGTTTTGAATGGAGGGGACTGCTGATGGCCCGTACGCCTTTCCGGCTTTGTAGTGGATCGAAATCGCGACCCGCTGAGTAGATCTAACGAGAAACTCTACGGGTTGATGTTAGGGGCAAAGTTTCACGTCTAACTCTTTGACTAGTTCAACATATAAAATTGTACTATGTTTTGTCTGTTCCTAACGTTAGAACTTGTGCGGCATCATGGATTAGTCCAGGATAAGAATCGGAAGATGTAAATCACTTTGCTGTATAACAAAATTATTAAAATTTGAATAACCTTGAGAAACAATAAAATTTGAATATAAGAAATGAAAATATTTCTATAAAGCTCCGTTATTACGCCAATATCAAAGTTTTCCGTAGATCGCGAACTAAGTTAATAACAACAGCAGCAGTTAAACTTAATGGAAACGCCATTAAACTATGCCGATACAGCGTCTGGAAGTGAATGATTTAATTACTGGTACTTATCGACTTTGTTCGTGCCAGGACAATGCTGAGATGAGACTAATAGGACTTTGTTCTTCCATTAATATAATTTCATTAGTATTGATTTTGAAAAAAACATACATTATTATGAGTGCTAAATTAATAAGATAAAAGGCTGTTTGTATATCTTTTCGGATGGAATTTATTATTTGATTATAATATACTTTCTCTTTGATGAGCTAGGGACTTGAAATTTTGAAGATAGGATAGATGACAATTCGAAGACAATGCAAGAAAATGCGGGCAAAGAAGTTTAGAAATGTTAATCTATAACGTTGTTTCATTAATTTTGGATGCTGCAAAAAGTTATGATTATTCATAAGAGTTTGGGGCTTACTTTTGTATTATTATATGTTAGAAGTTATTTAGCAAATAATCTATATACATATATATATAAATGAATTGATGTTCGTTAGTCTCGCTAAAACTCGAGAACGGCTGGACCGATTTGGCTAATTTTGGTTTTGAATTATTTGTGGAATCCAAAGAAGGTTTAAAAGGGAGATAAATATGAAAATGCTCGGAATTAAATAAAAATAACAATTTTGTTTTTCCTTTGATGTGTCCCCCGTCGGACGGGTTCCTTTTGTTTGTTTTAAGTTTAGTTTATACAAAAGTTTAGGTCTTTTATTTATCGATTGAGGCACTACGAAGTCTGTCGGGTCAGCTAGTTTGTAATAAAAACATGGTATATTTACTTGATTCAATTGTTATTCACTTAGATAGTTTTTTTATACCTTAACATGCACGTTCCTATATTGTGCATGTGCATTGTACTAACGCTGCTGTAGGTGTGGTGACATTTAATGGGTGCATTACTTCTCAGTTAGTGATATTGTAATGATGTATTGTTCCAGGTAAGTGGGCGGAGTGCTGCTTGAGTAACTGTGAGACGAAACGACCGATATCCATTCGAGACACTGAAGTGATTCATGTGAGTTCATACGTTTTATTATAAAATTGTTTTGATTGTATAACGACTGATGTCTTCTGATCGAACTCTTTCAACTATTTAACAGGTATAAATGTTAATTACTTCAAAACTATAATTCCTCCTCCCTGAGTCGCATTCTTCATGTCTGAGGGTTGTGATCATCTCCTCCCATTATCCTTCTCTGGATGATGTTTCGCCATCTTCCTCTGTTCTCGGGGATGTTTATGGCATCGTAGACGGTGTTATCCAGAGTGATGCGGATTTGGTAGGACCAGCGCATTGGATTGCGACCACGAAATCTTTTGCCTGCAATCTTGCCAGTTACTATCAATTTTTCAAGATTGTCACCGCTCTTTCTGGCAAAGTGACCGAAGAACTCAAATATCCTGTTGAGGCAGATGGTAGGGAGCCTGGTTTGGATATTGAGCTGTCTTAATATTGATGCGTTAGTCCAATATGCTGTCCACGGGATTCGTAGCATCTCCCTCTAGCACCACATCTCGAAGGCATCAATGCGGTGACGATCAGCTCATTTCAGAGTCCACGTCTCAGCTCCATAGAGAAAGATTGAGAACATCTGAGTTCGGACAAGTCTCAATTTGGTTTTAAGATATATTTTCCTATCTCTCCATGTTCTATGGGGCTAAGACATGGCGCTCTTTGCTATGCCTATGCGCCGTTTAACGTCACCCTCACAAGCCCCATTTCTGCAGATATTCGCGTCCAGATAGATAAAGACACCCACTTTCTGTAGGTTGAGCGTGCCAGTTAATGCCCAAAAAAAAACAAAAACTATAATTATCTGGGGTTCATTTTGAAAGCATATAATTCTTTTTGTATTATTTATTCGCATCGTATGATACGAAAAGTCGATGGAGCGATCGGGACTGTGCCTCTTATTGTGTTGGTCGCAATCTCGGTATCGCGTACGACTCGTGTCGGAATGCAAGTTTATTTTAATATTTAATAACTCCCAGGCGGTGCGAGATATCGTCTCTTCTCTGGGGCGATTCTCTGCTCGTTTTTCCTCTGTTATCGCTTTGCTCTTGTGTCACGCTTTTGCTTGCATTCATTTTACTTAATCACACTTTCTGATCAGATTATGTGCACAGTAATGGTAGCAAATTAGTTTTAATCCTTTACGATTACTTCTTTGCGTTTAAAACAAAGTATTCCGGGAGGACAGCACCTTCGTTAGTGATACGTCTCAGGTACTCGTAGAATATTTAGTGAACGTTTATCAGTCAGCAGATTGTAAATCAAATCCGCGTGCGTGAACTGAGAATAAGTTACTCGTCCATTGTTCGTACCGGTAATAAATAGTAAACGTAATTAAAGGGTATCACGAGTGTTCACCGATACCATGCTTCGAGAGAGCTATCATTAACTCAGAGCTGTTAAATTTGACGCCTCCGTACATAAATTGTTTGAAAGAAAGCCTCGCGCACGTGACGTTGAAATGAAATATCTCACTCAGAAGCGAACTAATCTAATCGTAGAATACACCCAATCATTTATTTTATTCGAGCATTTAAAATAACTAGTGGCCCCGCAGTAGTCGAAATTCGACTATAATTAATTGAAATTATAATTTTAAACATTATTATGGTTCTATTGTCAAACATTATTATAATTCGATAATATAATCACAGTATTCGCCAAAACTGCACTATAGATCAATAATATTAAAGACAAATGATATTAATCTATTCTCAATTTGACCACAGACTTTAAACAATAGCAAAAGTTTCCTAATTGACAGTAAACAAAGAGTATATTTTTATGAATGTGTTGGGTCAAATACATGGTAGTGTGTGTAATGCTTTTTTTATTGATTTAATGTGTTTTTATGGATAATTAAAAAAAAAAATTAGCATTCTGCACTTCTTCTCTATATTATCTATAAGTATAGGAAATTTCATACTCCTCCATCTGGGCAATTTTCGTAAAAAGGGGTACGAAGTTTTTGCTTCACGTATAATCTCTTCACGTATTATAATCTCTATATATAAAAATGAATTGCTGTTCGTTAGTCTCGCTAAAACTCGAGAACGGCAGGACCGATTTGGCTAATTTTGGTCTTGAATTATTCGTGGAAGTCCAGGGAAGGTTTAAAAGGTGAGAAAATATAAAAAAGCTCGCAATTATATAAAAACAAACAATTTTGTTTTTCCTTTGATGTGTCCCCTTGATGTGTGTTTTTTTATCGATTGAGGCACTACGAAGTCTGCCGGGTCAGCTAGTAATATATAGATAAAAATGAAAGTTATTTTTTCGTGTTTGTTAGCATAATCTAGGCGCGCATTAATTTATTAAACTAGCTTTTATCGTAATGAAGGCTGTGGACGCTCGTAGCTAAAGTAGGTCAGACAAACGATCTGGATCCGTCGCGTATTTTTAATGTCGCGCGGCTTCACGCATTTCTTTGTCCTTATCATTTATTCCCTATTACGTTTCGCCCGTTATTTACGATAAACTTGAAGCCTGATAGACGTAACAGATAAAAGGCGTGTCCGAGAAGCGACTCCGACAATTTGGACCACTTTGAAACAGCGCCAACGATTTATTCGCTGTCTACCCTGTGCTCTTTAGTGGCAAATATTTCAGTTCAACATTTTGCTTACTAACATACGACAGTGATTAGAGGCGAATTCATATCTAGTACATCTTTGGTTCGATTGCGGGCGTGGGAAATTTTTTTTTTATATAGCGACTGGTGGACCTCTTGTGAGTCCGCACGGGTAGGTACTACTGCCCTGCCTATTTCTGCCGTGAAGCAGTAATGCGTTTCAGTTTGGAGGATGGCGCAGCCGTTGTAATACTGACACCTTAGAACTCTTATCTCAAGGTGGGTGGCGGCACTTACGTTGTAGATAACCATTTAACACCAGGTGGGCTGTGAGCTCTAATAAATCTAAACAAAGCCTCTTACCGCTGTACGATGAAATTGAAACTGAAAGATTCAGTGGATTTCAGTTAGTAATGTCTATGGGCTCCAACGGACATTTCACACAAAGTAGACTGCGAGATCTTCTGTCTTCTTCATTTTTTGTTTGTTGCTTTTAGCGGGTGTATCTCACCGTTCAGTACAGATTGGAACAGTACGAATCCACCACAAACTGACAAATGCCTCTAATTATCGCATCACCTTAGAATACTATTATCATTCGTACATGCTTTTTTATTGCTTTGGTCAGTGGACGAGCTCACAGCCCACCCGGTGTTAAGTGGTTACCGGAGCCCATCCACATCTACAACGTAAATGCCACTATCCGTCTTGAGATATGAGTTCTAAGGTCTCAGTATAATTACAACGGCTGCCCCACGCTTGAAACCGAATCGCATTACTGCTTCACGGCAGAAAAGGCAGGATGGTGGTACCTACCCGTGCGGACTTACAAGAGTTCCTACCACCAGTAATTACGCAAATTGCGGGTTTGATTTTTATTACACGATGTGATTCCTTCCCTGTGGAAGTCAATCGTGAACATTTGTTAAGAACGCATTTCATTAGAAAAATTTGTATCTACCCGCCAGCGGGATTCGATCAGTAAATATTGAAAAATCTTGTTTTCCAGAATGATTGATGCGTATAAAAATCGGTTTAACCATTTGATTATATGATTGCTCAATTTTAAAAGCAGTAAACAAAAGTTATCTATGTATGTCTCGGGCTGTATTGCGCTTTGCTTCTAGGTTTTATTTCAAGAAGGTAGATAAGCGACATCCAAAAGATACAGTAAATTGGAACGTCCCTGTATTAATTGATTCAGTATAAATATATATATGTTTATCTTTAGTCGTTCTCAGTGGTCAAACAAGCCTTCAACGTGTTAACTAGGTACGGATAGCGTTTTTGCATTGAACGACTAACCGAAGAAGTGCGGTGATAAATTTTCCACAACTCTTCGCAGTAAAACTTGTGTTTATGCGCGATATGAGACTAATTCCGAGCTTATTTTCTAACACAAACAACGGTTACTAAAGTCTAGTCTAGTCAGCTTCCGCTTTTTTAAAACGCAAACAACAAAAATTTTGCAAACACATACATAATGTACATAATTATATTATATAGCTGGTTTATGCGCACACAATATGTGTATACTAGTTTTTTTTTTATTAAATTACATTTAGGATATTTAGTCTGATATCTATATATGTATATAAAAATGAATTGCTATTCGTTAGTCGCGCTAAAACTCGAGAACGGCTGGACCGATTTGGCTAATTTTGGTCTTGAATTATTTGTGGAAGTCCAGAGAAGGCTTAAAAGGTAGATAAATATGAAAATGCTCCGAATTAAATAAAAATAACAATTTTGTTTTTCCTTTGATGTGTCCCCTGTCGGACGGATTCTTTTTGTTTATTTTAAGCTTATCTTATACAAAAGTTTAGGTCTTTTATTTATCGATTGAGGCACTACGAAGTTTACCGGGTCAGCTAGTCTTCAATAAAATGAAAACAAATATTTTTCAAATACAGCGTGATGATAAAAGGGAAGAGGGTTGTCCATCTATGGTGAGTACTTTCTGACTTAGAATTTCCTATTGATGTGTATTATTTATACATTTGTGTAATTAGGTGGTACGTCTTGAATTTTTTTTTGTCGCGAAGCAGTCTTCGATTGCGTTCCGTTTTGAATTGAAGGATCGCCAGTATAAAAGGTTAGCAAGTTATTTGGTAGGCAGCGGCTTGGTTCTGCCCCTGGCATTGCTGAAGTCCATGGACGACGGTAACCACTCACCATCAGGTGGGTCGTATGCTCGTCTGCCTACAAGGGCAATAAAAAAAATCGAAACTTCAGCCTTATGTCCTAAGGTGGGAGGCAGCATGGGCGTTGTCGTATTTCGATAACCACTTAAGATCACGAATCCCGTGAGCTTGTCCTACCATCTATGCAATAAATTTTATAAACAGAACAAAACGTAATCTAATTTTCTAGTAAAAATATTAGAAATACGTCTAAGTTTGAGTTAATTTTAAAACAAATGCATATAAATTATTCTTACAGATTACAATCAATTTAGAAATTATCAAAAGTTCACATTTTATTTTTATTTTCGATAAGCTCATCGTCATCGTGGCAGAAATTTTGTTTTGATATACGAAAATTACTTATTAACGCTTTTTTTTTATTGCTTAGATGGATGGAGAGATCACAGCCCACCTGTTGTTAAGTGGTTACTGGAGCCCATAGACATGTGAAACGTAAATGTGCCACCCACCTTGAGATATAAGTTCTAAGGTCTCAGTATAGTTACAACGGCTGCTCCACCCTTCCAATCGAAACGCATTACTACTTCACGGCAGAAATAGGCAGGGTGGTGGTACCCTACCCGTGCGGACACACAAGTGGTCCTACTAACAGTAATTACGCAAATTATAATTTTGCGGGTTTGATTTCGCAGACAATTTCAAGAAATAAGAAATATACAGTACTCAAAGAAGAATTGAGAATGTAGCTCTTATTTTATCATTGAACAATATTAATACAATCATTATTTCCTTTTTCAATTCTCTCACGCGGAGGCCGTCACCCGTCCGTGATCTTAGATCCGTTCGATCATGAAAATATATAGCTTCATTCGAACGATCCGTATCGGGAAAGCTCCTTAATCGGTTTTCTTTTATATGAAAATAGACTTTTAGATTTATTACGCCATTTTGGTTACGTAACAGTTCCGAAAAAAATGTGATATACGTGTACCTCGCTTCGGAATTGCACACTAAACAAAAATTCAACAACGCGCCGCTATATATTTTAGAGAGTGCGGCTTACCCGAAGCCACTAAAATATTGCCTATGAAAAAAAATCGGTGAGGGAATATGCGCCAGCGTTGATTTCTTATTACGTATTCATTGCGCGTTGAAACGTAGGGGATGTCCCCGTCGCTTCGTACGAAATGGAGATAATAGACTTCCTTTTTGATTTGTGGTTACGCTATTGAGCACTGATGTGAAAATAAACAACCGTGAAAAGCTTGCGAAGAACGATTTACTGCTGAAAAATGTTCCGTGAATTTATTTATGTATAGACTGAGTGCAAGTTACAAAATATGCTTTTTAAAAGTATTTCGAAAATAATATTAAAATCACCAATATCTGAGTAGCGTAACCGATTTTGTTATAAAAAATACTCACCCGCTCAATCTTATCAACATAAGAGTGCGTCACGGTTGTTGCAAAGCATAAAATTATCCGTGTTAATTAAATTCACTTTATTTTCATAAAGTGGTCCGTATAACGAGCCGCTTTATTGCCAAGCGGTTTCAATATTCGTACTCGGCGTACTCGCCCACATCACTGCGTAGGATGAGTTCAAGAGGTAACAAGCATGTTTCTCAAAATTTTCTCGCCACTTCTCGTGTACAGCTTACTTTAAACATAATTTGTCTTTAAAAAATAAAGTACAATAAGTATTTTACTTTCATCATAGGCTAGGATTATATTACGTTCACTGTTGGAATTGTTTAGGGAATATTAATCGAGGGTCCGTTGAATGTTTTTTATTAAATGTTATTTTTAATTAATGTTGCCGCCATGTGTTTTGTATTTTTAAATCCCGACTCTCTTGGGCGAGAAATCTCGTTTAGGCATTTTAAAGATATAAAAGCAGCTACAAAAACAGCAAATCCCAGCAGTTAATTTTTGTGCTGACCCTTCCTAATATTTTTCAGTGAAATGTCTGAATTTTATTACAGCAAAAATTAACGAAGGGGTGTCGTCGTTTTGGGGCCGAGTGTTAGCGGCGTGATGATATTTTATTTACTTTATCGTTGGTGAAGGCACGGGGCGATGTTCGTTATGAAGCCCGGCATTTTGCGACATTTTGTCGGGTATGTAATCAAAGACATCTGGTACACGTGCAATTGTACTTTTAACATAAATTATATACAAACCGGGTGGAAAGGAGGGTTTCCCGAAAACGAATGTAAGCTAACCACTTAGCGAGACGAGAATACTCGTATTATCATAATTTCAATTGAAAAATAACCGACGCTTCTTAGCTCAGCACGCAATGCAGTACAGTTGAAACATAGGGTTAGCGCGGCGCGCGGCCTCGCCCCCTTAGGTCGCCGTGTAACCTTCACCAGGTAGGAGGTCGCCTCCTACAGGAGTCGGAGCCGAGCAAAAGTCCTTTTCTGTGCCCTGGCTTGGCGGCGACGGATTGGTGGAGAGAGGGATGAGCTCTCCCTTTCTCGTTCTACTTCCTCCTTCTGCGAGATGGTGGACTTAGCAGAAGTCGAGCATCGCCTTCGTCGCTGCCAAGCATTGTAGTCACACGACGGTCGGCAGCTACAAGTCCGGTCCGATTTGCGAGACGAGGATACGGCGCTGTCCTAGCCACGTAGGACAATGCGTGAGCGGCTGTGTCCTCGTTGCAGCCACAGTGGTGACATTCTATCGTCGGAACACCGATGGCCAATGGCCATTTGTGTCAACGGGAAGAGGCTACGCTTGGGGTTCGTCCGCGACAACCGGGCGCACCGCCTGGACAGTTCGAAGTACCATCCAGCTGCGGTCTCTCTAGGTTTCATGTTTTACTAAAGTCACGAAATATGAACTTACTAAAACGACAAGTATTTTTGCTTGAATTTGCTAATTATCGCTATCCATTTATTATAAATTAAGGTAAACGACTATTCCCCCTCGACTTCAGGATAGACTACCCTGCAATTTTAATGTTTGTGTCAATCCGTATAACAAAAGTCGTAGGTATTTTTACTTCTGAAAGCACAATCATGTTATGTTAACTATGTTTCAACAATATAGTTTTTGGTCTCAGCATTGGACACTTATGTAAATAAATTCTCAATGAATGGAATAGATATGCAGACACCGTCGTCTATCAGAATATTTAAGATAAAAAAATTCAACTTATCTTCCGTTAAATTGATAAGATCGTGACCTGTGATAAAATAAACTTAACTCTTAGAATACAAATAGGCGATCAAACTACAACACTCTTCTTTATCCCTACTTAAGAAATAATGCACTTAGACATATTTTATTGCTTACAAATGCGATATAAGTAGCTGAAATTCTTGAGAATTTTATAATATTAAATTGTACTTTAATTATGTTTCACAAATAGTTATTATGGTACAAACAAATATAGTCATCTAAAATTTCTGATAGTTTTAATATGAATAAGGATGCGCTGTTATAAAAATGCATTCAACACATTTAGGCGTAGGCGTTATTATAACGTTTGTGTTCAATGTGGATTGTTCATACAAAATCTCAGTGTACTTTCAATATTTAAAAAAAAATAACTTTTTTTTCTATACAAAAGCGTAGTGAATGAAGTATGTACAAAAGCGTATGTAAATTATTAAAAGCGTAGAGTAAATTATTTAAGTATTTAAATATGTGCCAAAATTGAAATCTGGTGATGTCTGTAAGCTTCGGTAGCAAAAGTGAGCTAGTTCTTGCTTGCTCTTTACTCACCATTCATCTTTGCATTGGAATTTGTAAATTATTATTACCTGAGCTGAGTAGAGTGTGCTTTATTGTGCACCAACGTAAAATCAAAACAAATAGATAGAATATTAGAATATTAGAGTCCTTGCGGGTAGGTACCACCGCCCTGCCTGTTTCTGCCGTGAAGCAGTAATGCGTTTCGGTTTGAAGGGTGGGGCAGCCGTTGTAACTATACTTGAGACCTTAGAACTCATATCTCAAGTGGGTGGCGCATTTATGTTGTAGATGTCTATGGGCTCCAGTAACTACTTACCACCAGGTGAGTTGTGATCTAGTCCATCGAACTAACAAAAAAAAAACTTAACATCGAATATACTTCTCATTTAAATTAAATATCTAAAGAGAACTAGTGCTCCCGCAGTACTCGAAATTCTATTATAATTAATTAAAATTTTAACTTTGAACAGTATTATGGTTTTATTGTCAAAGACTATATTATACTTCTTTAAACACAGATTTCGCCAAGACTATACTATAGACGTATAATGTTAAAGACCAATAATATATGTTGAGTATTCTTAGTTTGATTACAGACTACAAACAACAACAAAAGTTTGACAATAAACACAGAGTACATATATGTATATGTGCTGTGTCAAATATATGGTAGTGTGTGTAATGTTTTTTTGCTGATTTAAAGTATTTTTTATGCATAATTAAAAAAAAATACATACTGCACTCTCTCACTATATTCTCTATAAGTGTTAGAATTTTTATACTCCTCCGTCCGCACAATTTTCGTAAAAAGGGGTACAAAGTTTTTGCTTCACGTATTAATACATAGATACCCGGAAGATAGTCACACGTTTGAGAGTAAACGACAAAGTGTAGTCACCGAGCGGATTAAATTACTCGCTAGATCGACGTCTGAATGTTATTGTTCGGAATTTGTATTTATGAAAACGTATCTTTAAAATATCATTAGCGGGATTCAGGAATCTGTCAAATGTCCTCTATTCTATGATAGCTACCCGCCTCATACGTTAGAAAGGGAAATTCATTTAGATTTGAAAATCCCGTAAAGTATAATATAATATACACAAGACATAATACATCTTATTTTGCACTCAGTAATCCTAAGATTGGTGACCATAGATGATCTCTCTGGGGTAGCAACGTCTCTTCAAACTGTAATTAAGTGCGAGTCGTCCGGGCGAAGTTGCGAATGTCAGTTTATCGATAAATACAATTCATATAGTAAGAAATCTTAGTCATTTATTCGTATACTTAATACGATAAAATACAAATGTTAGATCTTTTATAGGAGTCGATGAGTAAAACATAATTATAATATAGCCAAACAGTAAGTGTGTTAAGTAAATATGTAGTGGTTTGAATTGGATTGTTGCTTTTAAATAATTAAACACAGATTTTGTATAAATTATGATTAAAAAAATATTTCTGGAAGTAGTTGTTAAATGTGATAATCGTGCAATTATAAATCACGCTATTTATAAAAAAATAAAGTCATGATCAAACAATATGCAATGTATTACTTGTACTCTTTAGGTGAAATCTAGTTAGCATAATAACTATATTTAGTGGTAGCCATTCAGGTAGTCCGAGGCTCATCTTCCGGGTTATACATGATGTTACATGTTATATATGATATAGCAGGTTAGATATGATGTAATCTAGACTAAACCAACCCTTTATTTCTAATGAAAATTTACATATTGCCCAGTTTCACAACGCTACAACAATTTGAATTGAATGAATATTGATTACAAAGTTTATCTTTCACTCAACTTAGAAAGCTAACACGATGCTTGTGAAAATGACATGTGTACATTTAACGGCAAAAACCCTTTATCGATAGTATTCGGAATACAACACTATTTGTGCTAAGGGCAGTTATGTCGAAGTGTCCGTATCAACTTGTCGTTGCGGTGCGAACTAGCAGATTGCAATCTGCGCTTGTTAGCCACTATTATGAATGCAAATTAAACAATTATAATACTAGTACACGAGAATCCCTTGTACTTGGTTTGCGCATTTCTTAGTCGAAGAGCTTACTTTGGGTATTATCATGTAATTTCGTTGATCTTTTACTTCCCTATGAAAAAATGGGCTGCGGCCAGCCTGGGTGCGAAGTTACCGGAGTCGACGGACATTAGAATCAAATCGTCACCGAAATTCGTCCATTTCATGTAATGTATAGGTACCAATAATCTGGGAAATTTATTAAAATTAATGGAATTAAAATATTCTAACGCTGAAGACATGATTTTGTTCACACAGCTGCCCTTGCAAAAATTAAGAAGCTGTCATTTTGATTACAATATATTTAGCTGCGAAAACATAACGATTGTAAACATATTACTTCCCTCGAACTATACAACTGATGTTGCGTGACTCAAACTTACTTGTGAGAAAATTATTTGCATACGGAATTTCTGTACGGGGCATTATAGCAAACAACTTTTTAAAATATGCATTTAAAAAAAAAAGTGTGTGTGTCCGCTCCGACGCACGACTGGAGTTTACTGGATATAAAAAATTAAACGAAACAATACGAGAAATAGTTCTATATTACGACAACACGATACACTACAGATTATTAACAAATTAACGAGACACAAAACAAACGACTAACAAATATATGAAAATACAATAATGAGAGAAACGCGCGATCAGTACGAGGCTTTGTGGCGGACTGCCGGCGCAGCAGCCCGGCGTCACCTGCGATAACGCGGCCGCGCGTTGGCTCCTGATTGGCGCGCGCACGCATCACGCAATCAGGAGCCAATCAGGCGCATAACGCATTTCGTGTGACATGCTAGTACGATTTTGATTGGCGCGCGCACGCATCACGCAATCAGGAGCCAATCAGGCGCATAACGCATTTCGTGTGACATGCTAGTACGATTTTGATTGGCGCGCGCACGCATCACGCAATCAGGAGCCAATCAGGCGCATAACGCATTTCGTGTGACATGCTAGTACGATTTTGGTCCCCATAATTTTCATACCCCGGGCCTATATATGTAAATCGATTCTAAAGGAGTAAACTCCAAAAATATATACATTTATGCATATGATTTTTTCTTTCTTCATTTACTTAGTGTAAGTTACATGCACTCTCTAAATATTAATAAGTTTGAAAATAATATCCTATTGGCTGTTTATCATGACAAATCTGCTGGTTTATCAGCTAAACTTTATAATTGGCTGCATGGTCTAATATTGCAATAGATTGTTCGCAGATCAGAATATCTGAGTTAATCTTTATGACGCGGTTGTCACGGTAACCATAACGGGTCTAAACTCGCACCGCGTCACGTTGCGGTTCCCGCGAGGAATGTCTCCGCGGCAACGGCTCGACTCCTAATAGAGCTTAATCAACATCCCGCCTTCCATTCAATCTCGTTAGCGAACTAAATTGGTTTTCTTATTAGACTGTTACTAGCGTTGTATACCAAACGAGAATAAACATTTGCTTAACACATGTTATGAGTGGCAATGATACTTGCATTCGAATTAGTGCAATTGTTATTCTATGGGTCACGCGGCACATAGATCGCAACATTCCGGTACAAAATACATTCTCTTTAAAGTCGATTTTAATAAACACGTCTTTTTTAAATTAAAAACTTCACAATGCGAATATGTTTAGAGACCAGTCGAAAAACTCGTTTCGTTTTATTGAATCCGCTGTTAACCGTATGTAGCATTAATGTTCGGTTTTTGGGACGAAATATTTTATTAGTAATAAACGATTCTGCATCGGATCAGCGGATGTGGATGCCACATCCGTAGCGTAGACTATAAAAGTGGCATTAACGTGTAAATGTTATGACCATTATCTATAACATAATGACTAAAATGTAATATTAAGACACATTTCGATACTTTTGATAATAAAAGCCGTAACTCCAATCAAAAACTGCATAAGCCATATATATAGATAGGTATGCATGTATGTAAATTATAATAAAATGAAAACAAAAATGTTAATGCTATTCCATCATCGTTTCCTGCTCTCTCCGAGTTCTGAACCCGGGCGGAGATCGGACGTTGCATGAGATAGTGGAAAGGGAGTAATCCTTTGTCGTGGTAGCTGTTTGTGAACAATTCGCGCTGTATCTCTACGATCATCATACACCAAGAACGTTACAATAGTTAAAAGAATCTAGCAATCTAGCCACTGATCTTACTGGTGGTGGCAGCCATTGTGACTATACTGAGACCTTAGAACTTATATCTCAAAGTGCGTAACGTTTACGTCATAGGTGTCTATGGGCTCCAGTAACTAATTAACACCAGATGGGATGTGAGCACGTCCACCCATCTAAGCAATAAAAAAAGTGTGTGTGTCCGCTCCGACGCACGACTGGAGTTTACTGGATATAAAAAATTAAACGAAACAATACGAGAAATAGTTCTATATTACGACAACACGATACACTACAGATTATTAACAAATTAACGAGACACAAAACAAACGACTAACAAATATATGAAAATACAATAATGAGAGAAACGCGCGATCAGTACGAGGCTTTGTGGCGGACTGCCGGCGCAGCAGCCCGGCGTCACCTGCGATAACGCGGCCGCGCGTTGGCTCCTGATTGGCGCGCGCACGCATCACGCAATCAGGAGCCAATCAGGCGCATAACGCATTTCGTGTGACATGCTAGTACGATTTTGATTGGCGCGCGCACGCATCACGCAATCAGGAGCCAATCAGGCGCATAACGCATTTCGTGTGACATGCTAGTACGATTTTGATTGGCGCGCGCACGCATCACGCAATCAGGAGCCAATCAGGCGCATAACGCATTTCGTGTGACATGCTAGTACGATTTTGGTCCCCATAATTTTCATACCCCGGGCCTATATATGTAAATCGATTCTAAAGGAGTAAACTCCAAAAAAAAGTGTTTTCAAAAGTGAAGTACTAACAAAAAGTACACCAAGATGCCAACACGGTAGTATGGACGAGCACGTTCTTAGTGCTTGACGTGAAGTATTTTAAAATGTACGTTTTCTACGGCTCGCTAACGTGTAATGTCAACCCTAGAACGCGCCGTTGGTGGTCAACTTTCAACTAAACTTAACGCAAGTAACATTACAGCGACTGAGCCCACTGAGTTTCTCGCCGGATCTTCTCAGTGGGTCGCGTTTTCGATCCGGTGGTAGATTCTGCGAAGCACTGCTCTTGCTAGGGCCAGTGTTAGCAACACTCCGGTTTGAGCCCCGTGAGCACACCTACACGTTAGGGCGAAGCTGATATAGTCTCTCAGGGCTATCATAATAGGTATGATAAAAAAAAACAGCGACTGCAGTCAACTACTTCAATAACTATTTCGCATTATTATTTCAGAATTACTATTAAATTCGGCGGCATTATTGTCTCAGAACAATAACAGACTCGATTTAGCATTTCCATTATGTGTATTTTTATGTCGTTTTACAAACTCTCGGTCATAAAGCGTTTTACGATGGCAGCTCACTAACAAGCGGTGGGCCGCAAATTGAAACTAACCGCAGAGTCATTTAATTCATCGTCACGCAATCTCTTGAAAGTTCACATTATTCGCCCGCGTCACAGGCTTGTCACAGCGCAGGGACCATTGGCAGTTTTAAATGGTCAATGTAATGCTTGATTTTTATTAGCTAAGATTGGAAATGGATTACTGGTGGTAGGACCTCTTGTGAGTCCGCACGGGTAGGTACCACCACCCTCCCTATTTCTGCCGTGAAGTAGTAATGCGTTTCGGTTTGAAGGGTGGGGCAGCCGTTGTAACTATACGAGACTTAGAACTTATATTTCAAGGTGGGTGGCACATTTATGTTGTAGATGTCTATGGGCTCCAGTAACCACTTAACACCAGGTGGGCTATGAACTCGTCCACCCATCGAGGCAAAAAAAAAACTTGGTACATCCTATGTCAACCTAGAAAACTAGACGAACACCGATAATCGAACTTAACCGAAGGTCAAATTATAATCAGAATAATAATAAATACATATATAATTCTACCTTATGAACCAGAGTGCACGACTGTTTCTATCTATCAGTAAATAGTCACACTATGAAGGACGGCGTTCAGAGTGCGTTGTTTAAGGTTTCTAATAATCGCTTATCACCAGACGTTAATGTCCATAGAAGAAAAAAAAACAAGGCTATTTACTTGTACATAGTCACGGCTATAATTTAATATTTCCTGCGACATTCGTACCTGTATTTAAATAAATGTTCGATAGATCTGACGTTGATTATTTAAGTGCTTCCTTGTTTTCAGTGAGGTATTGGATGTCGCGTTGGATAAGCTGTGAATAGTTAGTATTCGCGCGAATCAATGAATTATGGACATTGTAAGGGGTATTGAGGGACACCCGCTGAGACCACCCGCGTGTCTTCAGACTTGTGGAATGAACGAGCGGGTGCCGCGACAGTCAACCTTTTGTTGCCTTTACATAGCGTATGTACTTATCTGAGGAAAAACAAACACAACATCGAATGAACCATACTACAATAGAACTAAATCGAAATGGATAGATTTTAAGGTTTATTAAATTCTTTAAATGCTAAATTTTACTAGTGGTAGGACCTCTTCTGAGTCCGCGCGGGTAGGTACCACCGCCCTGCCTATTTCTGCCGAGAAGCAGTAATACGTTCCGGGGCAGCCGCTGCAACTATACTTGAGACCTTAGAGCTTATATCTCAAGGTGGGTGCCGCATTTACGTTATAGATGTCTATGGGCTCTAGTGACCACTTAATACCAGGTGGGCTGTGAGCTCGTCCACCCATGTAAGCAATAAATAAAAATTACGTTTTTGCCCTACTTATTTGCTGGTAACCTAGAGGGCCATTCCAGCTATGCCCAGACGTGTAGATGAGCTCCCGGGCTCAACCTGAGAGAATTTGCTGACATTACCCTAGCAAGAGCAGTGCTTCACAGAATCTACTACCGGATCGGAATCGCGACCCACTGAGAAGATCCGGTAAGAAACTCAGTGGGCTATTAATTACTAGTAAGTTAACGTTCTTCTACTTATTACAAAAAAGGCAGTAATCATTGAAAAATAATAGTTATTATTGTATTTCACGGTAATATTAACGACGGTTCCCGCCATAATTATTTGTTTAGACAAATTCCTGGAATCACCGGCATCGCGTAACTTGATACATTGATGTGCCCGTTAATATCGACTGTCCATACTTTACGGTAATGTGGATGCTGTTAATGCTGTAATTTAGTGTTGTGTCCTAGTAAACAGTAAACATCATTCTGCAGATACGTCACGTAATGTTGACTTAATCTCGTTAATGTGGGGCGTGCTCGGCGCGCTTGTATCAGCGTATGAGCTTTTACGCTATTATGCAAATTGAAATTTGATACGCTTTCCGAGTTTGTTACACACTTTGGATGTCGTAAAAATAATGTGCCCGATTAATGTACAATAGACGGATGTCAATTTCGCCATGTTTAACGAGCTGTCGATGTGGATTGGTTACGTGCATGCCTAATTTATAATTTCTTCACGTTCTTCGTAAACCTAATAAAACGACGTATAATCTATACTTCTATACTAATCTATACTTAATATTATTATCTATACTTCTATACTAATATTATAAAGAGGAAAGATTTGTTTGTTTGTTTGTTTGTTTCGAATAGGCTCCGAAACTACTGGACCGATTTGAAAAATTATTTTCCCATTAGAAGCCGACATTGTCCCTGGTGAACATAGGCTACTTTTTTTTTTTTTTTGGTTTCATGTGTGTTTTTATGTTTCCGAAGCGAAGCGAGGGCGGGTCGCTAGTAATATTATAAAGAGGAAAGATTTGTTTCTTTGTTTGTATTGAATAGGCTCCGAAACTGAACCGATTTGAAAAAATCTTTCACTGTTTGGAAGCTATACTATTCCCAAGTGACATAGGTTATAATTTTATTTAAAAAAAATTAGGGATCCTTACTAAAACTCCAATAGTGTAACCCAAGGTGTAAAAAAATTACCTAAAATATTCTTTACATCGCGTGCCCTGCGAAAACTATTGATGATATTATAATAAAATAATGTACTACGATTTTGTAGAACACATTATTATTTACAAAAAGTGTCGCGACAGCATATGTCTAACTATTATAGTTATGCCGCAATAAGTGTTGTTTTATTAAAAAAATAAAACAACGTCATATATCGTTGAAAATTTTGTTAAAGACCCGAGTGGAGCCGGAGCGGGCCGCTAGTATATGCTATAGTATAATAATAAATTTGAAAAAACTCCAATGACTCCTGTTGACGTTATATGTCACCACCCACCTAAGATGTCATGAAATCGAACTCACAACTGCTTCTGGTCAAAGGATGAGCTTCCAATCGTGATCACATTGAATACGATAAACGAAGATAATAAAAAAAAGTGATTCATTCACATCAACTTTCATTATAGCAAAATTTACGATTGTAAAGGAATTTATGATACAATTAAAATCGTCCTTACAATTATCCTGGACGCAAGCTATTTGTCAGTAGACGAGTAAAAACAGGTGCGTCGGCGCGTATTTATTACGTCGCAATGTAAAATGCGCTAGCCAACAGGATAAATGACAGTCTAACGGAGTACCTCCTAGACGTACCTGCATATATATCAGTAGAAAATACCCTCATAAATTTACCTAAAGAGTATGTGATAACTTTAATGAGAATTACTTTTCATCATTAAAGTGTCTTGTCTACGATAAGGTACTTAAATGTAAACAGTAGTTTATGAATGGTCATTACGTTCAAGGTAAATAACCTTATGGCGCTGCTATTACCTTCGTTTTTAGCTAAAGTTGTTTTTTTTTTTTTAATTTCAAATCGCGCAACCGTTATTTTGTTTCGAGGGTAAAAAATATGTATTGTTAGTTTTTATTGCTGTCAAAACTTGAGGGGTGTTTCCGTGGTCCGTTAAATTAACAGCACACGTAGAAAATATAAAATCATTAACTCAAACATGTGAAGTTGTTAAAAAAAATTAACTAAAAAATAGCCGGGCACAAATAATTTAATTTCCTTAACAAAAGCGAAGGTTTTATACAAAGCGAAATAATAACTGGGGCATATGTTGGTTTTCAATAAGAACGCGGATCGATAATTATTTTAGATCAAACTTTAATTTACAAGAATGACACGACAATTTGCGTATGTCTAATGTGAATTAGATCAGACTATATCTTCCCGTTAACTTTATATAATATAATAGTTACGTAACAAAACGGTCTTTCTGAAAATACATTCTTATGCCAGTACAAAGTTGTGTAACGAAATGTCTCGTAGAGGTTTGAGATCGTAAAATAGTGCAACACAAGGTTGGCCCATTATGTGACCGCGACCCGGACGGTTGCTGGGAAATGTGTTGTGCACAGACTGAGGATATAACGGGGGAACGTTTGCTTTTGTTGTAGCTGAGAGCAACTGTGTATAAATACGATTTATCTTATAGTACTAAACTGTGACCACAGAATCGCTGCATTTATTTATACTGGCACTTTTTATTTTAAACGAAACGTAGTAAATGGAGCATATGTTTAATAAGTACTTGTATTATGATCGAATTTATTTAATCTACAATAATATATATTTTTTTATTAATAAATAACAGATCACAATTTAACATAAATCAATTCACACAGTAGAATAAATCTTCCAATGCGCTTGAAGGAGGCACAGTTCCCAAGATACTGGCTACGTTACCTCGTTGGATAGCCAGACTCACTCTCTGTGCAAAGTACCAGCCAGCCTTAGCATCACGTGTAACCTCCTTCAAGCGTTTCTGATAAAAAAAATTTTTGCTCAGGTCCCCAAGGGCCCATCGTCTCTATCAACAATAATTAATATACAAATTGAGTTAATCGATAATTTTATGCCGTTTTTTTTTGCTCTAAGCGAGCTCACCGTTATAGCAAGTTATTGACGGATTGATGAATTAATTATAAACAGACTCTAAACATTTTCAAGAACAGCAAGAAAGTATTAACAGAATCATCGCAGATTTATTGTTGAGAGGTATACGGTGATTGTATACTGGCGCGGCGTCCGTGCTCGTTAGCGTTTTTGATAGATGGCGGTCGGTCGTTTGTTGAATTTGTTGTAACACTCGCTGCCCGTGTAAAAACACACGGCTCTTCGACAACGAGATATAAATGGACACTCCCCTCGGCGATCTAAGTTAACGAGCCACCATATAAATAAAGAAAGGTTAATATTTTATAATTATGACACACGGACGCTAGTTAAGGTCTCCGACCCGTCGAACGTGTTAAGAAAACGATTCTATGTTCCTCTAAACTTTTATTATTACAGTTCATTATAGATTCCGAATAAAGGCTCTAAGCTATGTCAGATATTAACTGTAATATTTCGACGTGTGACTGTAATGTGTCATATTAAATTATTTGATATCAGTACTTGACGCTAACAATTTGTAAAATCGTTATTCAATAAGTCGTGACGTGAAGCTCATAAATTTCACTGCACCATTTTACACTTTAGCACTCGGTCGGATGTAAAGTGCCGCCCAATAAGACAACGGCCGACTATTTTGACGAAGGCCGGTCACGTTTCGTCGATACTCGCCATGAGAATATTTGTTTTTTATTGTGTGCCCGGGCGTCGAGTAAAAATCGAAGTGTAATTTTACGTTTAAACCGGTGCCTGCCTCCTTTCGTTCCGCTCGCCTTGAGTGATGGTTATCATAATTGGAGAGAGTTTTTTTTGCTTAGTTGGGTGGACGAGCTCACAGCCTACCTGGTGTTAAGTGGTTCCTGGAGCCGATAGACATCCACAACGCAAATGCGCCACCCACCTTGAGATATAAGGTCTCAGTATAGTTACAACGGCTGCCCTACCCTTCCACCGGAAACGCATTACTGCTTCACGGCAGAAATAGGCAGGGTGGTGAATTCGCGCAGGTGGGTGGTGGTACCTACCTGCGCGAATTCACAAGAGGTCCTACCACCAGTAATAAGTAAGTGAATAGTGCGCAAGGCTTGGACGATGACGATGTGCGAGCACGCGACGCTTGTATACATGCTGCAGTCAATCCATCAACACGTCCTACCCTGAGAAATTTCGATAACGAATGTCAAGCCAATGTTATCGAAGTTATTGATCGTGTTCGAAAACTGGATTCTCATATCAATGTGTATATGCGTCGCGATGTACTTGGCTAATAACAATGGTAAGATTAATAATGCGGACGTATCGGTCGAGTCCGTTAAGCCGGCGACACGACTGATCGGACCAACAAGGGCGGAAGAGATGCGCCGGATAATAAACCATCAGTTCGCTTCATCGTAACTCAATACTGCCGACATAGAAATTGTTGGTTGCATCGCAGCGCTAAACTATTCGCGTACAATACCTCATGGATGGTAATTGGGGAGTTCATAATCGACGCACTTCAATAATAACGTTCATATGGTTAGGATTTATGTTGACAGTTCAAATCTGTATAGCTTTCAGCCTAATGTAATATGTTTGTTGTAAGCATTTTGTAAATATCGACAAGACGAAAACGAAGAAGCTGATCTAAGGAGTATTAGAATCGTAAACGGAGCCTCGATCTTAGGAGTTTCCATAAGTCATAAATGTAAGTAACTCACATAAATAGTTTAACAGGAAGAGAAACTCATAAGTCTGTCTGGTTTTTGTTTTATAAAGATATCGCGTATAGCACTGACGACAGTATCACGCCGCTCAATGGAAATTAAGTTCTAAGCGACACGGTTAAATTGACATTTCGTGCTTGCATCATTATTTTATATACCTAGTGTGTATTCGGTCGTGATTTATTTACGCATACAATTGGTTATAGAAGCTATTTACCACCGTCGGTAGTAGGGTAAGTGAAATTGTGATGTTAGTAATTGCATTGTAAAATGGCCATATCTCGCGCGCAACCCACTTCTGCTTCGTGGTAGGAATACTTTGAATAGAATTGATGCTGGTGCCTACTCGTGTGGGCTTACAATACCACCAGTATTAAAAGTCGTTTTATGTTGAACTAGATCCCGGGATACCTAAATAAATTCTCGAAACATGCATTTACCAGCAAGATACAAAAGCTTCGTAACTTCCTAGTGTATTGTTTCATGAAAGGTGTTGGTTCGCAACTTGTTTATAAACAATAGCAATTTGCCTTTTGGCGCTAGGTCATGCCAACCCATTGATTCCATACAATTTATTCAATAAATTGTTGCTTTGCCTTTTCTTTGAGATACAAAAGCTGGGATACGTGGGTACATTGAGGTTACATCGACGGTCGTGAATAAAAACTTCTCATCAAATCATAATTAGTTATGCATTTGTCTACATTTTATTCTGTTGATGTTTGTAATGCATGGCGTGCCATTGCAGCTTCATCTCTTAAACATGCTCAACAAGTAATACATAATACAGGCTTATGAGTACTGACGATATCGGAGGCATCGTAACAGTATTTATTTGATGGGAATGTACGCGGTCATTGTAAGCGTATAACTGTTAGAAGGCGCGGCAATTAGCGGTGCAGGTGGTGAATGCGACCCTCTGGCCTCTCGGGCCTGTAGGCCTTAAGAACTAGTTGTATATCGATTTTGATGTTCATTTTCAATATTTCCTCGAGGTGAATCGTTAGAACGTACTCTTGAATTTCTAAAGCGAATTTTCGATCAGAATTTTTGTGTTGCTAACAAAAATGATGAAACTTTTATGTTTATAATTTGTTAGAGTTTCGGAATTGATCTTATCAAACCAGCAAAAAATCTACATGATTTTTTATGAAAGCATGACATCAATCAAAGAGTGAGATAATGCTAATTTTGAAGAAATGAGAAAGTATTATTTAATAGTATTACAAATTTAACGCCATTAGAATTCGAAGTGTATCTAAATTGTAGAGATCATTTTTCGACTAGTCGTTGTGCTCTAAAATGCTACGTTTAAGGTAAGACATAATATGATTTTATTGTATTTTTTTGTACTACGGCACACAATCTTCATTAAATGTCACAGATTTGAAAGGTGTGAAGAAGTCTTTACATTTCGTCATGTTTTATAAAGAGCCACCTGTGCCATCGCCAACCATATTGTCAGCGTAAGTTAATCTTTTATTTTTGAGATTTTTATAAGGTTACTTTCTAGAACGCGTGCTGGTATACCTAAATGTGTGCCTTGATTGGGATGTTTCGAGACAGATGCTTTGAGAACGTCCTAATGTGGTTTTTATTATAAACTAGCTGACCCGGCAGATTTCGTAGTGCCTCAATCGATAAATAAAATACCTAAACTTTTGTATAAAACAAACAAAAGGAATCCGTCCGACGGGGGACACATCAAAGGGAAAACAAAATTGTTATTTTTATTTAATTCCGAACATTTTCATTCATTTATCTACCTTTTAAACCTTCTCTGGACTTCCACAAATAAAACAAGACCGAAATTAGTCAAATCGGTCCAGCAGTTCTCGAGTTTTAGCGAGACTAACGAACAGCAATTCATTTTTATCTAAATGAATAGAAGATAGATTTTGTTATTATTCCAGTTCATTCAGTATGATTATGTTAAAAAAAATTATAAACTCATTTTGAAGGATAATATGTTGTTTGTTTTGCCGAAATAGTAGTACACGCATTACATCGATATAATAAATATGAAAATGCTCGGAATTAAATAAAAATGACAATTTTGTTTTTCCTTTGATGTGTCCCCCGTCGGACGGATTCCTTTTGTTTGTTTTAAGTTTATTTTATACAAAAGCTTAGGTCTTTTATTTATCGATCGAGGCACTACGAAGTCTGCCGGGTCAGCTATAGTAACAAAATAAAAAATACTTTAAGCTGCAAGATGTTTCCGATTTACGCGTTAATGTTAATCTCAGCTGGAGTTGGCGACACTATAAAATAATTTCAGTAGTTTCATCGGAACGTTTGCGCGTTCCCGAGGGCAGACGTAGGAGCTATTACATTATTTCTGAACACGTATCGCTAGCGAATAATCTAATGCAGACGCGTTATAACGCATTTATAGCACGTTCAAGCGTATCACTTTAATTGCTGCAAACCTTATTGGAATTCATTTGAAAATTATTAAAAGATGTAAGTGAATTGTTCAAATTTTTTTTTGTGGCAATTTATTTACATTTTCTAAGGCTTACGAGGGTCGCAAAAGACGGACGGGTAAGATTAAGTTTCTCGTAAGTGTTACGATTCACCTTGGAAATGAGAGACAGCTGTTTTAGCAATAGAGAATTCATTCATATCTCTCATGCGGACAGCAAGCACCACTTGCGTTGTAATTTCTATAGATTCTTGTACTCATCTAATGTCAGCGGAATGTGTGTTCGTCAACACAGCAAAGCTAAATAAATTATGTCAATATTGTAAATTTAATTAAAATAATTCCGATATTTAATTTCTGAGTTATTCGGTTACCTCCAGAAGTTAATTTGTATTTTAAAAGCTAACTTAAAAAAAAATGCGTCTACAATCTGCTTTTCACACATTAAAACTAAGGCTTTATTTTTTTTGGTTCTTAGATCGACTATAATTTTATTTTGGCTCATTGTTAGCCTTTGAATAAAAGTAAATTTCCTTTTCAATGGGAATGTTGTACTGCGTTGTGGGTACATTGTCGCCTCTCGTTGGCCGTCGCTGGGTGCCGGTACATGCCGAGACAGACCTATTCAAATGTCAGTGTGAAATGGGCCCCGCTCCCGCACTCTCTCTGCTACCCACAGATACTGAAATGTCACTCGCCACACGAAGCAATCAATTTCGTATTTGTATGCTCTGTCTCGATAGTGGTTCTAATGGATTTATCGATTAGTTTTTATTATTAAGTTTCACAAAAAAAATATCTCAATTTTACTAAATAATATTTTACTTTACGATATATAATTTTAATTTAATATCTTTACTGTGTAACATCGAACACAATTTTAATACATGTAAATTTTTTCACTAATTGTGTCATGTAAATAAACTGATAATTTAAAATTAAGAATCATCTTATGTAAAATCTATAACTTATTATTACTTAAATTTCAATTCGATTAAAAGGTGAATGATTCTTTGAATACAATAAAATTATATATCTGTATGTATTATATAAAATTATATGTCTTCATGTCATATCAATTGATTAATACGAAATATTATAGCTTAATATAATAGATGGTGGTGGAGGAGACTACATAGTGAAGATTGAACTAATTGGTTTGCGTAACGTCGCACAGTGGGTCGATACTGTGATTTTAGTGACTTAGGGACCAACTATGTTTTTTAACAAAAAAATTTATGTGGATGGATAGGGCTCGTTAATCTCAATAATAATTGTTTTGGGCAAAAATTACAAAAACTTTATAGTTTGGGCAGAAAAATGTGTTTTGTGATTTTTTTGTATGGAGCGGATCAAATTAAATTAAATTCCTGCTAAGTACCGCGAGGTCCCGCTTTGAAACTTGATTTTTCTTAAACCTCGTCTAGTCTACTATCATTTGATGCTATGAACATGTGCATAAAGTTGCAACTCTGCTAAATAAATGGATCGAAAAAAATGAAAAATACATAGAATAAAAACCTTCATTTTTATTTTCGTAAGTGCTTTTAAGTTAAATTTGATATGGATTAGTAAGTAAAAGCACGTGCTAATACCCATAATTACATAATAACTAACAACAATACATTTAGTAGGTCTCTAATTAATCAATCTCTCGAGTTATCCTTACATTAGTTGATGAGGACATAATTAGTTAATAATTAGCATTAGCTCATTAACATTATTTAATAGTAATTAGTTAATAATTATCCTTATTAACATTAGATATTTAGTTAGTTAACATTAGTTAATGAGGATAATTCTCCTTAACATTCCTCATTAACATTAGTCAATGAGGATATTTCGTTAAGCAGCCATTACTGGGTAACTACCCTCATTAACTATTGTTAATGTTAAAAATTAGTAAACATTTGTTTGTCACTGGAAGTATAAAATGACCATATTTATTATATATTAACTAGTGTTCGTTTATTCGTACTACTACGAACATCTCGTGATTGTTATAGTTCCTTTTCTGTTATAATGGACAATTTTGTTATCAATTTAGATTTATTTATGATTTTAAGAGAGCAACTACAGTCGCTGTCTGATAATAAAAAACTTTTTCAATTCCTACAAAATAAAATAAACGTGACCGAAGAGAAAAGTGTTGAGCTCCAAAAATTCTGTACGCGCTTTTGTTCAAATATAAGTGCAAGATGGGAACGAAGTAGTCGCACTTTAGCACACTTTATAAGAAAAAATGGTGATTGGTTAGAACGTGCAATAAACTGGCCTGAAGGAATGATACCTGAAGCTGACAACACTGCACAGGAAAGGCTCGATATTCCTAATACTGAAGATGTTGAAAATATACCATTCTCAACATCTACTACAGAAGCCACGACATCTACTTTTACACCTCGAAAACCTTTTGAAGAATTGGGATCCAGGCAAAAACGAAGACGCGTTGAACAAATTTACCAATCGCTTTCGTCATCTCCAGATGAAATAAAAGCTACAACAATTGCTAGTTTGAGAAACACTGGAAATGAAGATGTAGGGGAAATAATGAACCATTTGTTAAATCACCCCGAAGATCTAGAAAAGGTTAAGGAGTGTTTAAGTACAACTAAAGCGAAAAGTAGTACATATTCTCCCGATAAGGCACTGTCTTTATTAGTTTCACTTAAATTAAGTAAGTGGCAGTATATAAACCTAAGAGAAGCCGCAAGTGAAAATGGGTCTGATTTATACCCTTCTTATTATAAAATAAAGCAAGAAAAGACAAAATGTTATCCAGGGAAAGAAGATATAATTATTACGGAAGAAGGAGCTGCTATTAAAATGCAAGCATTACTAAACTTGACGGTATCTAGGCTTTTAGATGTGATTACTTTGGATTTGGACTCGGCAAGAGAGCTACTGCTTATAAGCAAATGGGGCTTTGATGGAGCCTCAAGTCAAAGTAATTATAAGCAAAAGACTGAAATAGAGTTTGATGATTCATCTGTTTTCATGGCCAGTCTAGTTCCTATAAGGCTTCAAAAATGTGATGGAACAATTGTTTGGGAAAACGACCGACCCTCATCAACTTTTTACTGCCGTCCCATAATGTTTAAATTTACAAAAGAAACGCAGTCAACAGTGGCAATTATAAAAGCTAGCATAACAGAAGAAATAGAAAGACTTCAGCCATCAAAAATTAAACAAATTGAAGTTAAGCATCAATTGCACATGACGATGATAAACGGCAAAATAACGTCATATTTGTCAGAAACATCTTCTGCTGTCTGTGATATTTGCAAAGCAAAACCGTCAGAGATGAACAATTTGGAGTCACTTGCTCAAAGAGAAAAGAATAAAGAAATATTCCAGTATGGAATGTCATCTTTACATGCCTGGATAAGATGCATGGAGTGCTTACTTCATATCGGTAAATACAATGTTATTACTTCACAATTTTTTCATCGTATATAGTTTCCTGTGAGAGTATTTTTTCAATGAAATTTCTTTTTTTGCAGCTTATCGTTTGGACTTCAAAAAATGGAGTTGTAGGGTCGATGACAAAAAAAAATGTCAATTAGAAAGAGCGCTATACAGAAAGCGTTTAAAAAGGAATCCGGCTTACTTATAGATGTTGTCAAGCAAGGAGTAGGAACAACCAATGATGGCAATACTGCCAGAAGATTTTTCAGGGATGCAGAAGGAACAGCTCGCATAACAGGAATAAGTAAAGATTTAATAGAGAGGTTTCACGTGATTCTTCAGACTGTTGCATCTGGAGAACGCGTAGACCTTTCCAAATTTTCCGAATTTTGTAGAGATACTGCAGAATTGTATATTAATTTATATTCCTGGTATTATATGCCTTCCAGTATCCATAAATTGTTGGTACATGGCAGTGATATAATTAAGAATTTTGGTGCCATTCCTATAGGTAAACTGTCGGAAGAGGCAGCGGAAGCTCGCAATAAAGATTTTCGGAAATATAGAGAGAGTCATTCTAGAAAGATAAGTAGAACGACGACTAATGAGGATATTTTACACAATCTTCTTTTGTCTTCTGATCCAAAGATCACAAGTCTAAGACCTCGAATGGTGAAACAAAATATAATGGCTCTCTCTCCAAAAGTCAAAGAGCTTCTGCTGAATTTTCCCACAGAATCCGATATAGATTTTATTGATGTAGGTAATTTACAAGATAGTCATAGCGATAGTGAATAAGATTTTTGGTAGATTGTAAGTTTCTTGTTACTTTTTTATTAGTTTTTTATATCATAATTGTAAGGAAATAGTAAAGATTGGTGTTGTATATAGTTAGTTTTTAGTTTAGTTGTGTTAGTAGTGAGTTATTTTACCTTTACTAATTTATATTAGTATTTATCTGTTATTACTATTCAGAACTAACGTAAATAACTTTTTATTAACTAATTAAAGTCATTAAAGAAACATTGAAATTCATTGATTTTGGTATATAAACATGGTCATTTTATATTTCCAGTGACCAACAAATGCTTACTAATTTTTAACATTACAATTCTCCTTAACATTCCTCATTAACTAATGTTAACTAACTAAATAACTAATGTTAATGAGGATAATTATTAACTAATTAATATTAACTAATGTTAATGAGCTAATGATAATTATTAACTAATTATGTTCTCATCAACTAATGTAAGGATAACTCGAGAGATTGATTAATTAGAGACCTACTAAATGTATTGTTGTTAGTTATTATGTAATTATGGGTATTAGCACGTGCTTTTACTTACTAATTCATATCAAATTTAACTTAAAAGCACTTACGAAAATAAAAATGAAGGTTTTTATTCTTTGTATTTTTCATTTTTTTCGATCCATTTATTTAGCAGAGTTGCAACTTTATGCACATGTTCATAGCATCAAATGATAGTAGACTAGACGAGGTTTAAGAAAAATCAAGTTTCAAAGCGGGACCTCGCGGTACTTAGCAGGAATTTAATTTAATTTGATCCGCTCCATACAAAATAATCACAAAACACATTTTTCTGCCCTAAAGTATAAAGTTTTTGTAATTTTTGCCCAAAACAATTATTATTGAGATTAACGAGCTCTATCCATCCCCATAAATTTTTTTGTTAAAAAACAAAGTTGGTACCTAAGTCACTAAAATCATAATATCGACCCACTGTGCGTCGCGTCGCGTCGTTTATGCTGTCAGTTGCATCTGTTTTTATTAATTTTAACGTTGTCAGTAGGGAAATTAATCTTAGAGGCTAGTGATAGTAAATTCAAGGACTTAAACACGTTCGCAGACTCTGGACTAATGAGTCGTTTCAACTAAAAGCTTGTTCCAAAGCATCTACTAACCGATTGTCCCTTTTAACCGGTCGTTCTCATTAGTATGGTTAAATCTCGGCGCCCTATCCACCTCTTGATTGATACATTGGCTTTAAAGGTCTTTTTAGTTACGGCTAGAACGTAACTCGTAATTAGGACTGTTCGCTTCAACTAACAGTATAACGTGTTTGATCGATTGTGGATGTCTCGAGCATTTTGTACATATTCAACAGTGAATACTTTAAAGAGGTATAATTATAGAGTCTCAGTATTTACCGGGTAGTTAGGAACGCGATGCAGACTATCGCACATTCGCTATCGCGTTTTAACGAGCCACGATTGTTTTTAGCCGTTCTGAATAATATTGAGCCTGAACATCCATTGGTAATCTGATGGCGATACTTTCGTTTAGCCAGTATATACTGTTAGTTGGCCATTTTACAAATGAAAGGTATGATTATGGGCGCGCGGATCTAGCTCCGTGATAATTTAAATGTTCTCGCGGCGAGTACGGCAACGTTCAGACAAGATGGCCACGATTACACTTGTAACTTCCTCTTATGGGTTTTGAATAAAATTATGTCGTCTTTACGCTAGTTTAATTGTGTATCTCTGTAAAAACATTGTATGGTTTTAAATTATTACTAAGAGAGAGAGAGGGCGACCGATTATTTCTAACTCGTAGAAGATATTTCTAACCAGTAAAGCAGAAATGGACAGGTGTACGCTTGAAGGTTCTTGTTTTATTCAAACGGCTTACTCTGTCTAAACTAAATCTTTAGAGCTTCGTCTTTGTGAGAATGTGCGATGTGTAATGCATTCTCTAATGCTTTGAAATGCAAAAGACTATGGAAACGTAAACAGCTTACAAGAATTTCATTTGTAGTAATACATACTATCACTATGCCGTAAAATATTTGACAGTTCCGTTAAAAACCCCTTTTTTTTTAATAAATGCATTTGCTGCGTGTCGTTTTATGTTGCAGTGTTTTTTATTATTTCTGGTAAATAGGTTAAATGTGGTATAATGAAATTTTATTACCGTCTCGTAGATAAACCGGGCCCGCCGCCCGCCGTGAATTCGAGTCGCGCTTCTGAAGCCAAGTTAAACTCCGCTGTGCCCGATATGGATCTCACGTTTGCCGTCGACTAAATAGCGGATAAATTAGCTAACCGAATTAAATTAGTGTACCTAACCATGTGCGGATAGAAGTAAATATTTTATTACCTTGAACTAAAATCGGATGAGTCTTGAAAGTTTTCACTCTGAGTGAAATATTAGTCTGTACATTCGTACTATGTTGCTCGTAAACCGCTAAATTAATACAGTATATGTTACTCCTAAATGCAGAAATTTAATGGTCCTGTGGTTTTTGAATGCGCTTATACAGTGTGAAGCATACACTTGAAACTTACAATTCGTTTTTTTTGTTGCGTCCATTGGTGAACGAGCTTTCGACCCATCTGCTGTTGAATGGTTAATATATATATTGCTTAGATGGGTGGACGAGCTCACAGCCCACCCGGTGTTAAGTGGTTACTGGACCCCATATGCATCTACAACGTTAATGCGCCACCCACCTTGAGAAGTTCTAAGGTCTCAAGTATAGTTACAACGGCCGCCCCACCTTTCAAACCGAAACGCATTACTGCTTCACGGCAGAAATAGGCAGGGTGGTGGTACCTACCTGCGCGGACTCACAAGTGGTCCTACCACCAGTAATTACGCAAATTATAATTTTGCGGGTTTGATTTTTATTACACGATGTTATTCCTGCACCGTGGAAGTCAATCGTGAACATTTGTTGAGTACGTCTGTATTTCATTAGAAAAACGTACCCGCCTGAGATTCGAACACCGGTGCATCGCGACGTCTTATCCTTTAGGCCACGACGACCTCAAATTCAATTACCGGAGATCGTATAAAAACAACGCAAATTCCATCATATACCTTAACACCTGATGTCTATTGTCTCAATTGATTAGTAATTACGCAAAATTATTTTTTTGTGGTATTGGTTTTTATTATATGTACAATATTGTTACTTCATTGTGAGCTCGTATCAAGTATGTATAAGAATTCATTAAAAAAATGCGTACTAGCCTGCGGCATTTGAGCTATTGCTGCACTCGATACGAATATCTTATGCTAATTATCTCTTAGGCCGTCCTTTACCCGTAATAAGTTGTACTAAATAATACCACAACTCGGAAGTTAAAAGGACAACCTCATTCCGTCATGATTGTGTCTAAACTCTCCGATAACCGTTTTTCACGGCGAGACATTGGAGCGAAGTATCAATTACATTGGTATTATAATACCGTTTTCCCCATTTTCCAGTCGTCTGATTGCTTCCTGATAGAAAATTAAATTGACAGAACGGTAGTACTCACTCATATGTGCTTTCAGTAGTCCCGTTTCACACTATGTTGGCTATAAACAATACTCCCCATCTGTGGCAATAAGCTATATGTTTGGCAGTGGTTTTAGTTAGACCTTGATTCTTAGCGATAAAAATTAGTGTTACAGTTTAATGAAATTTAAAATGCTGCATAAGAAAACGTCTCTGTATTGATTAAGAATTTAAGTCAGATAATATTTTCAAAATTACCTATAGTTGCGGGACAAGTTGTTGGCACTAATATTTAGGGTTTATTTATTTATTTTGGGTTAGCACCGCCAAATCTGAGCCTTCATTGACATTGTAGCTTATTATAAAATATTATTCTACAGGTTTTAATAGTCAGTTTAAAGTAATAATGAGATGGAAAAGGTTAAAAATTAAGTCAATAAGTTATAACACAGTTCCTGTAAAAAATATTCGATTTGTTGTCACGTGTCTGTATGAATGGAGCAACAATTGAATAAACACACTTTTCCACAGTAACTAAATTGATTTAATTTTGACAAAAAAGCAAATTCATTACGATCAACGTCGTTACAGACGAATGTAAAAAGATAACAAGATAAACTAATTCTGTCGCGATCGGTTACACTCAAACTTTCATTGAAAATTCAAATGATGGATCGTCACAAAATCTATGATTGATTCGTGCTGTATTATTCGTTGGTTACATAAGAGTGCCTTTCGTCGATTTTCGCGTTGCGGCTTTCCTTCCCCCTTCAGCTGGTTTGATGGATTGCTCTCACCAAACTTCATATGTTTCGGAGATAATTTCGTATTTCAGCCGTAAACAGATTACGTGTGAAAAGAATCGACATTTTGCGACGAGTTCTCTCGACAAAGTGTCGGTTCAGTATGAGAGTGCATATTTCCCGCTCGATAGGGTGACTATTCATCTTACTTTAAATTTTGTACTGTTTAGAAATACTTAGTTAACACTGCCAAAGCAAAACATGAAATTTGAATATGTTTTTGAGAACTGGTATTAATGCCATACCAACCGTTCAATATAAATGAACGGTAAGGACCTAAATCTGAATTCAGAACGATTAGGGCCCGACGCCAACTGCGTCCGTTCACGCGAGAAATGAAAGTGACTGGCGGTTCTTGCTCCTGCTTCAGATTTTAATGCTCCAACGAAATTTATGATGCCTCTGACATTTGGTATAATTTTATTCAGGTTCCAGACTAGATCACGATCCATTGTTCAGTCAGATTTTCTAATGCTAATTCACTAATGCTAATGCACGGTCACGAAGCTACATGAAATAAATTTTGATTGCCCATTTTATTTTGATGTGGATTTTCGTGCTTGAATACGTCATATGCGGATATTCGATTTACACAATAAGCAATATACTTATTAGTAATCAGCAAAGTGTAAAACACAACTATTGTCTTGCTGCTATCAAATACAATACGGCGCTGGCCTTTGATAAACATGCATTGCTATGCGGGTGATAGCAAGGAGGGTGTGCGATATATTGGCCATCGTAGTTTCTATCGAAGCATGATTCAGGAGAAGCAATGGAAACTTACATGTAAGGCTCTCTGGGATGAGTCTCTGTAAGCGGTAAATTGAATTTAGTTTAATTAAATCCATTGACGATACAAAATTCGTTCTCCACTTCCTACGTGCAGAAGGACCACTTTGTCATGGTTTCCTAATTTAAACAAGTATCTATCTTTGCTTCCGAAAGTACTGGGATTTTTGTGATCGACAATTTAAGGGTGGTTAATTTTTTAAGTCAACTGGGAACTAAAGCCAAGCTAGCTTCTAAAATGGGAGTCTTAAACACAGCGACGCCGTTCTTCACGTCTGCACATAGGCTTTTGTTATACAAACCACACATCTGCTCTCGCGTGGATTACTGCTGCTGTCTTCGGGGCGGGGTTCGTATGTGCCAATCCCTTCTAATTAACTCCACACGGAAGACATCGTTCGGATTGTCGAATATCCTGATCTCACAGGTCGTTTGGAACCTAGGTCTATGGAGAAACTTCGGTTGCCTGTGTGATTGTGGAATTGTTGGACGGTATCATCCGTCATCTCTATTTTATCATTGCACCACCCTCCACTGGGGCAGAGTTTTATTCTTAGTACCGGAACCATTGTTCTCATCCAAAGTCCACTCCCAGAGATGTTTTTACTTTTGCTCGGGAAGGAACTCCCTTCCTTTTCCCGGAGCGTTACGACATGTAATTCTTCGAACGTGGCTTGGAAAGTATCCTGCCATGCAGCATTATCAGCTATCATAGCGTTGTTGATGTATATGACCGACGGAGACCATTAACAATTACATGGGACTATTGACTGTCTGCCATCGTAGGATTAAATTAGCATACCACAGCAAAATGTAATATGCGCATCTTATTTTTATTTGAATTAAAGTAATTGATTTCTATGAACACTTGTAATACATATATTTACAAGATATACACAATTCATAAACAATCTGGAGCAAACAGATTGGTCTGCGCAGACGCACATAAGCTTGCATGCACTAACACTGATTGAATGTATCTAGACCACTGCTCACACTAAAGCTTTGAATAATAACCGTGTTCTGACTTTTGAGATACTGGAATGTGGCAATGATAAATTTAGTTTTGAGACTCGCATTTACAATTCAAATTGCGTAACACGGGTTACGAAAGTCAAATTTTTGTTTCTGAAATTAATAATCCACAATTGTTTCAAACCACTAAACTTAAAGATGAATTTAAATGGAGTTGTGTAGTTTAAAATATTTATAAATGTCTAGTATAAACGGTTCACATTTCATTTCTTTTACATTTAAATTGCTACTCGTTACAAGTTCTCACGGCCCGGTTCGATGGTTTGTTTGTAAAATTGGAGCAAAATACGACACGTGGAATTCTTGTAAAAAACCAGTAATTTAACAATGCACTGTGTATCGACCATTGTACGTTGATCTACGTTTTCTAGTTTTATTTGCGTGCATTTCACGTATCAAGTTTATGAGTAAGAATTTATGCAGGGCTCAGAATATATCGGCTGGATTCTTAAAACCCTTTGGCTGTTTCGTAAATATAACATTTGCGTGAGAGGGACGTCGTCGTCGTGTCTTTGCGCTATAAGCTACCGGTGTATTGACACATTTAGTTATAAAGTTATTGCGATACAACTTTATTGTAACTAAGCTGAGCGGATGTTAATTTTATTGCGATAGAAATTATATTTATCAGTGTTTTTGTTTTACGTGCTTATTTTTTTTTTGATTGCTGTAGCCTATATCGTAAATGCCACCAGCGATGTTAGGACATGAATGTGACTTCTCAATGGTGTTATAATAACAGTTACTCTTGAAACTGGAATCCACGATGAAAATTGACAGAATGGTGATACCTACTCATCCGGGTCCTCAGAATACGTCGTGCCAGCAGTCAAAAATGTTGTAATAGCATGCTTGATAAATTTCAATATGAAAAAATCCTTACACTGCATATTTTAAGCTGCGTCACTCTGAGAGACTTGAAGTAGTATGTGTGTGGTGTGAATAATTTCCTTTTTTTTTGTTAGTTCTAAGAAAACATTACTGTTGCATGACCGTTTCGTATCACGCTTCGGAGACAATTTAGTGCAATTACGTTCTCTATTTTGCCTAAATCTCATTTAAGCTGCTATTATACGCGCCCGTCATCGCCAAATCTATTTATAATAGGAGTTTTTTTTTTCTATAAAAAGTTGAAATTTAGCACAATCATCATGTAATTGTTGCGGTGTCGTCGTTTGATGGATATAATTTGGATCATTACACGGGCTCTCGTGTTCTCGGGCTAGAAGTAGTTGAATGGTAATTTAGGTCGAGCCGTGACTTGATTTGCATGTGATTTCTGAACTCGCAAAGAGAATGCTTTATGCGTCTTTTAGTTTGTTTTACGTAAAAATAAACTAGATTTTAAACTTGTAACATGACCTTTCGGCCGATAATTTTTTTTTATTGCTTAGATGCGTGGTCTAGCTCACATCGTACCCGATTTTAAGTGGTTGCCCTACAACCAGTATAAGAGTATATTAATGTATTATTATTTATTCGTTAGTTGTTATTGATACTTTGTATTTATTGCAAAATAAAAGTGGATTATGTCGTTCAGAAAATAGTGAAACACTTATATTTTTTCGGTTATATCTAAAGTATTTATACATATATTACATCACATTACGAATCTAAATACATCAAAAAATATAATTAATTCGTTGATTTATGAATGAAGGATAAATAAAATTACAAACTTTCGCTTTTGATATATTAGTGCAGGACCACATGATTGCGTTGTCTAAAAGCCTACAATAAATCGTTAGAAGTTGAGTAAATCATTTTAATTTGTTAAGAAATAGGTCTGACTACTGTTATATGTTGAATCGAGTGCCGTTGCGGTGACTAAGTGAATGTTGCGCCAACGAATGCCGCCTTCGTTCTCAGATTGTGAGGAGTGATTCTGCGCGTCAAAACATGCGATTGACAGCAACACATTAGGAACTATCTTACGATCGCACCGCAACACCGCCACGCAACCTCGACCTGGGAGTTGTAATTTTTCTCTGTCATCGCTTCAGCTAAACGTCCCCGTCATCCGTTACACTAGTGACTATGAAAAAATGTTAATGCAATTTCTGCGCCTGCACGAGGGGGCCGATAAAATATTAAAGTCGAGCTTCTGGTTTTAGAAATGCACCTCGTTTACCTAACTTCGCTGGGTTGGTAACGTTTAGCCATCAATCTATGTCACTCTTGTTGCTGCTCTAGTGGACTGTCATGTTTTACAAGAATTATGGTATGATACTGTTTACGCGGCCGTGCTGGTTACGTAAATATGAATATTGATTAGGCATATTGTGCTGCATAATAATTGATTTAAATGAGCCAACTGCGAACAGTTCAACGAAAGGGTAGGTTATTATAAATTCAAAAACATTTAAATAAAACACGTTAAATGTCTTATTGTTGCTTTTTACAGCATCTAATCGACTTATAATACGCTACCTATTAAGTTATGGTAGATCTCCATGGCTTTAACTACAGTCCGACCAAAAAAAAACCGAAACTTTTAATGAATGTTGCTTTTCGTTAGACTGCTCTGCAATTACTAACCCGATTCTTTTTAAATTAGTAATGTGTTAATTTTAATTTACGATCTGAGATAAACTCCGCTTAATGAATATGAACGGACTGTCACCGACCAAATTACCAATTGTCGCGGTCACGTGTTACAAATATTTACTAGTTAGTTAGATCCAAAATATGGCGTTGATTGTAAAGATTAAATATTTCAATTAGGGATCACGCATAAGGTCAACAGTTAGAGAACATTTTGATATTGATTTTCCCTTGCAATAAATACTAAATATAAAGTAACATATGTATATACAAAGACGTCATACACATATATTAAGTCTGTCGTGAAAACGGCTTATTATAAAGAGGTGTGAGTAGAATCAACTTGTACTCTTTCTAGTTGTTGGTGTAATATTTTATGCAATTCTATTTAATCCACGTATTTGTTCTAGTTTTATAAGTTCATGCGCGTTTTAATGTTTTATTTCGAATTTCCGTCTTCATTTCAATAGGAAACGTAATCCTGATAGTGTCGCGTATAAACCTCACTGCGTCAAACCTGTTTACAAATCAGTACGTTTACTTGTAATTGCTTTTGAAATTATTTAGAGAAGATTCAAACTCTCTTACAAGTGTTGTAATACTGTAAGTGTTGTTTAATGATTTATTGGTATAGGCCTCATATGTATGTATTGTCATTTGAATAATGTCAAACGACATCCGCGTTACCTAATATTTGTGTTAAACAAATACCATCGGGATCCTTGTAAATGTTATTTCTGTGACTTGCTATCGATTAATTTGCGAAACGATGTTTTCAATTTTAAAGTTCAACTGTACGTACTCTAGTCACGAGCCGCGAGTTCGCGTTCATGGTTGTGTTTACGATTTCGAGAAATATGTTTTTGCAAGGCACATCTTGCGAGATACTCGATTAATGCGGGCACACGGAACCGTTCTCTGATATTCGTCCATGAATAAATATGAACTCGATAAGATTTTTCTCTTAACATGGAATCTCCGATAGCGTATAGCTCGTTTTTTAACTTGCCCATAGAATGTGTTATTGGTGAAAGGTAGAAATAAATTTTCAATCAGATACGTTAATGCAGTCTCCAATAAACGATTAAGCGTTGTTCGCTCATCTGCATGCATGCGACGCGGTGCTCGTCGGTCGCCTACAAAGCGCAGCCGCTCGGATAAATTCGGATTCGTGTTTGCATTACTGAGGTTTAGGCGCCCCGCTTTTCAATGAGTAACGTTTCTCAATTATAGACTATACACGAAAAACAAAAATACGTAGTTTTAATGATCCACTAGTGGTCCCGCAGTAGTCGAAATTCGATTATAATTAATTATAGATTTGAACATTATTAAGGTTCTATTGCTATAGACAATTATACTTCTATAATCACAGATTTCGCCAAGACTACGCTACAGGCAAATAATATTAAAGACAAGCAATATTTACTTATTCTCAATTTGACCACAGACTTTAAGCAATAACAAAAGTTTCACAATAAACAAAGAGTATATATATGTGTATGTGTCAAATACATGGTAGTGTGTGTAGTAGTTTTTTTATTGATTTAATGTATTATTAATACATGTATCATTCTGCATTCCTTCTCTATATTCTCTATAAGTGTGGGAAATTTCATAGTCCTCCATCCGCGCAATTTTCGTAAAAAGGGGTACAAAGTTTTTGCTTCACGTATTAATTATATAGATTATCATGGTTAATAATGACGTAATGTACCTACTTAATACTACTTATGTAATTCATTTTTATACTTATAATAAATATTGTATCGATTTTATAATTTGATACCAATATAATTACTATAAGGACAATTCGTAACGATGTGGGGTTTGGCTTGCGAGTAGGCGCATACACTGATTAAGGCTCACAATCAGGTCTGTAGTTCGGCAAAGCCTGCTCTTTGAATTTACGATGTGCCTGACCGACGCTTATCGCATGCGAATGATCTGCCCACGGCGAACAGACCGCTCCGCACACATATTTTATTTTATTCGCGCTACTGTGATGTAATGAGCTGATAAATGGGAGAAAACCACCAATTAGTGTCGATGAATTTATTGTTTCTACTTAAAACGTCGGAGGGTCGCGTACTTAATCTTGAATTTTATTTTCGACTCACTTTCTATTTAAAAATATAATAATATGGTAAATGGTAAGTAACCTTGCAGGGTATATTTCGGATAATACATAACGACTTGCAAAACTTATGCTATTCAATTTATGAACAGATAATATAGAGAAGAGTAGAAAAGGATCTGTAATTACAACCATCCAAACGAATAGAAGTCGTCGTGGCCTAAAGGATAATACGTCCGGCGCATTTGTGTTGAGCAATGCACTGGTATTCGAATCCCGCAGGTAGGTACCAATTTTTCAAATGAAAGACGTACTCAACAAATGTTCACGATTGACTTCCACGGTGAAGGAATAACATCGTGTAATAAAAATCAAACCCGCAAAATTATAATTTGCGTAATTACCGGTGGTAGGACCTCTTGTGAGTCCGCACGGGTAGGTATGTCTATGGACTCCAGTAACCACTTAACACCAGGTGGGCTGTGAGCTCGTCCACTTATCTAAGCAATTAAAAAAAAGAAAAAAATGAAGACTAAGAAAAGAAAAAGAAAAAAACATAGGGACATCATATTTGAATTAAACGGATTACTAAATGGTATTATTCGTAATTCTATTGCATAATTCGAATTCGCATTGGTTAACAAATCGGAGACAATAACTTTACGATAAATTACATCGAGACGACATCGAGGTTGAACGTTGAGGAATGTCGCATCAACATTGCTTTGTGATGCATGCAAATCTGTTCCCGTTGAGTTGTTCGTAATACGGATTCAAGACTATTGTCTACGAGCATAGACCATATACCATGTCGACTAAGTTATTTACATTAAGCTATGAAAATACAGCGAACTGTTTGACAATGTTATATTAATATGTGAAAATCGCCAGGACAGAAAAAGGTGAATGTGAATAATAACACAGTATCTTTAGAACTATTTGAAACAATAAAAATCATTTGTATTTGTTAACAATGTGGTAAATAAAGGTATCCACGTAGATTAGTCAAATAAAAATGAACGTCTAAAGTTGTCGTAGTTTTTTTAATTTATTACAAAAGTAGGGTAATGGAACTAATCATTTTTAGTGCAATGAAACATATAACATTTAGGCAAGTAGTATTTCGTAGATTCACAAAGCAAATGCATATTAGAAAGCGGGTGGCCCTATGTTTACTCGAGTTCGTTGACCCCGCGTATATGCTGAATTGTGTGTATTACATTGCGTGCATCGCGCATTATGTACACGCCATAATTGTGTAGGATGTGCACGCAGAGCTTGCACACGTTAGCTATAGGTGGGTTCCTTTATCTGTCTGCTTCTGTGTAGCTTTCCACTGCTGTTCATTCGACTTCGAATAGTAATCCACATCGACGAATTAGGTCACCGTTGACGCCTTGCTTCTAAAAATCACACTACCCTCCAACCGCTTTTATCTTGAGGCCAAGCCGTGGTCTACCAGATGCACCCGTCCGTCGTGTTGAACTACGTCGGCGATGCTTCCAACTGTATCATATGCGTTGGTGACACCTTAAAGCCACGTATCAGTATTTAATACGTTCTTGTGTGGATTGATTCGTTTATATAGAAATTGAAATTGAATTGAAGCACCAGTGTGTACCGTGTACCGCAGCAATGGACTCGCGACTGTACGCTTCAAAAAACTTCACTGATTTTTAACATGTACAAACACCAGCATTGCCTTTCTTTTTGACTACGGCTCGCTGACATGCAGTGTTAATAAACTTTGATGTGAAAACATTAAAGCCTATTTTTCAATGTACCGAAGAAATGACAATTAAACTTTATCGAAACAGCCAGTGTCGTTTTAGTATAGATTTTAATTCGAATGATCGAATTGGAAAAGAAAACAGTATTTCTTTTTGTTTTGGCTTCGTATGGTCAATAAAATGCCTGTTTGCATTGTAAATTAAACAGTTTAATTGTTGAATGGTCATGCACGGATCGTGTTTCAATTAAATTAGGTCAGCGGGTGTTGTACAATCAACAGCTCGTATCGCGTGATAGACCTATTATTATTGTTGTTTATAGTCATAATAGAAGTCGTTCATATTTGTGTGCCGAGATAAATTGGCGTTCGGTTGTTTAATTAATGTCTCGATTAAATTCCTAGTATGGTCCGTTCCTTGTTTGTTGGTGTAAATTTGATTATTTCAAAGTGAAACTTTAATGATTTTGTTTCATATACTCCTGACTGGATTTATGGAATTATTTTAGGGTTTTATTTATTTATTGCTTAGGTAGGTGGACGAGCTCAGTGGTGGTGATAAGTGGTCACCAGAGCCCACAGACATCTACAACGTAAATGCCGCCACCCACCTCGAGCCATGAGTTCTAAGGTCTCAGTTTTTACAGTACAATGGCTACCCCACTCTTCAAACCGAAACGCATTACTGAGTCGCGGCAGAAATAGGCAGATATACCAGTACCTACCCGTGTGCACTCATAAAACGATTCGAAACAATCATGATTAAGCTGAAGTAGACGTAGACGATTAGATGATCTCTCGGTCTATATTTGTCCATTTTTTGCATCAGTTGGGCGAACGAGCTCTTGGTCTACCTGATGTTAATTGGCAACTAGAGACAATATATTTAACAACACGAGTGCCATCCTTTACCTTGTGATGGTGGTCAAAACTATAATCGTACCACAGATAACTTACCCTTCAAATTGAAAGTATGGCTGCTTTGCAGAAGAAATAAGTAGTCCAATACTTGTGCGAAGCCCTAATATCATTAATTCCACCAGTTAGTTATTTTATAGTAAATAAGGAAGTATTATTTTGGCCCGGAGGTCTTTCCAGTTTCACCAGAAAAATGTGAGCGTTGCTAACAGCAGCCCTAGTGATTTCGAGGGAGACCTACTTCAAGTGCAGCTACTTTGCGAATCTACTACCGGATCCGAATCGCAACCCGCTAAGAGATCCGGCGAGAAAGTCAACGGGATAATTCTACTGTATCGCCTATTCCTGTCCTTTAAATCGAAATGCATGATCGTTCGACAGTAAAACTGGTTACTTGAAGAAACAGAAGAAAAATTATTGGGTAAAATTATACTTTCAAAACTAAGCTCGTAATATCTACCCACAATGAAATTCATAGAGACATAATTCAGCTCATAAGATCCATAACATTATGATAATCGACTCATAAAACGTGTGAAACTTAGTTTATTTGCTGGTCGGTTCGTTGTTTCTTTACGATCTAACTGTTTGTCAATAAACAAAGAACGATAATCAAAAATAAATAAACACGGCTTAATGTAAGTGAATCATACACATATCGGGTATTGGTTGTTATTTTTTTCCAATAGTAAGATAATGTTGGGGTTGAACTCCGTCGTTTTCCTATTTGTGCCGTGAAGCAGTAATGCGTTTCAGAAGGGTAGGGCAGCCGTTGTAACTACACTTGAGACCTTAAAACTTATATCTCAAGATGGGTGGTGCATTTACGTTGTAGATGTCTATGGGCTCCAGTAACCATTTAACACCAGGTAGGCTGTGAGCTCGTCCACCCATCTAAACAATAAAAAATAATAAAATGTAGGTTTTTGTAAAAAAAATACTCGCACGTCACCTATTTTAGATATATACGAAGAAATTTGATTGTAGTCGCCTTCATCGCGATGCTATGGTCGTATAGGGTTGTATACGGGACGAACATAGGAACATTTGTTTTATGCACTAACATTCTTTACGAATATTATTGATGTGCGTTCATTCAATTTCTATTATTCTACGTCTAGTCTTCAGTCGTAAATCGCGTCAGTCGCATACCCTTGTTTTTTATATAAGTTTTTTGAAAACACTAATTTGTTTTAAATAATTTTAATAATAAATAATTAAATTAATAGTTTAAAAACGTTTAAAAATTATTTATTTTATTTATTTATTAAATAAAATATAATTAATATTTATAATAATTAATATATTAATAATTAATAAATAAAATTTTTAAACGTTTTTATTTACGTGAACATAAAAGTCTGTCTACAATTTTTTTTTTATTGCCTAGATGTGTGGACGAGCTCACAGCCCACCTGGTGTTAAGTGGTTACTGGCACCCATAGACATCTACAACGTAAATGCGCCACACACTTTGAGATATAAGTTCTAAGGTCTCAGTATAGTTACAACGGCTGCCCCACCCTTCAAACCGAAACGCATCACTGCTTCACGACAGAAATAGGCAGGGCGGTGGTACCTACCCGTGCGGACTCACAAGAGGTCCTACCACCAGTAATTACGCAAATTATAATTTTGCGGGTTTGATTTTTATTACACGAAATGCCAATATAATCTATCAGTCACCACTTTCTGACAGTAACCATCAAGTTATGTTTAACAACCGAAATCTAGTAGCGTATATTCAATACGAACGATATTTACCATTAGGCAGCCCTGTTAAACTTCTTGTACAGTCGGGCACGAAATAACTTCATTCAATTTAAATTACTGCAGACGATGACAAACTGCATGAGTGAGGTCATGAGTCACGGGAACGGTTGCGTGTAACGCTGTTGATTTATCTCGCTTCATTACATTACGCATTACACAAAACGTTCGAGCATTTAGTCGGAGTGCAGTACGCATTCGTGTTCGTGATTGTATCTATATTAATGACTAAAAAGAATGTATTCCAAAGGATGGTTGGTACTTTAAGTTTTTAGCCTTATTGAAATTTTAATGATCTTAATTGTCGATCATGTTAAGGTTCATGGTATACCGTGTTTAATGACTTATTACTGCTTTGTTTACTGGTGGGTACGTCTTGTGAGTCAGCACGGGTAGGTACTACCACCCTGCCTATCTCTGCCGTGAAGCAGTAATGTGTTTCTGCTTGAAGGGCGAGGCAGTCGTCTTATTGTAAAACTGAGATATGGAACTCAAGTCTCTAGGTGCGTTTCGTATTGCGATGCATGTGTTGTTGGTATCTATGGGCTCCGTTAACCACTTCGCACCAGGTGGGCTATGAGCTCGTCCACCCATTAAAGCAATAAAAAATATATTGTAAATTTAAATAATTATATTTTTTGAAACAATAAGATGAGGATCTATTGCTAGTGTTGGTAGTGAAGTGGTAGTGATGAAGAGCTCAAGACTTCGCTCAAACCTTTTAACAGATCATCACCGTTCGTGTCATGTCATGATTGAAATCAGCTGTAATAAAAATCTTATGCACCCTTTATGACCACCAATTTATTCGTCCGCCGACTTCGTTTGGTATTAATTAAGATTGATGCGAAACGTGAAATCTTTAAGTGCGAACTTGTTTATTTAGTTGCGTGCATAAATAAATGCTCCGCGAGTGTGAACGAACTTTGAAGGAACAAAAATCGATTTTAACGAACACTGGATTCGAGATAAATTTGATGAGCGTACAAAAGACATCAACGGGTAGCCTGTGTTGTGTATTTGTATTTTTTGATTCAAATGTTTTTCTATCATTAATTGTGAAATTTGATTAGCGTTAAGTGTACATTGTTAATAAAATTTATAGGATCAACAGTTTGTAGTTAAAGTATTATTATAATAATGTGATAGACAATGGCATACATTGAAGATTAAACAGACAAGCAAAACAGCATTGCAGTAAAAATCTGATCTTAAATTGTCAGATACTATATTGATAAAGTTTATAGATACAATACTTTACTTACGACTTTATTGGAACTAGCAGAATCAGATTGCAACGCTATCTACCAAAATAAAATCTAGAAGTTCGATGAGAAATACATAGATATAGAAAGATTTATTGAAGAGTTGCCGCTAAACAACGTTTATAGTACATAATATGTAGAATTTGACACGCGCCCATAAATGTAGTTGCGCTTGAAAAAACGTTTCCGTCCTTTTTAGGTATTCGGCTAAAAAGACGACTACTGAATTGATTTAATCGGTTTCTTTTAGTACTTTGTAACGTAGGAACCGGTCATAGATTTAATTTTAATTCATGCGACTTTAAAGTTTTTTTTTGTATTTTCCCATATAAGTGCTACTTATACTTATGCTTAATTATGTTCCGGACTGAATATTTTAGGACGTTCATTTTACTAAACATTTGTGTTGTTAGCCCTTGATTTTGAGAACAGCAAACGCTCTTTAAAAAACTAACCTAACCAAACTCCCCACGGCCTTTGTTAAGTCGTAACCGGGGCTCATAGAATTAACGACTTCAATATTGCCACCGATTACGAGGCATAAGGTCTAAGTTCCAATACTATATCGGCTATCCTACCCTTCGAACCAGAGAGAGACACCCAGATACCCAGACAATCAGAAAAGACAATGAATGGTTTGTGTTCTGTGATGGTAACCCGCCACTTACACCCACTCGGTAGACCGTAGGTCCGAATGTGGAACTTGTATATATGCAAGCTTATTTTAAAAACCGTCTTAAGTGAGATTCATGCATCCGTCAAATATCTTATGCTCCGTAATGGCTACCCGTTACAGGCTAAAGGAACGGTACATTTTACTTGTTTTTTAATGAGGGGTATGCATTCCGGACATTCTCAAATTATTACATACAATTATTCATTACTTTTTTATCATTTTACGGTCGAAGTTATGCTTTTTGTACACTGTCTTCTAACTTAACTATCTCACTGATTTGCATCGGAACTTTGCTGATTTAAAAGAAACAGTATAATCCAGAGCGCCTGAATCGATCTCATCAGATCGATGTGGTTTGTATCTTAGGTAATTTGACGTCATTTCTACTGCACTTTTAATTGTTAATAATAATATCACAACTTTATAAGCAGCTTATGAAAGAGGAGAATCTATAGGAGTGAGGATTTTTTATTCAAAGGAGAAGAACAAAAACGACAGTGGGCAGGGGCTCAAATTGAAACAAACAGTGTTAAATGGACGAAGCCAGAAACATTCTCACCTGTCTTTGACTTTCTTATTATCACGACTTGTACTATCAACGTACACAACCCCACTGTATGGTTTTATGAGCATTTCATCAAGTCACAAAGTAAATGTGTGTTTGTATTATAGGTTACGAATTACCACCTCCCATCTGACCCGGGCTTACCTATTATAGTGAAAGTATGGAAGTGACTACGTAGGAGCTTTGTGGATTTGTTCTATTTTTATGATACACGGGCGGGCAAGTTAACGGGCCACCCGGTGTTAAGTGGTTATAGGAGTGCATCGTGAGACGGTTACGGTGTACACTTTTTAAAGACTATCCATTACTTGTTGTGAAATTTCAAAGAACGTTTATCTAGGAGCTGATATAGACAACTTTGCAACTCTTTTTCAACCCATTAAGTTCTTTCTTATCTTGAATAAAAACTAGAGGAAGCGTATGTTTGTGACAACGTAGGTGTTTCTATAGCAAAGCAATCATGGGTTCAGGTTTCAAGGTTAGGACCTGTTGGTTTGGAGAAAATCCCCTACTATCACTTATTCATTGGGGAAGTTAGGCGGGGCATGTCGGAGTTTGAATCCACTAAAATTTCCCGCCCCTCAACGGCCCGCGTCCGAGCCGCGAATTAGCCACAAGTCATTTGAGACAGTTCGGGATCAAGGTGATGCGTTTCAAGAAATGCATATATCTTCAGGTCATCCTGCTCCCACTGAACAGCATACCGTTATACCTCTCGATTGGTCAGCTATACGAATCCTCTTAGACCGCTCTAACTCCACTAACAAATTTCTCCCGGAATACCCCGCTGGAACAGAATCGGCATACGTCGGTGAGTGCAGACATCTATCAGTCGTTTCTTCGCAAGACATTTATGTACATAGGTAGAGAAACTTACATGTCGTGTTCTTGGGTCTCTATACTACTCCCCCTATAAAGTATTTCCTAAGTACTTATCACACTTTTGTAGGCAGCGGCTTGGCTCTGCCCCTGGCATTGCTGACGACCATGAGCGACGGTGACCACTTACCATCAAATGGGCCGTATGCTCGTCTGCCTACAAAGGCAATAAAAAAAAACGTCGTTCTTCAAACAAGGTTTCAAGGTTTCAAGGTAGTCTATTTCAATTGACCACACCAAAACTCGAAATTCCATTTTTAGATAAATAGTTATAGTTATACAAACACTTTTGTGACAGCTTACTATTTGGTATAAGTATTTCAATATTTAGTGTCCAGTGTCCAGATACTTATTTGCATAACCAATAAAATTTTATACGATAGTAATTTAACATCCGTAGGTATAATTTAAACGGTAGACAGTGTCAGTGGCACTTTTGTAGCAGTTCGAGATTAGTTACGCCAAGTTAGAATCGGAACGCTGGACAAAATCTTTCTATGCCACTACTACGTGCAATTTAAACTTTAACTGTAAAGAAATAAGGATAATTTATTGTTTCTGTTTATTTGCTGCTGAGTCTTAAGGACTTGAAGTTTTAATAAGACCGCGTCACGAGTCCGCGACGCAGCCTATTAAATATATATCTCGTTTATTAATCCAATTGTGCCGGTTTGTTTGCTTCGTATATTAGAATGCATGTGACACGAAATGTCAGGATTAATTAGTACTGTGTAAATATGCGAGAGCCTTTATATTTATTTAACATTGTACAGCTTTATCGTGTGAACTCAGCAATATGAATGTGAAAATCATTGGTAATCCGGTTGCATAGTTAGTTTCACAAACGAAAGGCAGATATTTTTTTAAATCTTCGGGTTTACACTTGTGTACGCTTAATGCAAAAGCGTTAAGTATACAAGTCCTCGACTCAAAATTGTTCAAATGATGATCAAAACTGCAGTAAAATGCTTTTATTATTAGATGTATACCGATAAGGACGAATCCTGAATGTTTTCATATTAAGTGAAGATAAATGGACTGACTGACAGACAGAATTTCACAGATGTAACTGTAAATATTTATATATGGATGAGAAATAACTAAGTTCTCTATTTTGTTATATGATGACCACAATTGTGAGAAGTGTTTCGGAATTCACTAACTAAAGTGACGACTTCCGCGAGTTACAAAAGGAATGTAATTGTTTTGTTGGCAGCCATTTTGTGAGCGGGTGGGGTCAAACCGATCCCGCCTCGTGTTTCCGCCACGGGATAATTAAATATTACCCCACCACAACATTTCCCCACAAGAAACGTGATTCGCCGTACATCTGTTTTTTTTTTCCAACTTCTTTATTATTCCCTTTGTGTCGAGTTCTCAAAAGAAAGCTGTTAACTTATTATGGTATTGTATATTTTATTACATGATTGGTGTAAAGCAATTATGTATAACCAACAGTTGCCTTCCTACATACGAGTTATTTTTGTTTGCAATAAATATTTTTAAGCAAATCGATCATGGCAGGAACTATTGTAATTGTAAAATATATTCAAATGTCTTATAATGATGTTTGATTAATCGTTCAGCATCTGCGAAGTTTACAAGTTGAGAATATGTGTTTCATTTTAGTCTCTGGAAGTGACTTCTCCGGTTATTAGTGAACTTATATTTTATTTGACTCATTTATTAAATTTCATGTCAATTGATTACTGTTTTAAAATAAATCAACTTTATTTCATACCATTCCATTTGGCAAGAGTGGAATCGCAATGAACCGTTTGCTAAACTGAAAAATAAGATGAAGAACCCGTAGCTATGGCAAGATAATCATATTATTATTTTCGCATAGTACGACTTAAAGCAGATCCTACAGAAATAAGCCTAATGGTCGTATTGACTGGTTCGAGCGGGTTCACACTCTCCATACCTTACAGTAGATTTAATCATAGTGAGGGAATAGTTGTAGTAGTTGAAGTTAGGTAGTTTTAGGCCCCTTAAGCGCCGGTCACCGTTTTAATACAGCGATTTAACCCATAGGCACAGCCCTCTGAGTTTCTCGCCGGATTTTCTCATGGACCGTGATTCCTATCCGGCGGTACATTTTGCGCAGCATTGCCCTTGTCAGGGCTAGTGCTAGCAAATTCTCTCAGGTTGAGCCCGTAAGCTCACCTACCCGTCGGGAGTAACTGGAATAGCCTCTCACGCTACCAGCGAATAGGTAAGGAAAAAGTTGAAATTAAATATTTTATGCTAAGATGATCATAATAAGGCGTGTGATAGCATTCTGTGAAATGTGCTATGTCAAACGTATGTAAAGTAATTGAATTCGGTAAAAATATCTATTATACTCGTAATGTTGATCAAACGCTCTACGCACTCAAGGATGAATTAAATTAATTGTGTTCACATACGGTTGTGTGCGAGAGGTATTGTCAAGGCGACAGCGTTTCGCGAGTAATTGTACGTATGAATATTAAATAGCGGATTATTTTGTGTGCTGTCAGTTAATGTGATGACAGCACAATGAGCTATATTCTCCTTGTTGTCGGTTGGCTCTCCGTAGATCTCACAGAGGTTACGAAAGCCGCTATGAGAATGGTATATTCGTTATTTTTATAAACGTATGCTATTTAATAATGACAGTTTTTTGAGTGGATCAAAGTTTATGACAAGTTCATTAAAGGGTACTTACTGCTCTTCGATGAGAGACAGTTGAGATTTTTCCTGGTGGCTAAGTGTATTGTGAGCTCACTAGACCGCCATGGAGCGCATAGGGTGAAATCCGTTACACAATACATTTCAGATTTCGTCTCACGCTTCTAGACTTCATAGGTTTTACGGCTTCCAGTAACACCCAAATGTGTACTTGTTTTTTTAATGAATGATCAATTACGTGACGATACCTACGTCGAATTATTCCAACTGCAATTAGTAATTATATGAAATTTACAATGAAATATATTTCGTACACAATTTCAGAGTTAATTTAGTCTCGTCCGCAAAAACCAAAATTAGTATTTTTGTCTGTATCGTAATTTCGAGATTTGCTAATAACACACCGTGAAAATTATATTGGGGGTCGAAGCAATTAAGTATGTAAGTTATTGTGAAGGGCAAAACCATTTAAAATCTTTAATAAATAAATAAAATACCATTTTAATGGAATTTTTTGTGAGCGTTTTAAATGTTAATATTTTCGTAATTTTGGTTAGACATATACCGTTGCATATCTCATTTTTAACTGACTTCAAAAAGTGACGAGGTTTTCAATTCGACTGTATTTTTTTTTTATGTTTGTTACCTCATAACTTTTGACTGGGTGAATCGATTTTGATGATTCTTTTTTTATTAGAAAGCTGACGCTTCCCGTGTGGTCCCGGGATATACTTATTACGGAATATACTATAATATATACAGAATTTAGTTCAGTTCTGATAATGGTATCCATGAGAAAACCATATAAGTCTTAGATTTGCATTAAGTACGTGCGCGACAAATAGATAAATAACTCAATAACTCAATATCACGCCAACCGATTTCGATGATTATTGTTTTTAGCGTATATTAATATGTTTTGGAATATCTTTTTTTTTTGCTATTTGAAGTCGGTTTTAGTTAAAGCATGTCTATTTAAAATTATTTGGATATACATGTAGCCATGCAGTATCATACAGCAGTATCATGCCTCATTTGCAGTTTTTGTTATGTTTGAGCTTTTACCTCGTTTGCCAAATTAACCAAACATATGCATAAAATAAATGCGCCACCCACCTTGTGATATAAGTCCTAAGGTCTCAGTATAATAGTTACCAGTATCAGTAAGGTACCTGTTATTCATTAGAACTTTGAACTTTTCATTCGAAACGGGTGGCGGAAATCAAGTGGAGTCTCTGGAAGTCAAGTGGGAGGGTGGGGTGGTGCAAGATAATAATATCAAAGAACCAGTGAAGCTGTGTTATACGTTTAAATTTGCCCATCAATAGCACCACATCACATCTACATTTGGATATAGGCCTTCACCAAGATTCGCCACAATGATCGGTCCAACGTCGCTCGCATCTAGCGGTTTCTGACGGCCTTTTTAAATAGAAACAATTCAAAATTGTTACAACAGCAATAAATTGAAACTTGTCTAATATTATGTAGCCGTTGGTCAATAGGAGCCACTTGACACAATTTTTCATTTACCGACCCGGTGTAAAGCGGGTGGATACTTGATCTCATAGACTTCACATAGTGAATGCCACAAAAGCCAATTTTTTCTAATTTTTTTATTGCTGATATGGTCGAACGAGATCGCGGCCCACCTGATGTTAAGTGGTTATCGGAGCCCATAGAGGACTACAACAAAATTGCCGCCACCTAAGGTCCCAGTTTTTACAGAACAACGGCTGCCCCACCCTTCATACCGAAACGCATTACTGCTTCGCACCAGACATAACCAGGATGTTGTTAGCTACGCAGGTTTATAATACACACTGTTAAATGCCTTGGTGATCGCAGTAGACTATTAGAGTAGAAGAGATGGGGTGGTTGTTATTCCAGACACCCACAACACAGCCTTTATTTGTTCACTATTTGTGAACATAATGTATTAGGTAAATAAATTAAGTACACGGACTCCTCATCGGCATATAAAACATTAAGAGGTAAAAATAATATCACGGACAAAAACACGGTAATTCCATAATATAATTTGCACGGCTGTACGTTTTTCGACAGTGTTGAATTAACAGAATTATAAACTCACACGGTAGTTAACAAGGACGCGTTATATCGACAACTCGTCACGGCTCTGTTTTTTGTGTGTTCACAAATTGCAGTATGCTCACTAATTGGTCAGCGGAGTTAGAACAAATCGATAAATATATGTTTTTTTTTTTGCAATGTTTCTAAATTTATTTACGGTTTGTGAGTGTTGCAAGGCATTCGTTGTGACTACATGTTTAATGCATAACATATACATAGTCGTTTAACTCATACATGTGCAAAGGAACAAACAAATAGTTTTTAATATACAATTATATCGTTATGGCTACGAATACTATCGATTTGAAAGTTAGTAATAAGTGTTATGATACGTGTGTGCGTCATACATACGCAGTCTTTTTGACATTCGTATTACTTATTTTGTGAATCGGTACTAGAATATTAACCATTAGTGAAATAAACAAAATAATACTAAGCTGTACCCACCGGTGGCCGGTCGTATTGTGAGCCTGCACGGGTAAGTAGTTAAGTACCACCACCCGGCCTATATCTCCCGTAAAGCAGTAATGCGTTTCGGTTTGAAGACAGCTGTTGTACTGCAAAACTGAGACTTAGAAGTTATGTCTCAAGCTGGGTGATGGCATACATATATGCTGTTGATATCTATGCGCTCCGGTAAGCACTTAACACCAGGTAAACTTGTCCACGCATCTAAGCTATAAAAAATGCAGATCGTAGATATTTTGAGACCGAAATGTGATCTCACTGCGAAGTCGGAGTTCTATGCTATTTCAATATTATCTATTAATAGTGTTTATTGAACGTACCATATAAGGCCTTTCGTAAAATAAATATATATTTTTTCCTACCTATGCTGATAGCCTTGAGAGGCTATTTCAACTTCACCCTAACGTGTTGAGCTCACAGGGCTCAAACCGAAGTGTTGTTAACACTGACCCTAGCAAGAGCAGTGCTTCGCAGAATCTACCACCGGATCGGAAACGCGACCCACTGAGAAGATCCGGCGAGAAAATCAGTGGGCCAAAATAAATATTGAACCTTGTTCTAACTCCGGTCACATGACTAGTTCATTTCGTTAGTGCGAAGTGCGCGCGCGACGTAATTTGTAGCCGCGCCGTAATGGCCTGCAGACGCGCGGGTTTCTGTAGATGCTGAGTCAGCAGAGATGAACGGTGCCGGCGCCTCCAGGTAGAACATGAAGGTGTCTTAAAATATCACCGAGGGGTTTTATAGTGCATTTAATTTTAACAAACGAAATATGAAGAAGTGTGATATTTTGAGCTCCGATGACAGTTCGAGACTAATGCATTTTTCTGTATTGAGACGTTATCAACGATTCCGAAAATTAGAACTACTGCTCAAGTTGTTAGTATGGAATACATTGCACCAACAAATTGAACACCAAAACAGAATTAGAGTTTATTAGCAAGATGGGCATATAAACTCTGTTCACATTATCTTGGGCGGCTAACGAGTCACATTGACAACACAAGATTGTTGCCACCCGTCTTGATAAATTGATTACAAAAAAACACAGGTAGGTCCCAACATACAAACTCATGTGAATTCACAATTCGCCTCTCCTAGTACTCAAGGTAGGAATTGTGGTTAACACAGATAACAGGAGTTCGATCCACTACATGGTGAGTGATCACTGTCGCTCGCGAATATCAGCAAGACTTCAACCAAAGCGTTGCTTGCCGCAAATATTTGAGGTATTCCGTAAGCATCCCTATCTACATATAAACGGCAACTAAAAGTAAAACGCTAGAACTACTACTGCGAATGTAATATTATTGTAATAATAGTTTCTTTTAATGAACTGGTACTATTTTGGAACGAAGTTCCTTATGGGACGATGCCAGGTACCCCCTAACCAGGAAAAAACGTCCGTAACGTAAGATTTTTATTAGTAATGCACACAGTGTACGACTTAACTTGGTAATAACGTACAAAAAATAACATATTTTTTATCATTCATTGACCACGATCTTAAAGCGTTCGTTTGCGCAATACACTAACTCTTATGCAAACAACCGTGAATGAAGTGTACCACAATAAGTTCGCACGTTACCGAATGACGAAACGAAAGTTGTTGCGAGACCTCCATTTTTATTTTCTTTATACCTCGAATAGAACTTAAAATAATATTTTTATAATGAGGAACTTCGTTCCTATCCGGCGTCCCACGACACCACACTCCTTTTTGTTTTGCATTTTTTCCTATACTGATGTATGAATAAAAACGGTGACAAACAGATTACGCCGTGCGGTTCGACACTTCATCGAGAGACGCTCTCTATCTATTAGGAATTCCAGGCACGCACGCCTCCTTGTTTGATTCTGTTTCATTTAATACGTCCGTTTCGTTCATTCTTTATGGTGATTCGTAGACCGTATTGTTTTATTAAAATACGCTTAATTGTACGGGCACTTATAAGTAGTTGTGGCCGACAAGCGTAACACCGTACATAATTCTATGTAATTTTTGAGTTTTATCGTTGAAAGCAACTAGTTCTCGGGCCTACCCGAGACGTATCCGGTCGGGCCACTCTCGTTTGCACCTTGTCAGCGCTACCGATTCTATCTGCAGCTCCCTAATTGCTGATATTCCATTAAAGTAATATATACGCTTCACCTTCGCACCTCCTCATTAGAGTTGATTACGGCATTTCTTCTGTTTCAATTACGTCGTGAGTCGTTAAAGTTTGAAGAGCGACTGTTGATCTCTCTTCGGTCAGTTAACAATGTAAATATTTCTTCACGGTTCGCTTTTTTTTTGGTTGCGTGAGTAGGCAAACGATCATGTATGTTATTGAATGAGTGGCCATCGGACCTTATAAATATCGCAACGTGAATTCGGCCACTCGTTTAAGACATGAGGTCGAAGTCTCAATTGTGTTGTGTAGCGACCCACCCTTCATAACGAGATGCATAAAGGCCGTCTGGTGTAGTGGTAAGTTACATGGTCACTAGAGAAGGGGGTCGCGGGTTCGAATCCCGTCAAGGGATGTATTTGTATGATAAATATAAAATTGCCTTTTCCAGGGTTATGGATGTATATTAAATATATGTATGTGTATAATAAAAATCTAACATTTATTTCCGTTATTTGGTACCCGTAACATAAGTTCTTTACGAATTTAGCACAGGACCAGTTAACGTGGCGTGATTGTTACTAAATATTTATATTTGCTGCAGAAATGTTTTGATGAAATGAAATGGTTGATGATACTTACTCGGGCAGGTCCACGAGGCAGTACCACCATTAATTACGCAAACATATTTATTTTTCTGGTCTGACTTTTAAATTACACGATCTCATTCCTTCGCAAAAGAAGTCGTTCGATTATAATTTGCATAAGACACGTATTACCTTAGTAAAAGTAGTGTTCCGTTTTCTAAAGTGTTATCTTTGTTTCGATTTATTTTCTCATGTTTCTAGTAGGTACTTGCAACTCGGGTTATGTTAACCTGTGCTTTTTTGTGTCACGATATAATTTTTCCCAAAACATACTAAGAGTTCACACCAGTTGAGTAATATGTACGAGCGTAAATGTTTTGTGTGTGTGTTGTTGTGCGTAAGTTCTCATGCGCGCATCAGATTGCCGCGGCAGTGGGCTGACTGAACTGTACCGAAAACGTTCAAGTTCAGAGAAGGAAGCGTTTTTTATTCACGTCATTGGGATGAGCAAGCTCACCGATGACTACGTTAGCGTCCTCGAGACATAAGTTTGAAGTTTCAAGTGTATTAAAATGACGCTTCTATACTTAAAAACGGTAAGTGTAATTGCTCAGGATTGAATTGGGATAGTGTAGCCTTTCGTGTAGAATCGCACCACACAAGTGCACGTGCACTTAAGAAATAGGAAATTTAGTGGATCTACTGTTACTATAATTGAATGATAGATATGGAAGTAATCGTTGAGCTATAATAATAATAAATGTGTACTCGACTGTACTCTTAACTATGTGTTATTATTCCTAGTGTTCGCCCTGTGATGGCCCTGTGGGCGAAATTCGTTAATGTTTGCAGTTACCTCAATCGTACACATAATTAAAACAACGTTTCATTTTTCAAAAATCGTCAGTACGTAAAAGTAGTTTCAACTATAATCCATATGCTACGTATATTAGTTAGTTTTAACGTCTAACAGAATTTATGCTGAAGACGCTTGATCGCTGTACTTTTGTAAATTGTACCACCGGAAAAAAATGAGATCTTTTCGTCACACGAAAGACGTGGGCAGGGTACGTGTGTAATGACACGATCGCTTAGTACTGATAACAATAGATAATCGCTTTAGTCTCGACTAGAATGTAAAGTACTTTACCAACATGTCGAGTACATTTTGCAGCTTCAAACTTTCAAAGACGCATTAATCGTAAATTAATTAAATATAAATATTACATGAGGATTTTTGCTGTACCTACTTAGATTACAAGGAAATAAATAACTAACGAATTGAAGATTACGAATTTAAAGTAACTTTTGAACAAAATTGGTACTTTTAATTTGAATAAATGTTACGTAAACCTCTCTGGTATTTTGAATTCGTTTTATACATTCTCTCGTTTATGTAAACAAGCTGCACAGATTTGCGTTGGCTTTTGTTTTTATCCGTCTTAGTCCGCCGATGCACGCTTGTTATCTTGTTATCCTATCTTAGTGAGATTGTGCCTTTTTGTGCAGCAGATGCACTCAATATATTCACATATTCTTCCCATTCCGTATCGAGTCGTATCCAACGAATTGGCTTCGTCGACAACAAAACGCTAATTTATTCACCGTACCATTTGTGCACTTTGTACATTAAAACGTACTGTTTTCTGAGCTCCTCTACGGCTGAATCTTTTATCTTTTTAACTGGCCACCGAACAATAAACAACGACTTTAGATTAATGGTTAAAGAAAGTCACGTTTCCCTGAAACACCTTTCGCGGTTACAATACTGTCACCTTTTATGGGTCTAACGAAGCGAAGGTCTCTCCAGACTCGACCTTAAATGAAACGCTTATTATGTCTAAATTAAGACTTAACCATTTTATTTGCGAGCTCTCCATTTACTGTACTCGGATGTATGTTCGTGGAAATATTGTTAAATTCAATGAGCTTCTACTTTGTTGCGAATGAATAAATTGAAATAATTTCGTCAATTCAAGTTTGTTACAATTAGTGATGGCAAGCATAACCATAACAAAGTTTTTTCTTTGAAAACTCCCGTTAAGACCGTTGCTGTTTCGCATTAACTCCGCAATAAAGAAGGGGCCAACAACTCGGCCGCTAAGGCCTTTTGTGAAGCTTTCACTCTGAGGAATATCCCTACCGAGTCGTGGCCAACGTACAAAAATATTTTATACCTCCCCGCGTCTTACAAAACATCGAGCGCCGTCGACCGTTTTCCGCTAAGTGAAATTCTCATTACTTTTCTTTGAAGAGGAAGTTAGCTTTTATAAGCGTGCAGCGGTTGAAAAGGAAAACTCTATTACAATGATGATTTTTGACAGGTGCGCTCCGAGCTTCGCTTCAAACCCTTTTAAGATGGATTCTTTTATTCGCAAACAATCACTTAACTCTATGGATAATTTGTAGGAGCACAATCGAGGTATTTCGAATAAATGATATGATAGCGTTTATTATGGCTTACGTATGATGGTAACTTTAAACCAGGTCGCGGCGGTACTCTCCAAGTAACGACTCAGAGACAATTATAAATTAAATTCGCTAACAGTGACTGTCTTGAGCCTTGAAAGCCGGAGTAAAGAAAATTTTACAAAAATGAAACCGTGATTCTCTTAGATACCTTTAAAATTTAATAGATAAAAAAGTTATAAAAAGGAACAAAACTTACAAACGAAAAACTTAGAATATCAACTAGTGCAAGAAAATCTAAAAGGGATATGTTCCTGGTAGCCTATATAATAAAAATGTGTTCAATAGTGTTTCATTTCAGTGATATATAGGGTGTCCCAGAAAGAATGGATAATCTTGAAACACCTCACAGTAGAGCTATCGAGGACACAAAAAAAAAAAAATCATGATTAAAATTTGAGTTCCGATTAACTTTTATAAAAAAATACATTAGCTACACTTACGATTTCCCGCATATTCTTTAGTATAGTCCACGTAGAATATTGTGACACCAAAATGCCTATGGATTTCATTTATTTGTAGCTGTTGTATATTCCAGAAACGCACAGCAGTATGGAAAATATTAACTTTTTTTTTACGTGACAATTTTTATTTTTTATTTTGGGCTCCAATAGCTCTACTATGAGGTGTTTCAGGATTATCAATTCCTTCTGGGACACTCTGTATATACAAACCTATTAACAAATTACGAACGCTATTCAATAGTATCATCCGACAATATATAAGTGCGAAAAGATTACATGCTTATCGGAGGGAGCGTAAACATAACGTGAAAACCGACATCCATATTGAGACTCTTGTCATAACATCATTGTCGATTAGAATAACAGCTGTTCCATCCTTCAAACAGGAACGCGTGATTGTTTGGTGGTAGAAATAGGCAGATGGCGTTACGAACTTGTGTCGGCACGAAACATTTCCTATCACGAGATTATCAAGCGCTTTGTAATATAAAACTTGCTGTGCGTCATAGCTTAAAAATGAAAAAGGAATATCTTACACTGCAATATATTACGAATGTAGCAAATACTTTGTACTGTTATGACGCCTTTGAAATTGCTTCGGCACACTTAATTTTGTTGTTGTTTTTTTTAATTGCTTAGATGGGTGGACGCGCTCGCAGCCCACCTGGTGTTAAGTGGTTACTGGAGGCCATAGACACATACAAGTAAATGCGCCACTCACCTTGAGGTACAAGTTCTAAGGTCTCAAGTATAGTTACAACGGCGGCCCCACCCTTCAAACCGAAACACATTACGCCTTCTGCCATAGGCGGGTTGGTGGTACCTACCCGCGCGGAGTGGTCCTACCGCCAGTAATTACGCAAATTATAATTTTATAAGTGATTTATATATTTGACGGCGCCAGGGGATGGCTGAGCGGCAGTTCCGTCATCATTCGTACTCACTTAGTTTTCTGATTTAGTGGAACTCAGTTTATAGCAATAAAAGTCAATAAAGCCTTTTCAAAAATAATTATTGAGACTCTCTCTAAATAATTCTCACAATAACAGGGTAAACCAAGAGTTTCGTTCTGACTGGGCTTTTTATACATGTGTTCTTAATGCGAGTTTTTTAACTTTCTCAATAGCGTTAAAGTTCACTAAAATTTGTATGCAGTTTGAACAGCGCCCGTAGCGGCAAACGTAGGGAAACGTTCCAATTCCATAAATAATAAATAAATATTTACTAACGCCACGTTAACTGGTCCCGTGATAAGTTCGTAAAGAACTTGTGTTACAGGTACCAGATAACGGAAATAAATGTAAGATTTTTATTATACACATACATATATTTAATATACATCCATAACCCTGGAAAAGACATTTATATTTATCATACAAATATCTTCCCTTGGCGGGATTCGAACCCGCAACCTCCTAGTGTAGTGACCATGTCACTTATCACTACACCAGACGACCGTTTAGATTTCCATAGAAATTTGAGTTAACTTTTACGTTATCGAGAACGTTAAAAAACTCACACTAAGCAAACTGGAGTTACGGCGTCTACCCTACATTTTCTGATATTTTTCAAAACAGCATCTTAACATTTAAATAACAATCAAAACAATGTCTTAATATTACTCAAGTTGTTTTCCACGACATATTTATAGGACTGATATTATTTATAAGATATTTAGATATAAGGAGTTCAGATGTGTTTTAATATGTACATTTATGTATACATTGCTGAGGTAGCGTGAATACTTGTGTAACCGCTGACAAAAGGCAACGGTAAGTGCTACGGTCGCATAGTGGGCGAATGTTTGTGCTAGCTTTGTCCGTTACTGACCCTGACATTTTATATTGTATGTTAAAACAGAGTTCACGGCTCTTAAGTTCATAGTCCAAAAAGTATCTCATCACGATAAGAAATAGTTTTTTTTTGTTAACATTGTTACATTTAACTTTAAATGGATCTGTCCTAAATGAATTTTGTAATGTAATTGCAATTATAGTATTGTTAAAATGACTATAAAAAGTGGCAAATTGTGAGTTCATAGGTACTACTAACTACCGACTTGCCTGTTAATGTCGCGAAGCAGTTATGTGTCCGGTTTGTTCGAGCTCACAACTCAAAGTGGATGGCTGTATTAACGCCGTTGTGTATATAGGGGCGGTATTAATTAAAAACTATTGACCTTGTTTCACATCGAAGTCAATAAACCAATAATTTATGAGTCAAAAGAGCGCATTTCACTTAAATTAATTATTCAATGATATATGCCCAGTCTCGAACCTTTGACTCTCGCATTAGAGATACATCGTTGAGCTACGAACACGGTTCGATACAACGAAAACTATGTCTTGAACTCAGAATAGTCTTACTGACATTGCAAATTGATCGAGCCCGTGTAATTATTATGCGTATAGCCATAATATTATTGTATTATATGGAAGTGTCGGAAATTTATTGATTCTCTGTTCATAAGTCCATTCCCATTTAATTTACCACGAATCGAAGTAATAGTTTGCGTTTAAACCGAGTACACGATTATCACATCAATTAGTGAACGATAGCGTTAGTTAGAAGTGGTAATATTCCCATCGATTGAAGTGTTTGTAATTTATCGTTTATCAAATATGATTGTCGGACAATGTCGACAAGTACAGTAATTAATAATGACGGTTGTGAATGATGTTTTAGAAATTAATTAAACTTAAAGTACAATGAAATCTTTTGTAATGTAATGTAATTTTGAGAGATTGCGAGAAGAAAACTTGTCAGAATGAAACTTGTATGCGGACTTTCTTACACGAATACTAGGTTTTTTAATCTTTATTTCAGTAAAAACCATACACAATGTTAGTATTACTTATAATCTATGTTAGTGACTTAAAAACATAACACATTAATATCTGACTTTATTTATTACTAATTTCTTGAGTCTTTCCTAATGCCTGCCTTAAAGGCTATTAACTATCAGTCCCTCGATCTTGAAAACTATCTTTTTTGGAAATAAGGAACTCATGAAGTTCTTTTTTATTTTCGTTGTATGTACTGGTGAATGAGTTTACAACATACCCGGTACTAAGATCGGAGCACATAGACGCATAGACATCGTGAATGCCGGTCGCCATTCATCTTAAAACGTAAGGCCCTAAGTTTTAATTATATAGTCGAACGGCTGTCTCCCTCTTTAAATCAAAAGGCATTATTGTTTCGCGACAGAAATTTGCATGGTGGTAATACCTAATCCTGAGGGTGTACAAGACGCACTATCAGATAATTTTTGCAGGCTTTAGAGTTTTTATGACCTTCAAGGTGAAAGCCATTTGTGAACATGTGTTAAGTATGTATTTCATTAGAATATTTGGTGGTGTGCGGGCTTTGAACATCATCACAGTCGCATCACTCAATATCGGGCGTGTTATCCTTTAGGCCATGAAAGCTTTACCATTTTCATTAAGCGAATGTCAGTTTGGCTGTACCCCAAAACCTGGCATTCACATTTACATAACGCATTCGCTAACAAGACACGTTCGAACACAATTGCGTTCGCGAAAGAACCCCTCTCAAACAAGCCATTTCTATTTTGGTTCGCTGCCGCTTGTTTAATGTTCGGCCCGTACAACCGCGTCGGCTAACACTAACGCTTTTTGCATACGAAAGTGTCCAAGCGCTCCTACTGTCTCGTGAATTTTATTCAGCACTCAATTCAGACGAAGTTGAAGGTCGATTTGAGAGTAAAAGATTACGTACAATGACATAGTTTCTTTATTTCTTGAGCCTCTTATTTTTTTGCTAATAATACCGACCTCGTTGCTGACTGACTTAAATATATGCTGCTTCACGGTATGGAATTGTATGTTCCCTTTTCTGAGATGTCCATTGGGGATCGCAGTGAAACCTGGTATAGCCAGGGGGGATGCTGCACACATGAAGTGCCCGGCATATACAACATGTATCTTACCAGGTCACGTCGGTGTCCTAACATCTCAGAGGAGAGGTGAAAGTATGATGCCACTTCTAGATCATTTATGACAGAAAATGGAACTATTATTGTAACTGTGATCCATTCAATGGTCATAAGTAGACTACTGCACTTAGTACACTAAACATAATCGGCTTCTACACTTAGTAAAGTATGGTAAATTTTAAGTCTACACAAAGACTACAGTCTATTATATAGCATTTGATAGATTAAGGATTATCAAACCATTCAAAGTCTTCGTTAGTTTGTGAATCCATCTCCGACGGTTGACGTATAAATTGACCCAAGCTGCCCAAATAAAATGCTACGCGCAGCCACAGAATAGTCCATAAAAGAGCAACTTCGTAGGACGTAAATGCCCAGATAAACGACTGCACTTAATCCGGGAGTTAGAATGTTGTCAAGGAACGAACGCGATCAAATATAAAAAGGGCTCTGGTATTTTATACCATCAATCCGCGTCGCTTTGAATGTATTTATAACAAAGCTAACACTTAATAACTCGTCTCGGTCAGACGTCGGATCTCGACGAGCCTAGTGAAGTCTAATCATTGTGTGGGATGCGGTAATTGAAGCCGAGAATCGTTCCTTTGCTTTTATCTTAATTTATTCATTTTGAATACGGTGATTGTTAATATTGCTGTGACCGCTTGTCAGTTTCAATAACAAGGTGCCCCGTGATTGAGATTGTGCACCTGTATTAATAAAATTCTATTGTTACGAGGTATTTTTAAATGTAGATAAGCCTTATTTTTTAAGCGTATCATTTGTGAGACTGATTCATCAATATCCTGTATGAACATCGCTACACTGTTATCGGACTTGCTTTGTAATCAGTGACAAATTGTGCTTTAACTTGGAATAACTAGTGAAGTTCGTTGTAGCTTGTCCATTGCGGTGATGGATAGCGTGCCTTAGATACGATCATCAAATGCCGCCGAATTTCCTGAGAACCTTATTTACAGACTCATGACGCACTCCGAACTTGTATTGTAAATTATCGAATTACACCCGACGGACGTACGTATGCGTGTTTATTTAATTTTCAAAGCACATTATCTCTTATTATAGGGCTGTGTGTTAATATCACCTTTTGTTTAGAAGTGTGAGAACACTTGTTTGTTAAGTTACGAAAAAATTTGTTTATTTTATATAACAGTTTATTAAACGAAAACTCTTTACTGATTGTTTTTTAAGACAAACACGATTCAATGTTGGGTATTAGAGTTGACGGAAATGTGAGGAGGGGGCACCTTAAGTATGCTTGAATGGACTATGTGAAAGAGGATATGCGAGATAAGGGTGTGAGTGCAGAGATGATGTATGATAAACCTGAATGGAAAGAGTGGAGGTTTTTTTTTATTGCTTAGATGGGTGGACGAGCTCACAGCCCACCTGGTGTTAAGTGGTTACTGGAGCTCATAGACACCTACAACGTAAATGCGCCACCCAGCCTGAGATATAAGTTCTAAGGTCTCAGTATAGTTACGGTGCGACGCCCAACCCACATAGCGGGATGAGGGCAAGAAAAAGCTTTAATTCAATGTTGGGACAGCTGAAAGTCTAGTTCGTGAACTAACGCGTCATGTTCCAAGTTTGGCAAAAACTCTGTTCAGTAAAGTTTGAATAGCCCGGTTTGCCAATTATCAGTTTGGGTCCCAATTATCATTACATAATCATATTGGGGTGTTTGATTGAAACCAAGATCATAGGCTTTGGTATTTGATTGTGTCATTTCCTGCTTGTGCTTGATTGAATATTAACAGGAATATGATTGAATATGAGGATGAATATTGACTGCTGAATATTTATTTATCTTTTTGACAGAGTAGGTAGGAAATTAATATCAATGGTTTTTGAATCCGTAATTTTATCGCTTCTTTAAGTTAGTATATTTTTAATTAAAATACTTTACTAGGTGACTTGGAAAAACTTGGTTGTTGTTTGAGATTGATCATTGCAATAAATAAGTTTAACACCCGCTTAAAAAGTCACTCTTGTTCAAGTCGTGGCACTATTCGGATCCAAGAAAACAAACCTGTGGAATATGTTATAAAGAAAAATCTCGTCATTTAGAATCTACATATTTTCAATTCATACTATACTTTGTCGTGAAATAAATGTTTCACCACCGATAAAGTCTGCTTAAAAACAGCACAGCGTTCTCGCTTTGGAAATTTTATAATCTTTAATACATCAATGAGTTAAGTCTTAGTTATTTTTATTAGGTAACCGCGACATGAATTTACATAAGTCAAGGTCGAAACAATAAAAGCGCAAAGGCTTCTGTATGTCAAAACTTTATAAGACTGACCTTAGATTGGTCACGAATACTGGCCTATCTGATAATTACAGCGGTTTAATTTTCTCAGTAAGTCATGCTAGCCTTGTTACAAAAATAGCGTAGGTCCATCGAATCTACCGAAATAAATACGAGACGATAAGGAATTTTCTCATAAAATTGTTTTTCCATATATGTTGAATCACCAGATTTAGGTCAGTTTATGATAATAAAATTCCTTATGTAGGGTTGTTATCATTCCGCGGAATCTTTTAACCTTTTTCGACTTTTTGCTTAGGAACCAAAGCTATGGTTAATATATGTAAGTAACCCGATGAGTTTCGAACTTGAAAGAATTATGTGCAGCGTTTGGTGTATCTCCCGTTTCGCACGCCTGTTTCACATTGTTATTAAGTTCAGAGGTCGCTTTGTTTATGAGTCAACGCTTTCGAAAGGTAACACGGCGCACGAGTGAAAACATAACTCCGAACACTCCGATGACATACTATTGATAATGTAAATATCGCTTTTAACCTCCGCTGTTCGAGAACGTTTTTATCGAGATCATTAAGTCGTGATCAATGCAATATTTATGTATCTTACCAAACCTAAAAACTCATTCCTTACTAGCAGAAGACATTACGATGTGCCTGTTTCTGAAGTTAGCGATCGCAATAGTATACCCATGATAGGAAGTCTGCACGAAATAGCCGAGCTTTTAATGTCGACGTCGTAGATCAGAAATCATAAGGTTATTTATGATTGTATTCTTAATAATCGATTGCGAGAAAATCTAGTCACGCGAAACGAATAGTGGGTGACATGTTTGCCGCGAGACAATTTACTTTCGGTGGCGGTCGTGCACTCTTCGGCCTACGATAACTGGTATATAATCTGGATTATGATCGACAAACATTCGGCGGTCACCTATTATTGCACATCGAACCGGCCGTTTGGCTTATTGTTTTGCGTAATCCAGTGAAACCAACCACGCGATACTTTGTTTGCCGGCCCGAGCTTTCATTATCGTCAGGGCTACTTCGTGCGTGATTAATTTGATTTCTTGCCTGAATCACGTTGTTAAGTAACTATATTGCAATTTATGAATTTAATGAAAATATCGTTAGTTCTTTTATCTGAATTCAAAAATTTTAAGAAGTGACTTAATAAGATACAGGCTTTCAACAACAATGTCTAAAACACAATTGACTCACTCGTTTAAAATTAAATGTGGAGTTTTAGTGGTGGTAGGACCGCTTGTGAGTCCGCGCGGGTAGGTACCGCCACCCTGCCTATTTCTGCGGTGAAGCGTAATGCGTTTCGGTTTGAAGGGTGGGGCAGCCGTTGTAACTATACTGAGACCTTAGAACTTATATCTCAAGGTGGGTGGCGCATTTACGTTGTATATGTCTATGGAGTATCACTTAACACCAGGTAGGCTGTGAGCTCGTCCACCCCCCATCTAAGCAATATAAAAAAAAAAGTAACGTTGATAATTCTGTTCTAGTGAATAACCGTATGTAATCGCAGGACGCAGTTCAATAAAGTGCAGCTCCGTCTGTGGAATGTCGGGAGTAAGTCGATACGCCAAATGAGTGAGGATCGCGCTGCTTTGTCGTGCTCACGCGATGCACCTGACACTGAGACTAGTTCTTTGTTGTTTAAAAGTGCGTCTCCTGTATCTTGGTTCGTGAATTACTGAAATTCCAGATTTATTCCGTGCGCTTGGAATATTTTTGGTCACACAAGTTTGTATTATCAGTGACACTATGCAGATTACATTTATTTAGATGAGTGTTTACAAAATTTGAAACGACGGTCGTAGTGTCTATTGCTAACTTGGCATTCTGAAAAGCGAAGGTAGCATATTTTTTTGGTCAGGCGATTATCGCGGAACTTGTGCCTATGCATTGGGAATTCGTAGCTGGGGTAGATTAAACTCCCTCTCGCTCAACAACCCGAGTCGAAGCCAAGTAATTTATGTATCAGAGCCACTACAGATCGATAGAGGTGCAACGATACAAAAGAAAAATACCTGATGAGGCCCATTAATATTGTAAACTCCAAGCAGGAAATAAAGCGGTATAATCGACTTAATCTGTTCATACAAACATTTATGCGTGCAAGCAGATCCGTTAAAACGCACTTCACTACCAGGTTACGTGTAATAGCGTACTTTTCCCAAGGGAGGGATTAGAGGGGGCGTAAAGGTGAGCGCTCTACACTCGTGTCATCTCGAGAGGGTTTTATTGGCGACACGGCTCGGTGAAAGGGTTGTGATGTAAAACGAATTGTCAGAGATGTTCTCGATGGGACAACGTAACTAGCACGTCACCGTTATGGGTCGTGTGAATTGTGATAATTAATCTTTTTGTTAAATATATATATCTTTTGATAACTTTGATTCGGAAATTAGATGATCCTTAGAACGTGAATATTTTAATTTAGCAATCATTTTATTCGGAATATTATTGTTAAAAGAAAACAAACTGCTATCGATAGCTATGATTGAAATCTTGTTGAAATGACAAACAAATTATTGTTAATAAAATATTTATAGTACAAGTAATTTATAGTAACTCTTAAAAAAATTATACGCCGGATAACTATTGGAAATAATTGTTCTAATTGGTACATATAATCGATGAAACAAAATAAACATTCGTGTGAACCAGCAGATTCAGAAATATTTGTAGATAGCCGTAGTTTGTAAACTTTTTTTTTTGTAGTATGTGTATTTGCGCAATATTTGTACGTAGAAGCCCGTTTTAATTCTAAACTCATACAAGCACTGAATATTTTGATTAATAATATAATATTCGAGGAATAAAACTGGATGTTCAAATGAAGTTCAAGAAGGCTGCGGTAGTTATGGTGCCGTGTTCCGTCCCACGCAAGTCAACTTCCTCACCTACATACAACAGTTAACTATTGTAATTACAGCTTTTGTCTTTGCTGCCGAAAATGAGATGCGCATTGTGCTCGCCTCTCGACTACCGAGACAGGCTTTATTATCACACGACGTACAATATACTGTTTCACGGTACGACGATACGGGTCAGCGATTTCTCTTAATACGGTAATTATACAAATAGGTACTTCAAAAAATATAATGTTGAATGTAGCCATTGTTGACATTATGCGACGAGAGAAAAGTTATTGATTAAAACATATGATCATATCGGGCACTCCACCAAAGTTTAAATTTCATTGTTGAATCTTCTTGTGAAGTTTTATTGACAAAAAAGTTCGTCATGTCTTCAGACCGGAGGGCGATTTCGGTGGGAGCTAAATAGGAATTAGGTATTACACTATTTCCGCAATTCCCACTGTGTAGTTCACCTTAAATGTAATGTTTCGGAGCACAATCATCTAATCTCGTTCTTGTTTAAGCAATTTTATTCGCGGCACTGATGCACCTCGTTATTTATGATTTAAAATCGATTCCGAGCTTAGATTGCCGCTACAGAATTGGAACGCAAAAAAGAGCACGTCCGAGAAAAGGCCAAGTGAAACTCAGCGCGGTATTTATCTTAAACTTATCGGGATACCTCGACTTGAGTGTTTTTTTTTCTCTCTCGTCCTGTGTACACTTTGAGTTTGGGTGCCTTTTTATTTTCGTTTTAAAAACAATGATTACCAGCTATCTGCTTAGGGCGCCGTGCAAGTACTGCGATCGTTTTGCATAAAACCTGTCGAAACCCTGAATTTACGTAGAAACAATAAACTCCGCGGTCAGAAGATTTGACACGTTAATAGTCGATCCAGCTATTAGTCAGGAGATATACCTTATTTTACTTTTAGTATGAGTTAGTACTAGTCTGGCACCACTGCCCCGGATAATTCTGTCGCAAAAATAATTATGCAGCTTAAAATTAAGACAGTCGTTGTTCTGATCATTCATTGGTCGAGTGATTAGTGGCTACTGTATTTTTGTATCTCTGTTAAATATATTCGATATTCGGTATTTCAAACGAGAAATTAGCAAGCCAAAGACCAGAGTCTTACTGTTACTGGTGTCAAAACGCAGGAGAAGAAAATCCTGAAAACGAAAACGTTAAATCTTCAAAAGTATTTGAGACATCATATCTACGTTCAGAAGGTGCTATTTATGTTGTGATATATTCATAAGGGTTTCCGTGGTCGCTCAACACAGGCAGGACTCACAAGCTCGCAAGCTTTACTCAATTACGCAAACAAAAAAGTTTTAGGATCTCCATTCAAAGAGCCGACGGTCCTGCTTGGGACGAGAGGCAACGTTTCGTCTAGTACTTTGTTTAGTTTGTCAACTGCGGTCAACTCCGATGTACATACATACATACATACATATTATGTATGTTCATGTTGCATTTGCTAAACAATCGTTTTGGATTGTGTTATTGGAAAGATAATTCACATTTTGCATGTGTTCATTTAACGTTTTTACTGTACTTTACTTACTCATTATTCTCAGCTTAAGTTTGTTTTTGAATCAATTTTACAGATATCATATTATTTTAAATAGCTATTTCTGTTATAAGCTTTCCTTGACAAAAGCTTTCAACTGATTCTGTCGCTTAGCTTAGAATGTAATTCCTCAATAAACAAAAGACAAAAAATGCTAATTTTGACTTATTCCTTTGAAATAGACAGAGACTGAAATGTAAGTTTAAAATGTTGCATGATTTTTATTTAAATAATTAAATTCGTTGTACAAAATGAGAAACAAAATATATCTTTTTTGTTTTTTTTCTTGCTAAAAGAATTTATGTGTCATTAAATTTAAATTGGAATTTCGTACAGTTTTTGGACCATCTTTTTTTGTTTCTGGCATAATGCAATCAATCTGGATAGGCATAGCCTCATTTATTAGTTGCCACAAATGTCCATAGTTCATATATTAAATTCAAGATAGTAAAAAGCGAATTTTATCTTAAAATTTTGCGACACGTGTGGTACACATTCATAATATTATCATCCGTTCGGCGCAGACAGACTACAGGCGCGAATCTCTCAGCGGGCGGTAAACGCGACGTCAAGTCATTTCCCCGACACGACGTGTTCAATTTTTTCGATCAGGTATCGAGTGCGGTTTGTATCCGTAAAATAGTTACATCTCTTACAAACAAGCTCTGTTATAAGTGCAAAAAATTGTAGGGCGCCGCCGCAACTCTGTAATCAATTCAAACAGGCAACGTTGTCTCGAGCAGGGAATATGTCGATAGCGAGGCGCTTCGATGCACGGTTTTATCGGATCAAACTACTCTCACTGTGTGTACTTGCTCACTGTGGCCATTCTTAATACTATTAATGTTCAACTCTTGTTCCTTTTCTAGATGGTCTCTATTATCATATCAGCTTATGCGTGATTGTTTGCTTACATTTATTTACATATTTTATATACTATAAGTGATGAAATATAGCTTATTAATATTCCGACATTAAATTCGATCAGCAAGTTCAGAGTGATTTAACGTGATTGCTATTAGAGTATATTATGATATTTTAGATCATTAATTAATTCTCAAATTTATTTAATACTCAACGATTTGTACATAAATATCGACATAAATGAAATGCAAAACGATCGTTTGCTTGTCGCTACTGTTATAACGATCGACATCTGCGAATCAATGAGGTTGCTACGTCTTTTATTTAACGTCGCAATGAATTTGCATCGTCAAACAGGAAAGCAGGAGACGAGGCACGTTCGGCAAATAGAATAAATATGTACCGGCTCCTCGCCCATTCTTGCACCCTTATAACAAACAAAATTTAACACTCATTGTATGTATTGGATAAGGAGGCACCGAGTCGTCGTGATGCTTAAATTGTGCTGTCAGCGTGATTTGATTTGCGTGCGCACCGGCAGTGAAATCGCGTGCGAAAACCGGTACAGCCTCTGCTCTTGGGCTCGTCGATCTTTCAACGCTGAATTGATAATGATCTACATTAATTATTTTTACAAGCCTTCAGCCAGTGGCTTCTTTATTACCCATCGGCAGGCGCTTAAAGTCTCTGCGTTACGGTTCCATTGCGTGCGAAATTAATAATATTCCATTTAACAACCAGACTCTTTAAGTGTTACCTAAGACTCATAGGTACAACCCACTGAGTTTCTCGCCGGACTTTCTCAGTGGGTTGCGATTCCGATCCGGCGGTAGATTCTGCGAAGCACTGTTCTTGCTAGGGCTATTCTTCGTAAATTTTATCAGGTTGAGCGCCTGAGCTCATCTACTCGTTCTCGCGTACCTGGAATATTCCCTTAGGCTACTAGCGAATAGATAGAGGAAAAAATTACTTAAGACTATTTTATAAGAAAGCTTAAATAGTAGAAAATCCTTGTGGTTGAAAATCAGTCGACCGAGGGAAAATAAATAATGTGTCTGTTGGCTCATCATAAAATACAATTTTGTCGTTGGTAAGGTAATTTGCAGTTAAAATGATTCTCTAAAAAAGGCTTGACAGAGTGGTTAGCCGGCGGCGGCGTGCCGTTCACAGGAGGCAGCAGAAGCTCGCTTACGCGCATTTGCTTCGCCGTAATTGCGGTCTAGCGCGGATACTTCCTACAGTTTTGTTAGCTGAAGGTAATTAGCCCTTGTAAAACTCATGATAAAATATAAAATCGCTTACATTATAATCCTTGTTGATAGTTTTACCACTTTTTTTTTTGTTTAATACAAGTGCTATATATTGCCTCTAAGTTTTAGGAAACACGCTTAAATTGAAATCGCGCTTAACTTCATTAGGAATATGTAATGTATGAGTATACAAGGAAACTGTCTAATATTTCAAATTTAATGACACAATGTTGAGCTCATTTTAGGGATTTTCTCAAAGTAAAATCACCTATCTTTACGAAAACCTTTGTATTGTTTTGTCTATTGCATGGTGTCGAACGCGGTAGTTCCACACGGGTCTGGGCAATGAACGGAAACCTGTCAGATTTGAGCGCGATAACCGGCTCGATAGTGTGGGCCGGGACGTCCGATGAACTCGGATCGTGTTGGTCCGATCCGAATCCGTGGAAGAGTTGAATAAGCCGAGCTTAGCATCGATCTTCGATCGGTGATTACGGCCGGCGGCGTTGACGGATGTCAGCTTAACTTGTCTGTCACCCGGCCGGCGCAGACACCCACCACATTAATCTCTATTCTCGCCCGAGCAACACGTGGATTTACGCATCGTCGAAAGTAATTTATATGCTAATGATTTCAACCTTGACGATTTCGTGACTCTAATACGGCTGACATAGACTAAAGCGACGAAGTCCGTCGATTTATATACTAACGGTACACGTACACGATAGATAGGTGTGAATTAATAAAGAGGTTTAAATTTCCCACATTAATTCCGTAATGTACTTATCAACTGCTAAAGTTGGACTGTTATAATGTTATTACGTTTACATTTGAATTACACAATCTTACCAATCAATGGGCGAAATACAAAAAAAAATAATTAAAAAAAATCGATTGTTGTAAATTGTAAGTGATGCTAAAGCATCTTGTGAGTCTTAGTCTTAGGTTCTACCGCCTTTCCTATTTCTGCCGTGAACTTACAAGCAGTGATGGGCTTCGGTTTGAAGGGCCAGGCAGCCGTTCTATTGTAAAACTGAGATATAGAACTCATGTCTCCAGGTTTTATTTATTTATTGCTTAGATGGGTGGACGAGCTCACAGCCCACCTGGTGTTAAGTGGTTACTGGAGCCTATAGACATCTACAACGTTAATGCGCCACACACCTTGAGATATAAGTTCTAAGGTCTCAGTATAGTTACAACGGCTGCCCCACCCTTCAAACCGAAACGCATTACTGCTTCACGGCAGAAATAGGCAGGGTGGTGGTACCTACCCGTGCGGACTCACAAGAGGTCCTACCACCAGTAAAAAGGTGCGTTGCGATGTTTATGCTGTTGCTATCTATGCTCCGGTCATCACTACATACCAGGGAGACCGTGACCTAGTTTCCCCAGCTAAGCAATACCAACAATTAAAAATGGTAAGATCTCTCTCTTAAATTAATATTTACTAATACCAATGTCGCTTGTCAAGAGACAAAAGGCCTCACCGTTGTCCTGATGTTACGAACGAACGCTAAGGCCTTTGTGAGCGCCACAACAATATTACCGGTGTCTTGATAAATAGGAACAACTGTAGGGACCACAATACTAGCCGTAAGCCGATACGCGCGCTATCGACCGCTCGATTAATGACCGAGTCGCCTAAAAGAATGGACCATAATATTTATTATCAGATAGACAGTCGCTACTGGGCAGTTCGTGTCTCCAACCATTATACAATTCTCGCTGCATCGCCTATGCATTAGTCACATCGCGGAGCGCGATATCAATTTATGGATGTAAAACTTTTATTTTATAGATCGTCTTCTTTGTTCGTTGTCCAACATGACAACGTTCGCCGGTGTTTATTTGTTCGAACCCAAAATATATGGCCGTGACGGACGTAACGTGGAATGGTACGGTTATAACACGCCCATATAGATTCTTGTATAAATATCGATTATGATTTAAAAAGCGTTAGACGTTGAGGGAACTAATCAGCTTGGACTGCTTTTATATTATAATAGTTAATGAAACGTTCCGCCCACGGCCGAGAGCCAATTGATCTCGAGCGCGTTAATGGCCGCGTCGAAAGATGTGCGCATGCGCAATCAGACAAGTAATGAGAGTCCCCATACCCTCGATTATAAATTTAAATACGGACTTTTATAGAAATTTTACGTCTCGCCATGATTAGTATTTGGAAAATAGTTAATTTTACTTTAATCATGTGTGGTGAAACTGTTTTGATATATTTTTATTACGTTTTCATCAGTTGGTATGGGATTTCGTAAACTTATCATGTTGTGTTGTAGCTCGACCTCTTCGATACAAGAACGACTTTTTAACACGATTTCATAAGTTGAATTTGTATTTCTGTATCTATATACATTGTAATAGAATATTATAGCGTTACTTCTATCAAATTTAAGACTTTTGTTTGAAAATGAAAACGTGAACAAGTATATAGAACTGTTGACGATACTTTTTTTTTTACTTTGTCCTAAATCCTGACCAGCGCCGCTATGGTAAAAAAGATAATAATTTTTAAACTCTTTTTTGAATTACTATTTGAGTACCAAACATTTCAAATATGACTTAATGATGATGATTGCTGTTTTGAACCCACGTGGCTTCATATGATTATTTCGGTTCATAGTTTTAAAGGAAATTTTGTCATTGACCTTGAGAGTATCTCTTTGGTATAATTGTTACATTATAATTGGTGTTAGACTTCGTATTAGTTAAAATCTTTGCTTAAAAATAGACGGCTTATACTGTTTTTTAAATCTGTTAGTTTGGTGGACTATCTCACGGCGGACCTCGTATTGATTGGTTACCGGAGCCTACAGACATCTACACGATCTTATTTCTTCATCGTGGAAGTCAATCGTGTATATTTTTGAATTACGTATTTCATTAGAAAAATTGGTACCTACCTTATTTAGGCCACGACGACTTCGAACCTGTGAGGGATCAGATTTCTGTGGGTTTAAATGTGTGACTAAAACTATGAATAATCCAAGACAATCTTGACCTTGTCTGACCCCTTCACACAAGGTAATAGTTTAAAAAAATGCAAATTTTGCCTGGGTTGAAACTTAACATAATGCTGTGACCACGAGTTCATTAGGTTTCAGCTTTTTACCTATATTATGATTTAAAAAAAAATCTCAAATAACCCCTATTCCTAATACTAATACATTTAATAATAAACATTTTCTTTTTATTGTCCATTGCTATAACCATTGAAGATCCATGGAAAGATATTCATATCTTAATATACAAAATGAAATACGCTCATAATCTTTGAAGGCTCCAAAGTGTCAGTTACAATAGAACATCGTCGTGTCCGGTTAATATTTATGAACAATGTACTGATCGTAATTCAAACACGTTACATAAGTACAGTTAATAAACTAACTCTCGTTTGTTTCCTAGGTAATAAAATATCTTTGAGCCTATTCACGATATGAACGAAACTCGCCGCGTTTATTATTGAACGTTCCTTTCTATTTAAAGTTCTTGGTTAAAGCTGTACCCGTTGAGATGTGATTAAAAAAATTTATTAAAGTAATTGCATTCTTTCATTTTATGTGAATTTAATTGTTTTTGGCACAGTCACTTATTGTTTATCAAGGCAAATGCGTTCTGTGCACTTGAAGTCAGACAGTCAAGTCTTTAAGCGATAAACAGCGGCTTGGCTCTGCCCCTGGCATTGCTGAAGTTCATGGGCGACGGTAACCACTCACCATCAGGTGGGCCGTATGCTCGTCTGCTTACAAGGGCAATAAAAAAATAAAGCTTTTATTCCAATGTAATAAAGATTATATACACGTTTATAACCTTACATCTCAAGGTCACACACACATTGCATTAATCAACTGTGAGCTCTTCCTCCCTCACAAGAGAATTCAATAAATAAATTTTCAAGTTTGTGGTAGGATTTTTATTAATATGAGTAGATGAATCGATAACTAAACACGTATCGCGTATGCGTTGCATAGACACGTTCAATAACCGACGCGAATCGATGCGCGCCCAGTTCCGAAATAAACAACGGGTTGTTCTTGTTTATTTTTATTAACTCGCTGCTATTGTCTGGTCATAGACATCTCGAATGAACAATCTAATAATACGTATTTGTTGAATCAAATAGGAGCAAACGTAAAAAAAACTACACCGGCATTCAACTAGATATTGTTGATATAACCTATACCACTTTTTGTGCAATAACGTATGATCCTTTTGTGCGCGAAATAGATGCAAAAACTGATTGTAATTCAATTGATACTCGCATCGAAATGATCTGCTCGTTTAAGTAGAATTACGCTTCGATAAGCGCATGTCATCGTGGCAGTAAATCTGTTTTGATATACGAAAATTACTTATTTACGCTTCTTTTTTTTATTGCTTAGATGGGTGGACGAGCTCACAGCCCACCTGGTGTTAAGTGGTTACTAGAGCCCATAGACATCTACAACGTAAATGCGCCACCCACCTTGAGATATAGTTTTAAGGTCTCAGTATGGTTACAACGGCTGCCCCGCCCTTCAAACCGAAACGCGCTGCTGCTTCACGGTAGAAATAGGTGGGGTGGTGTACCTGGCCACGCGGACTCACAAGAGGTTCTACCATCAGTAATTACGCAAATTATAATTTTGCGGGTTTGATTTTTATTGCACGATGTTATTCCTTCACCGTGGAAGTCAATCGTGAACATTTGTTAAGTACGTATTTCATGAGAAAAATTGGTACCCGTCTGTGGGATTCGAACACCGGTGCATCGCTCGATACGAATGCACCGGACGTCTTATCCTTTAGGCCACGACGACATCAACTTGATATACGAAAATTACTTATTTACGCTTACACGTATTGTTCGTTGAGCATTGGTCGCGCTATCGACTATCGTACTACGGCTATCGGCACAATTAGCGGCGATTGGACGCGGTAAAGCATCGACGCGCACGGACGCACTTCCCATAGATAGCCAGCCACCTGCGGCTCTTCGCACTGTCACCGCGACCGGCTTTAATTAACTTTTTGTCTTCCCGCGGACGAACAATCGTCTGGCATTCCGATAGCTACCGGCCTCGTCCACCGACGGATTTAGATAAATAACGTTTTTCTTATCGTTTATGGGAAATTTACTCGCTCCCCGATGCTATTTTGAAATCGATGAAGCATTTTAATCGGCGAGCGTGAATGTCATTAGCTCTATTGACGTTTCTTGTCATTGAGATCGGCATTTGCCTAAGCAATAAGGTAACAGGGGAATTTCAACTTTCCAATTGCCTTTGCCGTTCCGATTTATTTGCTTCATTTTACTTTTAAGACATTTATAATGACAGCGCAGAGTGATTAAACATCTACGTGTATTATTTAGTTGATAATTACGTCTTCAGTTTGTATAATGATTGTTTTGGTTGTGATTGATGTGATGGTGTGAGAGTTCGCGCGGGTAGGTACCACCACCCTGCTTATTTCTGCCGTGAAGCAGTAATGCGTTTCGGTTTGAAGGGTGGGGCAGCCGTTGTAACTATACTTGAGACCTTCGATCTTATATCTCAAGGTGGGTGGCGCATTTACGTTGTAGACGTCTATGGGCTCCAGTAACCACTCAACACCAGGTGGGCTGTGAGCTCGTCCACCCATCTAAGCAATAAAAAAAAAATAAAAAAAAAGATTAGTGATTGGAGCTCATGGTTTCTTTTTTCTTTTTTTTTTATTGCCTTTGTAGGCAGACGAGCATACGGCCCACCTGATGGAAAGTGGTCGCCGTCGCTCATGGACGTCAGCATGCCAGGGGCAGAGCCAAGCCGCTGCCTACAGCTAACCAGCTATCTGCTGGATATCAGAACTTAGCAATATTCACGACGAGGTCAAAGTCCCGATTTTGTTGCAATGACGGATGTTCTAAATTTCAAACCGGAGTATGAATGGTACTATGTATGTGGAATGGAATGGAATGTACTGGCACTAACAAACAATTATATCGAGGGGTGAAAGACTATTATTTTCTTTAAGCGACATTTGGCTCAATACGCGACATTTATCTTTGTAATTAAAGGTGCGTTTTATTTAGTATTAGTATCAACAATTTAATGTTTTTAATTGAGTTTCAATTAAGTATACTCCATTCAAATAGCTGAATAAGTTTGTATGTGATATTTTTTCAAAATTTTAAACTTTAAATGGCTATATTTTGTAAAGTTGAAAAAATGTTGCTTAACCCAAATAGTATGTCACCCATCGATATGGACTACAGTAATAGAAGACGCAAATTTATAAACTTTGTGCATTTTGATTTTATTGTTTACTAGCGACCCGCCCTCGCTTCGCTTAGGGAACTGTAATTTATTATTGATAACAGTATTTCTCCACTATTTAATGGATGTTATTATACATATAAACCTTCCTTTTCAATCACTCTATCTATTAAAAAAACCGCATCAAAATCCGTTGTGTAGTTTTAAAGATTTAAGCATACATAGGGATATAGGGACAGAGAAAGCGACTTTGTTTTTTACTATGTAGTGATTCGAAGGATTATCGTACGTATTATATCTAACTATATCCTAATATCCCTCGACTTTGAGTCGATTACCTTGTGCCACGCACGCACTTGACCGCGGCAGTGCAAGTTCTCACTCAGACTCAACAGACTTGTTTTGCGCTTCTATAATGTGTTTGATAATCGTGGCTTACGAGCTACGTCATCGTCGAGGCTCGTATTATGACTCATCAAAGTTGTCCAAACACAAATGGTTCATTAGATAATATAAACTAGCAACTGCAACACTTATTTGTTCGTATTTTTCAAATTCGGATTCCTCAAATTACGTTATTTTGTGCTTTTTTTTTTAACATGCTTAAATTAGTTTGACCTGTATGTATCTTATCTATTTATGATTATCGATTGATTTGAATTTTTGCACACGACGCCTCAAGGATCGGAATTTCTGTATTGCTAAATATATACAGAAGGGTTAAAACTATTTAATACTTTTTTAATTCTTAGTTTGGTTTGCGATTATTGTGCCTTTATGTCGTTTTTAAATTATATTTTTGATTCAGTTTCGTGATGTTGGTTTATCGGTTTTAATATAAGTTCGATTCTATACTATAGATGGAATTTAAATATATACATATTATGTATGTCTTTTATAAATCATCAAAACATCGTGGATCGAAGTAACACTCCACGTATGTAGCTAATACGTAACTTAGAATTTTCAAATATACATAAATCGTGTGTTCGTGTATCTTGATCGTGAGATATGATGAAGGTTCCCAAATTAGTTGTTTATACAAGTTAATAGCGGGTGAGATATGAGTTTCTTAAATCGTAAAAATTGTGTCCGCCACCCGCGTGTGATGTACGGGATATCTGTTAAATTTAGATATTCTATAAAATTTATTATTATTAGTAGATATATACTAATGAAATGCGACATTGGTAGTGTAATTATCGTAAGTTAAGATCTAAACTACACATATTTGTAGAAAACATTGGCCCGACACCTCGATGCAACTATGTGCGAAATATTCTCTGAATTGTAATACTAATGTTTTCATTTAATATCGATCCTTATACATTGTCCGATGCTTTATGTTTAATTTCACTTCTTTTGTCGAGTCTGTATCGCCATAAAACCATAATATATATGTGGTGCTTAATAGTTATATCACCGAATACCAGCCATATAAACATTCTTATGCAAATCGAAAGGAATGAAGACCAACAAAAAGAGTGATTAATCGAAGTCAAAAGTAAATCAGGGTTGCGGGGGCGTTTGGTAGGCAGCGGCTTGGCTCTGCCCCTGGCATTGCTGACGTCCATGAGCGACGGTAACCACTTACCATCAGGTGGGCCGTGTGCTCGTCTGCCTACAAAGACAATAAAAAAAAAAACTATTCGCTCTCTGCCTCTTTTTATTTGTTCTTTGTTAACCCTCAATAGTGGTATAAAAGCACATTTTACAGATTTCTCTATCAGAACGTCTCATATTTATTGTCGATCGCGATTACAATTCGAAATGAATTTGTCAGAAATTCACACGTCATTAGTCAGCTAATATTCAAACTATCTAGTAAAAATGGTTTTACTTCTTACATCAAACGGATTTGTAATATGCGCTAGTTTAATTTTAATGCCGAATGAATATCTTCTCAGTCGTTAGCTTACGATATGGGTCATATATGAATTTGCCTGATTCAATTTTATCTAAATATTTTTATCTATTCACTTGCTCTTAACAGAAAAGTTCAGCGTTTATCTTGTTTTGAGTAGTACTTCGCTACCTAAAGACATCACAAAATAAACGCCGCCGTCTGCTTTGAGACTGGTGGTGGGTGGTTTACTTACTGGTGGTAAGACCTCTTGTGAGTCCGCACGGGTAGGTACCACCACCCCGCCTATTTCTGCCGTCAAGCACTAATGCGTTTCGGTTTGTAGGGTGGGGCAGCCGTTGTAACTATACTGAGACTTTAGAACTTATATCTCAAGGTGGGCGGCGCATTTATGTTCTAGATGTCTATGGATCCAGTAACCATTTAATATTATAAGGTGGGCTGTGAGCTCGTCGACCCATCTAAGCAATAAATAAAAAAAGACAAGAAGTGATTTTTAATCTCTTTCAATTGAAGATAATAATATAAACTAAAGCAATATTTTTAGGCATTTAAAAAAAAAACATTTCTTATGTTGTCATATTTGTTTTAAAGTTTTTAATACAATTCTAATAGAAGTTGGAAAGTTTTCGTAATGTTTTAAAAATTTCAATTAAATACTTCTGAAGCTCCTTCTTTATGGCTCAGGTCGAGCGGAGGGCGTTTAATTGCCTAAATAAATATCTTATTGATTTACAACTCGTGTAGTTTTAAATTCGTTTCGTGTCCAATTTTAATGTGGTAAATCGCATTTTATATATCGATGTGTTTTGTCTTTTGGCTCGCGTATTACGGTATCACAATGATTATGTCGTAGGACTGATTTTTTTTATTATTATACTGAAGTACGATCATTTACGACGTACCTTCGTCTGTATTAAGTTTTATGAGGCTCTGTTAAATAGTATATAGTACATGTTTAGTTGTTGTTGTTGTTTTTTTTATTATTTTTTTGGTCAGGAGGAAATCGCCGGACTCCCCCCCTCCACTGGGGATGGAGGGCGGGGCATGTCGGAGTCGAACCGACTAAAACCTCCTGTCGCTCTACAACCCACGTCCGAGCCTCGCATGAGACAGAACTCGTGAAAAGGCAAGGGGAGGAGAGTGAAGCGTTTAGTGAGGAGCACATCTCTCCCATCAATCACCCTTTAGTTGATGTTGGAATACTTTATAGTACGTTTTGCAGTTTTGATGTAATATGATCATATGTGTCTCATTTTGATTCAACTACTCTGTTCGATTGCGTTAATGCGTATGTTCACTGTAATCGGTTCAGTTCTTCATTTAATTATTGTTTTTGTTTTTGTACAAACGAATTTTTAAAACTGTTGTGTTATCATCGCCTTAATACCACTTTCATATTTTAATGGGTGTAAGTTGAACGAGTGCACTGCTCACCTGGTGCTAATTGGTACCGGAACTCGGTTTTTTTATATTACCGTTGTTAGCAGACGAGCATACGGCCCACATGATGGTGAGCGGTTACTGTCGCCCATGGACTTCAGCAATGCCAGGGGCAGAGCCAAGCCGCTGCCTACCGCTTAATACTGACATCACAATGTGAATGCCACCTTGGCATATGTGGTCTAAGTTTCAACTGTACAGTATAAAGTTTGTGTCAGACTTTCCAACTGGAACACATGACTGCTTCACGGTAGAAATAGGCAGGGTATGTAGCTAGCCGTGTAGGCTTACAATACGTCCTACGACTGATTCGTAATTTATTATCTATATTTAAATTATACTGGAAATGATTACTGACATTAGCTAGTAAACTAACTGCGTCCCATACTTGAAAAAATATGGGCAGCCGATTTAAGTAGGCCCTAAAACTCACATCTCAGGTGCGCGGCCACATTTTTCGTAATTGGAAGCCGATAAGATATTTTAACTTTGAATAAATATTCGATCAATGTAAAGAGAAAGTGTTCTTAGGTGATTAGACAATTTTCAGCTTAATTCGTCTCCCTCAATCGCCGCGATTTCCACGAATAGCGTTGGAAACGTTTTATTGTGAGGAAATCCATTATATGGAGTTAAATGGAAATGTTTTCTTTGTATCTCAATCACATAAACTTAGTACTTGACTGCAAATAGACCAATAAAACACGAATCTTGGATCTTCGTAGTTTGTGCCTCTAAATTGAGCAAGGTATTGGTATCGATTAAAATTTACAGCCTCACACTGACGTGTAGTGTTTTAAAACTAATGATGCTATTCTGATGATTCCCTTTAAGGTCGTGTTCCAATTAAGCTGATTTGATATGTACAATACATTTTTTTTTTATTGCTTAGATGGGTGGACGAGTTCACAGCCCACCTGGTGTTATGTGGTTACTGGAGCCCAAAGACATCTACAACGTAAATGCGCCACCCACCTTGAGATATAAGTTCTAAGGTCTCATGTATAGTTACAACGGCTGCCCCATCCTTCAAACCGAAACGCATTACTGCTTCACGGCAGAAATAGGCAGGGTGGTGGTATCTACCCGCGCGGACTCACAAGAGGTCCTCCCACCAGTAAAAAACGTTCTTGTTTCGTCCTAATAGGCAGATGAGTCAACGTCCTACCAATTGACAAGTGTCCACCGTCGCCCATGGCCACAAGAAAAACATGTACGTTGATTTTCGGAGACGGTAAGGTTTGTTGTAAGCTCGTACCGAAATATACCTCGATCCTGCCCATTCTTGTTATGAAGCATGCCTTCCCATCTCAAGCTTGGGGCAGCCAATACATCTTAAGATCGGTAGTGGCGTTCACGTTGTGATATCTATGGGCTACAAACTACATTTGACTATAGAAATCGACCATTATCAGGTAGGTCTTCAATTTGTTTGACTTCAAAAAATAACTAGATACTAATATTTTATATAACGATTTATTGTACTGTATTGGATTAAGAGTCAGACGATAGTCGTATTTAAAAGAATTTACAATAAAACAAAAATGACTGTTATTTACTTAGCTTTTACGATTTATAATGGCGGTCATTTAATTTTATTTAGCATTTAAACTAAATATCTACAAAAGTAAAATAAACACAAAGAAGCCATCTGTCTTCAGTGGAGTACGTAAAGTGTGATTGGTTTTTGCAAAACTGTTGTCTACAAAGCTTTCCAATCAGCTTGCAAACGCCTTAGCGGGCAAACTCTCGGAACAGCATTAACAAGCTTCGCAAGATCCTGTTCTTCGTGTCACATTTGATTCGTCTTGTCGCGGAGAAAGAGATGGAGATGCAATCACCACAAACAAGATGACTGCTCTCCTCAGAATTTTATTTTGGACGCTCCATTATCGTTTGATGTGCGGTTAGACATATAACTATGCAAATTCAATAAGAATAAGAAACTTTATGAGCTAATTACTATCTGTCAATAGTCTTCTTATTCTGCTATAGATACAATTGATTGACAAAAAATGTTAAAAAAAATGTTAAAAAATATTTTTTATGTGATACTTACTCTGTCAGACTCATATGGCTTTGGCAGATGGTTAGCCACGGGCCTTCTAGCTCCTGTCACTGGTTTATTACGCTTTTTTTTAAGTACTTGGCTCTGTTTTCATGCTCCAGATGCCGTTTTTCTTAAAGACGCCTGCTTAATTGCACACTTAAGATGGTGCGAGTGCTTCTACGGTATCTTGTGTCTGACATGTGCCCCCGAGATAAGTTACACTTACGCAAGGCGGCTATTGGCGGTGAACTTTGCTATTTTTGTACAACGTTAAGTCCTCTTAAATAGTTTTGAATATAATTCGAACCCCACTGTTGTACATTCCATCGCGTTCTAGGGGCAACATTACCCAAGTCATACGCTCAACGAGCTTTAGACTCGGTTAAGCTAGACGGAATAGCTATTCCGAAATTTCAGCAGCGCATATGCAAATGTCAGCTCTCGACACTGATTGTACGAGTGGCATGGGGAAAATTCATACATTTACATTGAATTCTCCGAAATTGGTTCCCGGCTACGTACTGTAAATATGAGCGTCAGTGTCACGTGCGCGTTTTCTGTTGCTGATGTTTATTTTTATCCAGTAAATTTGGTAATTTTTAATGTTCGATGATTTACCGAAAATAATTTAAATGTGGTTAATTAGATCAAATGTACAACATATTATTAGTTCTCGTACAAATAATGCATTAGGAGTTTAATCAGAATAGGTTTTATCGCTGTTGGTCAAAGAAACCACGTTAGTAAGTGGATTAACTAATCGAATGATTGTTTACATGAGTTTGTTCCGGCAACAGCCGCAGTCCCGCGTATAATGAAGGCTGGCCACATTAATTACTGTTTTAGTACCAGTTTTATGTGTTCGCCTTATCGACTCATGTGAGATTACGTGTTCAGCCTTATTACTTTTGTTTTTCTGTTTTTGATGACTCAATCTTACTGTGAAATTTCAGTGTAACAGGTATGTATTAAACTAATCGGAATAAATACTTTTTTTTTCCATTATATTTATATATGATAGCTTTGAGTTTGATAATAGGGATAATGGGAGTCGGATATCGCTTTTGCTTTCTATATTTCTTTCTGATTAAAATGTTTCGAGAAACACTATAAAGATAATTGTATTCAGGCTTAGCTCAACGCGACCGAATCGACAGTACTCTTAGGAGTTGTTAGTCCACTTACATTGACTTTCGATCTTAATTTAATTAACAAACAAAAATTTGTTACACAAAAATGAACCGGAAATATTATTTCCGGAGAAACCGAAAAAAAATATGTTTGGCCAAAATTAATAATATAACATTCTTAAATTTACTTTGTTATTCACAAAACACAAGAATATTACATACGAAAGTAATGGGTGATTCGGGGAACTGGATGTGATTCTGGAGCCTGGTGCGACCTTTAGCAAAGTTTGCGTTTCAAGTCCTTTCTTTCACGCACACACAGATCATGAAATGAAGCTCCCTATATATACGTATACCCTATATGAATACTATTGATTGTTTTAAATTAAAATTTAATTGCTTTGAGGGTTCAGGAGAAGATTTACGGCCGGCGCGCTTGTCTGTTCCTTAGATATTTTTATGTTCTTAGTTATCAATGACTCCCTCAATAGATTACTGAAAAAAATATATTTTGGTCCCGTACATAAAATGTTCGAAGAGCAATTATCCAATATTCATTTCTATTCCAAAGTAACTTATTTATTACTAGACTTAAATGTATTTCTACTGTGTACATTTCAGATTCAAATCAAATGATTAATAAAATTGTCTCCACTAGACGAAAATTGATCGTTTATACAATAACGAAATTGAATTCAGTCTTTAATGGATAGCTATTGACAGACACACTATGAACTACTCGAGTAATGTAAATAAATTAGACATAATTCGATTATCTTGCTCAGACTTGTGTCATTGATATTTCAAGCATCTAAGAAACCAAACTTGTTAATTTAACAGTATCACATTACTCGAATTGACACTTGGCAATCATCGATTTAAATGTTAATCTATTTGTCGGGCGGTATTAGCAGTTTGTTATTTTTATTAGACGAATCGTATTGAGTGTCGTGAACCTGTCGGCTAGTGCTGGGAAATAAACATGAATGAATGAGAGTTTTTGTTGACTTCTCAGTGCATTTCCGGCGTGGAGCAGGTCGGTCGCTTGGACATGACGCGTGGAGAATCGTTGTACGCGTTGGATCGAAGAGACTCGCGTACCTGATCCCTCTTAGGGTTGAGACACTCCTTTATAATTGATCCACTTATCGTCATTAAATACCGGTCGTTAAAAGCTCCATAAAAATCATCTTTGAATTCCTCGAATACATTTTAACTATTTATCAGAATGTCTATGATAAAAAACTATGTAATGGCTATCGCTGAGAAAATATGAATACATTTTGAATTGTACATACTAACAATAAAATGGTTGTATTCGATTAATAATCTTGCCATTATACAAGAATAAATTTAACAACCCTAATACTATAAAGTGTCCTAGACACGCTTCACTGATTCACATTGAGTAAAACCCAAAATAGCCGATCACCATGAGATTGTTTTCTGACTTGGACAATGTGAATGGCCTTGGAAACTACATCACCGGTTGTTTTAAACGCGCCTACGTTAACGCCAGATTGAAATAGATCAATAATATCAAAAAGTTAGTGTAACGTCAAAAGCGTCGTGCGTTTTCTTTGAGTCACAACAAAGTCGTGTAGACGCGATAAAAAAAATAGCAGAACATTACTAAAATGTTCACGTAGAGTATTGATCGTCGTCGCTGGTCGTATGCGTTCGTGAGATGAAAAAACACTAAGACGAAGCAACAGGTAGACGTCCAATTAGAGGAGGCCCTTACTTGAGCGGTTGACGCGCGGCAACACCAGCTTTGACGGGTTCGACAAAAACACGAACCCCGTTTCGTTTGCCGACACTGTACTAGCACTTTTTGCGCCGCGAACTTGTCGCGCTACACTTTGACTTTCGCGACCTCCGTGTTACGTGATTGCGCGTAGTTCAAAAACTGGTTGTATTCAAAATTCTTCCTATGTATTTTGTTATACGTTACCATCGCACCGCCCGCCACCGGAGTAGAGTTCATCCATACTATCTGGAGCCACTGCGTTCATCCGCAGTGCGTTTCCAGAGATCTTTTTTTCCACGTACCATGCGCCTTTGGAATGAGCTCCCCTCCACGGTGTTTCCCGAGCGCTATGACATATCCTTCTTCAAACGAGGCTTGTGGAGAGTACTTAACGGCAGGCAGCGGCTTGGCTCTGCCCCTGGCATTGCTGAAATCTATGGGCGACGGTAACCACTCACCATCAGGTGGGCCGTATGCTCGTCTGCCTACAAGGGTAATAAAACGTGAAAATAGAATACGACTCGTCTGTAACTATACTGAGACCTCAGCACTTGTATCTCGAGGTGGTTTTTTATTTTATTTTTTCCTACCTAAGCTGATAGCCTTGAGAGGCTATGTCAGCGTAACCCTAACTTATGGGTAGTGGGTGTGAACTTATATCTCATTTACGTTGTAGATGTCTATGGGCTCCAGTAACCACTTAACAACCGGGTGGGCTGTGAGCTCATCCACCTATCGAAGCAATAAAATAAAAATATTTTACGCTATTTAATTATGTTGCTAGTTATTTTTATATATGCCATGACAGTCTAAAGCTTGTGAGTTTAACTGTTAGTCAGTAATTTCTGGAATATATTGATGATACTTATAATCCAGAACGAATTGCGAAACCTTATTTATGACTTCGGGATTCCTAAGATCTTTTCGAGTAATAAATGATGCATTAAATGTAACATTCTCGATGAATGACTGAATTATTATTTGGTAATCATAAATAAGGAGTGATGCGACAATTTTCATCGTTGTTATTTTATACTTTTTGAAATTATTTCTCAGAATGACCAAGTAATAAATTTGCTTACGCCGTCAATAATTGAGATGTTAATATATTCGAGATAGTCTTTGCCGTCTTTTATTACGTTTGAAGTAAGCCGCGGGATCAGGTTTATGTAACAAATACATAAATGTACAAAGGCATATATGTTTATTTTTGAAAATAAAATTTCAACGGTTTCTTATCTGTACTTACTATATGTAGTTTTCTTTCAATTTACTGGTTGGTGGTAGGACGTCTTGTGAGTCTGCACGGGTAGGTATCACCGCCCTGCCGTGAAGCAGTTATGCGTTTCGATTTGAAGAATGGGGCAGCCGTTGTACTGTAAAAGCTGAGACTTAGAACTCACGCCTCAAGGTGGGTGGCGGCATTTATGTTGTAGATGTCTATGGACTCCGTTAACCACAAATCCGGTTACCATCCATAGAAGCAATAAAAAAGTAGTAATTTCGAACCAAGCGCGAGTGATTTTTATTATTAGAGTGTGGCTGTTTCTCTGGGCAAAAAAGGTTCTCTTTGTGTCTTAAAGTCTAATGGAAATTTGTAAAACGCTATAGAGTTGTATGTGAGAGCAGATTAGGAAGACAATATTACATAATTCTGACTTGTTTAGAAAATAGCTCATTGTGGTTATCAAGAAGAGTAATAATCATAAAGCAAAAGATTATAAATTTTTAATATAGGTAGGTAATTAACTTTGTCCAAAAGTAATATTTTACTAATAATACATCAAGGATAACATGAAGAATGTTAATGAAAGCGTTTTAAGGAAAAACGCAATAAAACCAAATCGATTAATCGGCAACTGCGTTGAACACGATTGTCTTGGAAATGTCGTACGTTGTGCGAACGAATGCATCAGATTCCGGTAACGGAATTTTAATTCACAATTTGTCTCCCAATTTCTTGACTTTGCTCGGAACGCGAACGGTAATGGGAAGGCATGCGGTGTAACAGTCGCACGATCTTTTCGGAACTGTGCTCTTGAAAATAATTCGAAATGAAAACATTTTTAAATTTATTATTATCTATTATGTTGGAATTTTGAAATCAAATGATTTATTATTTAATGCTAATAATTAAACAACACTTTTTTTTTATTGCTTAGATGTGTGGACGAGCTCAAGCTCACCTGGTGTCAAGTGGTTACTGGAACATCTACAACGTAAATGCGCCACACACCTTGAAATATAAGTTCTAAGGCCTCAGTATAGTTACAACGGCTGCCCCACCCTTTAAACCGAAACGCATTACTGCTTCACGGCAGAAATAGGCGGGGCGGTGGTACCTACCCGTGCGGACTCACAAGAGGTCCTATCATCAGTAACAACTACCTTGTTAAGTAAAACAAATTTACCTTTCACCTACCTTCCGAACATACCATTAGATTGGCAATTTCTCACTAAACCGTATTAGCTACCAACGCTGTATGTAGGTTTAGAGGGCCAACGTAATTCAGTAACGCGCCTCAAAGTCCTGTTAGGGCATCGGACGACCGTATGATGCAGTTTTAATGACATGATCCGGATACCACAGACTCGATTAACCTGGCTACTGGCAGTTTCCTATCTTCACGACTTCTCGTATGATATTGAGTGAGAAAGGCTGTAACATTAACGACGTCATATAAGAAACTAGCTTCACGATGTAATTACGATATTTTAAAGTCGGCATCAATATTTTTAGTTACTGAGCTTTTCAGTTTATTCGCCATTACTTTCGTACGTAGAGTATTATCATATGTATTGCTTATTTGTTTTTTAACAAATCTAGTTTTTTTATCGCCCAAAATGACTACTTTTATGTGTACAAAAAAAAAGCATACACATATAAAACGAGTTAAAATCATTAAATTTTCTTGGAGTAAAAACAAATACAGAGCTACTAAACATATTAAATACTCTTCTTTAATACTGTTTACAAAAACAGAACTACATTATAGGAAATACTTGTAGATGAGCGTAACGTTAGCACGCACGGGTAAGTACCGCTATACCTAATACTGCCGCTAATCCGTCATGTGTTCGGGCTTCAAAGGTAAGATTGCCTTTAGCTATCATAGAGTACAATTGAGACTTAAATTTAAGTTTCGCGGTGGGTGGCGGTACTCACCTTGTGGTATCTATGGGCTCTTCTAACCACTCAACAGTAGGTGGGCGTGAGGTCGTATACAATGCAGCAATGAAGAAAGATAAATATAGGTAAAATATGTTTTGATGATTCCTTGTAAGTTATCAATCATGTTACGCCAGGAATAGAGCAGATACAGCACCAACGAACGCAATATTGATAAGATTATCACGGGTTTTTACATTCGATGTCTGATTCGGACTGTCCATATATACTTTTTGGCCCCGTATGTATGTGTGCTTCTTACATTATATGTTACAAATTTATAATTTGCGTAATCACTGGTGGTAGGACCTCTTGTGAGTCCGCACGGGTAGGTACCACCGCCCTGCCTATTTCTGCCGTGAAGCAGTAATGCGTTTCGATTTGAAGAGTGGGGCAGCCGTTGTAACTATACTTGAGACGTTAGAACTTATATCTCAAGGTGGGTGGTGCATTTACGTTGTAGATGTCTATGGGCTCCAGGAACCACTTAACACCAGGTGGACTGGGAGCTCGTCCACTCATCTAAGCAATAAAAAAAATACTATTTCAGAAATTTCTAGATGGTTTTCTAGATGGTAGATTTCTAGATATTGAATGTACAACGTTTTTAACGCGCCTTTACTAGCTTAAACTGTATCTTCATATGTAACGGAGTACTTAACTTAATCTTCACTAACTTCCAGACTTCCAACTATAATTGGATTTCTCCATTTGATCAACACGATACAAAACGTAATTATTTTAATTTTGTTGTTGGCTTGTTGTTAAACGTATTTTACGTCCTTTTTTTAATTTTTAAACCATACATTATTATTCGATAGTCGTCGCCTTAGCACATACATTTCGAATTTCGCGTTACGTCAAAATTACCTGAAGAATCGAAACCATGGGGAATGTGAACGAGATCATGAACGTGTTACAGATACTGTCTCGATTCTATTGGTGTATTCTTTTAAAGCAAACACCGTAAATATGTTAAATTTGTATAATTGTATGAATGGACGCGTGTCGTAAAACCTCAGAGAAGTTTACACATTGCGTGGGATGGCCCTTATGCTGTTTTTATGTGTACTATAACAAAAAAATTAGTACCGTATCACCCGTTTTTTTTACTTCTCCAGTAGCCGAATAAAGAAATACACGGCTATTAAATAGAATGACACGTTTATACGTGTAATATTTCAAGATTCTACTTTATAGTTGGTAGATTTACTATTCCCGTAGGTTAATTTATTTCAGTTTGCATCGTGATTTGCATATTATTATTACACTATTTCAAATAAATAATAAAGGTATGGGAAATGCTTCAACATGGGAAATAAAAGACAACTTTTATTGAGTGCTTCCTAAAATCTTAAATTACATTAATTGTCTTGGGATACATATTTATTTATAAGTTTCATATATTTTAGTTATGTCATAGTAAAACCAAACTAATAATAGTTTTATAGGAAATGACAAAGAAAATGTTTTTGTACCGAGGTGGTGTACTGATGGTCAGATGTCAATGCTGCAGTTGTTTTGCTGCAAGTCATCAGTTTATTAAAATTTACGTAGAGTATATCTACCGACTTAGAGAGGGTGTGATTTAGCTCGACTTGCGTAATATTTACAACCTTATCTTGTGAATTTGGTAAACGCGATCCAGGCTTTTGATGGATTGCTGTTATTCTACTATGGCTACCGCTAGTAAAATGCGCTACATCTTTAGATCTCTTTTCATTAGCGTTATTGATACAGACTTAAAAATTAAACAAGTAATCAGTAATCACGTTCATTAACTTATTATATATACCAAAAAGTCGAAATATCTGAAAGATGCTACAAAAATATGCACGATGTTCACACACAATTTATATGAACAAATTATTAATATAATTTACGGGTAAATCGTAAGCTGTATGAAAATGAGCGTGTTAACGAGGCAGAAACGAGTGAGACTAGCATGACCTCGGGATCAAGCGCGTGCCTCGAGCAATAACTGACAAATGTAGGCGACAAACACGATCTAGCACGGGCCTTGAAATTCTAAATTGGACATTGGGATTTTTTTATTTATTTATTGCTTATATGGTTGGACGAGCTCACAGCCCACCTGGTGTTAAGGGGTTACTGGAGCCCATAGACATCCACAACGTAAATGCGCCACCCATCTTGAGATCTAAGTTCTAAGGTCTCAGGTATAGTTACAACGGCTGCCCCACCCTTCAAACCGAAACGCATTACTGCTTCACGGCAGAAATAGGCAGGGTGGTGGTACCCACCCGCGCGGACTCACAAGAGGTCCTACCACCAGTAAAAATCCATCCATCCATATCCACTTCAAGAAACTGTAATGCACCATTTTTAGAGGTTAATGATTTTTGGTTTCGCTCATTAATTAATTTATCAAAGCTTCTAAACTAATAGTATATTGGTTGCGCTAATTTCCCACAAAATAGTTTTCGCTTTCATTTCGTAATTATCTAAAGCGTAACCTCAACGTAATTGATTCCTGTTTCATTTTCGGTATGCTAGAAAAGTATTTTTACTTTTTCGACTTTCAGTTTTGTAGTTTTTTTTTTCTGGCTAAAGATCTCGAAACGTGACGTTATCAACGCGACGACAGCAATCGAAGTTTTTGCTCTTATCAAGAAACGGTTATTGACGGTCTCGCTTAAAAACACGCCCGTAAAGTTTACTGTTAAAATCAGCTAATACCTAAATCATAACGAATTGTGAAGTGTTGATCGTTCACGGATTTTACCAAACAAACGTAATACTGGTTTGCGCTTATTGCCTTGCATTAAACACGGTCAGCTGTAATTGCTCCCTCGAACGAATCGTTTATCATATAAGAAGATTGAAATCGCCCCGAGCTAGGATTTATCGTATTCTAATTTAAGCTTTGTTACATAAACATGTTATGCGGATTTAACGTATGCTTAGAGTTATAAATTATACGACTGTTAACGAGTCACATTCATGGACAAATGTGCACGAAATTCACTTTACAAATTAAGAAAACTGGTTTTGTTACGTTTGGCCTTATACCATCCGGCAAATATTGAAATTGTGATTGTCGTTCAGCTTGTTTAAACGATTGCTGTATTAATTAGTAGATAGTCATTGGTATGCAATCAGCTTCAGAATTATAATAATCTATTTTAGATGCGATGAATTCGTTTTTAATTTGTTCTGTTGCTGGCTGTTGCTCATTAATAGTACTATAAATTAGTCGACATTTTGAATCTGACGTGTAGACAAAAATAAAAATAATTTTCATTAAGTCTGCATTAAACATACGCGTTGTTGTAGGGACGATGAGGTGAGGCGATGAAACCCAAGGCAGCGTACAATAAATCAACCGGGTAAGACTGTATTTCTTTCGTAATCAGCTCATATCGGTTCTCGCGGTTGCGGCCGCCTAATTATTGTCGACTTTACGATCGACCTAACGAGTTTTCACTTGGAGCCAATCACGATTTTACGGCGGAGCCTGACCACATATTTTGAGATTCTTAATCGTTATTATTAAAAATTATATATAACCGTATGTTTTCAAAATAGTCTTGGTGTAGTTTACCGCCAAGCTTAAGGGATTTTTTTTCTGCAAATTAGTGCAAGTTATGTTAGATGTTTAAATCGTCATGACATAAGCCTGTACGTATCTGTATGTGTAGAAATAATCCAGTTACGTGAATCAATAAAAGCAACGGAGACAGGTGCTGGTGGTGGCGATGACGCGATAACATTAAGCATCGCGATCGAATATTTAAATTTTAGTGTTCGTTTAGTGGTTGAAATTCGAACAAAATCACTGGCAACTCACGAATTATATTCATTTTATCACATTTTCCCTTATGTTTTATTGTTGATTTTTTTTCTTGTAAATTTGAGGAAAATTAAGGCGAAGATATAGTCTATATAAATAGTGTCTAATCAGAAATAAGCAGTTGATGTATGTATGGACTGTTTTTGTCTTTAGTTTCATTATATGTATATATGTAATTGTAAATTAAAATACTGATCAAGTATTTACACAACATAAATCATCACATATTGGTGCCCAATGTTACACAGACATAAATTAGAGAATCTAATTATTCGTAATTACAGCATCTTGTTACCATAAACAGTTATTTTACGTGATCAAGCAATTAAGTATGTTAAATAAATTTCGATCATGTATAGTCTATTTGCATATTACAAACGTAACATTGACCAAATCTCATCAGTTTGTCTCTACAACGTATCGACTATTCCCTTATTTACGATCGTATCTCTTTAGTATGTGGGTTATTCTTGTTCCACGTCGGCGACTCAATGTTTAGGAATCTGACTGTCTTATCTAAGATATTAACATATTGATTATGCTTCCCGTATTGATGTGCGACATACGCTAGTGTGCTACGTCCGTTGGACCCCTTCGAGTCTCGAACTAGTTTGTACTGAATAGTGTTGCGCCTAACAAGTTCCATAAAAATAAGTTACAACACCGTAAATACACCTTTACGATAGGTCGTATCCATTAGATGCACGCTCCATATGGTATACTCGATTCCTGGACTTTATTATAAATTATAAGCTCGTGAAATGCTCTGACTAGGAAATTGCCTTCTACGGAATTTAAAATTAATAAAGGTTATATCGCAACGGATTTTGCTGAGTTTTGTATGTAAATTTAGGTGCATATTTCTTGTTATTTGTTTGTAATTGATAATGTGATATGTGGATAAAATAAATTACAGTTTATTGTAGCAGAACTTTAACGATCATATTCTCTCCAGCCCTTGTAATCCGTGAGTAGAATTTGTATTCTTACCCTTTTTTTAATACTTCTTAGAATCTCTCGAATTTCTCCCCCTACTTAAGTTCTACCTTAAATATTCGATGATACAAAATTATATTTATTATAAACATGTACGTGTGAGTACTACTGTCATATATTGGATTTCAATGTGATATCGGTAAGTGGATCGCGGTGTTCACGTTGCTGTGGACCACGGACAACGGTATTCGCCTAAAATGCGTTGAGCTGTGCGATTTTCTATACGTACTTCATTAAAATAAATAAGAATCAAAACACCACTCTTGATTCTGTAAAAAAAAATCCGTGTCAAGAAAACGAATGAAACGTATTAGCCAAGTACTTACTTAGCATCACTAGTGATCGTTTGAGACTCGCATCAACTTGATCAAGTTATCTTGGAATCTTAACACGAAAGCAGATCCGAGGTTGATAAATTCCCGTGGATACTAAACGCAGAGGTGTCTCGGGTATTAGGAGCGTAAGCAATTTGTCAACTTCGATGTATACCACACTAATAACGGTATATTATTAAAAAAAACATTTCCGAATTCTTGTGAATCGTATATTGCTAGAGGCGGTCGATATTTTAACGGTCGATAGTAATGGCACCAAAAGAAACGATTCATTAGAATTTTATAACGTAAAAATGAATTATTAGTTAATTTACTTTGCTTTGAAATATTACTTTATTGTGATATCAGAACAGTTTACATAAGCAAACGAGATGCGGTTAGATAAGTATTTCGGTAATTGAAATTTATTTCTTGCGTTTCTTGCTTTCGGATCTAGTTATGTAGTCTGGATAATATGTATTTTTGAAATCATTGTGTTTGTTTACCTTATTAGGTTTTATACCACAGTACCAGTTCCTGGTAATGTAATATAAGGCAGGAATCATATTTGTTCTTGTTATCACACCCATTTGATACTTATCCTTGCTCACATTCATCTCAATTACTCGACACGAGGAAAACGTTTAAATATACTTCTCTTTTATTTGTTTGACGGGGCTCATTATTTTCTGCCGGCAAATTTCTTGGTGTCGGGCTTTTAACAATTTATGAAGCGATCAGTGTTTATTTCTGAAACAATTATTTATTTTGTATCGAACGCAGCGTTAGTAATTGTTTTGGTGGTTGTTTAATATTCATTGATCTCGTCTCACGATTTGTTAACGTCGGTGAGTGTAGGCGCCAAGACAGAGAGTGGTCAAATTAAGAGGCACCTTTGGTTGGGCCTCGTTGCGTGCAGTCCCGCGATGTTGTAGTCGCGTCGCGTCGGTTAGCTGAGACTGAGATCCGGTTTGACACTCCCTGGAGCTTCATGAGGTGTGAATGTGCGGCCCGATGCACTTGTTACGACTCGCATACTGTGACAATTTCAAGCAAGTTACTTCATAATAGGTGGCTTCTAGAACCGCGCACGCTAAGTGAATAACTTGTCTCGTCCAGTTTCTCCGATGCGTTGAAACATGATTAGCAAATTCCATATATGAATTACAGAGAGGATGAATAGAATTTTGAAAAGTTCACCTATGATTATTTTATTATAAATAATTTACCAGTTATTTTGTATTTAGTTATGCTTGATTCGGATGGTCTCAATGTTGGTAGCTGTCAAAGATTGTCGTGAACCTGAACATGAAGGCTACCGGCGTGAAATTTATAATTTCGTTAGATTCGGTTTGATTTGGTTTGTAAACGTGTTGCACATGAACAATTCGTATCAGAATAGTTGCTTGCTGTGAATAATAGTTTGATTAAAGTATGCATTAGATTGAAGTTACATTCATTTGGTTTTCTCGTTTTGAAATTTTACGCCTTCAGAAATATTTTGAATAAATTAATCGTTCAACTGGAACGAAACGTAAATGGATACGAAATTCAGCCATCGGAATTACAATTGTTGTATTCGTATGAGCGGAAACTTTTTGTACTGTAGTGGAAAGAATTCGAATTAATTTAAATTACTTTAGACAAATGCACAAAAGTATAGCCGGGAGGAGGCGGGACTAATTAAAAGTTCTCTGCTCTGTACTAATAATTCGTTTGACTGTCAAAGTTTTCCGTCGTTAATTTTAATTAAAGAAAACGCGGAGCCGAGTTTGTAACAATATTAAAGCATTGAAATTGGTGATCCGCTAAACTTCGACATTCTGTTCGCGGATGACCGTCCATTCGTTTTAATTAACCCTTCCGTGGCCCTCGTCTGCCTCCCCGCTATTAGGAAAGTCGGATTTTTTCGTGAAACCAAGCAATTCGAGTGATAAATCAATTTGTAAACGACCCTCTCTAATAAACTGAGGACGTTTTATCATTTAATAAAACTTGTGCAATAAGCAAAACTATTGTAGGAATATCTAGCTACTTTGCTGAACTGCTCACAAGATAACGATTGATAAGAAAATAGTACGTGTTGCTAAATATTTAGATATTTAAATGAATGGTTGTATTTATATATTTCTTATACATTTTCTATTAAATTCACGGAGTACATTCTATTTTACTCTGGTATGCTTCGCTGTTTTTTGTTTTTTATTGCTTAGATGGGTAGACGAGACGAGCTCACAGCCCACCTGGTGTTAAGTGGTTACTGGAGCCCATAGACATCTACAACGTAAATGTGCCACCCACCTTGAGTTATACCTTGAGATACCACCTTGAGATATGAGTTCTAAGGTCTCAGTATAGTTACAACGGCTACCCCACCCTTCAAACCGAAACGCATTACTGCTTCACGGCAGAAATAGGCGGGGTGGTGGTACCTACCCGTGCGGACTCACAAGAGATCCTACCACCAGTAATGCTTCACGGCAGAAAGAGGCGGGGTGGTGGTTGGTACCTACCCGTGCGGACTCACAAGAGGTCCTACTACTAGTAAATTTGCTGTGATTTGCCGATATGTTAAGTTGACATGCGCGTTGTGTATCGCGTATCCCAATAGGCAGGGTGACGGTCACCCTGCTTATTTCTAAAGCGAAGTACTCAAGCCTTTTGATTTGGAAGTTGGGACTGCCGTTATACAATTCAATTGAGACTTCGATCTTTTGTCTCAAGATTTTGGCGGCATTCACCTTGTGATATCTTCGGGCTCCAGCCTACGGGCTCCTCTTAAAAAAGTTGCAAATTCATAAAAAAAAACCGATACATTTTCCCGCAACTTTTCAAAATACCATTGAAGTTGTCAATACGAAATGTCCAGTTTGTGCACGCTCCCATATCACAGACATGATCACATTTACAGTAAATCGATATTGCAAAGAATTGACTGTAATCGTAATCGATCACACGAAATGGTGTGTTATTGAGTACGGTAGCCATTCCATCCGAGTCATCGTGTTCATTTCGCATCGTTTCGTCGCGTCACTACCATGTATCCTAGTCACAATTTGCACGTACCACCCTTCTGTCCGCGTATTAATCTTGGCCGTTTTCTTCGCGTCTTTGATTAAGGCCGGCCGTGATGTATTTCTTGCGCGCTAAAGCTAATGGAAAAGCATACGTCAAGTGTCCACGTTATTGGCTTGCGAATTGGCTTAATGGTGCCGATGCTTGAATCCCAGTAAATTTCGTCACCCTTATACGTCTAATATTTTCTCAGAGATATTGAGACGTATGCCTTGTAAGCTAACAGTGAATCATCGCACCTGATATGTTTACTGGGATAATAAAATTTTCGGAAGGATGTTTTTTATTGCTGTCGATATGCAAACGAGCTCACAGTTCACCTGGTGCTAACTGATTTCGGGGGCTCATAAATTACTATAACGTGAGTGCTATCACCCAGCTTGAGTCTTGAGGTCGAAGTCCCATTTATATTTTAATACCATCTGTCCTACCGTTCATATCGGAACGCATTACTACAGTTATCAGCATGATGATGATACATACTTTCGATGGCTCACAATTAATAATCCCAAATAATAATAAAAAAACTATACAACACGTGGTAAGATTATTGATTCATCTAATATATTATCGACTTATTATATATATTATATATATATATTATATCGACACTATTGAATGACGGGTTCTTACTATGATTTTCAAATTTCACGAGTTCCCTATATTTTGCCGATGTTGCAAGCATTATAGTCGCGCGTAGACAAAATACTGCGGGTAGGATCATTCTAAAGTGTAAAAATCGTGGTAAGAATCCGTTAAGCAACAGATGTATTAAAAAATTTATATAGATTCATAATTTAACGATTAAGATCAGTCAAAGCTAAACAAAAGTTATTAAACATTTACTACTATAAATTTCAAATGTAAAACTATTAAGTGACTCGATTGACCAGCGAACCAGCGGCTGCCAAAAGCACAGCAGTACTTGAAACCTTTGCACGTTGAGATAAAGATGGATATCGGGGCATGATTAATAGTCGTATATCGTTTTGTTAACTAGCTAACGGTCTAGAAGTCTTCTTTTTGGTCAATACATCAATGAGACGTCACTTTTTGTAACTCCGGCCGGCGTCCGGAGCCGGTCCACGGTTTGGCGTGTACGTACTTTCATGTCAGTGTATAATCTTAACGTGTGTCATAGTTCACTATTTTAACAACAATTTATCACGTGTCTACATCGTCGGGCGTCTTTTTTTTTTGTTCGATACAAATAATGTTAGTAATGTAACATGCCTCGACGTCATGTTGTACCGAAGATGATTGTATGAAATTAATTACGTGACAAATGGTTATTCGATTTGATTTTGTTTGAAATATTACGGAGTTATTTATTTTAATTCGAACATAGAATCAACTACCTACGTTAAAAAAATTGTGATGTGTTTGTGTGTTGGTAATATTAAATAAATTAGGTACTTTATTTTTTTATAGTTCACTATAGTTTATAAAAAATATGATCCTGATTGATATTATGGCTTAATCGTTGCAAAACTTAGTGTATATTTCTGCGTTTCGGTTTGAAGGGTGGGGCAGCCGTTGTAACTATATTGAGACCTTAGAACTTATATCTCAAGGTGAGTGGCGCATTTACGTTGTAGATGTATATGGGCTCCAGTAACCACTTAACACCAGGTGGGCTGTGAGTTCGTCCAGCCATTTAAGCAATAAAAGAAGACAGAGAAATCCAGGGTTGAATACTGATTTAAAATTACGTGGTAAATTTGGAATTTAATATGCCTAAAATAAAATAACATTTTCTGTTACATCGCACCACAAATAAACCTTATATCGATATGCATTAAAGTTTAAAATATGAAGTAATACACAATCGTAATGTTGTACGTTCGCGCTCAGTTCCATATGAGCGGTGATATAGTCGGGGAGCGACCGCAGCTCTCATTATATCGAATGAATCGCCATAGTGCGTAATGGTAGTACAACGTGCCAGGCAAATTATACGCCGGCCACTGTCACTGTGATAAATAAATCAACCGATCGAATCCATTCATTTCAAACTTAAAACGAAGTATGTAGTTCGCTCAACGCTATTCGAGCTCAGCTTTATTCTTTTCGAAAATGTTTCAATCAGTGAGATGATTCTAAAACAACTAACGGCCCGCTCCGGCTCCGCTCGGGTCTTTAACAAAAACTTCAACGATATTTTTCATTGTTTTTTTTTTTAAATAAAAGAACACTTATTGCGGCATAACTATAATAGTTAGACATATACTGTCGCGACACTTTTTGTAAATAATAATTTGTTCTATAAAGTCGTAGTACATTATTTCATTCTATTATCTATAGTTTTCGCAGGGCACGCGATGTAAAGAATATTTTAGGAATTTTTTTTGCAGCTTGGGTTACATTATTGGAGTTTTAGTAAGGGTCCCTAATTTTTTTCAAAAAGATTATAGCCTATATCATTCGGGAATAGTGTAGCTTTCAAACAGTGAAATAATTTTTCAAATCGGTTCAGTAGTTACGGAGCCTATTTCAATAGAAACAAACAAACAAATCTTTCCTCTTTATAATATTAGTATAGAAAAGTAATATAGTATCTCTATTGTGCTTTGTAAAAGTACGTATTCCATTTCAAATCCCAATGGTGGATCCATTATATTATTTGAAACTTTTCCTTTATTAGTCCCCGAAATGAGACTTCTCTACTACTTATAGTCATTTCGAGTTTAGATAATATTAAGTTCGCGTGTTTCAAAGCTAAAGGCTGTTGTTTTCGAAACTGTTGTTGCTTTTATAGCTTTTGGAAATCGCACGGCCTCGCGAAAACGCTTAAAGCTTCTAAAGTCTCTTCCGTTTCTTTCGTTAGTTTTATAGCCATGACCACAAAAACTTGTGAGTGACAATAGTTTCCTACGCGTATATGTATACAAAATATGAGTGGCTGCTTCCGTGGGTGGAATGGGCATATCGATTTTCACAAGTTTGTATTTAATAGTAGTTATTTAGTGTTCAGAAATATTCGAACATGCGATTTGGGGAGGATAGGGTTGAATCAATGAACAGAAAAAAGTTATTGATTAAGGTTTACTGCTACAAAAATACGATTTCTTTTTCTTTGCTGACATGATCTTATCAATCAATATTTTTATCCATCAGAGCGAGGAACGGATCGTTGGGAATCGCAATTAACTCGCTCAAAACACTGGCTGCTAACAATATTTGTTGATAAATGGAAAGATAAGTCGGATATTTTACGCCGGCGATGCTACAAATTGATACGGGCCGTACACTCGACTATTTTATTGTTGGCATCACCGATGTGTGCGTGTATTAAAACCTCTATCTAACACGTTTGTATAGATGCAGTATCACGGCGCGCACCGATCGTAAATGTCATCTGAAAATTTATATTCATTACGATTAGATAGCGGACCGCAATGACCAGTCTATTGTTGGACCTCAGTACCACCTGATCGATGTATGATATTGCCTTTTTATAGTTGACGTACCGGCCTCGTCTTCTACGTATTTATAGATTTACGAGAAGACGTAGCACCGAAACAGTAGGGTGTGTGTTTTCGATCGCGGGCACACATTAAACCTTTTATGACAAGTTAATTTATATGCCGCCCACAATGGGCTCCCTCGTGCTTCATGTAAGTATAACGTTACATGTTCAAAATAAATTATTACGTTTTTCGGTTGTAACTCAGTTTTCTTACGATAACTATATAAATTAAAACAGTAAAATAAATAGATTCATTAATACATTATAAAAGTTGATTTCGTGTGCTTTTAAAGAAAGACGTTTATTGTTTGTTTGGTTAGTAAATTAGTTCATTTCGTCATTCGTAACGTGTTAAGATACAATCTAAATCGGCTTAGTGTATATAAATATACAGGCACGAACAAAGTAAAGTTTTAAAATTGTTATGATATTGTCGTTTATTGTTAATATTTACGAGGCTTGTAAAGCGATAAAATCGTTATTCGATCAGTCTCAGTGATCAAGAAGGCAAATGCGCGGCCGCGTACGCGCAATAATTTGCGACCCGGCTCAGTATCACCGATTTACGAGGATCCATTTCCTATTTTACGAGCTATGTCACTTGTCCGTTTTCATCATATCTTTTGAAACTTCAACCTTTACGATTCCGAACAGGAGTGTGTTGAGTAATTCACAACGTTTTTTTTCGGGCGATTTCTTTAGGCTCCGTTAAGCGTGTGCGTGCATGTTGTGACTTTAATAAACAAATGGGTAATTTAAAAAATCTGATTTATACAAGGCGGTCGGAAACTTCTCGACAGTCGAAACTTTATATTTCAATCTTTACGATTCTGGACAGGAGTGTGTTAGGTAATTCACAACGTTTCTTTCGGGCGATTTCTTTTGGCTCCGTTATGTATGTGTATGTTGTGATTTTAGTAAACAAATGGGTAATTAAAAAAATCGGATTTAAACAAGGTTGTTCAGAAACTTGCGTACTGCCGATCATGACATATGGCGCTGAAACATGGACATTGACCGTAGGTCTGGTCCGTAAGTTCAAAGTCGCTCAGCGTGCTATGGAAAGGGGTATGCTCGGAGTTTCTTTGATGGATCGAGTCAGAAATGGTGAAATCCGTCAAAGAACCAAAGTAACCGACATAGCCCTAAAGATTAGCAAGCTGAAGTGGCAATGGGCCGGACATACGTGTCGCAGAACCGATGGCCGATGGAGCAGACGTGTTCTGGACTGGAGACCGCGTACCGGTAAGCACAGCGTTGGGCGTCCCCCTGCCCGTTGGACCAATGACTTGCGGCGATATGCTGGGAGAGATTGGATGCGGAAGGCGGAGGATCGTTCATTGTGGTGGACTATGGGAGAGGCCTACATCCAGCAGTGGAGAGATACAGGCTGATGATGTTCAGAAACTTCTCGACAGTCGAAGCGTTGTGATTATGCTATCGCAAACACAAACGACCATGAACAAGCTATGTTACGTTTTTAGGGTCTGCTAAAAGAGATTTCATTTTGTAAAGACAGCTTGTACCTTAGTGCATCTATTCTTTTTATACCCGAGCTTTTATTCATGTTTTTTGTATAAATCAATTTAAATTAATATTTAATTAATATAAACATTGTTCATTTGCTTGGCATTATTTAATATTTATAAATGACTTTAACCATGTACATCGTTTGTTTTTTAATTTCGTTACATGATAATCAATGCATAGTAATAGTCAACATTTAATAAAATTATTCTCAAAAGATATATTTTGCATATCTACAGTGAGATAATCTTAACTCCGTGCAGACAATGTTTATTCCCAAATGCAAATCATTAATGTCACAATTATTAATATCGTTAAGTTAATTCATTGCGCAGCTATGCTCAAATAATACGGTTGTGTTATCATATTTAATGCGCGGTGTTGTTATATAAAGAGAGAGAGAGAATACACTTTATTGCACACCAAAACACAATTTACATAAAAAAAACAGTCAAAAAGCAGATACCTTTGTACAATAGGCTTGTTAATTAAAAAATTATCGAGTGTGATTTTAAATTCTGTGGAATCATATCCTGTGTTTCTTTTCGAGGATTGTTCCCTCACACCTGATGTAACAGAGCATTTTAATAATAATATTTAATCGTCACATATGTAGTAAAACTTGGGTATCACTAAATTATATGTTAAAGAGAGTTTTCCATGTCTGGCTATTACTTGTTAGTTGTTGTTTATAAAGTGCATCGCACATTTGCGGAAAGCTAGCTTCGGTGCGGTTTCACGATGAATAATCACATACAAAACAGACTCGCACAATGGCCAATGCGAATGTTTAAATGCCCTATTAAATCTTACGGGCTGCGTAGGTTTCTGCTGGATTCAATTACGCTTTGTGCTCGATGAAAGGCGCCGGAGTTGAACGCGTAAACTGAGCCCCGAGCCGAGAGGAACACATCCCGACACCTCGTACTCAATGAGCCCCGTCACAAAAGGTGCAAACGAAATAAGAACACGAGAGACGTAAAGCACGTATCGCGCCGAGGGCAGATTGAATAAATGCCAAATTAAATAAGAGCAAATAAACCATACTATTAATGAGTAAACGCGGGCTGGGCGGGTGGGGTGACCAGGATGGACAGAGCTCGGAATGAAATACATACGGGGGAGCTTTAAAGTCACATCAATCACAGACAAAATGACAGAAAATCGCCTTAGATGGTATGGCCATATCATGAGACGGGACGAAGACCATCTAGTGAAAATCGCATTAAGCTTGCCAGAACAAAAGAAAGGTAGAGGCCGCCCGCCATCGACCTGGTGGTCAAACATCGAAAGAGACCTTAATAAAGCCCAATTGCCAAAACCGACAACCCAGGACAGATCAGCCTGGCGCCCTAGAGTGAGGAGACCCGACCCCAGATAACGGGAACAGGGACGGATAGTAGTAGTAGTATTAATGAGTAAACGCGGCCCGGATAATTAGAATAGAGTGACGTCATTGATAAAAGCCGGGTTCGCTCACGACCTTTGGCTCCTGTTGCAGTTCCCCAGAGTGATCGCGACCAAGTACATTCGAACTTTAAATTATTTGATTACGGCCGGGATTACTAACTTGATCGTCATCGCGCGTCCTCCGAAAGGGTTCACTAATTTGATAAGCTTGGATTTTTGATCTTCTAATGCTAATTCTAATTTTTTTATTCAAATAAAAAATAATTGATTTATCTTTTCATTATTGCATCCAAAGGAGCCTTAGGTTTTACTGCAGACATTTGTAATTGTTTAAATTTTTTTTTACAGATTATTTAATTTGAAATCAATAATATTTTAATTATTATTATTCGATATGAACAAAATGTAAAATATTTTAGTAAACATGAGATATAAATACGTTTTATTTATTCAAACTTTCACACAGAGCTAGAAATAAAAGTATTAACACATCACAATCTTATCACATAATTACACTCCGTAGTGTACCCAATGGGCGTATTAAAATTATCGACACTTGCTCCCCGAGCTTTCGTGGCAACATAAACAGAACGTTTTCTATTCGGGAACCAATTATCATTTACATATCATAGACGAGGCACCGACAGTCGTGCCACGAAACTGAGGTCAATATATTTACACATTCACCATTTTATCTAGAACCAACGATTCGATGGTATCCAGCACATTTATTCCCGACGACGAGATGTTCACACGTGTGCCAGAGGTCATCTCAAGCTGGCTTTATAGAGGCATACGTAGAGCGTGTAAGTACCAAAATAAGACGGCTAACCAAATCGCTTTTGTTAAGATTTTATCTCACCATTAAATACTTCTAACCATTATAGAATATCGGGCGTCTCGTTTAAACCTGCGGCAACCAATTATGTGTGTGTTACCATTTACGATATTTGGGATGGATGCCCTATAAAACTTTTGTTTGTTCTCTTTGTTGAAATATCTTGTTTTGAGTTTATTTTTTTAATCGAAATCCGTGCGTTCCGGTTCTAAGAATAGCCGTTATTTTAATGCAATTCAGACTTGGACGTCTCGTAGTGGGCGGTGCCTTTCATATTGTGGTGTATACGGACGCATTCATGCAACTAAGCTCAGCCCTTACACTAAAACACTCTTGGTCATGAATGAATTGTTTCACGCAAGAACAAAAGCTATACTGAAAAAAATGAACTTCGTTTCGACTGATTACCCAACCCATAGTCTCTACGGAAATTTCAAAACATACATAACAGATCAGAGATCACATGTCCAAATATAATAACAATACAACAATAAAACAGCGACGCCTATAAATTGAAACTGAAAAGAAAAAAAAACATTTAAATAGTTTCCGAAAGAGACTTCACAGCAAACATGTTTTACGTATTTCGGAAACTCTTGTTTACGGACAATGTCATTAAACGAATATCTTTTGTAATCCGAGTCAATGGGAATCTTAATGGGTCGGGATTGTTCGAGTGTTTATTACGATTCACGCGCGTACCGGAGTAGTATGTATCGATGCGTAATTAAACGTTCTCCACTCGGGCCGCTTACGGTCAAACAAAGCCGTCTCAATGGTTAATGAAACGTCTAATAACGGTCGTGTTATGCATGAGCTTCGTAACGGAACGCATTTTGAGATCGTACTGTTTAATTTTATTCAAGCACTCAGCTTTAATTAAGTTTTTGTTTTTCGCCTTGAACAAAGAAAATTAAAATTTCAGAGATAAAAAAACAAAACCTCATTCTTGGAATGCTAGAGTTTTGCTGCTAAATTAAAATTTATTAGACAGTATAAGTTAGTACGTAATTAAAAATAAATTTATCAATACTATTGACGGAAAATATATAATATCTTGAACCGAAACAATTCACTAGTTTTTGTATTCATCAACATTCACAAAACAATAGGAGATCAAAGGCAGATTATAAATAAAGATTGATAAAATCTCGAACTCTCAATTTCTCAAACATTGTGTAAAACAAATTGTTCAAAAACTATCTCGCCATGTCCGAGTTAAGATTCCGCTAATTTTAGAAAGCTTACACAAAACAAATAGCTACGTTGAAATAATAACAGCATGTGAATATAATTGAAATAAAGATTTTGATAATCAAATTAATCTCTTGCGGGCAACTTAATTAACATTGTTGATCGCAACACTGTGTAATTTGCGTCAAATTGTATCGCGTTCAATGAAGATAACCGGTGAGTCACAACGGTGCGCATTATACAAAGCACGTGATATTGTTTGGTCTCGTTATAGCTGTACTAAATAACAGGTTGGATCTCATAAGGCTTAACAAGAGACGATTAGTACGAACATTCATAGTTGGGTGCTTAAATCGTGTCGGACACAATGCGATGAAAGTGAGTTTTGACAGTTTTCGTAAGCGTAATTTGAAACAATTTTTACGACGAAACCATTTCCGTGACCACGTGAACTGTAAACTATTCAGAACATCAAAAATAATATAAATAATTGAAGGTAGTATTAATTATATCTACGTCCTGCGAAAACCGAACAAAATACTATGTATGTGTATTATTATATAAATATCATTTAGGTGTCCGTTTTTTGATAGGGTTCTATTAAACTATAAGTGAAAACAAATACTAAAAAAGCTTTGTGCTAGATAAGTTTACCGGGAAGTATTTATGCAAGATATCGATGCAAAATCACATATATCGATGGTTTATTGCGTTTCTGTTGTATTAGGAAATTAGTAACATTTACGTAATACCCAAGTTTTCTTGATAATTCGATAATTTTTATTTAATTTTACATTGTTTAATTTAATTTTACATTGTTTTTCACTGGTTTAGATTCCGATGTCAAAATATTATTAAGGAATCATTTCTCTAAATAAAGGAATAATATAAATAATATTCTCTCGTTCCAACTCTCGTATCTGGACTATGAATACGGTACAATTTTTTATCTCGTTGAACTCTTTCGTACGACCGAGCGCGGGCGTCTTTCGCTTCCCAAATCTCTCCGCCTCTTATGTGATTCGAGTTCAAACATCGGAGCTGTTATATCGGAACATTTACACATAACTGGTGTATTAAAATGAGACAAATTTATAGCCGCTCCACGATTACGTTTTCGATAAACGTGCAGACCGGTGATTATGATATCTCTCGGTTCAATCGTACGATCGATACAGAGACGCGTTCCGTTTTACACTAAACCAGTACTAATAAAAAGAAACTAGTCGCGGGCGGGTCGTATCCGACAGTTTACGTTGGAAAATCAACAAGGTGCTAGAGCTGCACTGAGAGTCGTAAGTCGGAACCGCGGTGCGTTATCTCTCCAATCAGACTCGAACAATGCGTCGAATGTTTCAATATGACTCGGACAGCATTTTTAACGTTTCATCGGAGCTGTAACAATCGTAAAATAAATTCTCTACGCCTTCTCACAGCCCTGATTAATGTTGTACACAGTGCCGCGTCGCGTTTTTATTTTTTTCCGCCTTTGTGTTATTTCTCTACTTTAATTTATGATGCTCGCGAGTGTAGACGCGGTACTTTGGTCGTTCCGATTTCTGTATGATGGCATAAATATTCGTAAAAAAGCAAAGACGAATATAAATCGTTTTAGTGAATTTATTTTCGTTTTTAATGAAATAAAATATTGAATTCGGCATAACTCGTACCTTTAAGGCAATTCATATTAATAAATGCGGTATGAGTAATGAAAGTCAGTTAGTTCTTCCTGACCGCACCATCTTACTCGTTCCTGTTTGTGGCCTCCGGGTATATTACCCTGACTTGATGTACCGAGCTAAAGAACCGCCTGAGTCACGTTGTAATGCGGATTCTGTAGTTTGAAATTTTTATCCTGGAATTTGCTAGTTTTTAGTAAGCGCAAAGCAAAAATCATTTTGTAAAGTAAAATATTTAGCATTCAACAGATATTAAATGAAGTACTTTAAAATAACTTTATCCCTATAATAACTAAACACACAGTGTGCGGTTTTTGGCAATTTCTTCCTGTGGCTCGATTCTGATATTAGCATTGCCGATGTCTATGGACCGCATTAACCCTATCATGTGAAGAGACAAGTTGTAAAAAAACAAAAAAAAACGCATTTATATTGACATTAACTTAAACCTTGCCAATAATTCAAAAAAGTTTTAATGGCACTAAAAATATAATCGAGGTTTGTCCTTACAAAGTTAGCTCTTTGAATGCGATAAAAGCAATCGAAATATGGCGCGCTATCCTTTTGTTCGCGCCTTCCAGTTGTTTCACACCTACTTAAGGGCGAAGGCTCGTTACCTTAGATTGAAGGCTCGCGGTCGAAGGCCTCGCATCCACGCCGATCCTGCTGTATATGCACATAAAAAATATTCCCGTGGCGATGCTCACTCGCTTGTCGGTGTGAACACGAAACCTTATTCGCCTCAGGAATTTGATGCAGCTATAAATTTGACGGGTGGATTATGGACAAAGCGATCGTTATATTCTATTTCACTAACGATAGCGTTCGTTAGTGAAATTTCGTACATTATGGTCATTACATTATTATTTGTATTGCTGTTATATGGCACTCGGTATATAGTGAGTGGATATAAACAATGCTAGGGGCATAACCATGCTGTGATCTAACGCTGAGGACTCTTCAAACCATGGACAGCTAACACCGATAAGAGAAGTTCATTTCAGTGTTAGATTAACTCGTGGCAAAATAGATCTCCAGAAATACTTTTTAGATGAGCACAATTGGCCCAGTAGTGTAGTAGGCGTCGCTGTGATAAAAGCATATGCAGAAATCGTTTCAAAAAACTCCACAGAGCATTGGATATGAAAATGTGAAGCTGACGTATACTGATTGTATCGTTTCAAATCTAAAGAGTTATTTTAGTGTTTCGCCGTACATTTCTGACTTCTAATTACCATTCATATTGTATACCTATTTTTAAAAGCGTGGGATTTTCGTTAATGTCTGCTATACATTCACGCAAATTACTGCTTGAGTCATTGTTATCCAAATTATATAGACGTATGTCGTTGTATCGTAGCGTTAATGAGTATATGTCATTACTATTTCCTAGTTGGCTTATTCATTTTAAGTTAAGATTAAAGATACGTCTAAAATAAAATCAATAATAAGAAATGTAAGATGTAGTAATATTGATTGTTTAGTTTTAATAGCTCTCTATTCATATCGTATTTATGCCTGAAGACTTTGAATTTCGAATATACTTAGTATAATTAGTTATTTACATTTGAAACAACAACAAGGCAACAATTTGTGCATTTACGTAAAATGAAAATAGTTATGCAATGCTAATAAAGGATGTTATTTGGTCTATGCTCTTATCGGATTTAACGCTTGAATATGTGCACTTAAAACTTATTTTGTGACTATTTTATGCTGTCGCATGTAGATTAGCGTTCACTAGATAGAAAGTGGTTATGGACACTGACATTATGTAGACCAGAACAATGAGTAAAGAGAACACAACCGCACTGACTATTATTAGATTATGAGCGAAATTCCTGCTTAACTAAAACTATAGCATTCTTAAATGAAAATACAAACATACCCTAAAACTTTTCGGTATGATTAAGTTCTCTCATTTCTAGTTTATCGGATTATTATGAAAGAAATAAGATTTAAGATAATAACATTAGTCATGATATGACCAGGATAATTATGTTAGTAAGCGTTGAAACTGTCTTATTTACAAAAGATCAAGTTGAAGTTACGTCACGTCAGTTCGCAGTGGCAAATTTATTTTTGATGAACCGAATGATTTAGTTCATTCACATTTTTATGACAAATGAAGCGTACGTCATTACTCTTAATTTCGTGGATAACTGCACGCGATTATCGAGCAGAAATAAATGATTATCGAGCAATAATAATAATATACATTTAAACAACACATATGCGGCTGTTTTTATTTTCACTTGTAGATAGATGTGCTGTATGAGATCGTCATTTTTATATCGTTTCGCAATTTGTATGTGTCTTAATAAAAGTTTTACTGTATGCAAAATAACTTTACTTACGCAAATAAATAAATGTAACGTCACCAATACCGTAATCCGTGTTAAGAGTTAAAAAAAATTAGTTATTGTATTCATAATGAATATGAATTTTGATAGCACACTTTAAAAAAATAATGAAAAAATGAAAAAGTTAATTGCATTTGTTTCTTAACTTAAATAATGTTCTTCTTTTAATACAGTGACGACTATCTGATATTGGATTATTGTAAGTAACCATTGCTTGGTATGTATTTTAAACATATTTTTTTGGAGTATTCTGTTTTTGAATAAAATATAAAGCTAATGAAGTGTAAATTGGTCAAGATTAAACCCTAAAATTGATCACAGTGATCTATCAATCTCGCGTGAAAATTGATAATGGTAACATTAAGCTCATTTAGTTGTTTCGTTAAAATGAAAGTATTCACTTCTGGTTTTCATAAAACATTTTGTAATTAACTTTTTTTTATTTCTTTAATATTACTAAGAAATGAAACTGATTGCTTTTTAATATCGTCTTATTAATTAGTCGCTTATGTCTGTTGTACAACTAGCTATATAATTGCCAATGTTTATTTTTTTAATTATGTATCGTAATCTATTAAAATAAAATACGAATCTTAATTTAGTGAATTGTTTCATTTGAATTTTAATAAAATAACCATGAACAAGCTAAAATTTTGTTTGTATGATGTTGTACAAACATGTATGCAGTGATATGTGTGAATAGAAAATTGTAGTTTTAAAATCTTTACTCAGAGTCAATTCTTAACAATAGTTGTTAAAACTGAGATATATGTGTATCGATCTCAGAATGGTTGCTAGTTTTTCAATTTATTTTTTCGTTATAAGTGTAAAGGCAAGCTAGAACTCAAAGAGGCTTTTTAATTTCATCATTATTTATTTCCTTTATCACTTTTGGGCACAGTCAATTTTTTTTTGAATTTTTACAATAAATATTCTTTTAGATATGACTAAGTTACAAAATATACATTGATGGGATATCAAAATGATAGTTTCTTACACTAATATTATCACAGACATAGGCAGTGATGCCATTTAATTAAAATTAATAGTTGTTGGCGAGCTTGCCGGGCAAACAGCCGTATGTACACAACACAACGTTACAGCGAAAACTAGCTAAATTACATACAATACTATGAAAATGGCATTCAGTAATGTAATAATTATACATATAATTTACACTTATCGATACGCACACCTACAATTATTTCAATATTTACAGCACTGCTTTTAATATTACAGTTATTTACAAAAGAGTTTACCGACTAGTCATCACGTTTTAACACAACACTATGGTTAAATATCACTTCACTGAATTAATGTTTTGAGGTCGCACGTTACACATGGACGGACATGGTGCGTGGTGAGGCTCGGGGCGGTAACTGGTGCGAAGCGTGAGATGGATGTGGTGGAAGCACGGGATGGGCGCCGTGCACCGGCGGCGGTGGCAACATGCCCAGGTGGTTCCTCGGATGATGATGTCGGTGCATGGGCATGCCGCCACCAGAATTCGGACTCGGCATACCTCGACACCGCTGGTTATATCTAACGTCCGGTAGTGCAAACTTCAACTTCTCCCAAAATAGTCTATCGTTAGCATTTAAACACTTGTTAGTTTTTATGTAAAGTCTTAGATCTTGGTCTAAGTCTTTTTGTGACACTTGTCCTAATAACACTACGATCAGTCTTTTCCGTCGGTCTCTTAACACATGGGTCATAGCAGATTTTAGTTCATAGCGAACCCACTCAGATCTCAAAAAATTTTCACTAAGGATCATAATAGTACGCCGGGATGATTCCACGGCTTGTCTTATCTTGTCGGTAACGTGGCCGCCCACGTCACGGTAGTGTAGACAAAGCTTATAAGAAGGGTCTCCACGTTCCAAGCTCGAAGCGAGTTCCTCAGTAACCCAAGCTTCGTCTTTGGAGCTGTAGCACACAAAAGCATCATACATTTTTTCCGAATCCTCCAAGTCACTAGCTCTGTAGAATAACCGTACTCCGAATCTTGAATGACACCATACTCTCATTTCTTGCCTGTATATGAATAACATAACGCTTAATATCAACACCAATAAAAATCCTCCAAGTGTTGCGATAAGAAGCGGTATGTAATCTTGCACATCTTCATTTGTTATTATTGTGCGCGTGGCAGTGAGATTGCCGTTAATACTGTTGTTGATGCTTGGCAATCCCGTGCACAGTGTACCATTTTCGTAGGCTATTTTAAATCCAGAACTAGGATCTTCAAAGACAGTGTCATTCAATACCAGAATATTAGAAGTATTTCCTTGAGTGTAAACGCATTGTATATTTGACAAATCTATAACTGAACTCACTCGTTTTGTCCATTCCCGGAACATTTCTGTATATTCACAATCACATGACCATGGATTGTATGAAAGTGTTATTTCAGTTATCGCCGGATTGATTTGCCATACTGATAATGATATTAAATAATTACGGTGTAGATGTAATATCCTTAACCTTGACATATGATTAAACATTTCCTTTCCTATGTTTTTGATCTTATTGTTGTTCAAATACAGTTCACGTAAATTATCTAAGCCATTAAATTCTTGACCTTCAATAGATGTCACGCTATTGTGATCTAGATGAAGTACTTCCAACTCTTTTAATCCGTTAAATGTTCTATTGTGTACAATTTCTATGTGAGATGCATTCAAAAATAGAATTTTTAATTTTTTTCTTCCGATAAACGCGTGACTTGGGAGTTCTTTAATACTATTCCCGTCAAGATACAGCTCGGTGGCCTCCATTGGTATTTTCTCAGGTAAATCATTCGTGTAACCAGCATTCGAGCATTCAACGACATTAGCAGACCACGACGGGTCGTGATAACACGTACAGTTATTTGGGCACGTCATTTCACAGTCACAGGCATCAAAATCACAACAATGACAAAGAGCATGGCAATGTGACTCGTATTTACAGAGAAACTGGTGAGGAGCCGCTTCAATCAGTGGCACAAAAGCATTTCCACGACTGTAAAGTAATTTACAGTGTATGCTATCCAAATCCATTAACTTGGGCTGTGTTCTTGCTCTGTTTCCGGTATTAATTTTTTGCAGCCATTCCATTGTACAATCACATTCTAATGGATTTCCACCTATAAAAAACTCTGGCACTGATTTGTCTTGCGGGACGGCCGATATTCTTAAAGAATTCGGATCTAAGCTCGTTATTTTATTACCGTACAAATCAACACGCGTCAGATTAGGTTTCTTGAAGAAAGTGTACGATTGCACTTTTGAAATAAGATTATCGTTTAAGTATAGCATTTGCACAGAGTTAGGTATCGCACTTCCAGTTATTTCAGTCAGTTTATTGGAACTTGCATCGAAAGTGCTGAGAGACAGTTGCGATTCGATCTCGAAGTAATTTCCAAGTTCAGCAATCCTGTTCGCATGTATGTCCAACCACTGCAATCCAGTAGGAATCATGGCATAGTCGAACCATTCTAGTCGATTATCAGAGATATTCAACCATACCAAATTAGGTAACTTAGCGAAGAGCCCTCCGATATCCGTTAAATAATTTCCGTCTAGCCTTATTGCTTGTAAATTGATATTGCCATCAAACGAGCCGGCTTCAATCTTATGTATTTTGTTTCTCGATAAATTTAAAATTTTCAGTGACGTCATCCTGTCGAATACTCCTTTACTTATATTTCCGATATTATTTTCAGTTAGTCTCAATCCATACATTTGTTCCATTGTCATAAACGACGCATTTTCAATGCTCACTATTAAGTTCTCGCCTAGGTCAAGCGTTTTCAATTGTGGTATTTCTTTCAAAGCCTCTGGGACTTCGTCCAGTCTATTACCGTTTATGTGCAAGTCTTGTAAATTAGAACAGTTTCGGAGTGCTTGTGAATTTATTCGCGAAATACGATTACTATCTACGGAAAGAACCGACAATGCTTGCAATCCTGTAAATGCATGGCTTTCTATATTTGTTAATCTATTGTTTGATAAAGTTAATGTGTGCAAATTGCTTAGTGAGCCGAATACATTTTCAGGTATGTGCTCTATGAAATTATCTTGCATCTTCAGTATTTGCAAATTGTGTAAATCTCGGAACAATGCTATTTCTAGTTTAGTCACACGATTATGGGAGAAGTCCAAATATACAAGTCTTTTTAATCCGGAAAATGTAGATGTATTTATCCAATCCGAAGTCAGTTCATTATAAGATAGATCAAGTACTAAGAGTTGTACTAAATCGCTAAATAATCCTGGTGCTAATACTGTGATAGTATTATTATTTAAGTATATTTCTTTTAATTCTTTCGTATCACTGAAAAGCTCGGGAGGCAAACTAGCTAGTTGATTATCTGAAAATCTTATCGTCGTCAACGATATAAGTCCTTCTAATGATCTATCCGCTACTGATGTTAATCCATTGCCTTGAACGTAAAATTTCTGCAGACGTCTTAGCCCATTTAATAGATTCGGTGGTAAAGTATCAATAACATTCCTCGATAGGTCTAGAATCAGAAGGTTGTCACCGCATTTTTCTGTAGGATGTCGGTGTGCAGTAGAAAATTGAAAATGACTTATGTCTCGCATTCTGTTACCTGTCATATTCAGGTACTCAAGATTTCTCAAAGAACATAAAGCGCCATCAGGAAAAACTAGCATATTATTTTCGCTCAAGTCCAGTCGTTCTAAATTTTGAACATCTCTTGAAAAAGCACTCGGGGTTATTTCAAGTGACATTGTTGACCAGTCTGTATTATGAGTTCTGATTGTCAAATTCCTAAGATCTCGTAAACCGGTAAATGCACTATCCGACAAGTTTCCGATTTTGCAGTATTCTATGGTTAGTTCCCGTAGTTCTATCAACTGCCGGAAACTGCCGGGAGCTAACGAACTTTGGAAGAACAGAGCATCACTGCATTCGATTCGCAATCTTACTGTTGGATGCGGCTGTATCGCACTAAAATTTGTGTTTTCCAATTCACTGTTTATGGTTCTTAATCTACATTGTAAAGCCACTCCAGCACCATCATAATCTGTCATCCAACCACACTCATCTGGTGCTTGATAACGGGTATTTGTCGTCGCCGATAGTGATGCACTCCTAGCGGTAAACGCCGTGCTGAGCACAAGCAAGGCATTCGCAAACCACGTAGAATACATTATGTCGTTTCACAAAACTTCACTTAAACTTTTACATAGTTTTATACAATTCTATAACACTCCAACTCCATATAAACATTACACTAGTTCATTTTCTTTTGCCCCGCGGCTAGTCGCTCACTAGTCGAACCGGCCACTTAACTCGCGAGAGCACTAATTGGACAAGATCGTGCGACCGCAACTAAGCAGTCTTGGAGCACGTGACGCGAGTGACCACGCAGAGGTCTGGGGTGGAACTGAGTTGGAGTTAAACCTGCGCAGCGGTGCGCTCGCGCACAAGGCCGCAGCGCGGGTTCACGCGTTCCAACAGGTATACAACTATTCAAAACTAAAATGTCATAACGACCGCAGATTTTAGTGCACGCTGTACCTTTTCGGTTTCGTGATGTCGTTTGTCAGAAAAATATGCCTTACTCACACATAGGTCGGTAGAATATCACACTATTAAACGAAACCGCTTTTTGTGGCGTTGAAGCAAGCTTTCGTTTGGTATGTGCGAATGAGACAGAGGGCTAGTGGCGGGATAAAGCGCGCTAAACTTGGTGGGGGTTCCAGGCAGCTGGCCAGGTAGCGTGCAGAGTGCGGACGTATCTTCACAGTCAGCGCTTGTTATCATTCCGTCTGATATAAGCGCGCTGTCAATGTTTGTTGATACTTGCTCATTATTTCTCATGAAACGAACGGAGGTTTTATGAATGCAAAATTTTATTCTACACATAAAAAAAATGGTGCTTGACATAGTTTTGCTATTGTTACTACATAAAAAGTATTAAAATGATAACTTTGTTTTGTGCCTAGCTTAATAAAAATTCTTTGAAAGTTATTCTCATCATATTTCATAAAAAAAACTTATTCATATCTATTATGATCCTTATGATTTATAATCATAAAGTTATCTGGAATGATATAATTATCAATGTTACTTACTACACGTCATAAATACCACCACCACAGATATTATTACGAAAAATAATTTTATTTCTTGAATTATAAATGTTTTTGTTCATTTTAAATTATCAAACTTCTGCCTCATGTTAACAGAAAACAACTTGCCATCATGACACGCGCGATCTACTCTGCTATGTGTAATTTAGTTTTGAGTTACTACTAAATGTTTTAATAGTAAATATTATAATATTTTGTGGTCTGATCACAGGAGGACGATGATAAATTTTCAAATAAGTTTTCTTAAATCATATTAATTTTCAAGATTCCAATGCTACTCAAACTACTCAAACGTCAGGCTTGCTTCGCAGGTATTCATTCGTTTATGGATGATTAAACAAGCCTATTATTACGATATTAGGGAATATGTAATTTGTTTTATTTTAGATAAACGATTCTGCTATAATTCCCGATTGTTCAGTCGCACAACCCCTCATCACAATAAACATTCACGCTTAATGCATTATCGCGATCATCACTTTCCGTGCAAATCGTTTTATTTAACAAATGATAGTCTGCCTAAACGTTTGATTATATGAGGCCCTCAGCGCAAAAGTGGCCTAATCCACAATTCATATTCGTGCTTATGTATTGCAACTTATTTAAAACATAATAAATTTTAATGCAAAATCGGCCTATCCCTAGTTTCATCCGTAGATAATAGATGCCTTTGTAAACATCATTTTAGCGCGTATTTTTTTGCTTACGAAGTATTGTAAAGGTAAATTCGAACCTCATTATCTCCATACTAACTGTGGTAAGCTTAGGCCACTTTTGCGCTGACGGCCTCATATATGTATTAACTTAGATTCTGCCGAAACTCTAAACTTTTAAGGTAACTTCAAATGTGTTACTATAAAACTTTTTTTATCCACTCCTTTCATGAAATTAGTGGTCGTTTGTTATTGAGAGGCGCAGGCAAGTTACGTGCGACTATTGTGTTATTACTGCGCGAATAATTGTTCGATCCACACCTGCTGTTGATCGCAAAAATACTGGCACATACGCATGTTACACTTAAATAAACCATTGTCAGTAATCAGTTTTCCTTGCAGCCTTTATTTTCGGTATGTGTGGTTTTTAGAAAACCAGTAATTTATAATGAATAATTATATAATATGTAAGTTTTTGGTATTTTAATTTTGCTGAATGTGTAACAGCTAAAATAACAAAAAAAAAATCGCACTCATATCAACGTATTTTGTTGTTATTTTTCGTGAAATAAGCGGTACCTTTGCTATTGATTAGTGGTTATTGTGTAATTATTATTATTTTTTTATTCCTTAGATTACAGCTCACAGACCACCTGGTGCTAAATGGTTATTGGAGCCCATAGACATATACGACATAAATGCGCCACCCGCCTTGAGATATAAGTTCTGAGGTCTCAAGTATAGTTATGTGTGTGACAACAACAGCAAGGCATCCGTTGTCTCTCATAAAGTATCCCCTTTGACATACGCGAAGCGGAAAATTTGCAATCTAGCCACGATGGAACATGGTTCTTGCGTCGTTCTGTTACGTAAACAGCGCAAATGACTTTGTAATTGAAATGATGTCCGTCCCACTGTGACATCTCTCGCTGTCTCACACCGGCTCCCACGGGTCGTTTGTCCAGATCGCGCCTAGAAATGTTTCAAAAGACCAGCGGGGGATCTCTCGGGTGACTTTTTGTCGTAAGTGGTAAGGCGTTCTGTGTCCTTCGGCGTAAAAAAAAAAATAATAGATTGCTGGTAAATCGTGCATTATTGTGTTACTATTTAGTATAAATTTCGAGGGCTCCCAGATAACCACTGTTATATTGTTCACATTCAATTTATCGCGCTTCGTGTCGACACGCGACTTTAGAGGATGTTTTTTTTTAGGTCGTTTGCCGGCACCATATGTCTGATGCAAATGAAAATTGAATAAAAATAAAATTTGCGTGTGTATAAATAAAATATTTCGACAAGTAAATTCGAAACTTTTGCTAAGAATAAAACAGTACAAAGAAAGATGTACAACGTAATACTGAGATTACGAAAAACCACCGAGAGTAATGTCGAACATCGCCCAAAGTAACGTTTACATCAATGAATTTATTTTGTACGATAATATGTTTACTGGCACGTAAAATCATTCTTTAGTCGTTTTCCATATTAAATTATTATATTTTTTGTAATTCCGTTGCCTAATCTCCGAGGACAGGGTCGACATCGGTGCGACACTTATCTTGGTGTCACCGGACACATTTAATCCATTAAGTCGTCATTTCCACGCTGCTGATCATTCCTCAACCACGCATCAAACCCGCCCCCAGACCGAGACATACGCCGTATTGTTCGCTACTGCTTATCTCGCTTCCAGTGTGTCGAGGCCCTATCCAATTAACTTTTACAATGTCGTTGTCGACCTTAAAAGAATGGGAACAAAGATGTAAACCCTTTGTTTCCGATTTTGTCGAGGCTTTATCCTTTTCGACTAATGGACTAGTTTGTTATCTAATCGGGTACACGGCGGACCTATTAATAATTCCCACATAATTTTGTAATTAAAGTCCTATCCGTCGGACGGTCCCCATTGGGTTCTTGGGTATACGAAAACGGAAGTGACGTAATAAAGCTTAGTGAAATTACAAACCTATGTGTATGTGCAGAAAATCTATTTACACTGTGTTCATATAATATTCAAATGTAATGTAGTTATCACTGAACCTTTTTTTTGTTACAGGTAATGATCGCGAATTCCTGATGTGAGTTAAAGAAAATGTTAATTTGCAGCAAATGCTAATACGGATTTGCAAATTGACGCGAAAAATTAATCTGGTTTCAATGTATTTGTGACACGTTAAACCCCATTGTGCGTTGAAAGTTTTAAACTGTTTTATACCGAGTACTTGTGTTTTTTGCTATTAAATTATAGAGATTTAACACGTGAAAGGAGCCCATAGCAGTGCGTCAGATTGCGACACGGGCAATTTGGCGCGCGAGAAGCGGTGTTGGTTTATTTGTTCACCGTGGCACCTGGCGATGTAAGACCCACGGGATGCTGAATATTAGTGGCGTAGAGATCATCTTAATATTATTTTTGCGTTCGTTCGATACAAAATAGAACAAAACGTATGTTTCCGTCTCTATTTCTTCGTTTTTCTAGTATTACATGACCGAACGTGAAAAAAAGAAACAATTTATGTACATTATTATTTATTGGGTGTCTTGAGCATCAAAAGCTATTATAATTAAAAAGAATATAAATTATATTTTCCGTGCATATATTAAACTTGGCCATAAATCATTGATATTAATTGAAAATTGATGAATAAAATGTTTACGATTTAATCTCACGTTTGTTATTATTATTATATACTTATTATATTATTTCCGTCGTTTCGAATACTTTATACATATTTTTCGTGGTCAGAAACAATTAGGGTGCTATTCCTCGACCATCGAATATTGCCCTGACTGCTATCTAAACTAAAAAAAGAAATTGAAATTTATGAATCTAACAGACACGAAATTAAAGCATGAAGGTAGTTTAAAGACGTGTCTGCGACTCGCGAAAACTAAGCAAATAACAATTGATGATGTATCGAAAAAAGAAAATATAATTAAAACCACTCCTTGGTCGTGTGTGTTCTACGATGGGAATGTACGACGTGACAACGAATAGGACCGGTTAGATTACGTATTATCGTGGTACAATTAGAAACTGTTGCGGATCCCCGAGTGCACGTAGTTGTGTGCCAACAATAGTCAATGACATCTGCGCCCTTTTCTGTAGCTCCTCGAATATGCCAAAGGTAATAAATAGTAGTTGAACGCTGAGCATCTGCTAATTGCGTTCCATTCAGTTAGCCCGACATCGAGCAGAGTGTTCCCGCTTTAATGGTAGGAATGAAGTATAAATTAACATTTCTGTTCTAACAAATATATTATAGTTCTTGGCACGCAAGGAATCCTGTTATTTGAAGCAGTAAATTGCTATAAAAAAGCTTTGTTAAAGAACACCGTGTAATAAATATGAATACGATATGACTTTAACAAGTTGTTCTGTACTCGCTATTGTTTACTTGAATGGGTTCGCTAGACGCTGACTAATGATTGATGAATGATTCAATGAGTTACCGATAAGTGACATATAAATGAATGTGATACGGATTCCGGATTGTCAGTTCTATTGTTTAGAAAAATACTCGAACGAGATAAGAAAATAATACGTAACCTTTATTTTGAACATTTTTAATTTTCCTGCTAGCGACTGTTTCTAATTCTGAGTCACGCTACGACAATAACATGGGACAGTTTTGCGATACAATAACAATAGGCGGCACGGTATTTTTGTGTCGCATTCATAGAACGTACTCTGATGGTGCCCCCGGTGAGTTGTACGTGTTGCCACTAAGAAGAATGTCGGTGGGAATCTTTGAAATTTCAATTGTAACATTCATTGTTCCCGCACGCTACCTATCCAATTTGTTCGGCACGCGTACTGCGAATGAAAAACCCTTGATATTATCGGAATACCGGCCACTATCTTACCTCACATGATTAAATTCTTGAAGGTGGTGTGCAATATAGGAAGTAGTCTTGAGACACTTATAAACTACTTATTTATCAAATAAATACTCTTTGTCTATTATTAGAATTAAAATAAAAAAGATGTGTGGTGTCGTGGGACACCGGATAGGAACGAAGTTCCTTATTATAAAAATATTAATTTTAAATTCTATTCGAGATATAAAGAAAATAAAACTGGAGGTTTCGCAACAATCCACGGTCATTCGGTAACGTGCGAACTTATTGTGGTACACTTCATTCACGGTTGTTTACATAAGAGTTACCCCTTGGCCACAGCCGAGAGCGGTGCGAATTGCGGTGCGTCGTGAGGCGCGGCAAGCGGGAGCGGCGAAAACAAATGGTAGACAACCTATGAAGTATGCCACAGCTACTGGCGGTGCGTTTTGCGGTGCGTTGCGAGGCGCGGTGAGAGGCGCGTGACATCTGGCGGCGACGAGCTGCGCCATGTGCGAGTGAAACAAATGTACTAGACAATATGGAGGCGGCCACAGCTTAGAGCGGCGCGCGCGGCGGTGTCGGTGGACGCATTGAGGCATCGCGCGACCGAAACAAATCATTTTGTTTTTACCGCGCGTTGAGCTAATAAAATATAATGGATGTGGAACAATTCATTAGTGAAATACTGAGTAGACCAGAAATATGGATGTCAAAACATCCACATCATAAATATAGGCATGTTATAAAAAAAATGTGGGACGAAATAAAACAACAATTTTCTGGTACTAATGGTTTCCTAGATACTCTTGGATAGGATTATTGAAATAAAATTTGAAATTTGAATTCATTTCGTATTCTAGATGCTTGAACCGTTGCTCGATTATTCCGTCTTGATCTGCGTACGCTATTGTGAATATTGGAGTCTCCAAACTGGGAAACAAACTGCTGAAAATCTGCATCTCTGTCTCCATCACTTTCTTTTAAGGCACGAAACCTTTATAATCAATGTCGCGTGCTTTTTGTTTGCCTTTACACTTTTCGTAAAAAGACGAAATTTATTAGTTAGAATACCAAACGCGTACTGAATTGTGACACTTGCCCGGGATAATGTTTTGTCGAAAATTATTTGTTCCGCATTTAAACCACCCGGTGGATATGGGCGCATCAAAAAATTTTTAAGAGGATAGGCTTTATCAGCAATTAACACTTATGGTAAATTGAGATTTGAAACTGGTAATCTCTGTGAAGGTTGAATCTATTAATAATCTATTTATCGGGATAGTTCTTATATTCCTAATATTCCTAATAGAATACCTAATAAATAGGGTGAAATTCGCCAAATTCTTTCTTTTTCTAACTGGGTGCGCTCCTATTCTTGATTGAATAATATCTTCAGCTAAGAACGCACTTATTTCAAGGTAATATCGTGCCACTTTTGAAAGGGAAATTTGATAGGGCTTTCTAAATACGTGCACCTCTGACGCCGCCGCCGTCGCAACTAGTCTAGCTGTGGCATACCCCCGCAAATCACGCCGCCCGCCGCGCCTCGCAACGCACCGCAAAACGCACCGCCAGTAGCTGTGGCCAGGCCCTTAGTGTATTGCGCAAACGAACGCTCTGAGATCGTGGTCAATGAATTATAAAAAAATATGTTATTTTTTGTACGTTATTACAAAGTTAAACCGTACACTGGGTACATTACTAATTTGTACGTTATTACAAAGTTAAATCGTACACTGGGTGCATTACTAATAAAAATCTTACGTTACGGACGTTTTTTCCCGGTTAGGGTACCCCTCCGCATCGTCCCATAAGGAACCTCGTTTCAAAAATCAATAAACTCTCCACCCCAATCCCAGCTGACTGCCGTTTTCACGGCATAGGCATCCCCCCCCTGCAAATCACTGCTGGCAAGTACAGCGCAGGGGGTATAACTCCCACTCAGGGGACTCGCCTTTCGGCGAGTTTGCTTAAGTCCCGGGGACGCCCCCCCCGGGCACAATCACCATGAGTGACGCCAACGGCGCGCTCTTTTTTAAGTTCGTCCGCGACCTTTGTCCGGACATCATCGCACAATTCGAAGCCTACAAGGCCGGCCTTGACGCGCCGGCACTCCGCGACTCGCCACTATCGCCCCCCGCGCCGGCACTCCGGGACTCGCCGATGTCGCCCCCCACCCCCGCGCCCGCGTCGATCGCGTCCTCCGTAGCGGTAAGCTCCGGCTCCGACTCCGAGTCGGAAATGGAGTACGAGTCCGCCGCGAGTCCCCAACCGGGAACCTCGGAAGGGTTCACCACCGTCGCGCGCGGCAAAAAACGCGCCCGCGCTGTGGATCCGCCCACGGCGCCCAAACAACCCAAGGCCGCGAACGCCTCGCGGCCGAAGACCGTCATAACCCCGGACTCCCCTCGCCGCGCAACCCCGTCGCCGCGCCCCGGGCCCGCGCCCGTCCGTAAAGTTCCCGCGCCGCCGCCGGTCATCCTGCGGGAAAAATCGTCGTGGGATCGCGTGTCCCTGGCCCTTAAGGCCCAAAAGATCAATGTCGTCCATGCGAGGAATATCCCGCATGGAATTCAGATCAAGGTAGAAACATCCGACGACCATAGGTCGTTGACCGCATACCTCCGCAAGGAACGCATAGGTTATCATACCTATGCGCTCCAGGAGGAGCGTGAACTCCGCGTCGTAATACGCGGAGTCCCAAAAGAGCTCGACGTCGAGCAAATTAAGAATGACCTGGTAGGTCAGTCCTACCCCGTCATAAGTGTGCACCGGATGCACAGCGGGCGCGACAAATTCGCGTATGATATGGTGCTCGTAGCACTGGAAGCCACACCGGAGGGCAAGAAAATTGCCTCATGTCTCCGCACCGTGTGCGGCCTATCGGGGGTCACCGTAGAGGCCCCCTACAAACGCGGCACTCCCGGGCAGTGCCACCGTTGCCAACTCTATGGCCACTCCGCGCGTAACTGTAACGCGCGACCGCGTTGCGTGAAGTGCTTAGACGATCACGCGACCACCGATTGCTCGCGCGTAAAGGAGACAGCGACGGAGCCGCCGAGCTGTGTACTCTGCCGCAAGCAGGGACACACGGCCAACTACCGTGGATGCCCCAAGGCTCCACGGAAGCGCCCGGTAAACGCGCCCCCTAAAACCGCTGGCCCAAAGACTTCGGCGCCCCGCGCGCCGAAACCGGCTTTCGTACCGGCTCCGGTGCCCACCGTCTCCGCGTGGGCGAAACCGTTGCCGTTCACGAAGGCAGGAACGACACCGGCACCCCAACCGCGGTACGCGCCGCAACCTCTACTCGCGCCGCGCCCCGCCCCCGCGCCCGCGCCCGGTCCCGCGCCTCGCCCCGGCCCCGCGCACTCAAACGACTTTACAATTATTCGCGACTACATCGCCGCGATAAACATTGACCGCATGCGTGCATTCGCCGACGCCATGCGCAGAGCGGTCACGGCCGAAGACCGCCTAAACGCGACGTTCGAATACATCGACGTCATCGAGTCCGTCCAGCGCACGCTGGTTTGATTACCGGTAATCAATGGCGTGCAACGCGAGACTAAAACCCCATTCTTTGAAGTTAGCATTCTACAATGGTAACGGACTCGCGCGTCAGCGCGACCAGGTTTATGAGTTTCTACGTGACAATCTCATCGACATCCTTCTGGTGCAGGAGACCTTCCTAAAGCCCTCGCGTCGCGACCCCAAAGTCGCGAATTACGTCATGGTTAGGAATGACAGACTCTCCACCCGCAAGGGCGGGACTGTCATTTACAATAGGAGGGCCCTGCACTGCGTCCCTCTCGATACTCCCTCGCTCTTACACATCGAGGCGTCAGTGTGCCGCATCGCGCTGACGGGACACCAGCCGATCGTCATCGCATCCGTATATCTCCCTCCTGACAAACCCCTCCTGAGCAGTGACCTCGAGACACTGCTCGGTATGGGGGACGCGGTCATTCTGGCAGGCGATTTAAATTGCCACCACACTAGGTGGAACTGTCATCGCACGAATGTGAACGGTAGGCGTCTCGACGCGTTCATAGACGACCTCACATTCGAAATATTCAACCCCCCGACCCCCACGTGCTATCCGTACAACGCCGCGCGTCGTCCGAGCACAATAGATCTGGCACTGCTGAGGAACGTAACTCTGCGCTTGCGCTCCATCGAGGCAATGTCAGAACTCGACTCAGACCACCGACCTGTCGTCATGCAGCTCGGTCGCCCCCTCAACCGCGAACCAGATACGAGGACCATGGTGGATCGGAAGAAGCTAGGCACGTGCTTAGCTGACACCGCTCCACCAATCCTCCCTTGCGGCCCGGATTCAACTCCATCCCCCGAGGACACCGTCGAATCCATAAACATCTTCACTGATCACGTCTCGACGGCGATCACAAGATCTTCAAAGCAAGTCGATGTGGAGGATAGCTTCCACCGCATCAGACTTTCCCCCGATCTTAGGGACCTCGTAAGAGTCAGGAACGCGGCAATCCGGGCCTACGATCGATATCCCACGGATTCAAACCGGACTCGGATGCGTCGCTTACAGCGGGAGGTCAAATCCCGCTTGAGCGACGCCCGAAACGAAAACTGGGACAGTTATTTAAAAGAACTCGCGCCCACTCACCAAGCATACTGGCGACTAGCTAGGACCCTCAAGTCCGAAACTATCGTCACTATGCCGCCTCTCGTACGCCCCTCAGGCCAACCACCGGCTTACGATGACGATGACAAGGCAGAGTTGCTGGCCGATGCACTGCAAGAACAGTGCACCACCAGCACTCAACACGCGGACCCCGAACACACCGAGTTCGTCGACAGGGAGGTCGAGCGCAGAGCTTCCCTGCCGCCCTCGGACGCGTTACCCCCCATTACCACTTCCGAGGTTAAGGAGGCGATCGATAGCCTACAACCACGGAAAGCTCCCGGCTCCGACGGCATCCGCAACCGCGCGCTAAAACTGTTACCAGCTCAACTGATAACGATGTTGGCCACGATATTAAATGCTGCTATGACGAACTGCATCTTTCCCGCGGCGTGGAAAGAAGCGGACGTTATCGGCATACACAAGCCGGGCAAACCGAATAACGAAACCGCGAGTTACCGCCCCATCAGTCTCCTCCCGGCGATAGGCAAATTATACGAACGGCTCCTTCGTAAACGCCTCTGGGATTTCGTATCCGCGAATAAAATTCTTATAGACGAGCAGTTTGGATTCCGCGCCAGACACTCGTGCGTCCATCAAGTGCACCGCCTCACGGAGCACATCTTACTAGGGCTGAACAGGCGGAAACCCATTCCGACAGGAGCCCTCTTCTTCGATATAGCGAAGGCGTTCGACAAAGTCTGGCACAACGGTTTGATATTCAAACTGTATAACATGGGAGTGCCAGACAGACTCGTGCTCATCATACGAGACTACTTGTCGAACCGTTCGTTCCGATATCGAGTCGAGGGAACGCGTTCCCGGCCCCGTCACGTCACAGCCGTGGTCCCGCAAGGCTCCGCCCTCTCCCCGTTAGTATTCAGTTTGTATATCAACGATATACCCCGGTCTCCGGAGACCCATCTGGCGCTCTTCGCCGATGACACCGCCATCTACTACTCGTGTAGGAAGAAGGCGTTGCTTCATCGACGACTTCAGACCGCAGCTACCACCATGGGACAGTGGTTCCGGAAGTGGCGCATCGACATTAACCCCACGAAAAGCACAGCGGTGCTCTTCAAAAGGGGTCGCCCTCCGAACACCACGCTGAGCATCCCCCCCCGACTAGGCGCGTCAATACCCCCGCCCCCGCCGTTCGCCCGATCACGATGTTCGACCAGCCCATACCGTGGGCCCCGAAGGTCAAATATTTAGGCGTCACCCTCGACAGTAGGATGACATTCCGCCCCCACATCAAGACGGTACGCGATCGTGCCGCCTTCATTCTAGGACGTCTCTACCCGATGATATGTAGGCGAAGTAAAATGTCCCTTAGAAATAAGGTGACACTCTACAAAACTTGCATACGCCCCGTCATGACCTATGCAAGTGTAGTGTTCGCTCACGCGGCCCGCATACACTTAAAATCATTCCAAGTCATTCAATCCCGTTTTTGCAGGATAGCCGTCGGAGCCCCGTGGTTCGTCAGGAACGTCGACCTCCATGACGACCTGGACTTAGAGTCCACCAGTAAGTATATGCAGTCGGCGTCAATGCGCCATTTCGATAAAGCGGCACGACACGAGAACCCTCTCATCGTGGCCGCCGGTAACTACATTCCCGATCCTGCGGACAGAATGGAAAGCAGTCGACGTCGCCCAAAACACGTCATCTCGGATCCTCCCGATCCACTAACGGTGCTTCTAGGTACTTCAAGCACCGGTCACCGTTCTCGTCGAACCCGTCGCTTGCGACGAAGGGCTCGACGAGTAAATTAACTCCCAGACACAGCCCACTGAGTTTCTCGCCGGATCTTCTCAGTGGGTCGCGTTTCCGATCCGGTGGTAGATTCTGCGAAGCACGGCTCTTGCTAGGGTTCGTGTTAGCAACGTCATCAGGTTTGAGCCCCGTGAGCTCACCTACAAAAGTTAGGGTTACGCTGACATAGCCTCTCAAGGCTCTCAGCTTAGGTAGGAAAAAAAAAAAAAAAAAAAAAATTAAATTTATCGTAATTACAGAAATAGATTGATTTCTTATTATGATATCCAAAACTTATGATGCAAACATTGCATTGTAAGTTTAAGGATAATTAGTTCGCTCTCTGCTTTTGTACAGTGAATAAATAACGTAATGTAATGCAAATTAATGTTGGATGATTAATAAAATATTTTTGCGCCCGAACAGCAGCGAACCGTCGCGTTCCGTTGGCCTAATGAAATATGACAACATGTTCCTTCATTCTTGATAAAACTCCGGTTTCAAAGTTTTATGGCGAGTTGCGTACGATAATTCAACTTGGCTTGCAGTAAAATAACTCACAAAATGAGGGCTATTTAGTATTCTTTTTACAGACTACTGTTTTTGAATTTTGGGAAAGTGTTCTTGAGAAATAATTGAATTTTCCATAGGTATATCGAATTATAAATGATTTGACTTTCCAAATCTGATACCCTTTTGCAAATATATGATTCCTGAAATTCATTAAAATTTAAGAGCTGCATGCTTGCGTATTAAGTATTGACTGTAAATAAAAATAGACATAATAGTAGGTATCTCCCAATAGAGAACAAGAGAAGAAGAAAAATATACTAGCGATTGGGCGTCTTAATTCATTACGACTAGGTACGTTATAACAGGCGTACCATTGTCAAGGGCCTTTCCTATGGAGGATAATTCTGGTATGCCCAATATTACGTGAAGTCGGCAGGTCGTAAATTTGTAAGCAAAAAATAACAATTCATCAATATATGATATGACGTGGCTACATAAATGGCACTAATAAGGGCAAGAACAAGAAACATTGAATAACATCTATTCTGATATTTACCTAAAATATACATAATACAACTGGTATAAATGAGGAAAACCGAATAATGGGCTCTCTGGTGTTAATTGGGAGGCTTATATCCAACAGTGGACCACTATAGGCTGATGATGTTGATGAAGATGATGATGACAGCACAACCAAAAAATCAATACATTTAGGGAATTTTTCCAGTATGTTCTTGCAGCCAAATCCGACTCAAGAGAGCCGATATGCTAAGGGGAGACGGACAGTGGCTCTACCTCGTCAAATACGAACCTCTCATAGCTCACCTGGTCATAGTCTTGACAACTGATTGCAGGTCAAAACCGTTAAAAAAACTTGGTAAATTTGAGAAATACATTATAATGTTAAACTTTTGCACATAATGCAAACACAAGTGAATTGTTCACTCTTCATATTTTTTCGTTTAGCTGTGGGCTAATCTCTATACCACAATAGGGTAATAAAAATAACTATATAAAAACGTCGAAATGAATAGAGTCATTCACATTACGGGGGGCGTTTGGCTCACGTGTCAATCATGCCCTATTTTTGCCCGCAATGGATCGTGTTATTCCATTTTAACGCTGTGTTATTCATTGGCTATATCGTTGTTCCCCGCTTTTGGGTGTAGCACAATGGTCGTCCATATTGCTTTTAATCCATTACTAATAATAAATTTGTGCGAGTCCGATTGTATGTAAAACTGAGATATGTTTAAAAAAATCGTACGCATTTACCGTATTTTTTATGTAACTTCATCCGTAAACTCATTTTTTTAAAATTCGAAGCCAAGTAAGCTGAAATACTGTCTATGAACTAATGGTTATTGTCACTCATTCATAGATACCGGTCTAAGGTAAGCAAACCATCAAAGCAACATGTAAATGTCCTAACCGTATAAAATGCTCATAGGATTGGTTGCTAAGTACAATTACCTCCTCGTGAAACTTGTCGATTACGACGAAGAGTTCTTCGAGCGAACTAACCCATAGACCCATAAACACAGCCAACTGAGTTTCTCGCTGGATCTTCTCAGTGGGTCGCGATTCCAATCCGTTGGTAGATTCTGCGAAGCACTGCTCTTGCTAGGACTAATATTAGCAAATTCTCTCAGGTTAAGCTCGTGAGCTCACCTACCCGTCCGGGCGTAGCTGGAATAGCCTCTTACGCTACCAGCCAATAGGTAGGGAAAGAAAAAGGTACAATTACCGTCCACACATTTAGTGAAACATTTATAATTTTTAATTACTCAAATAAATAAATCTCAACCATAATTTTGCTTTCTAGAAATAGATTTCTATTTCTTTCTAGAATAACGACGCCCGTTTGCTTAGTACTATTAAAATAATAGCAGAAGCAAGATGAAAAGTCTAGTTCAATGTCGATTTACATAGTCTTACATTATAGCGGGGTCGTACCCGTTGGGTGCGGGTATTATGTTACCCTGCAACTCGCATTCTTTGAAACCTGAGCCGCGGGAGATGGGATTCTTTTGTCGTGGCTCGATTTGAATATTACTAAGTATAATGTGATGGGACCTTTCTATTAATAATGGAATGGATTTACGTTGTATTTAACCCATTGTGGATAAAGGGCTCTCGCGATATTTCGAATTGTTTTTTAGTTGGATGTCACACGAATGATTTAACATTTCGTTATAGAAATTCTTGTTTTAATAATCTGTAACATGTAAGAGAATTTCTCTCTCATATTCTCTCATAGAACTCTCTCAAATTTTTCATTAATTCTTCAAAAGGAATCTCAGTAGATTTGCTAGTCCAAGGTGAACTGATGGACAGATGGCCGGTTATAAAACTATATCTATATCGAATGATGGATTTTTATTTCGCCTCATCTAGTGAAATGAGAGGGTAAGGCGAATTATCTCTGTTCGTAAAACGTTGACTTAGTTTCCGTGGAAAGTGGCACCAATAACATTAATTGATGTATAGTTCTATGTTATTTTCATCTATAAAAGTTTTCGAAGCCAGGCGAATGGCATAAATGTGCTCACGGCATTTCTGGTTTCCATAAGCGACGGTGACCACTCACCATACGCTTGTCTGTCTTAAGCAGTTAAAGTGCTTTAAATCTAATATTATAATTTGCAAGCATTCGTTAAAATATTACGTAATGAATATTAAACTACATTCGAAATATAAATGCGAGTTAAACTGTACCAGAACATTTCACAAGCAGCAGTTAAGTGGTGCGATACCGCATTATGTCACCTGGTGCTGTAAATCTGTAGTAAGGCAATTGTTAAACAATGTTCTACCACAATATCTGCAACCAGAACAGCGGGCGTGAGGGTGAGACCTATTGAATGGTTCATAAATTTAATTCAACAAAGGAATCGAAAAACCGTTTAAGGCGCATATACGCAGATTCGACCGCATTACATTAGTGATATGGTAATGTGATTGTTCGCGATAAATTACGGTGCCTGGCTTCGGTGCTCGCTCAGCAGGACATCGCGACGCCCGCGCATTCAATTCTTGAAGGTGAAAAAACTCACAATTTTCGACAATAACCCTCACACTTTTTTTATACGGAAAGGACAATGCAATAAATGGCATTCATTGTACCCACGCGTCTGCTTCCACTCTTGGTTTTTTTATTCATTGTAATTTTTGTTTTTAGTTCAGTAAAAACCTACAAAACCAAAAGATTAAGACTCCCTCTTAATTCCGAATACTCGTATTTGTTACTTAATTAAAGTAACGCTTAAGTAACCAGTCTCGTGTTTAAGACAATACTGGCGAATATAAGGGAAAGTCATGAAATTTACAGCAACACGAGTTATAATACCGAAACTGTCGTTATATTTTCAAATATAATTGTGAATTATTGCTCTCATGAAATAAATGTCAACCTCGGCGAAGTTTCGACACGAAGTTCGTGTTCTGTCGTCTACTTTAATTGGCTTCGCGTTGCTTTTACTTCGGTTTTATGAAGCCAGCGAGCGGCGTTCTCTCTATACAATTCGACTCATCGGACCTCGCGTGCTGAGCAGTTTGTAAAGCTGTCACCAGCGGGCCAACCGCATTACTCGTATTAGCCATTCGAGAGAGTAAGCCGTGCGGTGTCGACAAACTTTTTATGAGATAGTTCTCGGGCACATGTACCTACCTACCGCGACAGTTGCGGTGCTCCTGTAAATTCGGTGAGAAATACTCGTTTTGAGGGTCGCTTTGCATATCTCGGCAATAAATCTAGATAGAAGCCGAACTTACGACGTCAAGACGTCACTGATGCCTCGAACGATTCACACAGCTGAATTAGATAAACAATTTTGTTTCCCGTCACCCCACCAACTGAACTCAGTACCGTTTTTTCTGAGCGATTTTATCCTTGACAAGATCGTCTATCGTGGAGAATTGTTGTCTGAATTACATCTAAACCCATTCATATAAATTACTGGTTAATTAATGGCCCCTGTTCGGTCAGTGCGTGAATTCGTTGAAACAACATCGTCCGAGGGAAACGCGACCGATGTTAAAAATAAAGTATTATTCCCCTTTCCCGAGAGACGTATTTTAAAGGTGAATTAGAAATTAATTCAATGCTGTTAAAATTGAAGTTCTTTATAACGCCGCCACTTTAAATAGGTTAGCAAGGGTCACGTATAATTCTCAAGGCATCGACTATTGAGAACTTTCTGATTTAGCGTAAAAATATTTAGCGCATTTCATTATTTATTCAATAATAGCGTTGGCGTTAAGAGCATATTGTAATCGTATTTACTCACACAGATACGTACTTCTGCAAGTTTCAATAAAGTTTTTTATTTCTTTTTGTACAAATTATATCCTGCCATATCTCAGTGCGCACACAAACCTTCATATACAAAGCTAATGGTCCAATTTAGACTGTAACAGTTTCATTTGCTGGAAACGCGAATAATAAATATAGAAGGCAAACAGAAATTTTATGACACACTCCCTTTGGTTATCGCCAATTTGTGTCAACTGAAGCGTTCGTTTAATATTAATAAAAATACTGTTGGTCCCTCAGTCCTCAGCGTGCTTTTACGGTTCGGTTCACGGCGACTTATTTGAATAAATATTTTCAAGCGCGGACGGGTTGTGAATTTCTTGTATTTAACGTCTCGTTTTTATTTTGGACGATCGTGGATCCTTTGATGGTTACTGACTTGTTGCCAATGACGCCCCGTGAAGATTCGAATCACTAACGCAGGTGACGCGACACTATAACACAAAACCCGTCTTTTATCTAATGAAACATGTCCTTTATTATAAAACAGAAATTAAACGTCCGATTTCTTTCGAAGTTATTCGAGCGCCGCGGGAGTCCATCACATTCGTTATATGCAACGGCAAGTAAGTGTTTATTGGTTTATGGTTCTTTTTACCTTCTTTTATTTATGAAAGAGATTGAAGAGTAATTTATGGAAATGTAAATCAGTTTTCGATCGTGTGATTTTAAACAAATTGTTTGTAACAAAAAAAAAGAAAATAAAAACGTAAATAACGAACGTTTATATTGTGACAGTTATTGCGTGTCTTACGATTAATTAACTACTGACTCTAGAAAATTGTATTTTATTTGATGTATTCCCATAAAAAAACGTATTGTAAATACATAACGTTAGGTGGTAGAATAAAGATATTACGTAAAGAGCGTTAAAAAAAAACAAAATCCATTTTTATTAATATCGGTTGCTTCATAGGAATGTATCGGAGTTACAGCGTACGGTCAAAATAGAATGTTCGAGTGCAGAGTCGAATAATCAAATATTTAATACATGATATGAGTTTAAACAGGACCATATACTACAAATCTTACGATTTCGATGCACATAGAAAACTTTAGGTGAGATGTAAGTTATTAAAAATAACGTCTATCGCATCACTTTAGAGAATACGACGTAAATACTACCGCACGCTTTGACACTTGAGGTCATAACGGTGGTCCCCCCTTCGAACAGGAATGCATAACTGTTATAAAGCAGATATAGACAATGTGGTGGTACATATTCGTATGAACTCAATTTATACCCTACCAGTATTCGATATTGGAAGAAATTTAAATAGATTTATAGCAGAGAATACCATGGACGGATATATGTATATCGGTGCATATTTGTATCTTTTGATCAACAATAGCCTGATAGATAACGTGAAAATCCTTTGATTTAAATAGAAAAAAAAGAATAGATTTGATAGTAATTGCTCAAATATTAAGGTAGTCACCGTAGGATCGACACCCGTGTCACCAGGCGGAAGCTAAACGCAACGGACAGCCAGGAAATGATGCGTGCCTCCACCGCGACTATATTTATGTCGCTTTCGATTAGCGCGCGCCCTAAACAATGACTGATTGTTTTAATTTAGACGAATCAATTTAATGCCATCGATTTTATCGACGCTAATAACTAACGATTGGTTCTTTAAAATTGTATCTTGATATCGACTTTTTAGTATACTGTACGTTTATCGAATCGATTGTCTACGAAGGGAAGCGAGCGAACGACGCATCGATAATTTTAAGGAATACATTGCTAAGATTATTCTTATTTTCGATAATGTATGCGAATTCGTGTAATACACCAACGAATTCATATTCCACGCGATCGGGAACTAAAAGAGTCGTCATACATACAGAAGATCGTTTATGGTAATACGGGATGGTTGTATTTCGATCATGGTGTGTTCGGTCGTGAGCTGCAAGTTCGTGCGCATGCGCACCGAGGACATGAGTTACTCGTATGATGAGACTTTATCGCACTGTATGCGCTGTATCTGCCTTGTATTCGGTACTGTATTGCAAATTAAATCGAGTTACGAAATACTGTTTTGAGATAAATTCGTGCGTAGGGTTGGTCTCGGACTTTTATTGATGAATTTAATTTGCCTTTTTTTCATTCGATGATGGTAGAGCTTATGGCTGCTCTGTACTGTAGTACAAATTTGATGCTGACGTCCGAAATTTTAGTTTCGCTGTAACAAAGTATATTTTACCTAACAAACGAACGCGTGGTTGTTTCACGGCAGTAATACGTTGCGGCAGTAAATATATAAAAAACAATCATAAGAGAAAGAGTCGTAGTGGTAGCTTGGGCGGCCAAGTTTCCAAACTTTTTCAAAACTGCTCATCCAAATACATCCGTCCGAACAAATCTAATTTCTGGTAATAATAATCTATCTATCTATATATCTAAATATATATATATATATATATATATATATATATATATATAAATGAATTGCTGTTCGTTAGTCTCGCTAAAACTCGAGAACGGCTGGACAGATTTGGCTAATTTTGGTCTTGAATTATTTGTGGAAGTCCAGAGAAGGTTTAAAAGGTAAATATGAAAATGCTCGGAATTAAATAAATGAATAAATAAAAATAAAAAAGCAATCATGTTTTCCCTTTGATGTGTCCCCCGTCGGACGGATTCTTTCTGTTTGTTTTAAGTTTATTTTATACACAAGTTTAGGTCTTTTATTTATCGATTGAGGCACTACGAAGTCTGCCGGGTCAGCTAGTCTGATATAATTGAAAATTTAAACAAAATATACGCAAGGGAGAATGTCAGCGTCTATTTACATTTAAAAAATGTACATTAATGTACTGTGATATTTTGATTAACGATAACTTTATGCTAATTGCGGTAACAATGATTTTTCGTTTGCTTAGATTCATCGTTCATTTCCGACGCAGAGGATAATCGAAAAAGGGCTAATAATGGACTCCATCGAGTTTATCTCCACGGACCCATCTTTTGTTTGATAAATAGATTTTTTTTCTTAATGCTTTGAATCAAGGTGCGTATTATATTCGATGTGCGTTTTCATTGTCATATAAAATAACCCTATTTATTCGTGAAACATTCTCAATAATTCCGTATACAGCTACCGATTGAAATGTCTTTGTTGAACAAAGAATGCGTGTTTGGCTTTGTCGAACACAAATACGATATTATTGTTGTACCGTGTTTTGGTTATGAATTTTTTTGTTGTGACTAACTGCGAGATCAAGGCTTAAGCCTTTCGTTTGTATGTTATCTGTCTGCCTTGAGATATCGTCTTCGTCAAATTTCTTTGAAAACGCGTCTGCGGTAATGTTTTGAAGAACAAGCAGCTGACCGGGTTGGGTTACAAACAGGTGCTTTCATAATTTATGTAACTGTATAGTTATCATATTAACCTATGGTAGGTGACTCATGAGCAGTTTGAACGATATTTTCTTATTTAAAGTAATTTATGTTGAGCCTTGTGGTAGCTTGGAGAAGCATCAGCCCGTCTCTTCCCGTGTGTGTGGTATTAGGCGACTAAGGGTTCCATCGGAGATTTAACAGCATCGTTATTTGAGTATTAGCTATATATTTCACTTTTTTATTGCTTAGATGGGAGGACGAGGTCACGGCCTACCTGGTGCTAAGTGTTTACCGGAGCAGACAACTGCAACGTAAATGGCGCCGCCCACCTTGAAAAATTAGTTCGAAAGTCTCCGTTTTTACTGTACAATGGCTGCCTCACCCTTTAATCTGAAACGCATTAATACTTCACGGCAGAAATAGGCAGGGTTTGGAGTCGTCGTGGCCTAAAGGATAAGACGTCCGGTGCATTCGTGTTGAAGCGATGCACCGGTGTTCGAATCCCGCAGGCGGGTACCAATTTTTCTAATGAAATATGTACTCAACAAATGTTCACGATTGACTTCCACGGTGAAGGAATAACATCGTGTAATAAAAATCAAACCCGCAAAATTATAATTTGCGTAATTACTGGACCTCTTGTGAGTCCGCGCGGATAGGTACCACCGCCCTGCTTATTTCTGCCGTGAAGCAGTAATGCGTTTCGGTTTGAAGGGTGGGGCAGCCGTTGTAACTATACTGAGACTTTAGAACTTGTATCTCACAAGGTGGGTGGCGCGTCTACGTTGTAGATGTCTATGGGCTCCAGTAACCACTTAACATCAGGTGGGCTGTGAGCTCGTCCACCCATCTAAGCAATAAAAAAAAAAAAAAAAAAAAAAAAGGGTGGTGGTACCTACCCGTGCGAACTGACAAGATGTCCTACCACCAGTAATGCAATTACTATTAGTTATATCCTTGTAGTGCGTTCGCCAACCGGCACTTACTGATCGTACGATAAATTAACCCGCACAGATAGGTACTATTACGTGTATTACTGTTGCAAAGCAGTCATGTGTTCCGATTTGAAGGGTTCGACATCTTTGTATCAATTAAGCCTTGAACCTCATGTCTCAAGGTTTGCATTTATACAACGAAGTGTATCACTTTTTTTTCAACTTACGCATTAATACTTTGCAAGGCTTCGCAAACATTCTTGCCCTAATTAAATTTTAGTATGATCATGGTCTATAAACAAAAATTTTGAAGTTAAGACTCCGGTATATTTAGTTTCGAAAATATCTTTTAAATTCGCAATAAAACGTCAGGTACAATAGAGAGACGTCGCAAACAAGTAAAGAGCATTTTATAAATTTGTTTTGAGAATACATAGTGGGGCGGGAGTACTCAAACCATTCCGTCCTACAGATGTACGAGGATGCACCAAGTTTAATGGAAAAGAATTGAAAAGCAGCGCGTCTATATGGTAATAGAAATTGCCGGGAAGAAAGGAACACACAGACGACAGTGCTCTGAGTTATAGTTGTTTTCTTAAAATTGAGCGTTATTGCGTACGTTTTCCCCGGAGCATCGGAAGAGTTGAACTGTATGAGCTAGCTACGGGCGGTCCCCAGTACTTTTATTGAAACCGGAAAATTTACCAATGTAAACTGGGATCATTCGCGTTACTTTCGTCTGCCAAGTTTGGCTTTTATTCCATCGGGATTCTGTCTGTGCCATTATTTGTGACTACCTTCGCAATTCAAAAACGAATATGTCTCATGTTTTCGTGACGGTAGATATATTTTGTATGTGAATTAACGTTTTTCTGTCGACGGTACATACTTGTTAATCGTTGCATTTCGATGATTGTGTAAAATGTTTGTAGAATGACTGTTTTTAAAATAAGAATCAATGAAATCAATGAATCATTATTTTATTAGTAAAACACGTCGTTTTAGGAATGCGCACATAAATGTATGAACCGTGTTCTGTTGGCCGGAAGTATTAAAGCTATGTTTTCAATAATCAAATACGAGAACGTGTCTCTGTCATTGAGTAGTGGGAGTTTGTCCCAACGCCGGCCATCTCGTTCCCACTGATTACACGCAAACAAAGCTGTGTGCCGTGTGTTTAGGCAAATATTTGAGCACCAAGCATAAGAGGGCACTTAGCGGTATGTCATTGTTGTGTTCATCGAGTGCTAACATATTTTAACTATATACGAACTGTATGCATATGCGCGTCACACGATTTCACTCCAGATTCGAAAATGCCTTGTTTAGTAGTAACTATTTTTATTATTTAACACTGAATCTCGGTCACGCCTGGCGCATCCGTCGCAGACGATATGTGGAATACGATTTTTTTTACGTGACAACGTCTTATAATTCGACAGAGCCGGCTGCACGCACGAAAAACATGACTCATGCGGCGTTACCTCGTTCTGAGGCGTTCCATTTAAGGCTTGAAATGCAAGCGAGAGCGCGCAACGAGCGACAAAGAGGCACAATCAGCCTCCGCGTTCGGGTGCGTTCGATATCTGTCTCTCTCCTACTTGAGTAGGCGATGCATCCGCGTGGACAGATGCTATACAATAATACATTTACATGTTTTCATCAAGTATGAAGTTCAGTGAAAAATAAATGTGGTGTCAATTGTTTATAGCAACGATAATTGCGATAATTGAAAATGAAACAATTCCATCAATATTTTCTTATGACGTTGTCACGTTCAACTATCGTCAGTAAACCGACTTTACAGACAACCGATTTTTTATTTATGAATAATCTTGAACTCTAATCAATAAATTATGTTGATTGTATCCGGGTAAATTTCGCTGAATCGTCAACATTAACTTATAATAACTCATTCACAAAATAATTTATTTGAAATGTACTTTAAATAAAGTTTTATTTATCCTTAAAATCCATCTTAATAAGAAGAAAATATAGTCAAAACTTTAAATAAACGTGTCTAGATTAATTCTGAATTATGAATATAGATTTTGGATTAAAATATTTTTATGGCTAAAGAAGACGTTTCTAATTTACTCATGATATTCTTTACGATTTCAGTTCCAATGTTCTCATCGATGTCTTACGTAACTTATGAAGAACAGGTTACGAATTTTAATCCTTATTTTTTTAATTTTCACATGTATTATAGCGATTATCGAATTCTGAACGAATAGTATCTATCCGACTTTACAAGAGGAAACTCGTTTTATGGACGTCGTTAATGAAGTATCTTCTTTTAGGAAGCGTATATATGTGTGTGTATGTGTATTTCTTAAGGATTTAAGACCCTCGAGGAATTAAGGTTCTCATTGTTACCACTGGCTTGCGTATTGTATCCGAGAAACAGACATGCGTCCAGTAAGGTTAGCCGTTATTCCAACGCTATTGCGACTTCCACAATATATCACACAGTGTTGTAATGATTTAATACCGAGCCGGTTCAGAGTTTTACTTGAGCTTGCTCAGAATTAACAAAAAGGAAAAGATGCGATAATTTGAAAGGTACTATTTTTTTTTATTGCTTAGATGGGTGGACGAGCTCACAGCCCACCTGGTGTTAAGTGGTTACTGGAGCCCATAGATATTTACAACGTAAATGCGCCACCCACCTTGAGATATAAGTTCTAAGGTCTCAAGTAAGTTAAACGGCTGCCCCACCCTTCAAACCGAAACGCATTATTGCTTCACGGCAGAAATAGGCAGGGTGGTGGTACCTACCCGCGCGGACTCACAGGAGGTCCTACCACCAGTAATTACGCAAATTATAATTTTACGGGTTTCATTTTTATTACACGATGTTATTCCTTCACCGTGGAAATCAATCGTGAACATTTGTTGAGTACGTATTTCATTAGAAAAATTGGTACCCGCCTGGGATTCGAACACCGGTGCATCGCTCAACACGTATCCACCGGACGTCTTATCTGTTAGGCCACGACGACTTCAAAAGACTAGATGGCTCCTACAATTGACTGGTTGATCTTTACGGTTTTTTGATTGCGGGTTTGTGACATAAACGTGTATGTATTTATTATGCCTAGCTAAGCACATGAGCTAAACAAGAATTCCACATGACCACGACTGCTCTCCCAAGAGCAACCGACTATGATGATGATGAAACACATGAACGTTGGTTTCGGCTTAGGGGAATTAAAAAAAAAGTTTTCAACTTTAAGGTTTATTTATTTATACTACACTCTGTTGAAGAAAAGTGCTCAATTGTGTTATAATGGTATTACTAATCAGTTACCTCAATAAGCTCATCCACTGAATTTCGGGTGAGCTGTTAACTTGATGTTGACTGGCCATCTTGAGACATTAGCTCTAAGTCTCAATTGTAGAGTATAACGAATGTTCACATCTTCAAACCGGAACTGGTTCACGGCAGATACCGAAATAGTTGGTTTATATCGAATTTTAGTAATAGTTCAGTATCTAACGTACGTTTAAAAAAATAAATGGTTTGCTCTTTTTAATTATTATTTTTGGCTAGATGGTTGGACGAGCTCACAGCCCACCTGGAGCTAAGTGGTTACTGGAACCCATAGATATCTACAACGTAAATGCGATACCCACCTTGAGATATGAGTTCTAATGTCTCAGTATAGTTACAACGGCTACCCCACCCTTCAAACCGAAACGCATTACTGTTTCACGGCTGAAATAGCCAGAGTAGTGGTACCTACCCGTGCGGACTCACAAGAGGTCCTACCACCAGTAATAATTATCAAATCACATAACATTACGATTTATGAAGGCTATATTAGATTTTTCTTACAAAGGTCATAATAAAATAGTTTGCTCATAATACTTTGTTATGTAAGTATGCCACAAGCCACAACATACTCGTATGTTACCGGTGTTCACCGTTATCAACGCATCGACGTCTAATTGTAAGGTGTTTATAGATGTCTGCGGACTGATCAATATTCATGTTGTGATTATTCTCATCTAATTGCCAGTTATAAATCTGTAAGCGTCGATGACATCTTAATTGCTTCAGTAACAAATCACTTTAATAGACTAAAATATTTGCCGTGATAAAACAGTTAAAGTTAATCAGTCAACTGTACAACATGTGTTCCGCTGGTGTTGTGAAATCTTAATAAGGCTTTTTTTTTTTTAACTTTGATAATTAATGCGAGTACTATGTGAATAATTAAAATTATTTGTCTAAGCTAAATTAAAACGTAATTTTTTATCGATTTAAAGGAATAATACATAAAACCGCGACAATAATTTGTAGTCGATTACTAAATTTGATACCTCAATTTGACATACGTATTTGTCATTACTTCACCAAAAAAAAAAGCTGTCTAACATAATATGTAAATAGGTTATAAATAGATAGCACGAACGTCTCGTAAATTGATCGAAGGCGATAAAGGCAAGAATTAAATCAGATACTATTAGATTTCATGCAATCGGCAACCCTAGTAAAATTGATGTTGTTACATTTGTTTGTGTCATTGTACTAAATATTTTCGTGTTTCGTAACAAACCGAGTCCGAGTAACAAACCGAGTTGTTTATTATTCCCTATCAGTCACAAGTATCTAACAAACCGCAAACTCTGCTTATCGTCACGTTTTCATAACGATTGTATGGTCCGCGTAAAATTTTCGTTGAATCTTATCGATAGCGCCTCCTACATAAGTATGCCTGCTGTTTGACAAATACTAGGGACTCGAAGTGAAAATTGTATCTAGCTAGCGTAGTAAGTAGTGCAGACGTAAAAAAAAGCAATACCTTCATGCGATTTAAGTTAAGTTTAATTTAACTAAAAATAAATGAAACGCCCTGTATACAAACTATATATCGTCTTCTCGCGTTAAAACTGTATAATCTCAAAACTTACAAATTTTGCAGGAGAGTGTTTTAAAGGCTTAACAAGTGATATTTTTATTATTAATCATCTTTGCAACATTTTTTTTTTTTTTTTTTACCAGTTGCATTATCTGTCTTTTACATTAAGATAAAATTATGTATTAATTTTGTTAATAGTAGTCAAAATATAGGTAAAAAAAAAAACTAAACTACGCTCTTTTGACAATATTTATGAGAAAAATGATGGTGATACCAAATGTTTCCGTATATTAACTCAATTTCGAATATTTTTGGAAATTGTACACTTTTAATGCGAAAAGAAGAGATATGTGAGACACCAATTTTTGAAACGTATTTTGTTCTATCTATCGTATTTTATGCACTCTCTCAAGTTAAAGGGTGAGTAAGTAAGCAGCTTTAGTAACTTTGCAAACGAAACACTTCACTTCTGGTTCTGAGAGTACTTTAGACATTATTCTTATGCAATTGAAACTCACCTTTGGGTGGGTTATAAGAATGAATGTAATAGTAAAGACCTTAATTCACTTTGTGATTTATGTGTCTCTAGTAACCTCTTAAAAGTGGATAAGGTAGGACCGAAAATAGATCTATGCCAGTTATTAAATGAGATTTGTACCTTAGTAGTACTTAACAATCAATTGAGAAATGAACATTGGATTTGCCGATTTTTTTTAAATATACACAATTAGATGTTTATTTAACTTCACAAAGAAAATAGTATCAGGAACTTTAATTTACTTTTAATTGGTATAAAAGTAGCGTAAGAGTAGCCAGGGAGTGGAGAAAGTTATCCGACTCAATCTGGTTCATGCCTATGTTACTTAGAGTATTTTTAATATTTCGCGCATCCACGTGATAAATTAAGACACTCAGACACACCTCTCAACTAACTATTGCATTGTTTTAGTTTTAAGAACATCGCTTAGGCTTACTGATAGGTGAGACTAACAACCCGTGCAAAGAAGATAGACTATTCGGTCTTCAAAGGAAAAAAACACAACAATCCCATGTAAATAGATATAGCATAAATACTTAGTGTTAATGAAAATGTTTGAAGGTGGATTTAAAAAAAATATACAGTTTTATTTAAAGCTTAAATAAAACAATAATCTCCATCTAACATTACACGTTACGAGCGCGTAAGTGGCATGCTGTTCTCGTTCCCGAGTTCATTAACAGCAATAAATTTGACTGTTTGTCGTATAAAGTCGTAGTTATGAGTAATCATGTTATTTTACTGCGTCCGACAGCCACGACGCGTCTAAATTTTATACATCGCTGGAGTAAAACTGCCATAGAATATGATGTAGTAGATGTGATTTTATAAATTATTTGTTTGCGATGAAGTAATTATTACTGCACATGGACAATTTGTTATTCTCCTTCCAGATATTCCATTATTTGCACCTTGAAGCATTGCAGTTTCCAGCTTGAAACCTTACGAGAACACCTTAATACGGTGGATTGAGTAATTCTTCAGATGTGGTCTGAAGTTCTGATGCACGTCGACGATTTTGCCTCTCTCCTATACGACTTCCAAGACAAGCTTCTGTATGGAACTGTCGTAAATATAAACTTTTACCTAAAGTGTATTTGGTCATAACTTATTCTTTTCGAAGAACTGCTTTACAGTGTATAGTATACGATAGTGTAGTAGTGTGGCAAGAATGTCATTTTTACTAAGTCTTTCGTTAAATTTTTATCCAACCTTCCCTGACGATAGGTAGGTGGTCCTAAAACTACCAAATCCATTCCATGCCGTTTCCACTCAAGGGCATGAGATTGTGAAACAGGTAATGTGCCCAATTTTCAAACTGAAATCGTTACCTCTATAAATTCATCCATTTAACGAAGAGAATCGAACATTTTTTTCTTGTCAAAACAAGATAGGATAAGATATAAAGCGTTTATTTAGCTTAAAGTAAGACCAAAGATTCTCAACTGAAAATTGCATCAAAATTGGTGTCGTCATTGTGTAGATTCACACAGTAGTAAATTTCGTGAAAGTAGACGAATTTTAGTGGACGTGTTCTATATTAACGCTGGATGTTGTGGCTATAACTAATTTATGACACAACAAACCAGACGGTCAGCGTGTGCGGGCTTACTGGTTTACTTGTGTCTCTTTATGGCTCGTCGTCCATAGTTATCGGACAGGACATCTTTTATGGTGTTAAATTAACACTTGATATGAACTATTAATAATGTTATAAATCTCATAAATGAGTATAAAGAGGAGTAATTTTTTTTACTCACGTTTTTGTTACAAATTTCTGCTTAAGCTTCGAATAAAACTGCTATGACAAACACTAACCATGTGTTTTATTTAATTCTGTATTTTTCTGATGCTTTAACAGTTTTGGTTGGATTCGCATATATTTTCACGACTAGTTTCTTCTGTATTTAACAAAGATTGATTGTAAATGTAATTGTGATGGAGTAGTATTTGAACGTAAAACGAAGTCGCAGATTTTTGCTATTGACAGTTGATAAATATCAATCGATAACCTGTGAGTTATTAGTTTTAAATTGTTAATTTGATAGTCTAAGGAAAATTTCGGTATGTATTATATAACAAACATATGACATTTATGAGTTGTTGAAATTAAATATGTCAGACGCATAAATGTTTATGCAAATTAACATTATAAAATTAATTTCTTTAACTGTTGATTAGTTATAATATGCTAAAATTATTTTGTTCATTCTTTTCCTCGTTAGTAAATGAACTGTTTATACTGTTAAATACTGTCTTTTCTACATTAAATGAATGAATTTAAAGGCGGTCTCGTTATTTGAACTTCGAAATTTAAATATTGAAGCAGTTAAATATCGTTATAGTAAAATTATCGAACCATTGCTCTGACATATTGTTCTCAATCAATAAATCATTAACTAAATAAGATTCTTAGCAATCTTCGATATTGATTTGCTTTGAAATATTTGTAATGTACAACTTGGATGTCAAAGTGGTAATTATGTAAATTGATCCAAGTGAGGTCGCCATAGACCTTTCGATTATCCCAAGTGTTGAAAGTAACCGTTAACGAAATGATACATTGCTGGCACTAGAATAAACTGAAGAGATATTTCTTCGAATATTCTCACGCGTGCCTCTAGCTTCGTGTCAATTGCTCACACCAACTTTTGACACCTAGCAGGGGTCAACGCTGATGGTTTTGCGCGTTCCACCAATATTTGTACAAAGGCACGTACATTCTTCAAAATGATTGCACTCGACTCGTTTCAACTGTGACAGCATTGTTCGCGTTGTCATAAATACGACGTTAGAGGGCGTCTTTTGTTGTTATAATCACCAAGAATAAACACGGTCTGTGACAGATAATTCTACATTCTTCTAATTCTACATTTTTGTACTTTATGTTCCCAAGAAATGCTACGTGTTTTATTTAGGATTTTTAGTACACAGTAGACATTAAAATAACTTTTTGGATGTTGACGGGAACATCAAAATGTCGAGCGGCAGTATTCTCACATTCTGAATCAACCGGTCTCATTAAAAGTGGTCTTTTCGTCTGAGCGCAGCTGTTGGACCTTATCGAGACCCTAAAACCCTTCCGATCTAAAAGTTTGATACGATAATTGTAATCCGATACTTTACTATCTATAATATCTGTGCATACCTGTGCTATAGATTTAGTATTTAACTTTTGAGAATGAACTGTAAAATGCCTATAAACCGAGAGAAAGCCTACGCATAACGCTACTTCCGACCTACACTTTGTTCAAAATTATATCTTCCCACACACCAGTATTGTTATCTTGAACGAGCGAAATTTTCGCTCTTCAAGGAACTTGCATTCGAGAATGATGAATGATCTTAAGCTTGCACACGTCACCTGCGGCAGTTCAGTTTGACGCGAGAATCGATTAAGTTTGACATTATTCGATTGGGAAAGGCACGCACGCTTAATTATTTCAGGACGCGAATCGACTGTATGGTCGAAATAAAGTTTCATAATATGACACTATTTTAATGAGGAGACGTGACATATTGTTGTTGGTTTTCTCCTGTAAATACTGTGTCTCTTCTACGTATTTGTGGTGCCTGCGGGGACTTGGCTGGGTCCATGTCAACGTCATTATCTATGGTCAACGTTTATAACTGGTGATAACCACTTACCACAAAATTACTTCTGTGCTCCACTGCTATCGATGACTAAATAGAAAACGAGTAAATACTTCTTCTGCCTGAACTCGAAACTTATGAACGCCCTTGCATTTGAAAAATATAAGACAGATTAAATACAAGATACATACACATGCGCATGCGTCACATTGCACCAAACTACGGCCAGTAATGTACACAAGTTATAATGTTCTCATACTTTTTTTTTACTTCATATAATAAAATTCATTTCTTAATACATTTTAGCTATGCATAATCACTGACACGTCATATCATTTGATTCATACGTCTCTGTTTTAATTCCAGGGCAGTTAAATAGCTTTTACAAACTAATGAAGAAATATTTCAATGGTTACAATGCCATTAAATTAACGAGCTGAATTGCAAGGTGTTTTGTAGTTTAATCGGAATGAGATGGTTCCAATCTAGGCCCATTGGCACATTATCGATGTAGCGCAGCGGGGAGTTTGACAAAAGAATTTTATTTTATATAAATCGCGCGAGACCGCGTCGCGCCAAGAAATTAGGCGCAGTATCCCCCGCCGCGAAAACTCATCGTAAATAAATGTCGCGGTCGGCTTCGACCAGTCTTGGACGCAGACGCTTAAAAACACATTCTTGTTATACACTCGTTTAAGGATTTAATTACTTGCATCTCTGATGGGTCTCACCTTTGCCTCGTCTCCCGTCGCCTTCGCTAGCCCTCGCGTGATCGTAAATCCTCACTTCGTTAATGATCTGAGTGCCGTACTCCGATGAATTACCCACCCGTTCATGTTGACTTTTTGCGTGAAATATTTTTTCCGATTTTAGTGAGCGTGGGTTTTGTTAACTAAATCTTTTAAGTGGTTTTTCGAGTCCATCGCGATTTATGTTCGAATACACATGCAAGATTGTATTTTACATCCGATTTTATCGTGTAGAAAATCACATAAAAGTCAGCTTTTGATTATACGCGTAAAGTTGATTTTTATTATCTTTTCCGTGTAGCCCACTATACATACTGTAAGGATTTAATCTCCTCAAATAACAATTTTTACTTTGCACTTTAGATAATATAGATAAAATTATTGGTTAATCTACATTGTTATATACCTACAGATCGTTACAACGCACCTCTTTTGTACACCTAAAAGAATTTGTCTCTGCTTATTCAATTTATCTTGGGTGTGTCGTGTGATATCGAGTGTCGCGAACAAGTGAACGTCGTTGCGCGATATCCGGCTTCAATTGCCTTCGACTAGAACTCTTCCCGGTCACAATGCAGTCGGTGTGCCGTTTGTAAATGCGATACTTCCTCTAAAGCAAAACCTCTTCGCATGTGATTGCGGCCCCTTTACTTTAATCAAACGGCTGCGACAAAGGATTGAAAGGAACGCTTCTCGATTTCGTACAAGCGATCGGTATTGGCTTCCAGAAATTCCTTTTACGGACGCCCGACATTTTTTGTTGTTGATATCTCTTTGATATGTGATTTTTACTTCAAGCGTATTTACGTATTTTGCGTGACTACCCGTTAAACTAATCAACTTCAGTTTTTGACAAAATTTAGAAAGTCCAAAGCATTCCATTTTTGAATACTGTATTTATTTCTTTATTTAAAAAAAAAGTACAGCCACATCGCAAACATTTAACATTGACTTTACTGATTATTATTTCAAGAATTTTTGTAATAAAAGACAAGAGAGAGAGAGAGAGAGATATATATATAGTTATAGTTTAGATATAGTAGTATAGATATAGTTTAATAACCTAAAAGTACATATTATTATCCGCAACAAGCTTCGTCAGATTATATAAAACAGAGTTATCAGCAACATGCTTCGTATCAAAACATTTAACATTGAAAATAACTTAAACTATTTAATTTATGGCCTGATGCATGTGACAATAATGGCGTACATAACATTCGCAATTCATCGGCTCGAAGATGGAATACAATAATTAAAGAAGAAAAGAATACCTAATGGAAACATACTTTGAAACTCAAATTTAACTAATAATACAGTAATAATTGTTGAAATATTAATAAGAGTATGAATTCCTAACAAATCTCATGTCATTTCAAAAAGAATAGAAGAAATGTCAATATAATATCAAGTAACAACAAGTCAGTTATAAAACAACAAATGATGAACGCTTAAAGTTAAGGTGCGTTTTCTCTATCTTTTTTCATTTTGTCCTTAAATACACTGTACGTACATATGTATTACTTTCACTCCAGTACTAACATAATTTCTTTTTCGGCTACACAAAATTTAATGTTTCGGTTTCGTGTTTACCCTTAAGGCAAATCATGATGTTTCAAACGATGTGATGTTTATATTTCTACCGTGACGTCTCTGTGATTAATAACAAAGTGGTTTTTGATTATATAATGAAAAGATTCGAAGTACTTTGTGATGTTTTGTTGTATTCAATTAGGTCATTTATATTCATCGTAATAAGCATACGTAAATTCAGTCACTGCTGCCGTTAGAAGTTTACAGTAACTTTCTCTCTGGGAAAACTATCTTTTTTTTATTTATTGCTTAGATGGATGGACGAGCTCACAGCCCACCTGGTGTTAACTGGTTACTGGAGCCCATAGACATCTACAACGTAAATGCGCCACCCACCTCGAGATATAAGTTCTAAGGTCTCAGTATAGTTACAACGGCTACCCCACCCTTCAAATAGGGTGGTGGTACCTACCCGTGCTGACTCACAAAACGTCCTACCACCAGTAAAAATTGGTAAGTGGTAAGTAGTAAGTGATTACCAGAGCGGACAAAATATTAAAAACTGTAAATGCCCGCATCCACTTTGAGACATGAGTTCTAAGTCTCAGATTTAAAGTACAATGACTGCCCCGCCCTTTGCATAAACCTAATGCATAAATATTTCAAAACATAAATAGGGAAAGCGGTGGTACTTACCCGTGCTGGCGTACAAGAGGAATTATCACCCACGCGAATAATTAGGCGAATTAAATTTTTTGCGGGTTTGACTTTTATTACACGATCTTATTCCTTCATCGCGGAAGTCATTCATTTATGTGTGTTAACTACGTATTTCATTACATTCAAAGCTGACACACACAATTTTCACAATTTTGGTATGAAATACCAAGCATTCACTCCAAATTAAATATGCAACAGGTAATAGATATAACAGCTTAAATTAAAAATGTAGATTTCATCCATAAACAAGTTTCTCACTCGTTTAAATTAGCTTGAAAGAAAAAATAAAAGCAGTTAAAAGTTAAAGCCGTTTCACTTATCGTAACTATTTTTCGGTGTTATCCCAATCCAATTATAATATTGTAATTCTTCTGAGTTTTATATACGTCATTGTTTAAACGTTTAATCGTGTTCAGATGCAGTCAATTTAAAAACAACAAAGGTTCTTGTAGTAGGAATCGTCAATATAAAAAGCTAACCTTATTGAATAAGAACGTAATGTTGGTGCGTTTCGGACTTCGGTCGACCGTTGCTGGTTATGGATTTTTTATGGTCCGTGAAATGCAAATATCGATATTATAGTATTTAAGTAGTAGTAGCCTTTAGTCCTTTAGTAATATTTTGTGTTTTGTGTTTCAATTCAGTTTGTTGCATTGCAATATTTTACTTTCTGTTGTGTGCTTTTTATTGTAATGTACTTGAAAAAAAAGGTATGGAATTGACTAGTGTGTAGATTGTAGGTGAACGTGCAAGGTTTTTTTAAGCTATTGCATAGTTTTCATCGCAGGCTTTGAGCGAGGCGACCGAATCAAGAAATTCCGTAACGAAAATAAAACCTAGCAACCCCCACTCCGCCTACCATTCAATAACATTCACACGTTGCGCTTGTGTAGTGTTTGTCATGAAAAGTCTGCACATCTTTCTCTCGCGCGGTCTAGCTTATGAGTGTGAAGAGAACAGTTAATGTTTTGCTTTTGTTAATGTTTATAAATATAGCGTGGTCTCATTTTATTATTGTCTAATTATGATTGCATAAGTTGATAAAAAATACTATGCAATAGCTTTACCGCGGCAGTTCCCGAGTGCTACACGTGTTTTTTTATATTGTTCCCGTGGTCAAGGACGATTATGTTTGTTATACGTCGACATTTGAATGTTGTACTAACCACTGTTTTTTTTTTCTAAGTTTCATTTCACACAGAACGAACAGTGGTTTTATAGTGGTCATAATATATAAGACGCTGGGTTCTTAAAATAATGTATGCAAAACGGACAGTGGCCGGCTAGCTGGTACAGACAATTTCACGCGCGCTTAGCTAATGTTTGCCGAGCGATTTGCCGCCGGCATATCTAGACGGACGGCCTTTTTTATTTTTTTTTGCATTTGGTCCATCCGAGCGTTACTGACGTTCCCCTGGGTTACGTATAGATTAAGAGCTTAATGTAAAATTACATAATGAATTATTATGAGTTTCTGTGTCTTTGTGCATCTGTATGAATGTTTTAATTTGGATTGAAATCGATTTCTGGTCAAAACCGACTTTTGTTTATATACCTAACGTTTTTTTTTATGTATAATGCTTTCTAAGGTCACGTGTCGACATTATATTATATAAAACAAATATAGTTTTCGTTAACATCAGAAAAGTTTGTAACAATTACAGTGCCGACTTATACGATGTCTCATTTAAATGGAAAACAGATTAATCAAACGATATCTACTTTCTCTCTCGACGATAAAATATTTAACAATAGCCTCATCCTGTGTTTTACAACGGCGTCCTCTTTTTGGGTTGGGCATTTCAAATTAAAACTAGTTTGTATTTCTCTAGAGCGAGTTCTTATCGTACGATCGACTTCTCAACCCTTTAATCTATGCGTCACCGTTTCTTGAGGTTTCTGTGATCAAACATTGTGACCGATTGTAAATTCATCACCTTCCTTTCGTCGGGACCTGGAAGTTTATTTCAAAGAAAAGAAAAATTAAGTAGATTTTAAATCGTGAAACGTGAGAGAAATGGTAGTTAAACAAGCCGATGCCTAGCAAAGTCACTCTGCCAAATGCAGCGAACTTCGTATTTCCGGAGCGGTGAAGCAATAAAGTAAGCAGTTTTACAAGCGAGTGCTCACAAAACGAAAGCCCTGGTTAGTAGACTTCAGATATTCCCATTTATGACTGAAAATCTCATCAAGAATAACTGCCGTATAAGGAGATGAATTTTAGCTCTCACATAGCCTTCACGGGGTTATTGAATTGACTTCTTACTCTGTATAAGCCCGTTGATCCATACTGAATGTCAAAAGTTTCCATCGTCATTAGCTCAAGTGATTCGTTGTATTCAATCCAGCACGAAGAATGTACGGCCGGCAACAAAGCGTCCACATTATGTTGTCGCACGGTGCGACTCGTTCCAATTAAGAGAGATTTATTCATCCCCTCGTCATACGATTTCTCTAAAGACATTATCAGAGATTTAACATGGTAGGATTGTTCCTCAATTTTCTAAACACCTCGACAATGCAATCGTAATTTGTTCCGTCCTCTCGGCTGTTGAGTTGTTTGCTTTGAGAAAACACGAGTCCTCATCGTGCGACTCCGGAGATGTCTCTTTTTGCTACTGAAGCTGTTCGCATTCGATATTCATTTGCTAGGATGCTTCGTAATCATTTCTAATTTGGATTCGCTTAGGGAACTGAATTGTTGTCGTTGTTAATGTTTGCACAGACGAGTGTTGTCACTACGATCGCAGTAATTGCTCTCGTCTCATTATGTTCGAATTCTATTCATGCTTTAATTTTGTAAACGTTATTTCATTTCGATTAATATCGTTAATATTAAACCTTTGTATATCAATATAAATTATAATATTTTTATCAAAACCACATAAAGCCCTTTTCATATTCATTCTGATTCTCATTTTCATTAATAACTGGTTAGTTAATTGGGCTACTGAGAACCGCTTCCTTTGTTATACATGAACCACACCCCGCATTTATCTAAGCAGTAGCTTATTTTAAATGATAAACGAGCTCCCAATCGATTTGAATAACAAGCAGGCAGATGCTCTTAATCCTTTTGATTTCATTAAACGCATGCGCCCCTCGGTCCCTGTCGGAAATATCACTCGAGTGCGGGCCCCGATTCACCTTCAGATTGTTCATAATAAGGCTTTGAGTTTTTAAGAATGATCTTCACTTCTTGGTTTTTACGCTGCGCTTTTCATATCACAACAATTAATTTTATATATACGTGACCGGATAAAGTTTAATAGGATTTAAAAGGAAGGATTAATTAAAATATTTCTGGGTATTCATACTTTTTGAAAGCAATCACTTATATTTTGTCGTTAATTGCTATTAAGATATTGGAATGTTGGGAACAATGACCCTTTATACAGAGGCATTGAAATCCTTATCAGATATGTTTGATATCTTACCAATTGCAAAGTCATTTGTTTGATGGTTTGGTTAAAGATGTGTCCGAGTGAGAAATCCGTAGACATTCATCATGTTGAAACTGAAATGCTATTTGAATTGAAAAATATTTACATATCTAATTTAAACCCATGAGGCAGTCTGTTCTCGCTTTCTAATCCGTCGTCTTTGTGATGCTCATATGGTTCTCGATTGTTTGATACGCGCTTCAGGTGCCATTGTTTTCCCATACATTGCTCCCTAAGAATAAATTTTCGTATTATACCGATACATTGGGTGGTAAATCGTGATCTTACTTGATAGTTAAAATGAATTTATATAAACTTCAATATGCATGAATTGATTGATTCTACGAATTTGTGAAGTATTTTTACTGATTTTTCATTTTCCAGCTGAAAGAGATATGTGAGTGCGACATAGAAGGAAATAAATAGGAATATGAACCAAAACAATCATTAGTGAATTGTGAAACAACATAATAATATTGTGTTTTCTTTATTCGTTGTATAAATTGTGACGCTCCGAATAACACTTTTTTCAACAAGGCCATTTCTATCTTTTCGCTGGTAGCCTAAGGTGCTATTTCAGCTACACGCGGACGGGTAGATGATGGGCTCAACTTCCGAGAATTTGCTAACACTAGCTTCTGTCAAGAGTATTGATTCCCAGAATCTACTACACCGGATGGGAATCACGACCACTGAGAAGATCCAGCGAGAAACTCAGTGGGTTGTTCCTTTGGGTTTTTTCGCTCGTCCATTAGAGTTACGTTGGACGTAGGTTGAGAGTAGGACGTTGACCGGTGATTGAAGAGCCTAAAAACACCGAGAGTGGATCCGGGGGAATCGACAAGACATGTTTCCAGCGACAAGTACATGACTATCTATAAGCTCGCCAAATCACAACATCTACATTAAAGAAAGAAAGATAGCTCTCAACTGTAATTTATCCTTCCACTTAGTCGCGTATTGACAAAAAGTAATGAACGTTTCATAGTAATGGTAAGCGAATTACACATTTGATTGTGTACCTACATTACGTGCACAGCGGGGCACGACAGGGATGTTTGTTGGCGGTTCCCTAATCTACATAAGGAGTGGTTCGCTGGCCTGACGAGCACCATAGCCCGCTTCGCTTGACGGAACATTATTTTAGGCATGTGACTGTGATCGATTCGATCGAATCTTCGTTCGGACAGTACCAGTTTTCGACCGATGATAAATAAACGATACATACTGAATGTTCAGTATAGTATTTGTACTACGTGTAAAAAAATAAATTGTAAATTAATTCCTTCTTGTTCGTCTTCATCTCGTGTCCACCCAATGGTGAGTGTAGGTCTTTTCATATGCACTCCATTCTTTACGGTATCTTGCCTTTCGCATCCAGTCTCTTCCAGTTATTTTGACCAAGTCGTTGGTCCACCTCATTAGTTTTAAATTAATTTGGTTTCCATCAAAATTGTGCGACTTCTATGGTTTGAAAACATAGTATCATTAGCCAAAAGATATGTGTATAGTACGTACGTAAATTCTACCTAGTAATAGTAATATACAAGAGTTTCCTAAAAGTCTCGCAACGTGGTTGGGACCTAATATTTTTTTATCACCCACTAAAGAATCGAAAGGCAATATTTATGTAAGACAGAAATGTTACTTTATTGTTTGACTTTATAACAGGGCATAAAAAAAACCACTCCGAAAAGTACGTTTGTGAAGATGATGTAGTGTTCGCGGTTTAAACCTGTGTCGTTATGATGTATGGTCGGCTTTATGACCCCTGTTTTAGTCGGTCCCGTATTATTTATTGATTCGGTAACTCACTGTACTAACACGTCACTTGCTTCCACGTGTGTTGTTAGGATTTTATTTTGACCATTTTTCTTTCGGACCATTGATATGTTGCCTTATAAAGATACAAAAGTAAAACGTACTTGAAAATGAGCTTTGTAGCTAGCCTCATGAAGTACAAGTACCTAGGTCAGGTCATAAATTCTGTCGCATGTTTAATGTAAAATATTTGAAACAAGTTTATTCATTATGTAACCATTCATATACCAAAATGAACTTAACAAACCATAGATTCTTATGACACTAAAGTTTATTCAAAATGACCTCCGTGATTTTGAATACAGGCCTTCAATCTGCGCGGCCAGTCGTCTATCGCAGCACGAACGAGGTCCATGTCAATATCGGCGGCTGCCTTAATCAAGGATGTCTTGAGTGACTCCAAATTGGGATGAGGCTTTGAGCACGCCTATTCCTCCAAGTGTTGCCATATCTTGTAATCTAACGGATTCAAATCAGGACTGGAGGAGGGCCAGTCTTCGTGCCGGATGAAGTCGATTTCACGCGCCGCCAGCCAGTCTTGTGTGCTCTTCGCTCTATGAGCTGGCGCCGAATCTTGTTGGAATACCCAGTGCCTGTTATTGAACATGGTATGAGAAACAGGTTCCACAAGGTTCGTCAGGACTGTATTTTGATACACAACTGCATTCGTTTTTACAACTTTCTCACAAAAATGTACCTCTGTTAAGCCCCAATAAGAAACTCCCAACCATACCATAAGCGAGGATGGAAAATGACCTCGTTGGACACGCGGAATACGGTTGCTCGCTTCTTCACTACTGTGTGCGTACACCTTATCATTTTGTTTGTTGTAGCTCTCTTCTACGGTAAAAATTTTTTCATCCGAAAAAAGAATTTCCCGATATATTTTTCCCGCGTACCGCTTCAACAAAGCGCGGCATCTCTTCAGTCTCAGGTCCATTAGACGAGCATTCAAACGATGTCCTGTTTTTCTTCGATATGCCCGAAGCCCTAAGTCTTCATTTAACACCCTTTTCACCGTGGTTCTGCTTAACCCCATCTGAAGGGCCAACAGTTTCTGCTTACATTTGGGATTTCTTTGAATTCGCGCCTTCACAGCTTTTATCACTGCTGGAGTCCTAACAGACCGAGGGCGACCACTTCTTGACCTGTCATCTACACTAGAGTCTTCATTGTATCGTTTGATGGTACGATAAACGAAACTTTTGGTTATATTCAAAATTTTCAGTATGTTAAAAATTTGAATTGGTGCGTAACCGCAACGGTGCAACGCAATAACTGCAACACGGTCTTCTTTAAGCGTCCACTCCATATTTAAAAATGAGTAAAATTCTAAAAGTATACATTTTTATTTTCATGAACAATTCGAAATTCGAATTCAATAAACTTTTTTGTGACCTTTGTGACATTCTAAAAGAAAAGTTTTTACTGTGTGACAATACTTATGACCTGACTAGTTATAATGGTAAAACTATTGATGAGTGACATACATTCGTAGAAAGTAAGATAGTTGTTAAATCTTAAACGTTTATTGTTTAATTTTGCATATTTGAAACAAGATTGTTTTTTTTTTTATCGTTTAGATGGGTGAACGAGTTCACATTCCACCTGGTTGTTAAGTGGTTACTGGAGCCTATAGACATCTACAACGTAAATGCCCCCACCTACCTTGAGATATAAGTTATAAGGTCTCAGTATAGTTACAACGGTTGCCCCACCCTTCAAACCGAAACGCATTCACGGCAGAAATAGGCAGAGTAGTGGTACTTACCCGTGCGGGCTCACAAGAGGTTCTACCACCAGTAATAACGCAAATATAATTTTGCGGGTTTGATTTTTATTACACGATGTTATTCCTTCGCCGTGGAAGTCAATCGTGAACATTTGTTAGGTACGATTTCATTAGAAAAATTGGTACCCGTTTGCGGGATTCGAACACCGGTGCATCACTAGATACGAATGCACCGGACGTCTTATCCTTTAGGCCACGACGACTTTATCATTTATTATAATCTTTTGATCTATTCTCGTCTAAAGTTTTAGAATAACTTATTTAATCCTTAAAGTGTATTTTGTTAAAATTATTTCATTTTATCTTAACTATGACGGTTCGTTTACTATCGACGCGTATTTGTACTCGTTAGCCAACGAAAGGTTCACTTGCTCAGCGACTTTACGCCTAGTTATAATTATCAGGCTGCTGATTTGTTACGGTAGCTGGTACCGCATCTTACTAAGGGCCATTTAGTGCGTCGACCACCCGATAAATCATTAACCAGCCACCCTATTTGTTATTGCTCGGTGAAAGATGCAGCTCCTTTAATATTTATACGAGCGAAGTGCTTATTTAACTCTCGAAAAGATTCCGAAAATTTGCGGTTGCGGCGGAGAAATATGTATAGTGTTATGTGATTGCATTTTATAACAATCACACAATAAATGCAATCAAAGAATGTTCACCTTTTTTCAATTCACGTCCTAACTTCTCTCTAGAATCTAACATCTACAACAAAGATTGATTGTAAGGCATTTTAGAGTTGAACGTTTTTTTTTTTCGTTTGGCACGGATCGATTAGTGGTTTTTCGGAGGGCTTTATGTCTTACACCACGTTCGTTGGTAAACTTAAGAGCTCAACTGGAAAGAGGTGGGGGTTGCTGTATCAACTGTCGTAGCGCCACCAAAAAAGGCTTAATAATACGAGAGCAGCCGCTTCGTGAGTGTATCTGTCGACATCTTGACCAACATTCAATCAATACTCGCATAAGTAATGTTCGGACTTTTGCTAGTTTTGTAAAGTGTCAGTGTTATTATGAAGAAGCAGCTAACTTCACTTGCTGATCTTTGACTCGTACACTGAAAGTATAATATATATATACGTGTTTAGGACTTTTCGAATTAGTACTTTTGCTTACGTGAAATCCTTTATATTCGTATATATATTTTATACGTATATTTCCATAACGAATAAATAAATATTGTACAATCTTCCGTGAGAGGTTGCGGCAGCTTGATATACCTATGACATTATTTATAGCCATTAATAACAATGACTACTTCTCATCAGGTGGGATTTTAAAAAACCAAATTATTTTGATCATAACCATGCTATGATGAAAATCATTTGTCACAGGAACTGTAAGTAATCGAATCGATGAAAAAACGAATTAATAATTTCCCATTCATAACAATATTAATTTGTTTTATCTAAACGAGAATTGATTAATATTAATAACAAAAAATAATCCGCACTCTAATACAAAATAACAGTTGTTTGATAAATTGACATACGACTATAATAAAACAACGAAATTCTCACACGATGAGCATAAACGATTCATCTAACATCTTTCGATGATGATGAGTCAATGTCCTTGGGTGTAAATTCGAGTTGAATTAATAAGTCTTGGCCCCGCCCCGTAGGCGTAGACGATATGATTAATACGGACTGTGCAAACGACTACCGGAACCTTTTCTTTCGCCCCACTATTAAAAGTACGACTTCAATAACTTAAAGTTAAATTGCGTTTGGTCTGTCTCACGGCTTACTTCACGATGAGCGCGAGTAGGATAGACAATTAAATGAAACTCTGTTCTTTGTTTACTTTATTTATTGTTTATGGTGCAGCGCGGGCCAAACTATAAAATTCTTTCAAATTTAGAACTGAATTTAATATCGACAGCTGTACGAGTTATACAAAAAATGCTGTGAGTGCACTTTGGTTCGTTCCACCACCCTGCCCGTTTGTAGAGAAGAGATCACGCACTGAGGTCTAAAATGCGGGATACTATTTATGCCAATGTATGTAGTAAATTAATTTACTGGTGGTAGGGCATGTCTTTTTGTTTTTTTTATTGCTTAGATGTGTGGACGAGCTCACAGCCCACCTGGGGTTAAGTGATTACTTGAGCCCATAGACATCTACGACGTAAATGCGCCACCCACCTTGAGACATGAGTTCCGTCCACCCATCGTAGAAATTAAAAAAAATTTAAACTGCATGCTGCTCATATATGTCCAAAAATATCCTTTTTTATTTGTTTCTTTATTGCGTCATTGGTTGAACGGTGAAAACGGTAAAAGTAGTTCCTGGATCCCATGGAAAAACAATACATGAATGCCGCCACCCACCTTCAGACATGACGTAGAATTCTAATTTGTATTATGTAATGGATGTTTCTTTATACCGGAACGTATGCTTCGTCGCAAGATAGGGAGGATGTAGTAGTAGTACAACCCTTACGAACATAATAAACGCTCTGACACCAGGAAATATCGGTTGGTGATCCTACCTGGTCGATCCTGGTGATAGTCGGGGGGTGCTTGCAATTCTAAGTCGACCCACACAACCAACTAATTCAAGAGATATTGTCACAAAACAGTTTTTAGAGCTTGGGTATTTATTATTTTGTATCTAACAATGGTTAGTTCTCACAATGCAAATAACATAAAGCTTCGATAAAAGGCAAAATAACTAGTTTGTAAAGTGGTTGAAAATTACATCTATACATATAAATATAATTTTTTTTTTTTTTTTTATTGCCTTTGTAGGCAGACGGGCATACGGCCCACCTGATGGTGAGTGGTTACCGTCGCCCATGGACTTCAGCAATGCCAGGGGCAGAGCCAAGCCGCTGCCTACCGCTTAATACTCTCCACAAGCCTCGTTTGAAGAAGGACATGTCATAGCGCTCGGGAAACACCGAGGAGGGGAGCTCATTCCATAGCCGGATGGTACGTGGCAAAAAAGATCTCTGGAAACGCACTGTGGATGACCGCAGTGGCTCCAGGTAGTATGGATGAACTCTACTCCGGTGGCGGGCGGTGCGATGGTAAAAACGAGATGCTGGTATCATCTCGAACAATTCCTCAGAGCACTCCCCATGGAACATACGGTATAAAATACAGAGGGAACCGAAGTCCCTCCGCAGACCCAGAGGCTCCAAACGATCCGAGATTGGTGTGTCTGTTTGTAATATTGAAATAGCCGCTTTTTACTACATGCATGCATATGAATATATATACGATACATACACCAAAATAACATTTTTTACAATTTTTGTCTGTCTGTTTGTTCCGGCTAATCTCTGGAATGGTTGGACCGATTTTGACGGGACTTTCACTGATAGGTATCTGATGATGAAGTAACTTAGGCTACTTTTTTTAGACTAGATTCGCCTCGCGGCGTCACCCGCAGTACGACAATAACCGCGGGTTACATCGCGGGACTCAGTTATCAATAATAAAATTTAATGTTTCCGAAGCGAAGCGAGGGCGGGTTGCTAGTTATAATAAAAGGCTTAAGAATATAAAATCTCTGTTATTGAAGGAGAAGCTGAGTTTGAACTTTAAATGGAACAGTTACGTAATGTATATCGTTTCAATCCTAACTTACTTAGTCGAGACTAAGTCGGTAGGCTTACGGTTAGAGAACGTAGAAATTAAGCCTTGAATCGGATATCACAAATTCAAAGTTGTATAGTAAAAATATAGAAACATAGCTGATTCTTATCGTTTGTTCTCAACTTTAATAAAATATCGTTAAGTATGTTTAAGCATCTCAACTGAGCCATTTCGAAAAACTTATTCCAACATTTTGAAATTTATTCAGTCTAAAACAGTACCACCATAATTTTTTCTCATGTAGTAAAAGGCGACTATATCAAAAGTCTGTATTTTAATATCCAAATATATTCTATTGACGTACTGTGATCGCCAGCCAGAACCTACTGGTGGTAGGGTATATTGTAGACCTGCCTTGTAAGGTAAGTAAGCACCTCCATCTGGCCTATTTCTCCTGCGAAGCAGTAATGCCATTCAGTTTGACGAGGGGAATAGTCATTGATACAATTGAGACTTTTAACTTATGTCTTAAGGTTTACCTCACAACAGCAGGGCGTAACCATATAAGTAATCAAACTGAATAGTTTTCTACATTGGCTATATAAAACGCATGAGTGAATACTGAACTGATATAAACTACAGAGTGAAAGTACATCTTAAGAGATGAGGTCTAACTCACAATTAAATTAGAATAGAAATTGTCCTACCCTTTATACCGAAATGCATTATTGTTTCGCGCAAAAATAGACAGCATGGTTAGCCTGTGCAAGGGCTAGAAAGATATTTAAATGGAAAAGATCTCTAGGCTCAAAACGTTCTCAGCAGTGCGACGTTAAGTAATTTCCGTCAGACAAGAAAGAATTCCGTTTACTGCCACGGCCAAAAAAATATTGTTAACGGCCTAAATTAGAATTTTACAAAATAATTTTTCGGCGCACATAAAACCACACCTATATCATTTATTTTAACCCTCTGTCTTCAAAAAAGCTTATCTGTACAGAATGAGACTTAGCGGAATCTCTTTTTGCTTTATTACAAAATGCTTTCGAAACATCTAAGTCTTTAGTCGATTTTAGCTTCGAGGCGTCTTTTGTTGTTTCACAAAATTATCTTAAGTTTACTCTGGCGTATAATTACTATCTTTACGTCGTTGCCGAGATGCCAGAGCATCATTCGCTTGGATTACTTCGTAAAAGTAAACCCAAACAATATTGTCTATTGTTCTTTGACATTTTGTTATCTGCGTAAAAATGTCAATATATTTTAAGAAGAAATCAGGAGTATTTAACAAATTCCTATAAGTTATTTGTCAATATTTAAAAAAAAATGTGTGGTGTCGTGGGACACCGGATAGGAACGAAGTTCCTTATTATAAAAATATTAATTTTATTAATAATTAAATTTAAAATTAAAATTAATCAAAATTAAAATTTATTAATTTTAATTAATTTTAATTGTAAATTTAAAATAAAATAAAAACAAATTACAAAGTTATCAACTTTATTTTATTCACAATGATTTATAAAAAAATATAATAATAATACAAAGGAACAGCTATTTATATGAATAATAATAATAACCGTCATCACGTAGACTATACATTAGACACTGTATAGCCATCATGCTAAGACTATACATAAATAATAAAAATCTTACGTTACGGACGGCTTATTCCCGGAGGGTACCCCTCCGCATCGTCCCATAAAGAACTTCGGTCCAAAAGATCCGATTGTCTTTACTGTAATGTGCCTATATGCCTCCACTATGGGACATAGGCATCTTCTAAGGTGGGCCATCAATGTAATGTTGTAAAAGACATCATTATCTCGGATACGTAAGAATGAACGTATTTAAACTAGTTTTTTCAATTCGTATATGCATAACGCAGATTCAAAACAAATGTGATATTTATTCAATTGGTTATCAGTGTTTGTAAGATTAAAAAAAGGTACTCGTTGAGTTATGAAAAACGAGTAAGGGATTAATTACATCACGTTTCGTTGAAAGCAAACAGCAAAACTAGTGCAATTGCTTCAATGAAATTTCCATTTAAATCTAGGCTGTGTTTTGTGGCTGGCTAATAGTTCAGTCGGGTTGTTCCAAAAATGTTTTGTCATTAAGCCGAGGAGCACGTGACCGAGGGCACCTGCCACTGTCGATCGTGCCGACATGCCTCAACAACCGCTGGGACTTATCTTCATTACCTTCGATATTTTTGTAGGTAAAGTTAAATTTAATTGTTGATGTTTTTTATTTATTGCTTAAATGGGTGCACGAGCTCACGGCCCACTTGGTGCTAATTTATAATTTTGCGGGTTTGATTTTTATTATACGGTGTTATTCCTGCACCGTGGAAGTCAATCGTGAACAATTTTTAAGTACGTATGTATTAGAAAAATTGGTACCCGTCTGCGCGATTCGAACACCGTAGCATTGCTACATACGAATTCACCGAACATCTTATCCGTTAAGCCACAACGGCTTCAATATTTTAAAATGAGGTGATTTACCACAATGGTGTTGTAACAATTTTAAACAGAAGCTTTTTGAAGAAAAATATCACATGAAAATCGTGTGATTTGAAGATCAAGGACGGAAATGTATTAGTAGATTCGAAGTAAAACCCAAAGAAATAACTTCGAAACATAATTTTCAGTAGAGATATAAGCAATAATTATATTGCCAATTGTCATTGGATTTCATTTGAAACGTTCGACATTTTGTCCGGCGCGACGATGATATAAGATTACGACCCCTTTCTCTAAACATTCTTGGACTTATTTGCCTCGTTATAGCCTATTGAAGACGCTTATTCTGAATTACTTGGGTCTTAAGGAAACACGGAATAACGGCACGAACGTTTTGTTCTGCCCCTTTAACGGCTTGTTGGTTGGATTGGAATTGCGACTTAAAAAAAACTGAAGCTTTTTATGTACAATCTGTTTGATTCAACGACTTTTCGTGCCTATATTATGACACAATGAACATTTTAAGATATTTCATAGAAATAAAATGAAACGGAGCATTCCTTCAATCGTTTGTTATTGTTATATTTTATGGAATTTACGTGCTCAGTCAAAAACGATAAGGAAAATACTATCTGAGAAATTAAGTAGCGGTTTGTCAACATTTGTAGGCAATAAAAACTTAATAACTTTAAGACGTTGTTTTAGTTAGACTTTTACTTAGAATTGTTCCTTGTTTATTTACTGATAGTCTACTTTCTATTTTACCCATTAAAGCTACTACCGAAGGAGAAGAACACAGAACAGAAGATAATTCAGTTCTTATAGTAGCAGTTCTGAGTAGTTACAATTTTTAACTGTCGCAAATAAATAATATTTCAAATAACCATGAAAGCACTATAAAAAGTAACAAAAGCACACTATTAAAACTAAACGCCATCACAAACAAGCAGATATCTATAATTGTTTCTGTAGACCGGTCCGAAGTAGGAGATACGCATTCCGGAATGATGTCGGCTGGGAATATGAAAACACTTTGAATAAATCAATGGTTTATTGAAAACTATTCCACTCGTTCGTTTCGTGGCGAGTCACTGTGCAGTGTGGGCGGCCCCGATGCAAGCCGTGGGATGGGACTGTGGACTTTATTATTGTTAACAGATTTGACGCTCTACAAAACTAATAAAACGATGCATAGTGGTACATGGACCTCTGTCGGGTCGTCGTGTCCCCTTGCGGGAGCGCGGGGCGGGTCTTGGGGCGACCCCCTCTGCCTGGGGCTTCTAAACTCCGCAGGTTTGTGAAGTGCAGGTTTGTAATGTTTTTGGGTGGGACGTTGGTGCTTCTTCTTTTCTTCTTCTTCTCTTCTCACTCCTCCTTTTAGAATTTCTATCTTAGCCTTTTTTTACTAGCCTAAATTAACCTTGTTAACCTAACTTAGGTAAACTAACTTAAAAGTAGGTAAGTGGCGGCCGCGAACCGCCCCTGCACTCCGTGGAATGCCGGGACAGCGCGCACCATCGCGCCTAATCCTAAGATGTATATGGACCGCACTTCCCCACGTTATAATATTAACCCTTCCCTACTATGACCTTGTCAGAGAATCATTTCAGTTAATTATTAATACTGCCTATCTGAAGAACTAATGTCCCAAATGTAGTCAACGCACAAGTTAAAATAATAATACCAAGTAGCATCGAAAATTACAGAGATTATTAAACATACATAAATAGAGACCAATATTTTTTTAGATTAGTACTAAACAAAAATGCCTACTGGATAATTTCGTGGCAGCGGCAATCAAAAGTGTAAAGTATCGCGAATATTATAATTCATAATTGACGCGAAATTTGACGGTAAACATTTTGTATATAAGTAATACGTAAATAATAATAAAACATTAAGATACATGTTAGTTAAAACTTGTTCTAATAAAAGTGTATATGAAAAATGTATTTCAACTACAAAATACCACAACTGAAGTTTCAAACAACGTACGTTATAAAATGCGCAAGTTCTTGTAAAATATGATATAGCTTACGTAAGTTATCCTAAGTAAACAAGTTGCATAACGCTTTATTCGCACAGAAACATGATCCGTAACTCATAACTTGTGTAAACATTCAACCTATTATAGTCCGGCGTCCATACAGTTCACACCTGAACTAATATGAAGTAAAAAAATCATCGCAATTTTCTAGTTTGTTAGATTTTGGAGCTGAACTTTCAAGTAAGATGTCTTTAGTGAATAACGTAATATAGGCGCAAATAACGACGTTTTAAATCATTTGCTAAGTCCCTTTGCCCACGCGGGTAGGTACCACTGGCCTGCCTATTTCTGCCGTGAAGCAGTAATGCGTTTCGATTTGAAGTGTGGGGCAACCGTCGTAAGTATACTGAGACCTTAGAACGTATATCTCAAGGTGGGTGGCGCATTTACGCCGTAGATGTCTATGGACTCCAGTAATCACTGAACACCGGTGGGCTGTGAGCTAGTCCACCCATCTGACCATATAACAAATAAATTTAAAAATATAGTAAATTTGGTGATCAGGGTACACTATACACAGCTATATCAAACTACCTAACTAACCAAATATTATGTCATTAATATTAAAAAAGGAACAGACATCCAAAATTTATATCCAAATCACTGTTTATTTGTCTTTATCAAACTAGGCTCTATGCGCCTCGAGGCCCTGATTTTAATGTAGGCGTATGTTTCTTTCGTTTTAAATCCGTGATGATATTTTAAATGTTTACGTTTCTGCTCAATATGACGATCAGTGACGTGTAGAATCGGGTGCTTTCATACGAAGGATCGCGGCTCGAAGGGCTGTTTACTCTGTTCCTTCCAGTTTGCCTTTGTAATCTATGAATATACGAATGGGTCAATTGAATCGTCATGATACTTTGAGGGTTCAAAACTAAATATAATAAGTATGAAAGTAAAATCATAATATAATAAATTCGGTTATCTTGATTTCGATATTTATTTATTATTCAAATATTTTATAAATTTTAAAACAAATAATTGTAAATTATCAATAATAATCTACGAATAAATGTAATAATCTATACAATAACAATATGCCAATCAATTTGTAATGTGATAAGATGGATGCATGACACTTTTTGCAATTGTTATAAATTTCAAGCATCAAAATCGTTCCACTCAATTTTAAATTGTAATATAGCTCTTACGCACATTGTTCAGAAGGTAAACATGTAAGAAATTCGTTCTTTTTGTCCGTTAACAATCGATCGCTTCAATCGTATGAAGTCGAAGCAATGTGCATCACAAATCATATTGCCACGTATTTTTGGTACAAATCGTCTTTGTATCGTCGGCTTTTCATCAGCTATTGTGACGCCTTTAACATCCGTTAGACATGTGGGCTTTCATTGCCAGAGATATTGTGTTGTGAGGGCTTAAACGGAGGCGGTCTGCTAACAATTAACATCAGTATACATAGAATAAATATTTTATGTTTTTTTTTATTGCTTAGATGGGTGGACGAGCTCACAGCCCACATGGTGCTCAGTGGTTACTAGAGCCCATAGACATCTACAACGTAAATGCGCCACCCACCTTGAGATATAAGTTCTAAGATCTCAGTATAGTTACAACGGCTGCCCCACCCTTCAAACCGAAACGCATTACTGCTTCACGGCAGAAATAGGCAGGGCGGTGGTACCTACCCGCGCGGACTCACAATACGCCTTACCACCAGTAAATGTTATTCTTATTTACCAGTATATGTTATTCTTATTTACCAGTATATGTTATTTTTATATGTTCTTTTTGGAGTTTACTCCTTTAGAATCGATTTACATATATAGGCCCGGGGTATGAAAATTATGGGGACCAAAATCGTACTAGCATGTCACACGAAATGCGTTATGCGCATGTCACACGAAATGCGCGCCGGGCTGCTGCGCCGGCAGTCCGCCACAAAGCCTCGTACTGATCGCGCGTTTCTCTCATTATTGTATTTTCATATATTTGTTAGTCGTTTGTTTTGTGTCTCGTTAATTTGTTAATAATCTGTAGTGTATCGTGTTGTCGTAATATAGAACTATTTCTCGTATTGTTTCGTTTAATTTTTTATATCCAGTAAACTCCAGTCGTGCGTCGGAGCGGACACACACACTTTTTTTATTAAATTTGTAGGCAGACGAGAGCATAGGCTGATGATGAGTGGTTACCGTTCCTCGTGGACGTGGACGGGGTAATGCCAGGAGCAGGGTCTTGTCTCTGCCTACTGCTCTGGGCAACCTTCGTTTGAAGAAAGACATGTCATAGAGCTCGGATTTTTTTGCAGCAATTTGTAAAAACGATTTTACGAATTGCTTCAACAATTTGTTAATAAAAACAATATTTATGGGAATTTTCACATTTAAATATATAAAAATGAATTGCTGTTCGTTAGTCTCGCTAATTTAACTCGAGAACGGCTGGACTGATTTGGCTAATTTTGGTCTTGAATTATTTGTGGAAGTCCAGAGAAGGTTCAAAAGGTAGGTAAATATGAAAATGCTCGGAATTTAATAAAAATAACAATTTGATGTGTTCCCCGTCGGACGGATTCCTTTTGTTTGTTTTAAATTAATTTTATACAAAAATTTAGGTCTTTTATTTCTCGATTGAGGCACTACGAAATCTACCGGGTCAGCTAGTTTTTAATATATTTCATAACAGCAGTCAGGCGTCTATATACTGATTACAGGACTCATAAAACTCCCTATAAATGTTTTATTTATGTGACAAAAAGGGAAACAGTGGGGGATGCTCTTAGAATTAAATATATGCCGGCGTTCGTAAAATAAAGAATTTATAGTCGCCCTTTGGAATTACTGTGGTTCGGTTTTATGAGTTTACGGAGCGTTTGTTCGTAGTAGCGTCGCGTGGTCGTATCACCAACATTCCATATAAAACGAGTGCTTCCGATGTTGACATTGTACACACGATTTCCGCCATTTGCCTCTAGAATTGTTCTTATGCCTGAAACATCAACACGGAACGAGATTACGATTTTATGTGGCTTTCGCTCGTGATCACTACGTAAATTTTACGAGTTTCGGTAGGTAATGCCTGCCCTAATTCAGTTACGGATCAAGTATAACTCGGATATCTGATGGTGAAGTTTACGAATGGTAGCTAGCTTACCGAAAAACATGTTGACTGGCATCTCCGTACTTTGTCGTCATCCTATAATTCCAGTTATGCTACGGCTTATAGTATTACAGTTGAAACAATGTTCATGTTATTGTTATGTAAAAAAAAAAAACATTTTCCCTAGGGCTTGTACCTAGTTATGTGTATGTGTGCAAACAATGAACGCGCAACACGAAAATTCTACAATGAAAAGCTACTGTGGACGTCACAACGTGAACCGTGTGGCCTTTCTCTCACGTACTCACACGTACGATAAATGTACACAAAAACAGATACCGTGACCAACAGTTTAACTTGTTTGTTCTCTCCATAAGTACGCGTGAAATTGTGATTATGAACACAACGAGTCTTTCAATCTACTCGCTAACAGGTGTGGATTTTAATTCAACTAATGGTTTGTATAACTGTGTTTTGAACGTTGCGTGAATTTAAACATGCATTAAAGTACACACGGAGTGGTAATGGAATTACTCGTATAATGTCAGGGATGGATGCGGTTGTGGGAACGGAAAGAATTTTCATTAAACTTTCCTTCTAGTTTAAACCGCGTTTCAAGATGACTTCCGTTGAAAATGGAAATTGCTCGTTACACCGCACTTTATAACAAGGCTATGTGTTTGTTGTGAAGGGTGGCTTATTTCACTTCACTTTTTTTGACGTGACAACGTCTTATAATTTAATGGAGCCGGCTGCAAGCACGAAAAAACATAACTCATGCGGCGTTACCTCGCTCTGAGGCGTATTTTCTTATGACGTTGTCACGGTCAACTATCGTCAGTAAACCGACTTTGCAGACAACCGATGTTTTTTATTGCCCTTGTAGGCAGACGAGCATATGGCCCACCTGATGGTAAGTGGGTACCGTCGCCCATGGACTTCAGCAAGGCCAGGAGCAGAGCCAAGCCGCTGCCTACCGTGAAGTACTCTCCGCAAGCCTCGTTTGAAGAAGGATATGTATATCCATATACATCCATATTTATATTATATCCACGCTTATGAAACGATTACTACGTATATTTATAAAATTGTGAACTCAAGCATTATTTGTCAGTATTACTCTGAAGTGGTAGCAATCTTAAAAAATATTTTCGAGTGGCTTAATGTGTGGTCTGACTTCATATTTCACTCCTCACATATTTTTTGCTCTTGTGAAATGAATACATCAAATTGCACCGAACGAAATATTACGCTGTTTTTATGGTAAGCTAACACGAAACTATAGAAAACCTGAATGTACATTTATTTTTCCGGTAAACAAAAAACCACAATAGACAGATTCAGACTCGCTACCAAAAACTGTAATCTATATATATAAAAATGATTTTGCTGTTCGTTAGTCTCGCTAAAACTCGAAAACGGCTAAACCGATTTGGCTAATTTTGGTCTTGAATTATTCGCGGAAGTCCAGAGAAGGTTTAAAAGGTGAATAAATATGAAAATGCTCGGAATTATATAAAAACAAACAACTTTGTTTTTCCTTTGATGTGTGGGGACACGTGTCGGACGGATTCCTTTTGTTTTTTTTTTAAGTTTTTTTTATATAACAGCTTAGGTCTTTTATTTATCGATTGAGGCACTACGAAGTCTGCCGGGTCCGCTAGTTTATTAGAAATATCAGAAATTAGTACTGCAGAAGAAGTCTAGTAGTGCCAGAGATAATATGAAAATAAATATAATATACGACCTTTTAAGTGAAATGAACAACTCAATAGAACGTGTAAGGCCCTTCAGAGCTATAAAATCGAAGCTTCGTTAGTTCTATTGTGTTTATTGTACGGATATCACAGAATTATCATTTGATTACGGTCAAGTCTTTACCTGTATTAGCAATAAAATATTAAATTGATATTGAACGGTTGAGTTTTGTATTCGCTGGCGCCGCGGGTTCGTATTGTGGACGATTCGATACGGTTTTTGTGTGAGCGCGTCCGTGCGGCCTCGGTCGGATGGCGTCAGTATGAGTGCGCGCTGTGGGTTAGGCTAGGTCATGACGCTACCAAACTGTTTCTGTAGCAATAGAGATATGCCAATTTAAAATGGAGACGTCTACAATAATTTTCACGTTACATCAATTTTAGTTTATCTCTACAATGTTTTTTTTCCTACCTAAGCTGATGATAGCCTTGAGAGGCTATTTCAGCGTAACCTTAACTAGTAGGTGAGCTCACGGGGCTCAAACCGGAGTGATGCTAACACTGACCCTAGCAAGAGCAGTGCTTCGCAGAATCAGCTACCGGATCGAAAACGCGACCCACTGAGAAGATACGGCGAGAAACTCAGTGGGCTGCCTTCAGTAAAACAAGAGTAGAGTTCACGCGATACAACAAAACGGTCTCCTGACTATAATATTGGCTCATCGTGCAAAACTAGCACGAAACGCATAAACACAAATGTTTATTAAAGCCTATTGTTGTATTTGAGGAATATGCCAACAATATTAAATGGGATTGCGCTACTTGTTTCTTAATGAGGTCTATATAAATTCCAAACTGATAGATATGTGTTGCGTTTAAAGCGTCCTAACGAATGGACGGGTCGAGTGCGAAGTTACGCCTCGACTGTTCGTTCTCCTTAGTGCATCAGTCTCGAGCTACGTCAGAGAAATACTAGCACAATCATAGTTCGAACCGTTACAATGCAGCAGCGTTCGAAATAGCGCTATAGTCACGCCCCCGACCGAATGGGAACCGTATCGACATATCTTACGAATCCACTCTTGATGTTGGCGTTGTCCGTCGAACGTGACTCGTGGCCTTATTATAATCACAGATCAGAGCCGATTGTTGTTGTGAACATAAAATGCATAATTTATAAAAGCAGAACCGGGAATAATGCCGGAGACGAGTGATCACCCCTTTTTTTTGTTTTAGCGGTAGCACCGCGCCGTGTTACATATTATTTCTTGCCCGTTCTTCGGACAAATTCTAATGTAGCCGGCGAGAGGTACCTTGGTTTTTGTTCTATACAAATGTCTTGTGTAACATGACAAATGGCGACGCCAATCAACTAACACGTCGATAAAAAGTTGCATGCGTTTAGGCCCGAAGCTACTTTTTAATTTAAAACGTTTCATATATTTATTTATTTATTTGACCTCGTTCGAATATGAAAAAATTAATCTTACCGAATGCCATTTAATTTTTTCTTTTGTTCATGAACTCTGTTTATTTTTTATGTGTTGACGCAATTGGTTCACAACGTTTACGTGAATATGTTGCTTTAGAATTTTCAAATATGTAATTGTAAACCTACAATGTGTTATACATTAATGTGTGTTGCATGATAACGAAGTAGTATAGGAGTCCAAAAGCAAGTTGTAAAGAATGTGTGTGGCGTTCTTCAATGTGTTCGTAATTAAATTTTAACTGCATGTTGTAAATTATTAGAAGTAGTCGCCGTTTAATAGCTCATGGGATAGGTTTACTGTACACCAAAAATTGCGAAGCTATGAAATTGTATTCATATGTATATTCATAAAGAATTATGAATGACTTAACTTCTTGCTCTAAATTAGTAATCAATTAGCAATGTGTGCGAAAATTAAATTAGTTTTCGTGGCTCCACAGTCAATTCATCTTTTCGGTCGCCTACTTAATTATTAGAAGGTCCTGTCCTTAAAGACTTTGGTTACGAGCATACGGCCCACCTGATGGTGAGTGGTTACCGTCACCCATGAACTTCGGCAATACCAGGGGCAGAGCCATGCCTACCAAAATTCTTTATTCACTCTTTCTCTCTCTCTCTCTCTCTCTCTCTCTCTCTCTCTCTCTCTCTCTCTCTCTTACTCTTTCTTTATTCAAGGTAATATTAATATTTATTATTACTTGAATAGCCTCGATTCATTAATTTTCATATACATATAGCTTTAAATTTTTGTTGCCATGGAAACGAAAAACAAAGTTAAAAATATCCAAAACGGTTTTAGATTTTTTATAAATTTAATTGAAGACGTTTTTATTTATTTATTCTTTATTTTAGATGTGCAAGGGAACTTAAAAGCCTTTATACGTATATAAGACAACCTAAGTATCTTCGGACATTGGATTAAAAAAGCCTTAGGCTTATTTCACGTCAGAAATAGTGTAGGAGCGTCACAATTAGCGCGGTCCCCCAAAACACCCAACACCTTCTAAAGGTGGTCAACGACATTACTTATATCGCGTAAAATCTAAAGAATCATGAGTTTCTCTATTAATTACATCTAATTAATAAATTTAATTGTATAACTTACGGTTTTAAAGTCGCAGTAGCGTGTAAAATTGATAGCGGAAATTGATAAGATTTGACTAATTCTAGAATCAACTTTAGTCGACACGTGGGAAAACGTTTACGTAAAGTCGTAAAATAACATATCTCGCGTTATTCATGAAGTGTGCTCAAGCGTTTCGATATCTCAACGGCTGAATCTCTGCGTGTTATTGTGTGACATCGCTTGTTGTGGTTTTATGCCGGTCATAAACTGGCCATTACTATTCACACCGTTCTAATACGATTTTTATATTCACTGTCTATTAATTGAGGTAGTTGGTCGTCCGGATACTAAAATTGAAAGGTTTATCAGCAATAAATTATACGTACCAAGTTTTGAATTTATAACATACGAAATTAGAAATATTTTCGTAAAACAGCCGCTGTTTTCTTGTCAAAATGTTTTAGATAACGAACGTTCTAAAACTGTTTTATAATATTATTTACGGTTATTAAATTATTAATTTGGAACAAGTTTGTGATTTAATCGGTTTATGTGGTGTGAGAAATGTGTTACGTTATGATTGATGTAACTATACACATCTTCGATGACCTTTATCTACGGACTAATTTAGGACTTTCCCATTGGAAAACAGTCAAGCATGCGAACTACGTGGTACTGAATAGTCGCCAACGTTAATGAATGAGGAGCAGAGAAAAGATGCTGCTTAAGATTCCTCGAAACAGCATATTATGGCAAAACGCTTAGTAATAAACACCGTTCAGTTCATAGCCGTACATGACCAGAACAGGATGATACCCTATTGAAAAACGCTGCGGCTGCAAACAGTAGGGATGGACCCTATATTCCAAAGTACTTCCTAAGGAAAATGGAAAATTAGGTACTATATCAAAATGTGTTATTGTCTTAGATTGACAGCTAAGAGCCCTTTTTTTCCTGTCTATGCTGACAGCCTTGAGGGGCTATATCAGCTTCGCCCTAACGTGTAGGTGAGTTCACGGTGCTCAAACCGTTGCTAACACTGGGTCTAGCACAGGCAGTACTTCGCAGAATCTACCTCCGGATCGAAAACGCGACCCACTGAGATCCGGCGAGAAACTCAGTGGGCTGTGTCTATGGATTAATTCGCTCGTCGAGCCCTTCGTCGCAAGCGACGGGTTCGCCGAGGACGGTGACCGAATAAGAGCTCAGCTAGTGTCAAGTAACCGCTCTAACTGGGTTGCCAGTCGCAACCGCCATTCGAGCAGCTGAGGACCGGACGAGATGGAAACAGCTCACGAGACAGGCAACGGTCAAGTTTCAAGGACACGACCTTCAGCAACGAAGAAAGCGACGAAGAAGAAGAAGTGTCAGCGGTAAGCGTTTCCAAATTTTGCTACCGCACTTTAAGACATTTGCTCAAAATCTACTATAATCATGAATACGATTTCTTCACGAAGGAAAAATATTAGATGGTGGTTCCTACAATAGCAGCAGCGCGACTCTCGCTCGTTGTTCAATTTTATTTATCACGTAATAAATTAACGTATCAATATCAGTATTGATTTTAAAATAAACTTTGGAATCTATAACACATCAATTAGTTAGTCTGCCCGCGCCGTATTGTCGAACAGCGCTATAAATGCGCTTGTAAAGTTACACCCACAAAAAAAAAAGTTTACCTGAACTCGGCCGTTCATCGTTCGATACGAGAAATTCGAGTTGCAATTTAACGTCTATTGTAGTGGAACAAAGGCGCGCTATGCGTTAATAACAGGTGCATGGTTTTAAAAGTTTGGTGCCGCTGCCTCTGCCTAATAAGGCCTGCTATCCACTGTGAACACATGACTAATAATATTTGTAAAGTTTAAATTTTCTTTTTTCTTCCTACCTATGCTGATAGCCTTGAGATGCTATTTCAGCTTTACCCTAACGTGTGTAGGTGAGCTCACGGCGCTCAAACTGGAGTGCTGCTAACACTGACCCTAGCAAGAGCAGTGCTTTGCAGAATCTACCACTGGATCGGAATCGCGACCCACTGAGAAGATCCGGCGAGAAACTCAGTGGGCTATCATCATATGTACAATATGGATTTTTAGACAAACCAGTTTTATGCGGTCTAAAATCATGAACCTCATAACTGTTAAATACAGTAGTAAGTTAACTTGTGATTGGTTTTTCGCTTAATTTTACTGCTGGGTGACTTGAGCTCGCGCGTGTTAGTATCACTGCTCTGTGCATTTCTGTAACACTTATTCTAAAGTAACATGAGGTTTCAACTAGATCTCCGCCTATTGTACAAACGTATCTGCTCGTTGACTGTTTTCTGATTTTAATTGTGTTTTGGTGTGCAATAAAGTATGTTCTCTCTCTCTCTCTCTCTCTCTCTCTCTCTCTCTCTCTCCCACTCTCTCTCTCTCTCCCTCTCTCTCTCTCTCTCTCTCTCTCTCTCTCTCTCTCTCTCTCTCTCTCGCTCTCTCTCGCCCTATATCTTGAGGTAGGCATTTAAATTTAACTTTTCATAGATTCTGGTAATCGCTCATCACTAGGCGGGTCGACAATTTTCCTGTACAGCTCATCAACTGCGCAGCCCGCAAGCAATGGATTACCACGACCTTTAAGACGTGGTCTGTTCACCACACCTTCGCTGCGCTTTCATGTCTATTTACCCCAGTACAAAGATATAGTTTGGGTTTGGAAGAAATTATTTTTTATTTATTTTTTATTGCTTAGATGGGTGGACCAGCTCACAGCCCACCTGGTGTTAAGTGGTTACGGGAGCCCATAGACATCTACGACGTAAATGCGCCACCCACCTTGAGATATCAGTTCTAACGTCTCAAGTATAGTTACAACGGCTGCCCCACTCTTCAAACCGAAACGCATTACTGATTTACGGCAGATATAAGCAGGACGGTGGTACCTACCCGCGCGGACTTACAAGAGGTCCTACCACCAGTAAAAACTTCGTTTATATTTTTAAGATCTCATCATACTTAAAATAAATATTGTCAGTTAAAATTTATCTGAGTATGCTTATATTTAAACAGGTTGTGTTCCAATCAAACTCCAGTCATATCGCTTTGTATTCACTGCTATTAAAAAGTTTTAATGTGGAACGAACCTTATGAGACGTGACTGGTTTTATTCTACGCCACTTTTGGGCTTTGATAGCGTCCATTCTGTGTAATTGCCGTAAAACTCGGAAACTATTTTTCAGTGTTTAGACCTTTTTCGTGCTATTGTTCGGGGTGTGTTAGATTAGTTCGACGGCTGTGCAAGTTTTTATGTTCAAAATCGAACCCAAATCTTTAATCGAAATGCACAGTTAATATTAATTATTTAATTATTATCTATCTGTTCAATGGTTTTGCTTGCGGACGTAGAAAAAAAATCTTAATCATATTATTAATTTTAACGCGTCCGCATTGAGGAATGTTAATAAATAAATACTGCAAATTTAATATATCACTGAGCCGAGACAGCGTAGGTACAGTAAACTCGACAATTACAGATAAAGGCTCGCTCGCACATAATCCGGTAAGTCGTTGGAGCTGAACATTGTAGATAGATCCGTTATCGCTTGCATATATAGAGACATGCGCGTCCTATCTGCGGACGCTCCGACGGACCGGCAAACTCGTACAGAGATACTGTCCCGATGACAAAAACAGATAGACGAAGATAACATTACTGAAACGCTTTTGTTGTTTTCGAATTCGTCGAATAGTGAATCATTGTGATGCTGGGTAATAGAATTTAAAAAAAATATTACTATTTTCGGTTCCGTATACTTGATTTATGACATTTCTAAATAATAGTGATTTTAGATAAAGTGCTTAGATGTTTTCATAATGAAAACCAGTTCTTACGACTTAATCCTGATTTTTTAAATTGTATTTGTAATGTTAGCATTTTACCAATCAATTTCAACTCAATCTCTGTTAAGTAGTAATTAATTAATACCGTACTACCGTAATTAAGTAATTAATACCGATTCTTCATTCCATTACCTAAAAAAGTTATTTTATTGCACTCGATCGGTGACGAGTTTACATTGTTCAACCCGAGATAAGCGGTTGGAGTTGCTACTTCCATTTTACTCCATACAGAAGAGAGCCGTTCGGATTGTCGATAATCCCATTCTTACGGATCGTTTGGAGCCTCTGGGTTTGCGGAGGGAATTCGGTTCGGTATTAAGCTGTAGGCAGCGGCCTGGCTCTGCCCCTGGCCTTGCTGAAGTCCATGGACGACGGTAACCACTCACTATCAGGTGGGCCGTATGCTCGTCTGCCTACAAGGGCAATAAATAAAAAAGAGTATCAAAATGAGAAGGCAGTCTCTTCCGTCTTTTTTCTTCAGTCGAGGTGATGGTCGCAGGGCGACTTGAGGGAGTCGAGGCTGCGTTGCACGCTACCGTCACACTAGCGCGCTGGTACCAGGAGAATGGAATGACATGGCGACGGCTATGTTCAGCGTTGCCGTCGTCATCGTTGGATGTACTGTGCAAGAGCATTGGGGCGGCGGTGTTCCGCGTTTCAACCCAGCGGGCTAGTTCTGGCCCAGGGGGGTATACCGGAACACCAGCGGCACCGCGTGGGAGACCTAACAAGCCGCGGTATCGTGGAAACCGGCGTCGTTGGTCGTCGACGATCGCCTTGACAACCTGTCGGTTGAGTGTACACGGGGTGGCGCCGCGAGATATGGAATTCTCACGTATGAGGTACATTGTAGGCGGGATAAAAAAAGCAATCGATACCACAACGTCAATAACCCGCTTTGAAACACGTGATTGAAGTTTCAATAGCATTAGAATAACAGCTATCCAACCTTTCAAAGCGAAACGGATGACAGCTTGGCAGCAAAATTAGGTGTTTATTGAAAATGTGTATGTACGTTTACTAGTTAATTGTAAAAAAATCTGAATTTTTGTCACTTCAAAAATTGCTATGTTTGTTCAGATATAAATGTGTGTTGTATGATGATTTCCGTCAATTCTTTGCATTATCGATTTACTATAAATGTGATCATGTCTGTGAATTAGCCGCGTGCACAAACTGTACATTTTTAATGAAAACATTAATGGTACTTGAAAAGTTTCGGAAAAATGTAATGATTTTTTTAAATTAATTTACAACTTTTTTTTTAAAGTTTGTCGGAGCCCGTAGTCATCAAAAAGTGAATGCCGCCACCAACCTTGAGACATGAGTTTGAAGTTTCCATTGTATTGCATAACGGCAGCCCTACTCTGAAAACCGGAATACATTATGTCTTTCTTATCTGTCCTAGTGAAACTGAAAAGGCCCACGGGCCAATAGTAACCCTTCCTTCATAAAAAAATGACGTCTTCGCCGCTGTAGAAATAGGTGGGATGGAATGGCTCTTGTGAGCTTTCTCTATGGCTTAGATGGATGGACGAGTCATGGCCCACCTGGTGTTAAGTGATTAGCCAACCCCATAGACATCTACAACGTAAATTCCGCCACCCACCTTAAGACAAGAACTCTAAGATCCCAAGCTTAGCAAGCAAGTCGAACATTGTGTAGAGACCTTTCAATAGAAATACGCTATATTTAAATTAACAAAAAAAAATATTCTAGATTCTTTGATTCGTACGTGTTGTTTGTAATGTAGCCGACAGCGTGACCGTTATGACAACGTTATGACATTGTTGTTTCTGCTAAGGAACGAGCGATCGACAATCCAAAGCCGCATTGTGTAGATTGTCAAGTTTTTTTTTTCCTACCAATGCTGATGATAGCCTTCAGACCGAAACACATTACTGCTTCACGGCAGAAATAGGTAAGGCGGTGGTACCTACCCGCGCGGACTCAAGAGGTCCTACCACCAGTAACTGTTTAATTTTTAATATTCATTTTTAAAAGGGATTTTAAAGGGCTTTAAATGCTGTTTTCTTATTGTATAACAGAAAACGCAATTAATTATTGTATTGTTTATTCATTCTGAAGTATTCCTTATCATTATAAATATAAAAATTTGGCCAATAGTGTCTCAAGGATAATCAATCAAAAAAAATCAAATCATCAAATTAAAAAAAAACTTTTAATTTCATCCCAAACTTACACTACTACACGCGCCATTAACAGCTGGATGACATTGAAGGCGCCAGATTATTTCATACAAAACGTGGGGGGCGAACTGAAGTGGTTGGTCCATGAGCTGTAATTAATGACAGATTGACTCGGCGGTTCTTTTACGTCATAGTGTTTTGGTAACAAATCGTAATAAATCGCACAATGGGACCTCACACTTCGAATGTTCTTTCGATTATGTCATCTACGTCAATGTTTTTCTTTCTGAAGTTTGTCAGTCTAATAAATTTAGTTTTTTTTTTACTTATTCAGTTTTTTGTATGTACATAATTGCTTGAAGTCTCTAATTTAAAAAAAATGTTGTATTTGAAAGTGTACTGACTAAATAATAATAATAATAAATGAGTGATGCGTTTCGGTTTGAAGAGTAGGGCAGCCGTTGTAACTATACTGAGACCTTAGAACTTATATCTCAAGGTGGGTGGCGCACTTACGTTGTAGATGTCTATGGGCTCCAGTAACCACTTAACACCAGATGGGCTGTGAGTTCGTCCACCCATCTAAGCAACAAAAAAACTAAAAGTGTCGTATTACTCTCTAAACTGAATGATAAGTAGCAAATTTTAAAAAGTTGCTTTATTTCAACTTTAAAATAGTCATCGTATAAAGCAATTACATACCTACATATTAGGTTCTGGTTAAAAAAGTTACATTTGTGAAATTCATTCATTTTAAGGTGTGTAGCGGTATTTACGTTGTAGATGTCCATGGGCTCTGCTAACCACTGAACAATAGGTGGGTCTTGAGCTCGTCCACACATTTAAGCAATAAAAACATAATTATTATATTTTTAAAATGATACGGGCATTTGCGCTTATAAAGACATCAAATGTCAATGGAAAGGAGACTCAATGTAAAGTTCGATAAACGATGATGTCATAAAGACTTTTTTTATGAATATACTACCGAGAAGTACCAGTGCTGACCCGCTATACAATTTGTTACTATCACTTTTTAATGGAGCCATTAAAATAGTTTTGCGGTTGAGATCGACTCATAACATTTTGGTTTGATAACCAAACTTGCGGTTGTTTCCATTGCGGGTCGCATTTAGAAATCAGAATGAGAAATTACCTTACATTATTGACAATCACTTATCCCTAAAGAACAGAGAGTCAAATTTCTACTTAAAGGTGACTAAACCAACATTCCTAAAGCAAATTATGTCATAATTCATTTTAAAATAAAGGTGTTTGTATAGGTCGAGACGGGCGTTTAAAATTTGTTGACAATAAAGTATCATTTTTCTATTGTCTTTATAAAAGCTTGCGTCCTTTCACTCTCAGCCGCTTTGTTTTTTTTTTGGCTTTGCCCCGTTTTTGTTTACGAATGCTTTGTAATTGTGTCAAGGCCATGACGTCATATTATTGTAGTATTAGTATTAGTAGTAATAGACATTCATATAATTATATGATTAATGCTAGCCACGAAGCCGATTTCATAATTATCAGATGACGGTTCTCTATGGTCTAGTAACTCATAACCTATCTGATTGAAGAGATGAAGCATTTGATACTGGTGATAACGTTGTGATAATGCTTGGGTAGCTACCGCCATTTTGACTGTTTTTGTCGTGAAGTAGTGTATCCCAACTTGGAGAATGGGACAGACGTTGAACCATAGAATTGAGCTTAGAACGAGCTTGTCTCGAGGTGGGTGGGCGGCATTAACGTTTGTTGGTATCCGGTTAATACTTAATATCAGGAGGGCCGTAAGCTCGTTCAACCGTATAAGTAGTTTAAAAAAAGTTATATTATACTATTACATATTTATTTTGTTATGTTGTATTTTATAAGAATTACTTATTTGATGTTTAAAAAATCGCCATGTATTAGTTTCATTATTGACATATTTTTCATTATACATAAACCTTAAAATTGCATTGCCCTGCCACTGCCAATGATAGTTAATTTTTGAGATCGAATTAAAAAAAAATGCCAGACTCATTATCTTCTAAAACAAAAACGAAACTTCTCGCAAATTGTTTATTGTCAGCAGTAACAACAAAAAACAGTTGTCCAGTTTTTACCAACTTCTTTTGTTAACAGTTGCAACTGTAACTTGAGCTTTGTCTTGCTCTATTTCGGTTCCGTTCGTAAATAGTGTGTACGACGGCAATCAGCATTGTTTATGTATTGTAATGACACGAGACAGTAGGCATTGTCTTTTGTTGTCTATGACATTTTGGAGCATAGAACGTACCCGTAGTCGTTGTTCAGTTGCACGTTGGACAATTTTAACATTCGCTTTTAAAGAGAACTTAAATGAGTCATTTAAAAAAAAAACTTAGTAGGTATTGTGTATTAGTAGTATTACATTCCGATTTGAGCAACCGACGCGCGTGGACGTGCTCATTGTTTTGTCGGAAGTGACTACCGGTGATAATAGATCATTGTTCGTGGCACATCTGTGGCCCAAGTGTTTCTCGGAATTTGTACCTGCGCCTAATTGCAAGGCATTGCCGCCCGGGAACTGTGCAGTGGTTCTATTCACTCTAATTCTATTCTATTTATTCTATTCACTAAAAATTTCTAAAACTCCTAGAATCGCTTCGGCCAATTTAGTGTTACCGACGCAGGGGCCTCGCCGCAAGGCGAGCGCGTGTTTAAGTCCCGGGGCCGCCCCCCCCCAGGCGAAAATCACGTAAAGATGGAGGAAAAACTTTTCATCGACTTCATTCGGGAAAAATACCCGTCAATCGCGCCCGAATTCGAAGCCTATAGGGCCTCATTTGGTAACTATTCTCCCCCCGCATCTCTCGCCGCCGTCGCCAAACATGCCTCGCAGGCATGCCTCGCGTGCCCCGCCGCCGGTCCGTGTTCAAGCGCACGTACGCACGCCGCCGCCGTAGCGTCTAACGCCCCCGCCCCGCTACCCCCGCGCCCGCGTCAATCACGTCAGTTTCGTCCGTCGCGACCTCAATAGCGTCTAGTTCAGGCTCCGATACCGAATCGGAGATGGACTTCGAGTCCGCGACTAGCCCTCAACCCGGAACCTCGGATGGGTTCCAAACTGTAACGCGCGGTAAAAAGCGTACTCGCGTCGTGGAGTCCCGGAGCTCCATGACGAAGCAAACCAAGTCCGCGACCGCCTCCCGACCGCAGGTAGTCGTGACGCCGGAGTCGGACTCCGCCCGTCGCGTAACCCCACCGCCGCGCCCAAAACCGCGCCCGCGCCTAAAACAGTTGTCCCGCCCCCGCTGATACTCCAGGAGAAGTCAGCGTGGAATCGCGTATCCCAGGCCCTTCAGGCCAACAAAATTAATTATACCCATGCGCGTAACGTCGCGCATGGGATTCAGATTAAGGTCGCAACGCCGGGCGACCATAGGGCCCTCTCTGCTTACCTCCGAAAGGAGAACATAGGTTATCACACCTATGCTCTTCAGGAGGACCGCGAACTCCGCGTAGTGATACGCGGAGTCCCCAAGGAACTCGACATAGACTACGTAAAGGAGGATCTGATCGGTCAGTCCCTCCCAATAATTAGTGTGCACCGGATGCACAGCGGACGCGGCAGACAGCCGTACAACATGATTCTCGTCGCGCTAGAATCAACCCCGGAGGCAAAGAAAAGAATCTCATGTCTCAAAACGATATGCGGCCTCTCCGGGGTCACCATCGAAGCCCCCATAAACGTGGTACTCCCGGGCAGTGCCACAGGTGCCAGCTCTATGGCCACTCAGCGCGTAATTGCCACGCGCGCCCCCGCTGCGTGAAATGCCTCGGCGATCACGCAACCACAGAATGTTCGCGTGTTAGGGAAACCGCGACGGAACCCCCAAGCTGTGTCCTATGCCTTAAGCAAGGGCACCCGGCAAACTACCGCGGATGTCCTAGGGCTCCGCGTAAACGCCCGAACCACCCAGCCCCCCGAACCGTCGACCCAAAGACTTCGGCGCCTTCAGTGCCGAAACCAGCCTTCGTACCGGCTGCGGTTCCCACCGTCTCGGCGTGGAAAAAACCGCTGCCGTATACGAAGGAGGGAACACAAAACGTACCCCAGCTCCCGCCTGCGACACGTCACGCGCCTCAGCCCCTGCTCGCACCTCGCCCGCGCCCGCGTACCGCCCCCCGCAACCCTCAGTCGTCAACGACTTCGCGCTCGTGCGCGACTTCGTCACCGCGGTAAACTTTGACCGTCTGCGATCGTTCGCAGATGCTATCCGTAGGTCGGTAACCCCGAACAGCGGCTCGCGGCCGCTTTCGATCACATGGACGTCTACGAGTCCGTGTCTCGCACGTTATAAAGATTCTTTACCGGTATTCAATGGCGCAAAAAGGTAGAGAAAAACCGTATTCCCTTACGTTAGCATTCTACAATGCTAACGGACTCGCGCGGCAACGCGATCAAATTTTCGAATTCCTCCGCGACAATCTTGTAGATATTTTGTTAGTGCAGGATACCTGTCTGAAGCCCTCGCGTCGTGACCCGAAAGTCGCGAATTACGTCATGGTTAGGAATGACAGACTCACCGCCTCCAAAGGCGGGACTGCCATTTACTATAGGCGGGCCCTGCACGTTGTCCCTCTCGATACTCCCTCGCTCTTACATATCGAGGCGTCAGTGTGCCGTATCTCGCTGACGGGACACCAGCCGATCGTCATCGCATCCGTTTATCTCCCCCGGACAAGCCCCTCCTGAGCAGTGACATCGAGTCACTGTTCGGCATGGGAGACTCCGTCATCCTGGCAGGCGATTTAAATTGCCACCACACTAGGTGGAACTGCCATCGTACGAACGTTAACGGTAGGCGTCTCGACGCGTTTATAGACGACCTCACTTTTGAAGTAGTCGGTCCCCCAACTCCAACATGTTATCCGTATAACATCGCGCTCCGTCCGAGCACTATAGACCTGGCATTGCTTAGGAACGTAACTCTGCGCTTACGTTCCATCGAAGCACTGTCAGAGCTCGACTCAGACCACCGACCTGTTCTTATGCAGCTCGGTCGCCCTCACAACCCAGTCACTGTTACGAGGACCATGGTGGATTGGAATAAGCTGGGCACGTGCCTAGCCGAAGCCGCTCCGCCAATCCTCCTTACGGCCCGGATTCGAATCTATCCCCCGAGGACACCGTCGAATCCATAAACATCATTACCGATCACATCTCTTCCGCGATCATTAGATCTTCAAAAGAAGTCGATGTGGAGGACAGCTTCCACCGCATCAGACTATCCTCCGAACTTAGGAATCTCTTAAGAGTTAGGAACGCGGCAATCCGGGCCTACGATCGGCTTCCCACGCATTCAAACCGGATTCGGATGCGTCGTCTACAACGCGAAGTCCACTCCCGCCTAAGCGACGCGCGTAACGATAATTGGCATAGTTATTTAGAACAACTCGCGCCCTCCCACCAAGCATACTGGCGACTAGCTAGGACTCTCAAATCCGAAACTACCGCTACTATGCCTCCCCTCGTACGCCCTTCAGGCCAACCACCGGCATTCGATGACGATGACAAGGCTGAGCTGCTGGCCGATGCACTGCAAGAGCAGTGCACCACCAGCACTCAACACGCGGACCCCGAACACACCGAGTTAGTCGACAGGGAGGTCGAGCGCAGAGCTTCCCTGCCGCCCTCTGACGCGTTACCCCCCATTACCACTGACGAAGTTAGAGACGCGATCCACAATCTCCAACCTAGGAAGGCATCCGGCTCCGACGGCATCCGCAACCGCGCGCTAAAACTCTTGCCAGTCCAACTGATAGCAATGTTGGTTACAATTTTAAATGCCGCTATGACGCACTGCATCTTTCCCGCGGTGTGGAAAGAAGCGGACGTTATCGGTATACATAAGCCGGGCAAACCGACAAACGAAACATCTAGTTACCGTCCGATTAGTCTCCTCCCGACGATAGGAAAAATTTACGAACGGCTCCTTAGGAAACGCCTCTGGGATTTGTTACCGCGAACAAAATTCTCATAGACGAACAGTTCGGATTCCGCTCTAAACACTCGTGCGTACAACAAGTGCACCGCCTCACGGAGCACATCCTGATAGGACTAAATAGGCGTAAACAAATCCCGACCGGCGCCCTCTTCTTCGACATCGCGAAGGCGTTCGACAAAGTCTGGCACAACGGTTTAATTTACAAACTGTACAACATGGGAGTGCCAGACAGACTCGTGCTCATCATACGAGACTTCTTGTCGAACCGTTCGTTTCGATATCGAGTAGAGGGAACTCGTTCTCGTCCCCGTCAACTGACTGCCGGAGTCCCGCAAGGCTCCGCGCTCTCCCCGTTATTATTAGTTTGTATATCAATGAATACCCCGGTCTCCGGAGACCCATCTAGCGCTCTTCGCCGATGACACGGCTATCTACTACTCGTGTAGGAAGATGTCGCTGCTTCATCGGCGACTCCAGATCGCAGTAGCCACCATGGGACAGTGGTTCCGGAAGTGGCGAATTGACATCAACCCCACGAAAAGCGCAGCGGTGCTCTTCAAAAGGGGTCGCCCTCCGAACATCACTTCGAGCATCCCACTCCGTAGTAGGCGCGCAAACACCTCCGCCGTTAGTCCCATCACTCTCTTTGGCCAGCCCATACCGTGGGTCTCGAAGGTCAAATATCTAGGCGTCACCCTCGACAGAGGGATGACATTCCGTCCCATATAAAAACGGTACGCGACCGCGCCGCGTTTATTCTAGACGACTCTATCCATGCTTTGTAGTCGAAGCAAACTGTCCCTCCGCAATAAGGTAACTCTCTACCAAACTTGTATACGCCCCGTCATGACGTATGCAAGCGTAGTGTTCGCTCACGCAGCCCGCACCCACTTGAAATCCCTTCAGGTTATTCAATCAAAATTCTGCAGGATAGCCGTCGGAGCGCCATGGTTCCTTAGGAATGTGGATCTCCACGATGACCTGGAGCTCGACTCATTTAGTAAGTATCTACAGTCGGCATCGCTGCGCCATTTTGAGAAGGCGGCACGACATGAGAACCCTCTCATCGTAGCCGCTGGAAATTACATACCCGACCCAGTAGACCGAATGGTAAACCGTCGACGTCGCCCAAAGCACGTCATTACGGATCCTCCTGATCCATTAACGGTGCTCTTAGGCACCACAAGCACCGGTCACCGTCCTCGTCGAACCCGTCGCTTGCGACGAAGGCTCGACGAGCGAACTAACCCATAGACACAGCCCACTGAGTTTCTCGCCGGATCTTCTCAGTGGGTCGCGTTTCCGATCCGGTGGTAGATTCTGCGAAGCACTGCTCTTGCTAGGGTCAGTGTTAGCAACTCTCCGTTGAGCCCCGCGAGCTCACCTACAAACGTTAGGGTGAAGCTGAAATAGCCTCTCAAGGCTATCAGCATAGGTAGGAAAAAAAAAAAAAAAAAAGTAGTATTAGTTTGGTATATGTGGTTTTTTTTAAAATCATTTTATTCTGTTCAGTCCCGTTTTGTTTTATTCTAAAATAAAAAAACCACAATGACATGTGGCACTCGGGGACTGCCGCGGTAAAGCTTATTGCATAGCATTTTTTATCAACTTATGCAATTATAATTAGACAGTAATAATTTAATATTAAAACAATAATAAAATAAGACCACGCTATATTTATAAACATTAACAAAAGCAAACATTAACTGTCCCCTTTACACTCATAAGCTAGACCGCGTGAGTGAGAAATGGGCAGACTTTTCATGATGCGCATGCAGTGCGACGTCACGCCGCGCGCTTATTCACAAACACTGCACAAGCGCAACGTGTGAATGTGTTGAACGCGAGCTACATGGTAGGCGGACGGGGGTGTTAGGTTTTATTTTCGTTACGGAATTTCTTAATTCGGTCGCCCCGCTCAAAGCCCGCGACAAAAGCTATGCAATTGCTTAAAAATTACGACTATTAAGTATCTCGTTTTTGTGCATGACAATGAGAACGGATATTTAATACTAGCCGAACATTGTTTGTGACAATAGATTTAAAAAAAGGCAGCTGTGGTTCCAATAATTTGAACATACTGAAACAGAGAGTAATCTGCCTTGGGTTCTGTTTAGGGTTTCTCGTTTATTTTATTACTGTACCCGTTGTCGTCCATTGTTTAGTAGGCTTTTGAATTATTTTTTACCATCCGTAAACCCTTTCGTTTTGGACGATCTCATTTTTATTGTTTCTTTATTGCAGACCCAGGCCTACTACGGTGAAGTTTGCATAAAGTCATTTAATACGATTTTTACGTGGGTTCACCATATTCAATTGTACTAAGTGTATTCAACGTTTGTTGATGAAGCTTGTTGATTATGTATACTACAGTTAAGATTAAGTTATACTGCTTCTTACTGGTTACTAATACTAAGTTTAATTTAGAGACATTTCGTACTGTATACTCCGGATCCGATTTTGTTTTCGGATCGGAGTCACTATCTTTGTTAAAGATGTTTGTCAGTCGAGATCTGAGGATACTTGTTCTTTTGTCGTATATGTCCGTTTCCACCAAATATATTATAAGAAAATATCCTAGCATCTATAAGGTATCCCTCCACATCTCTCCTGTCTCCCGTTTCCGAAAGTTTCATGAAATTTATTGAAAATTATATTTAAGTTGGCCACGCTAGCTTATATTCATAGTATTCGCAATAATTTGACTTCAGACCAAAATATGTATTTGCAATGTTGTATTAAACGTTGTGTGGTACATGTTTACAATATTATAGCGTCTATGCTTTATGTAATGTATATTCAAATAACATATTCCTAGAAGCAATATATTCAGCGGCTTTGAAGAGTAAAGTAACATTTTATACCAGTATATTTCGCCTGGAGCTATATACGTACATATCTATAATATGCATGTACTTTATCCCTAATTAGTATAAAATATCTGGGTCTCTCTGTCTGTGTTTTCGCTTATGTCTTCTATTCTACGCAACTGATTTTGACAAGGGTTTCACTCATAAAAGTAATGAACGAATAATAACTTTAAAAGTATTTTGGACTAAATGGCTGAAGTATGTATAATGACCTTCTGTTAAAAAAAACTGTTTTCATAATCTCATATGGGCAAATCTTAAGGCGATTGCATGCAGCAGAGATGCGAATGTTGCGTTGGATGTATGAAGTAACGAGACTGGATAGAATACGGAATGAATATGTCAGAGGAAGTCTGAAAGTGGCACCTGTGACAGAGAAGTTGAGAAGTGCGCGTTGAGACGAAATGTAAATGAGGTTCGTAAGAGAGTGTTAACTTTGAATCTGGAAGGATATAGAAGAAGAGGTACACCTAAGAAGAGATGGATGGATTGCGTGAAAGACGATATGTGTAAGAGGGGAGTGAGCGAAGAAATGGTATATGATAGAGGACTATGGAAGGAGAAAACATGTTGCGCCGGCCCCAGGTGACTGGGAGAAGGGCAGAAGAATGATGATATGGCAAAATCTTAAATGTTGTGAAGTCCACACAGGAAATGCCGTTTCCTGAAAAGCTAGTATGTAGATGTGTTAAGGGTAAAGGTAAAGTAAAGGGGGTTTTTATAACTGCGTTTGTTCTCAGCATTTTACCGTTATATAGAGAATTCTTCAAGGGAATCAGGTAGAAAGAAACGTTTATCGGGCGTTTTCGTTTTTTGTCCTTGCTATTGTTATTTGGGATCCCTTAAATGTATTAATCTCGCGTGAGTCCATCAAAACCGGTCATTATTTAAAACTCTGGGGCGTACTGCGTTCGGGTGCTTAGTTATTACGGCTATCCTAATAAAATAGCCCAGTATCATTTACAAAATTGGATACATGCTAAATATTTTATAATGATGGAGTTGAAATTCGTTGGGATGGCCACGTTTATATTAACTGCAGAACAGTCAACAGTGTGTGACAGATTTGAACACGTAATTATATGTTTTGAAATTGAATTAATTTATGTACCTATTGTCAGAAATTCATATATTTTCTATACAATCTGTTTGTTCTATTGTAAATTTTAACACGTGGCCCTTGCTACTTATTTGTAGATAACAATTACTGATAACGTATAATCTAATTTCAATTGTTACGTTTACGTTTTTGAAGAACATGAATGGGTATACAAATACTCAGGGATTACCCGAAGGTATGGAAACAAATGCTTTTAGATATGAGGTGCAGAACTGTAATACTGATGACAGTAATATATCTATTACAATCGACAGTACTACCTTTTTTCTTTATGTAACATGTTTAAAGTATAATATTTTGTCAAATTAATATTAGTAAACATGATTGAAAGTATTTATACTGGTGGTAGGACCTCTTGTGAGTTCGCACGGGTAGGTACCACCGCCCTGCCTATTTCTGTCGTGAAGCAGTGATGCATTGCGGTTTGAGGGATGGGGCAGTCGTTGTAACTATACTTGAGACCTTGGAACTTGTGTCTCAAGGTGGGTGGCGCATTTGCGTTGTAGATGTCTATGGGCTCCAGTAACCAGTTAACACTGTGTGTGCTGTGAGCTAGTCTACCCGTCTAAGCAATAACAAAATAATTAAAAAAAACACATGTACCTGAATATCACAAGTAAAGCGCTTATTTAGTACCAACCAATAGTACATATATTTAATGACACACATTTTTTAAATATTTATGCTATTTAGTCTCACTAAACAGCAATCCTGTCCTGTGTTTAAAACGTCCAACGTTTACTCAAAATAAGTAGATCCACGGCACAATTCACACGAGAGCAAACGCTTTCACAGTACATTAGTCGTCATGGCCAAACATTACAGTGTGACATATTGTCATAACATCCCATTTCATTTCACTTTGGTGTGTTGTCGTGAGCGTTTGTTGACGTACGAAGCTACGTTCGGAGACGGAAATGAGCAGGAATTTTCTTGAAATTTTTCTGGTAGAATCAGAATATTTTTTGCCGGGTGGGGAGCCGGTCTTGGTCTCACAATGGTCGACCGGCCACCGCGCCTCCGGAAAGAATCAATTATACAAACCCCCCTTTCAAAGACATGTTGCCGAATGGGCGAATTGTTTGTTTAATAACATTTCGGCGCTACTATAAACGTCAGGGTGAAATATTTGTCGCTTTTGTCGGACGACGCTTTGTACGTAAATGAAGCTATGGACGCATTTTTTTTCATTACAACATTCTGTCGGGTCATGTCTCTATCCGAGGCGGATGCGCTTGTAGTTTTTGTGTGGAAGTTTCCTGTGTCTGAATAGTTCGCTTTTTAACCGTTTTGTCGTCGTTGTATTGAAAATTCTAATAAATTTGGATTATCGTGACTCATTGGTGCTTTATTATTAGGTTTATAGCAATCTAAACATTTCATTTAGATATATGTTAAACCTTATTTACTAATAGATTGCCATCGATCGCGACTGGGTCTTCTTAATGAATGTAATTGAAATGACTCAGCTCAACTTATATTGGAAACTTTTGATCGTTAGAAAATTTGATTAAATAGTAACATATTCGGTACCCGTCGTTGCAATAAAATGAGAACTACTAATTTTGTTAACGTAAGTAAAAGCCTAAAAGAAACGCAAAAAGTTAAACCAACAAAATATAAAATAGTAAAAAATGTATTGGTTCTTTGACGTCAGTTACTATTAAAAACATATCATAATCTTTTTAAGCTTTCAAAGTCAGAAGTGTTATCTCCGTTTCCAGCTACACTTTGTTATGTTGTTTAATTGTAACAAAATTAATCCCAAATTTCTTACCTTACCCTTAACGTATGAAATTTATAAAAATGAATTTTTACAGTAAACATAACGTATTGAAGATTTGTAGTCCGACAATGCCATAAGAATGAATTACCAAACCTCCTATAACGTCATACGTGACTCTTTTCCACAAACTATACATTCCCGCACGGTAGCTGTTCAGAGCATTTGATCACCCCATTTCTATGCGGTTCTTATAATGCTAACTGTGCCTTGAATACGGTGACAAATCTAAAATTGTTTTGTAAATTTCATCTTTACAAGTGTTTGTTTCTAAATGAGCTCTGCTTTGAATATTTTTACGTGAACATCAATAAGATCACGCTTATAGAATACAAAATTTTTTAAATGATCCTGGGCGTGTATTGGAATTTTACCAAATGATATTTGTTGTTCCATCTAATTGGAAGCTTAAATTTTAATTGGGACAGATATGGATGCGATAGATGAAATACTTTTTGGACGAGTTGTTGATCCACTATATGTACATTTTATATAATACATTTTCAATTGTCTATTCATCTTCGTGCGTAATATGCGTTAGCGTCGACGGTTTGGGTTTCATACTCTAGGCAGTTTCGCAGATAATAGTTAGGCTAAGCTAAAGTCTATGAGGGACTATGAACCCTTAACATTTGGCGCGTTTACACACGGAGGCAATAAAGAAATATTCTTCACAGTTTATACGCATTTGTAATTATATTAAAAAGTATTTTCATAATTTTACTGGTAGTAGGACTTCTTGTGAGTCCGCACGGGTAGGTACCACCACCCTGCCTATTTCTACCGTGAAGCAGTAATGCGTTTCGGTTTGAAGGGTGGGGCAGCCGTTGTAACTATACTTGAGATCTTAGAACTTATATCTCAAGGTGGGTGGCGCATTTACGTTGTAGATGTCTATGGGCTTCAGTAACCACTTAACACCAGGTGGGCTGTGAGCTCGTCCACCCATCAAAGCAATAAAAATAAAAAAAACCATTTTGTGTTATGATCACATCAGTGTACCGAGCATCAGTGCATCAAGCCACGCGGCTTGCGATAAGATGTCAAATAACCCTAATAATATTGAATCGATTCTTGTTTCTTGAATTTGAATGAAAATACATTCTAACGATTTACATCGGTTCCAAGCTATAATTTAACTTACTTAAATTGACTCATTTAAATTACTTTTATGTTTAGAGAACACATGCTATAATAAATTTATTTTTCAAGAAAAGTAATATCTTAGAAGAATCAAGAAGTATTTTGCTGATTTATTTTAAAAATAACTCTATTGCAGTCGCCGAGTGACGTATATCAGTTGATTTTTCTGGGAACATGTAACGGTTTGCCACGTTTATTATTGACACTGCACAAATATTTATCCGGTGTAAATTATCACGTTATTGGCTTTTCGATTTTGCGTGCGTTTCCTGCACTTTACGTGGTTTCCATTGAGTAGATCTTTCTTCCTACGTGTCGGAATGATCAAACTAGTTTTCGGATATTACAAATGGTATTTTTACATTCATCTATTCAAAACGTCACTCAATGAACGGTTAAGTAAACAGGATGAAGTTTCTATGGTTTGGTCACAGTTTGTTCGGAAATGTTGCGTATCATTATGAAACAGTATCGAATTAATTTCTCTTTATGTGAGATTTATTTATTACCTTATTAAGCGAAAACTCATTAAAACCCATCAAACTAAAAATAAATAGTATAATCAAAAAATAGTAAAATTTTGGCTCTTTGGTTAAATATATTTTGCAATAACATTTAACGACTTTATTATCATAATGCGCTTGGGCGTTACGACTTAATTACTCGAAACGACTTTTCACCCTCATTTTAATATCCGATATCAGGTAAATTAATTTTGTTGTGTTACACAACTAATTGCCACGTATTGTTAAGCATTTTCTAGCCACGACGATGAATAGTCCCTCAATAAAACCCCATTTTATTGCAGTTTCCTTTCTCGCTTCGTTGGCATTCATCCCAAGAACTACCAAATCATTAAAGCTTGTGTTTGTTGATTTTTTCCAACGTCTTTGTTTGCTTTATGATAATAGGTGTTCGTTTCGTCGCGGGAGCGATGCGGTGTGAAACTTAACGCCTTCATTCATGGCTGACGGTCCTTCTTATAAAGGCACTTGATTTAGCGAGCCAATGTCGTTTTTAATAGTCCCAGGTTGATATTCGCTTTTTACAGCTGCACATTCACTATTCACGCCTTTTTGTGTTACGTTAATAAGAATACAATCCCTTGATATTTTTTTGAAAAACACATTATTACTTGATAAAAAGTTTAAAAAAAAATTGCGTGGTTACGTGGAGAAAAAGACCCAAGGACCGCCAAGTATTTGCGATTACCATAACCCATCTCAACATAAATGTTTTACCTTTGAAAAATGTAGTCGTAATTGCTTGCCTTAGAATAGCGTTCTCGCCTTTTTTCAAAACTGAACACGTAGAAGAAAAAGGCCGGAAGTGAGATCTTACCATGAGCCCCACCATCACTAGGTAGCGTAGGTACACAAGATGCGATTAGTAGAGAGATAAGATAGGAAGGTGTGGATAATTTATTTTCATATCGTATAATAGAGAAACAATCATTGCCCTTTATAAAAATAATTGTCAATTACTAGTGTTAGTGTAATTATTCATGAAAAGCCCGAGATCAATTTCGAAAGCTGCTTCAGCGCCCTGAGTGCCACTTGACAGCGCTCAATTTACACCAACGACTACTCGACGTTCTTTGTAGCCCAACTAACTGCACTCATTAAAAGTTATGCGCGACCGCGAGAACCCTCGGAACTCAGACGAGTACTCCGAATTTATCAGCCAACTGAAAAGCGCTAAGGGAAGTCGGTTTCGGCTATTATTCTCCATTTTCCCTTACAATAAGATTAAACAGTCGACGTTGATTACAGATAACGCTCTGACCAATTCACAAGCGGACCGCTCACGTAATAGTTTTGTTGTTATCGGTCGTAACCACTCTGCAGTTTCTTCTGAGACGATATTAAAAAGATTTTGGCATCGAGCCACCCTGATATTGATCTTTATGCTCGGCCAGACGGCCATAGGACTTCTGTAAGTAGCATTCCAGTTTGTTTAATGACTTTCCATGTTAGCTAGTTTTCGCTGTGATGTTTTCTGTATTTATGACGAACGATAAATGTGTTTTTTATAATTGATTTTTTTCTCACCTTCACGGTAATCGTGAGTAATTAAGCGTTGCACATTATTAAGATGCTAATAGAAAATTAATGTCGTTATAACACAATTGATAACAATGTCAAATAGCGAAGCAGATTCACATAATATGTAATTTTGTAATAAAAATCGCGCGAATTTACCATTTAAATTTAATTAAGACGGTTCGGAAATAAATCCACCTACCGAAATAATGAATTGTGACTAACTCAGAGTTGTCACTAATTTAGACAGCTGCACCGTTATCGCTCACATATAAGGATATTTCTGGTGAAACATGAGCAATAAACTCGACATGCGTGAAGGGTGACACCTGCGGGAATTATCAGAAAGATCAAGCTGTTACGGTTTATGGGGTTCCTGCTAAAAACAATAGAAATGGCAAAAAGTCGAATACAGGCCAGGTACGTGGGGGCTTGGGGAAGGGTAAGCGTGCGGGTCGCAACGGGGTTCCACAATTTATGATTGCGTCGTGTCAGAGTGCTAATGAACGCACTCTGTTGGTCTTTATTGAGATAACGCCCGCAATCGATGGCCGAGCTGGCATCGAACCATTACTTATTGCATCGCTTGATCTCGCGTGTCCCTTTATACCATCCATATATTTTTTGCTCGCTACATTCGTGTCAAGTAACTATTATTAAGCGTCGACTCTCCCTAGTTATGGGTAACGTCGATCCATAAAATAGTTGCCATCGCCTTTAATGAGAGTATTCATACGGTTGCACATAATCCGAATTAATAATATTATAATATAAAGTTACATAACACAATCTTTGTTTTATTTCTTTGAATATGATTTACATTATTATGCTATTTCGTATTTACGATTCAGATAATATCTGCGTATTGGAAATTATTTGCTGCCACTGATGTCGTTTTGTTTTATATATTATATAACATTTTCTTTACGTATGAATCTGGTACATTTATGATGTGCTCTGAGATAGTAACTGAAACGTTTTATCTACGAAAGTGACACATGACATATCGAATACGTTTTTATATGAGTCATATATTTTGTGTCCAACGAGTACAGACGAGTGCTTCGTATCGACGATCCAATCGCGCGATACGGAGAGCGAGAATGATATCATCATTGGACTTCTGCATGCCAGAAGGTATTGCCAGTAGTGTCGTTTATTTCTAACGAAGTATTTTATTCGCATAATAATTACTTTTGGGAAAATATATCATATTATCAATGAAATTGTGAATAGTGAAATATTAAAAGTTCATATTTATTAAAAATGAGAACATGTTCTTTGTTGACTTTTTGCGTATATTGGACTTTCTGATGCAAAAAATTTAGAATATAAAATATTATGTTATATGACCATTTATTCTTTTTTGTCCCCTACCTAATCGCTGGCAGCCTAAGACACTATTCCAACCACGGATTCCAACTAGGCGCAGACGGGTAACTTGAGAGAATTTACTAACACCGGTCCTAGCAAGAGCACTGCTTTGCAGAATCTACCACTAAATCGGAATCGCGACCCACTGAGAAATTTCGACGAGAAACTCAATAGGCTGACAATTTACTTCGCTGGCAGATTATGTAGGTAGAGTGGACTTAGTAGGAACGTGGCTCGGACGCGTACTGACTTAATGTGGGGACCGAATATCATCTCTCTTTTGAGGGTGACCCCTAGGTACTTGGCCTTCGAAGCTTACGGTATGGGCTGGCCAAGGATGTTGTTGACGGAAATTGTATCACAGCGACTAATTTGTGACGAGGTTTGTGACGAGGACGAGGAGGTGTGGAGACTATTCATTCTATAAATTGGCAACACATATGCGAATTGCAAGGATCCTATAGGATGCCTGTATAGTAAAACTACAACACTAGGTGCATCGGTATGCGACGAATGTTATGGGAATGAGATACAGGTATTATATTGTTGACTGTTTTATCTCCCTATCTACGTACCGCATTCGAACATTGAAATTAACATTTATGATTTCCTGTTTTTTACTTATATTGTCATAGATTTGGTACTGTCCCTTATTATATACCCATATATGTTTAATATATGTTTATTTTTTGTTACAGCTGAAATCAAAAACATAATTTAATAAAATAACATTTTCATGATACGATTTTATCCAATTTATATTTATATAATCAAATGATTTGAATTACAAAAGGCCACTTGCGTGGAAATTGAATTGTAAATGATAAGCCTTTAAAATTGATAAGTATATTATTACTGTAAATAAGTATGGAGTTAATGATTAATTAAGTACGTAACACCGTCATAACAATTTATGCCAAAAGACAATCACCGTTTATGGCAATAAAAGTAGAATAGCCATTATTATTTAGGCGGTTGACACTTCGAACCTTGTCAAGGTGAAATTACACTTACATTGTAATGTCCACAAACTTTTAACACCGCTTAAAACATCAGTCTATCTCCGCGAAAATACTTATACAATTTTATCTGGACTCATTCTGGAACCCCGTCAAAAGAAACTTAATTTTTGTAATGCTTATATTACTGGTGGTTTTATTACTGGTGGTAGGACCTCTTGTGAGCCAGCGCGGGTAGGTATCACTACGCTGCCTATTTCTGCCGTGAAGCAGTAATGCGTTTCGGTTTGAAGGGTGAGGCAGTCGTTGTAACTATACTGAAATCTTAAAACTTATATCTTAAGGTGGGTGGCGCATTTACATTGTAGATGTCTATGAGTTCCAGTAACCACTTAACACCAGGTGGGTTGTGAGCTCGTCCACCCATCTAAGCAATAAAAAAATAAAATAAAAACGCCCTAATTTTACAGAATTCACGTAATTACAATTTCAATTATCAAGATGTGTAATCATCGTTCCAATTGGAACACTTATAAACTGTCGACTAATATTCATGTACATGTAATCTAATAAGTAGTATATTTGTTCTTTTCGAGACAAACGTTCGTTCGCAAACATGGGTAGGCGAACAGCGTGGAACACCTTTTGTTACTTAAATTAATTGACACTATCCTCTTTGAGAAATGAGGTCGAAGTTTTAATTGTATTGTAGATTCTTTAACCCTTCAAACCGGAACGTATGACTGCTTCGCAGCAAAAGAAGACAGAATGGCTGTAACTAAACACACGTACGCATGCGTCTTATAAATCACTAATTTGACAAATTATTATTTGAACACATTGTAGGTTTGAATTTAATTCGCTGTTAATTCTTTAATGCGGTAGTTGTTTAATTAGTAACAGTGGAATTTTAAAATGGGCACAGTCACATCGCTTCATACATACTCCTTATAGCGACGACCACGACAATTCCAATATTGTTATCTTGTCGTTCACCACGACCGTTATCATGTGTGTGTATGGGTTTTTGGTTTCTAATAATAATATTTTATTCTAGTTAGAAATTTCTGTTCTGATTCATAGGACGAACGCTCGTAATTGAAACGCTAAATCCTTTACACGTCATTACGGATCCTCTCGGTCCATTAACGGTGCTTTTAAGTACCACAAGCACCGGCCACCGTCCTCGTTGAACGGCTCGACGAGTGAATTAACCCATAGACACAGCCCACTTAGTTTCTCGCCGGATCTTCTCAGTGGGTCGCGTTTCCGATCCGGTGGTAGATTCTGCGAAGCACTGCTCTTGCTAGGGCCAGTGTTAGCAACATCCCCGGTTTGAACCCCGTGAGCTCACATACTAGCTCGATGAATCTCGAATAACCCCTCGAGTATACTAGAAAAGGTAGGAAAAAAAAATCTGTGTGTGGGTTTTCGGTTTCTAATAATAATATTTTATTCTAGTTAGAACTTTGTGTTCTGTATCATAGGACGAACGTTCGTAATTGAAGCGCTGAATTCCTAACTGCTGTACCAATAAGTCGGCGCACGGGAGCTATACCGGCGCGTATCGCGCTACGTGCGTAGATCGTGCCCGGGTTTTATCGATGATTCTATCAGCCGATAACCATTGTTCACAGTCATCGTTCGAACATTTAAATGTTGTTAAACTTCACTTATCCGGTGATGAATGGCCCCGATCATTGGATATGTCTATCTAAAGTTGCATGAGATCTGTCGTTTCGTTTACATTATCTAATTTGAATCCGAGCTTGACTTTAATCGAAATTTTTTTTTTGTTGCAGGTAAATAGTGTTTGTTAAACCATATGAAGTGAAGAATTTCAGTACAGAAAGAGCATTTAACCAGTCTCGAGCCAGTGACCATAGGCATGCTGTCATCTTGTTATGCGCCCAGTCAAAGTATTCAGTGACTAGCAGTGGTAATCACATCATGTATTTAAATAATTATCTATCCCGCTCCCTTAATTTTAAGATCGACCAAAAAGGAAAAATAATTTTATAATATATACATATATAATTCGGTGATGTATATAATTTTTGTTTCTGTTTTCGTTAAATCTATGATTAAAACTCGAAAATTGCCTTGAAATTTATTGGGACATAAATTTCGATAACAACATGACGACCTATTCAATAATTATGCACATCTTAATCTCGTTATACGGGCGTGTACATTCTTTAAATAAACAACTTAAGATTCAAAGTAGATAACACTAGCTAAAATGACATAAATATAAAAGACACGTGTTTGATAATAATTTTAAATATTAACATTAATGAAATTTTAAGTAAAATTTAAAATTCATTAGCTCATAAACTATAGTATAGCTCATAAAGTCATATCCACACAGCCGAGGATAGGCAGGAATGGTGCAGGACAATCCAGGAGAAAGTTCTTAGATGAGGCCACGACCCTCAGCGTTGAGAATTGTCGAAGTAAGGAGGAGGAGGAGCTCATAAAATTAATTGCACTATCTGTATTTTAACCGTCAAGCAGTCTCCCATTCCAATTTGAGGAGTGGGACACCCTGTACACTATACCATTGCGACTTACATCTCGTGTCTCGAGGTGGGAGACGCCATTCCTTGTGGTATCGAAGGCGTTAGTGACTTGAGTAGCCCAGTGAATTTCCCGCCGGATCTTCTCAGTGGGTCGCAATTTCGATCGCGTTGTAAATTCTGCACTGTACTGCTCTTGCTAGGGCTATTAAATTCCTTCGGTTGAACCTGAGCTCATTAACCCGTCCGGGCGTAGCTGGAATAGTCCCTTAGGCTATCAGCGAATAGGCAGGAAAAAAAGGCTCAAGATAACATCTAGTCCTATTATCTAGTAGCTTACTTCACATGAACAGATGGAACGTAAAATTGTTCATTGATCTATGTAAGAATTAATAAATAAATAAAAATGTTCATACAATTTTTAAAGCATACTAGGCGTAGTTGTAATTTTAGAAATAGATCGAAAATTTGTCACATCTCTGACAAGCCCGGCTAGCTCAGTCGGTAGAGCATGAGACTCTTAATCTCAGGGTCGTGGGTTCGAGCCCCACGTTGGGCGCAAATTTTTGTGCCTTATTTTCATTTACAATAATTGATTTTAAAGGTTACAATTTTATTATTGCATTTAAAGAATAATAATAATCACTTTCGGTCTATTTGAAATGAAACCATAATGGTAATTCTTTTAGTTGTCTTGGTAAACTAAAATAATATCAAATATTAGTAAATATATTCTTTTATTCATAAAATTTTCAAAATAGCTTTCATGTCCTTTTGCAATGTTCGTATAGTAATTGTTTGAGTATTTGAGGAAGAAATGTAAAATAGTTGTTTGCTGTTAATATAATAGACTAAATATATTACTGTATAAGGTACTCCTTGTAGGATTCTTGTTACCAAGCAGCGGCGGCGGGAAAGTTGAATAAATTCAATCGGTATTCTACACACATGAAGTAGAGATTTGTGGCGGCATGATGGTTCCGCACTGAAAGTATGGAGACTGCAGCTCTTTCGTCGATAGCTATCGCTCCAATACTCATAGATGATCTGTTTGTTATTAGTACATATTTTTCGTCCGTGTAATTAGGCCGGCGATTTCATGGCCAACCTGATGCTAAGTTGTGACGTCATAATGCGAGTAGATTTGTGGCTATCGTATTCTTAAAACCACAATAATTTGCGGCGTCTATTTTTTACATCGATAGCAGCTAAATTGGTGACCTGATTTCGAGTGGTGACCATCACCGATAGACACGAGAGATGCAAATCAGCCGCTACCTACAAGTGAGATTTCACCTAAATGACCCTCATGAAGTCATATTCCAACAATAACCGTAACAACTTTAATTAGATTGACAGAAAGATTAAAAACGAGAACTCGGAATCTTTTTAGTCAACGTCTTTGTGAAATTACTACTTAACCTAATTAGGGCTCGCACGTGAAATTATTTTAATGCTGTTATGAGATACCGCTATAAAATGTAGTCATTATTAAAGCGTTGTAAAAACTTTTTTTTTTTTACCATAATCGTGGCTCAGCTCTGTATAATTATGAGATGGTTTTCAAACATCGTTAAAGTAATTGGATTTAAATAAACCTGAGATTTTTCTAGCGTCATACACATAACAATTTATTTATTGATGTAAAAAAAAAAGATTCTGTTTTATAAATATTCTTTATCGGCGTTATTGACTTGGTATAGCGGTGAACTAAGCAAAGAAAAGATGAAAAAAATATTGTTTATTTATATATATTTTAAAGTACCAAAATAAGTGATTCCAATTCATTCTTATTTAATTTAAATCAGAGTGGAGTATTTTCTATGTTTATACATATATACAAATTGTCTTAAAAAAATTTTTTTCATCAATCAACTTTTCGTTTTATCGAAAATAAAATAAGAAATCATAAAATAGTATTTTTGTTTTTTCACTCCACATATTCTAGCAAATTTTCTGCTTGCTATGCAATACCTATATAAAACTATGTATGTCTTGACTTAAGGCATAAAAAAAATTAAATAAAATAAGTAACTTGTAAATATTCCAAAAGTTCTTCCACCGATAGAAATGCGTGGTGTGCTTGTCACTACCCTCCGCATTACATTATCCTAAAATCCTATTAAAAATTGGCGTAGTGTTTTTGTAATAATAATTTTATTACAAAAAGTGTAATAATAATATTATTACTAAAAGACTACGCCAATTTTTATAAAATTACTTACTGTTGCAAAATAAGACAGCTGTTATCGTAATTCAGTGTAGATTCGTTCAGTTAAGTGTGACGTATTCTCATTTAAATATGTTTGGATTGACGTCGAGTAGATTGTAGACGGATACATTCCGCGGCCCACGCTTCGTATTGTGTGGCGTGTTGTATGTACTCTATTTGTGTCAACTTATTGTATTCTACTGTCAATATATCAATGCGGAGGATATTGAACCCTTGTCTCAAAATATATTGAGTATATTGATACGCTTATTGTTTCGGTTTTCATTAGTTGAATGATTTATTGGTTGTTATTTGAAATCGAGACGGTAGTAGCTTGCGTTACATATTTGATAGATTAGTTTTTATTAGAGTTACATAGTTCAGAGTAACACACATTATATGTTATTGAGTGTAAAGGTAGATATGACATGAAGAATATGGACATACATAGGGTCGCAGCGCATAAAATAAAACGTCCACTGTTTCAAAATCTTCTCTTATAATAATAATTAAAAAATTAATTAACGCTTTTATTACGCCTTACTCATTTTTTAACCGTCTTCGCCATCTTCCTTTTCTTTGTCATTCTGTCTGTCATTCTCTTTTCCCTTTCTGTTTTCTCTCATTCACTCTTTTCATACGTTCCGTTCTTAGTAATCCTACATACATATATAGTAAATAAATATTCCTGCAAATGTTGAAAGCTGATTAGATCTAAATTAGATCCATCGGTTTCCCTGTATACAAGGTGTTCATGACACTCAGATGATAATTTGAAACTGAATTCTAAATGGTTTGTAAATGTATTTTAGAACATCCAGACTTTCAGGTTTTAATACTAATTAAGTGAAATTAAATTAAAAATAAGACCTTACCATTGTCGACGCTGAAGATCAGTGAAGATATTGTAAGCAAACAAAACTAAGTAATGCCACGTGGCGTGTAACCTAGACCTATTTCTTGCCTTGTTTTGCGTAATAAAGTCCTTTGCGAATGTTTGTTTCATAAATGCGATGGAATAAAAACTATTTTCGTTTTATAGCTTATTTAGACAGTCGAATTGGTAAAGTCGAAAAATGTATTTGTGTTTATTTAAAATTGATCTCGTAACTAAACTATTTTGGATTTTTTAGGAACACTTGCAAAAAATTTAAAAACGAAATTATCTCCTGCACATAAACTATTAAATGATGTTCGTTTTTTATTTTAAAAAGTATGTAAGGATACCTGTCTTCTTCTTCTTCTTCTTAATTGGGCACTCCTGTCAGAGTGGTCGTGGTTACGCCGATAAAGTACACGCAAAAGCATTCGTTAAGTCCCCAATGCTTACGAGGATTGCCCTCCTGGTGATGCTCTTCCACTTGTGGACATTCGAAGTGTTTTAAGTAGACTGGACCATGGTGGACTCAATTACTTTCTATATTAGATCAGTCCAGCAGGTTGGTGATCCGCCGTGAGATCACTTGTGTTCCACTTGGCTTTGAACAACTAGACTCTCCATCAGGCCTCTTTTCTGGAGATGTACCCAAATAACTTTAAAATCCGTAATTGTACAGTTGATGATAGTTAGTTTTTGATAGCTGGGTCTGAGAATGAATCTTTAGGAGGCTTCTCCAGCATCACGTCCCTAGTGCATCGATTTTACGGTGATCCTGCAGTCTCAGAGACCAGTTTTCGGCTCCATAGAGAAAGATTAGAAACACAAGGCGTTTCATCGATCTAACGTTAGTCTTCTTAGTAAGCCTTCTCTGTCCTTCCAAATCTTTCGCAGTCGTTATTATCGTTTGAATAAAAAATTGTGGCAAAAAAAAAGTCGCCCTGTTCAATCAATACGCTGTGAACCTGTAGCGAGTCATAACATGCGAAAGATTGAAATGAGTTGATAAAGCGCTGAATGAGAAATCTCGCCGAATACGTACCTACTTTTATGAGGCGGTAATTTTGCAAGGGATTCTTTCAGCTGATACGGAGCCAATCATTACAAGGTATACGGGTTCGACATAACATACGGGCCTTAACTAGATCCACGAAAGATATCCGCGTTCTTAAATTCCACGATGGGTGTACTGGTAATCTGCACTTTATTTTGCATTTGTACAGACTTTGCGTAGAATGGAGGTTTTAACAGTTTTCACTATAAATGTCATTTAAAGAAATGTACAAAATAGTGGTCATTTGCCCAAAGATAAATTAATTGGTTTTTGAAATTCTATTACGTTTTTATTAAATACGTCAGTCATACATGTATTTCACTTCGATATTGTGCTTTAACTTATGTACCTTGTCCATTTTTTTGTTCTGTTGGAGTGTTCGATTTTATTTTATTAGTAATTGTTGACGGGATCGCGATGTTCAAAATTTGCCAAATTGGATTTCGTGTTTTTGTTTTATGTTTTGGTATCTTCAGTGAAATTGTTCTTTATTGCTCTTTGCGTCTCGGATCGACCAGGGCGGCTCGTTAACGCGACCTTTCGAATATTTATAGTATCCTCTTCAGAAAACACAATTTCCAAATCCAATGTCAATAAATTTTACATACGTTTGTTTTTTCGAGAATTCTCCTTTTTACAATGTTTTTTTTTTCCTGTTCGCCATTTACAGTAATGATGATAATAAATCATATGAGAATCAATCAGTGTATAAATGCATATTGGTTAAAAAATACTAAGTATTTTTGTGATGAAAGATAATAATTTCTAGAAAAAAAAATTATGTACCTTCAAGTTTTAGTGTGAACTGTTTGGCTAAAACACAGACAAGTAACCATTATTTTATGTGAATTAAGTTAAAATAAAATGTACATAATTATGTCAAAGAGAATTTAACAATCCAACAATCGATCTTGAAATTAAACAATCCAAAAAAATTACAAGGGCCAAGTGTTACAACAGCCCGCGATCCTACAGAAAGAACAATCCCAAAGATTCAAGATTGCTATGACTTTGTGAAATAAATTTTACACGTAACTGAAAAACCCTTAATTGACACGTTATCAGATATCGCTTGAACCACTGCTTATATAACTTTAAATACCATGCACCGTTAATATAGTCGACAAAAACCGGCAACATTTTTTCCGAAAATTGTGCTCGGAAAGTTAACAGCAAAAACGATTTATCGCGTTACAAAGCAGAGGAAAAAAAATCGCAGCTGCTAGCGATAAATCGCTCACTCTACTCGAAAAAGGAAAATAGTGCACGCTTCACGCCATACAGTCTTCCGTGAGACCGATGGCTGTTACTTGATCATTTTGTTCATCGCTTGCAAATTAAGTTTCAGAATAAAGATTTTTCTATATCGAAGCGAAGAAGCAGAATCTTTCTAGTTATTTAAACTTAGAAAATAAAATAACTGAATTATGTTGTATAAAACATTAATACTGTTGTAACAAAATTGCCATGATATTCAAAAACTAAAAGGAAATTTTGTCATAGATTTAGTCAAATATAACCAATAAACCGTAACAACATTCTCTTGGAATACGAAAATTCATCTCCGTTCGTTATAAGGAAGTCAAAGAGAAAGTGTCACGCCTTTAATCATGTAGGATTTGAGCTTTTTGCTTTATGAAATGACACGCAATCGGCGGGATTATTTGCCGCTTCCATAAAGTATGTTATTAAACATCTTCAATGTTCACGATCGATGAATAGGTGCGAGCATCGCGTGTGGCGTACTCCCTGACTCTTGATGTATGATCATCTTAATCACGGGTTCGTTTGTACGAGATTTATACTTCACCTGTTGCGTCAATTATTCACATACAGAAGTCATTCTTTTTGGTTTTAGTCTTTTATCGTCTCGCTGTTTGTCTTTGCTTGATTTTTGTTACATCATTAACAATACAGTTAGTAGTTTTCGCAGTACATAATACACGAGTTTCAATGTTATTTCGGTGCGTTCTGAATAAAACTGAAAGCAAAATTTGCGTATGTTTGCATTTAAATATTTTAGTTGAATTTCAATTGGACAATTAAGTGTGCACGTCAGTCCTTAAAAAGTTTGAAATTTTAAGAAACCCCGAGAGCACATTCTCTCTCTCTCTATCTTTCTCTCTCTCTCTCTCTCTCTCTTCGATCGGTCCCTCACTGCTGAGGATCGTGACTCCGTCCGATTCCGTCAACCAGCTGTCTCCATCGATCCGGTTTTGTAGCTTGGTGGAGTGCGTCGTTGACAGGTACCCTCAGTTCCTTCGCTATTTGGTCCGACCATCGTTTATTACCCCTAGGCATTTTTCCCTCTATTTTACCGGTCACCACAAGGCGTTCCAAATTTCTGGTAACCCTGCGTGCAACATGACCAAAATACCGCAATATTCTTTGTAGGCAGGTAATGGAGAGAGAGCATTAAGCGTTCAAAAAACGCCCCAAATAATAAATCAGACTCGAGCAAAAATCGTAACTTTCAGAACTCATCGACGTATTGTATTGAAGTAGGGACATGCTTGTCTCATATTACGATACATTGATTAAACGTGGACTAGACTAATTACGACATAGAAACGAATAATGATCATTGATGGTCCAAACCAGTCTGATGCCAAAAGGCAGGGAACGAATAGACGATTTTTTTTAAAACAATCAGTCGTGGATATATTTGGAGGGGCCAACGCTGTTTTCAACCAAAGATAATAGATACATCTACGAAACACTTACGCAATTTACACATCATATTTACAGTCTATACTATGATCTACCAATTAGTCAATTTTTAAACCAATTTAATTCACAATGGATTACCTAAGTTTGTTCATATTTTAAGTTGCCTATCTTGACCGTTATTTGGCATGACGCATTGGGTAAATATTTGTTTATATTACCAATTAATACTCGTCGAACCGAATCTCCATGCCTTGAGGAAATTCCAGATACTATTTACGTCATATATACGTTCACTGCATTGTATTATAGTTTTCCAAGCGTGCCAGCAATAAGTGCAAAATTTCAATTCATATAAAAAAAACTACGCGCCAACTCATAAAATACGTACAAAAAACAAACATTCGTTTTATATATTGAGAACATTAAATTTTAGAAGACGATAGTTAGAGAGATTCCAATTTTAAATTGCTTTCGTGACGCATACAACAAACATAATTTATCTTGTTGACCAATGAATACATGAATAAAACGAGTTATTTATTACAACAACGAACGTATTGGCGTTAAAAGAAAATGTAAATAGCTTTTATCGTACAACAGAATGATGAAAAATTGCACGTGCGTTTTTTTATCGTTTCAATAATTTAAGAAGGTTCTAGAATTCTAGATGAATCCACATCGGGGCGCATTATTTACACTACTTGTGACGTTGAATTTTAAAAATAGCATCGATTTTTTTTTTCGTTTCGATGCAAAGAACGTAACTACCAATTACGCGATCGAGTTTCCAATGTGGATAATTTGATAATTATTGAGCTTGTCACTGACACGTCAGCTCTGACCATAGCTCGTTATTGGCACCTGGTATTTTTATTGTACGAAAATTATTTTGTTCTCTTATTTTGTTGGTGGTAAAATAAGGCTACATTGCGAGCTTGCATGATCCACCACCCTACGTTTTTTTCTGCTCTGGAGAAGCGATCGTGCAATCCACTTTGAATGGAGTGGTCTTGGACCTCATGTCCCAAGACGGGTGTCAGCATGCACTGGCCTCCGCTGCTCACTTAAAACCAGTTCGTATATATATTTTTTCATCCGCAGTTACTAAACGAGTTAGAGATTCAACAGGCTCATAAAAAATCTACCCAATATTATTAGTGATTATGGCTGTAACTGGATTAGCACTTCGTAAATCGTTTTATATCCACTGACCAATGTTTTTGTACGGACCATTTGTAAGCTAATTGGCAAAAAAACGAACATCCGTTATAACACGAAGCATGAACGAGTCGTAGAGATAACGATATTTTTGAACAAATTCTATTATATATCGTTTATAACTAACTGTATCTTCGTATCGCGTGTGTTTGATGTAGATATCGGCCAAGTGTTAATTGGTACGTGTCGAAAATATTAAATATTTAACACGTTTTTCTGATTTGTGTTTGCGCCGAGTTGTTTGCTTTTGCCTGTTTGCAATAACGCCTTTTCATTTAACGTGCTTATGTTGAGTTTATTTGAAAAAGTAAAAAAAAATTAGCAGATGTGTGCAGAGGCAAATTCTGTTGACAAGAGGACAGCTTTTTTTTTTAAGGATTTGAAATTGTCAAACTTTGACCGGAACCTGGCAATAGACAATGCAACGTGATTGTCAGCGTTCACCTCTAAACGTAATAGCGAAGTTTTAATTACATTGGCCATTGTTACTATCATTCGAATCAGATCTGAGGTAATTAGTACTGATTCGGTGGTGTGGTACTGGGTGCTCCTCACCGTTGAAGGTCATCGATTCTATAATATTCTCACATCGGGTAAACATTCGTGTGATGAGCAAGTTTGTTTGCTTTTTATCTGAGTGTTTATTATCTATATATGTAAATATTTAAACTTATAAAACTCTGTAAACCTATATATCTATCAGTAATAGTGGTACCGCAGTAGTGGAAATTCGACTATAATTAATTGAAATTATAAGTTTGAACATTATTAATGTTCTATTGTCAAAGACTATCATACTTCTATAATCACAGATTTCGCCAAGACTACACTATAGACAAATTTTAATGAAGATAAACAATATGAATCTCTTTTCAATTTGACCACAGACATTAAGCAATGACAAAAGTTTGAATGTAAATAAAAGGTATATACATGCGTGTGTGTCTAATACATGGTAGTGTGTGTAATGTTTTTTTTATTGATTTAATATATTATTATAGCATAATTTAAAAAAAAATATCAATATGCACTCCTTCTCTATAGTCAAAGAAGAAGAAGTCTCTATAGTCAAGTAGAAAATTTCATATTCCTCCGTCCGTGCATTTTGCGTAAAAAGGGGTAAAAAGTTTTTGCTTCGCGTATTAATATATAGATTCTGTCTGCAATTTAAAATCGAACCTATGACGCATTTCCGCCTAGAAAGAAAAACCAAATATATTATTCTAACGTACCCAAGATCTTATGCCTCAAGGTGGGTAGTGTAATTTACTGTATGATTGTTTTACGTCAGAATGTGAATCCCGCCACGCTTCTTGAGATATGATTTCCAAATCTCAATAGCATTGTGCAATGTTATCCAGTTCCTAACATTGTATTATAATTGTACATGATATGTTTCCATGTTTTACTGCTTAATAGAATGTTACCGAGAATCCGCCTACCCACCAAAGCAAATAAAAAAATAAACCACAAAAGTTAAAACAATACGAATGAAATGGAATTCAGAATCGGGACTTTGATCTGAAATTAACAATTAGTTAGGTACTAATTATTTTGAACAACCTTTTGTTCCATAATAACTAGATTGCAACAATTATAACATTCTAGGTAATTTTCACGTCCCGTGAACTAATTGTTGTGAATGCATGTGTACAGTTTTTAAGCTGAATGTATTTTGTTTATTATTGTTATATGCTTTTTTTCAAAGCGTTACTTTGTGTCACTCAATTCATTGTTATTCCCAGAAAACGCGCGTTTTTACTTTGTTTTTTTAATTTTATTTATTGCTTAGATGGGTGGCTCACAGCCCACCTGGTGTTAAGTGGTTACTGGGAGCCCATAGCCATCTACAACGTAAATGCGCCACCCACCTTGAGATATAAGTTCTAAGGTCTCAGTATAGTTAGTTACAACGGCTACCCCACCCTTCGAACCGAAACGCATTACTGCTTCACGGCGGAAATAGGCGGGGTGGTGGTACCTACCCGTGCAGACTCCCAAGAGGTCCTATCACCAGTGATTACGCAAATTATAATTTTGCGGGTTTAATTTTTATTACACGATGTTATTCCTTCACCGCGAACCCCGTCTTGTATGTTAAAAATATCGCAAAGTATTATTAGATTTACGACTTATTATAAAACCTTCATCTAACACGTCGATAATTCAGTGTGTTCATAAGTTCAATTAAAATATGTAGATGTTTTTACCATCACATTTCTCATCACTTACGCTGTTAGTCGGGGTCGAGCCGGCCCCCTCCGTGATTTATCAGGCTGGCATCTTCGACCCGCAAACAACCTCGTTTGTGGCTCGCTTGTTATTTATAATTTATTTTTAACTGTCCACGTTTTGTGACCGTCGTTTTAGTATGTTAGTGTGACCAACGTCCACGGAACGGATACGGTATTATTTCGTTCGTTACAAAAAATAAAACATAAGGTAACTAAACTAACTAACTGTTGATGAGATGAGTGATAGGCACTGACGCCGAAATTCATAGAATAAGGGTTAGCTTCATTTTTTTTGCACCTTTTCCTATATCTATATACAAAAAAATAATTTAATTCTTCAATTTTGACTATTATTCGTTGAAATGCACACATAATTTTGTATTGATAATATGAAACAGTAAATCATAGAACAAACAGATGAATAAAAAAATTATTACGATTATTTTACCTACTGTAAGTCTTTATTTAATTTTTTTTTTTTTTTTTTGCATTTGTACAATAAAAACAGCAGGAAATTAATTAGTTGATTATTCCCAATCATTGTACCCGATGTATGTTGTACATTTTTGTTGCCATAACCATACGTATGCCATAACCAACTTGATAGTAAATGGTCACCGTCGCTTTTGACTCCAGCAACCCTGGGAAAATAGCGAAATTGCTACCCAGGGCTAAATTAATGAACTGTCACTGAATCTAATTGTATAATTTACCCTACCTTTAAAACATTAGGTAGGTGATATGATATAGTTGATGTTGATATAGTTGGTATATTTTGGTGGGAGATATATTCAGCGGTGGACGTATGTGGGCTGATGGTGATTAATGCTATTTAAAAACTTTTAATGGATTTTTTCAATCAGATATATAATTGGAAAAGTACAATAATAAATTATTAAATTTATTTCTTCGTTTTTACTGTTCTTTAAAATATGGTGATGTCTTAATTCGAATCGACGACAGACGATTAAAAATAGATCAGAGTGATAATAAATACGATGAAATGAAACACAAATAAATCACTGCACAGTAATCGTTCAACAGAAGCTTGGTACTAATTTTACCTGAACTTCGCAGATTCGACGTATCTGTCTTGTAAAGCCGGCTGGAGTTCGCTGTGGGATAGGGACCCCCTAGTTAACCATAAACTGTTATTAGTATAAATCTTAGGGATCAAGAGAAACTTCTCGACCAATTTAGCGTTCATATAGCTTTAAAACTAAGCAATATTACAATATTCGTAGATACATTTTGAGTATAATATGTCTCATATAATATTTTACACTCATTAGTAGATACAGACTATTATTAATCGTCGTAATAAATATGGATTTATGCAAATAAGTACCTAATGAAATACCGGTTCGTATAAATATAATTTAAGTTTAATCGTTGAGGTTGATACATTTTTAAATACCATACTAGATAGCGCCCACCGGGTTGCATATTGAAAATGAGAAATAATTATGTTTTTACGCGCGTGGGTTGAAGCCACAGCCCGGTATTATGTATAATAGGAATGCTATGTATTCTTTTTTTTTTTATTGCTTAGGTTGGTGGACGAGCTCACAGCCCACCTGGTGTTAAGTGGTTACTGGAGCCCATAGACATCTACAACGTAAATGCGCCACCCACCTTGAGACATAAGTTCTAAGGTCTCAGTATAATTGCAACGGCTGCCCTGCCCTTCAAACCGAAACACATTACTGCTTCACGGCAGAAATAGGCAGGGTGGTGGTACCTACCCGCGCGGACTCACAATAGGTCCTACCACCGGTAAGTAATTCTGAAATATGCGTTACATTGGAAAGTTACATTGTATACTGTATCAATAAGTAAATTGATAAATAAATAATAAATAAATCTTAAGCAATGAATGAAATGTATTCAAATCTTAGCTGTATATTTTTTTTATTTTTGATGTTAATGCACTGTCTATTGCACCTATAATTGAGGTGACATCTGCCATGAACTTTTGTCAATTTGTCAATGTTTTGTATTGATGATCACTTTGTTGGTGCGACTTAATAAATAAATAAATAAATAAATAAATTAGATTGTACTTTTTTACCCACCTATGTAAAGCTCACCCTCTTTAAGAACGGTTAGCTGGTAGATAACTGAATTGTTGAATTAAGCTCGCCATTTTTATAACTTTTCGCAATTATTATATTGTATTAACTGTGCGTGTACAATAAAGAATAAAGTAGAAATGGATTAGTAAAAAACAATTCGAAATTCGATAGCTCACGTTGTCATGCAGCGATGTACTGCACAGTTTGGCTACATGATTTGACCATCGACGCACACGGCAGATTTACAGTGCTCACTATAATTTATGGCGATGTTCGATCTAGATGTAATTTAATGTAGCCGGCGCGCATAAATCAAGCTCATCCACAGTTCGAACCGATATCTACAGGTATGTAGGTACATACGACTTGTAAAACTGAGGTTGTCGATGCGTAGTATTTACATTTAAGTATAACCACGAGTCCGTATTGTTTACTCGATCGTTCTACTGCAAACGTTAAAATGGTGATTGACTCGGTGGTTCAGTAGTTAGCCTGTCCTGACTATTGCACCGCGGTTCGTGGGTTCGATTCCCACATCGGGCAAACATTCGTGTGATGAACAGGTTTGTTTGCCCTTTGTCTGGGTGTTTCTCTACATATCGTCTTCTCGCATTAAAACTGTATAATTTCAGAACTTACTAATTTCACAGGAGAGTGTTTTAAAGGTTTAACGTGTAATATTTTTAATATTAATCATCTTTGCAACATATATTATTGAATTTTTACCAGTTACATTATCAGTCGTTTAAAGTAAGATAAAATTATGTTATCATTTTGTCAATAGTAGTAAAACATAAGTAAACAGAAAAAAATTAAACTACGCTCTTTTGACAGTATTTTTGAGAAAAATACTGGTGATAGGTACCAAATGTTTCCGCATATTAACTCAATTTCGAATATTTTTGGGAACTGTACACTTTTAATGCGAAAAGGCGATATGTATTTACATCTAAACGTATATATGTCAGTCTCTGGTACTGATAACATAAGGAATGCTAATTTGGGGCTACATGACCGTGCGTGATGTTTCCAGATATTATTATTATTTACTTACTTAATATACATTTTATTAATAAGATCTGTAATAAATGTGTGTAATTTATCAAGTAACGACTTGTCATCGATATAATTAAAGGTGTTGGGATAACGTCGGGTCTTAACACGAACATTAGACACGTACTTCTTCTATAAGAAATGAAATTAAAATGCATCAATTTATTGGAATCATGTTGAGAGAAAACACGGTCAAAGACTTTGTCAATAAATTTAAGCAGACTTCAACGATCAGAATATATAATCGGTTTAGTATATCATTAAATAATGTATAGGTATATATTCTGAGATTTTGTGTAAAAAACTACATTAAAATATTTAACGATCTTCCGGTTTATTTTATTTTATCACAGCGCGGTAACGAAAATTTATTTACCTGTGCACACTGTCGTATCAAATCTTAACACTTCTTATCTTTAGTTCTTAAACCTCTGTTTGTTATCTGAAGATTCGCATTTTCCGAACTTGATTTTTTTAAAAGTGTAGTCTTCTTCTTCTTGCTTCGGTTTCCTCAATACTGAGTGTCGTGACCACCTCCTCGCAACAAGAGTTTATTCCGGATCATGCCGAGTGTAGAGCATCGTGAACTCTGGTGTCGAGGGCAGTGCGGATCTTGTGAGCCAAATGTGTCGGGCCTCCACCTCGTGGTCTTCTTCCGTCCACCTTGTCAGTCACCATTAGCTTCTCGAAGCTGCCGTTATCGGTTATTATATTATTAAAAGTGTAGTAAACACGAAATTAAAAAACTACATCATTAGTTCCTGGTGGTAGGACTTCTTGTGCAGTCCGCACGGGTAGATACCACCACCCTGCCTATTTCTGCCGTGAAGCAGTAATGTGTTTCGGTTTGAAGGGTGGGGCAGCCGTTGTAACTATACTTGAGACCTTAGAACTTATATCTCAAGGTGGTTTGGCGCATTTACGTCGTAGATGTCTATGGGCTCCAGTAACCACTTAACACTAGGTGGGCTGTGAGCTCGTCCACCCATCTAAGCAATAAAAAATAAACAAAAATACGGCAATTTTATTATCATTCGTGTAAAGTGGCTTATAAACAGCCTTACTGTTTACTAAACGATTATAATTCAGGCAATTACTTTCCCGAGCGTGGACCATCGACGTATTCAGGTTTTACTTGGTTCGCTACGATACTGGCAGGAGGAAATAGCTACAGGACATACCAGAAACCAAGAGTAACGTTTAGATGGATGCGGCATTATTATTATTTTTAAATTCTTTCAATATGAATCATACGAAATCCTGACTTAGATAACAACGCACAAAACATATACTCTACACTTCCATGGACACATTTTACTCTCGTAGTAGCTGGTTTTAGTTGTATAAGAACTTTTTTGATTCAATGAGAAACATTTAAAATACAGTTTGTAAGAATTGTTACATTGTAGACATGTTTAGAAACACGCACGTTATTTGCTAAAGACGACGACCATCTATACTAATACTAATATATATATAATATTATATTATATATTATAAAGATATAAAGAGGAAAGATTTGTTTGTTTGTTTGTTTCGAATAGGCTCCGAAACTACTGGACCGATTTGAAAAATTATTTTTCCATTAGAAGCCGACATTGTCCCTGATGAACATAGGCTACTTTTTTTTTTATTTTTATTTTTTTGGTTTCATGTGTGTTTTAATGTTTCGGAAGCGACGCGAGGGCGGGTCGCTAGTTTACAAATAAGAAAAAATATAAGTTTCTCGTTATTTTAAAATTTAAATATCATATCCAGTTTTAATTGTTCGTCGTGAGGTGCTCGGCGACTAATCGAGCTCACGGCAGCGTGTCGGCGAGCCACGTACACTCGATCCGATACATTTTTTGTGTTCCATTCCTTTAGACGTAGATGGGTAGACCGGATCAGGGTTAGTCACATAGATTAAACTAGCGTTGATGATCGAACACTGACGTTTGAATAGCGAAATATATAAATTTAGTGCAACAAGGGGATCTTTTTGTAAGCGTAGATTAGAAAACCGGTATGGTTTTAAGCGGTTACCGGAAGATATCTCAACATTTATGCCGCCGTAAACCTTGAGATGTTAAGGCGAAGTCACAATCGCACTGAAATAACGACTATCCTGCTCTCTAAAACAGAAATTAAACTGTTTCACAGTGAAAGTATTATGGATATCAATCAGTTTATTTGTATGATCACCTGTGCATTTCACGTTTAGATGTTGTTCCTTCCTTCGTTAAAGTATTTTAAGGCACAATTGACTAAGTCTGAGGACAATCGAAACGCGGGGAATTGTAATAATAACAACATCGCGTAACAGATGTACAATCGATTTAATAGTGCAAAGGTAATGGCTATCTATAAAATTAATTTAGACGAAACAAGAATCATCAGTCAGCTTTGGAAAAACAACAACAATAAACAGTTTATTTCTAACAAATATTCGACGGCTACTCGTTACTCCATCCGCCCAATATGGGAACATAATAATTTGTTTATATAGGTACAATGTACGACGCATTTCGTTTTAACGCAACCAAGCCGGCAGGTCCATCGAGATAAACAGGTCCACATCGTACAATGCAGATTAAACGTTACTTACTTTTGAGTAAATTATTGAGCTCGCCACACCGAATATTATTTTTCTCGGAAAGAGATAGATCGCTTAAGCGATTTTACGGGAAATTAATTTTGGCATTGAGCGACAGCGGCGGACTCGCCGCGCTTCGTCGCGATGATTTGTAGCGATCCGACCGTTATCGATGATGACGCGTACGGTTTACTCAACGAAAGGGGTTGAGTATTGTAACTTAGTATGTTTAGCAATTTTCAGCTTAGTGATCTGTCTAATAGTGATTATTTTTTTGGCATAGGTTTTTCCCGAGGCCATACAATTGACCTTAGGGTGCCTGTCCAGCGGAGCGGAGCGAGGCAGCGGAGCGGAGAATCGGATAAATATTAACCAATAAGATTGCACAAAATCATTTTGCAATGTTATGATTTTGATTTTGTGCAATCTTATTGGTAATATTTCTCCGTTTTTCCGCTTCGGTGGACAGGTACCCTAACTCTGTACTAATGAAGGTTTGCCTACATAATTTATACCTTTTTATAGGATATGAGGGGATATTTAGCTACATATGTACTATATACTTCGGAGAGTTTAGAATTAACGTGGCTTCTAATCAATTATCAGATAAACTTTTATGATGAAGAAAGGGTTCAACTTTAGTAGGTACTATACGCAACATTCCTAGACACTTGAATATTTCCGATTGGATAATATAATATTTAAGCTCGTGACTCGTCCGACAGCGTACCGAACGGAAGTTACCGACTCACGAAACATCCCTTCTCAGTACCGACAGATTCTTGAGACGCTGGATCCGTCATTAACATTTTATTAATATAGAATTCCGGGGTATAATTTGTCAGATTTATATCGAGTTCGTTATGTCTATTCGTTCGTAGCAACGAATCTTTGGGAGAGGGAATCTTAGTAGATTGGCGGAACTCATAAGAGCGGTGGTAGTACGGCAACCGATAACCGGACACTCGTCATAATATGGTAAGCTGGAATAGCACCGCACATAATATAATTAAGATTAAACAGCCAATCGCCCATATTGTTCGAAATTCAATAGTCCACACCTCACACGCTTGCATGTAATAGACTAAGACAGAGATAGAGAGAAAAATAATCAAATGTTGGGTCATAAAGATTTTTCGTTATGTGACGGTTTCTTCAAAAACAACGATACTGCGACCGGGAATCGAACCCAGACTCCACATGATACAGTATTCTGTGTAAACAACGATTGAAGCGGTTCGAACGATACTATTTATTTCTCAGCTTTTATGATTACTGTTCGATACCACCCTCGGCACTACCCATTTTTATTATCATTGAATAAACTTACAATTTCGCTGACGTTTGACAAAACTGTAAACTTCTAAATTGGAAACTTTATAAGGGATCGGAAGGCTTAGAGCTCTTACAAACAGTTTAATCGAAGTTAAGCAACTGGCGCATTAACTTTCCGCTTTTGGTGAGGCACAATCGTTAAGTAGACTAAAATAAATTTCGTGGGAAGCTTCCTAACTCCCGCCGAGACGGTTACTGTGAATGTAAATAGGTCCTGGGCACTCCGTCTAAGGTGTATATTCGTTTAAATAAAATTTAAACGAGACGTTTCGATAATAAAGTTATTGAAAGTGGTAATAAGATTAACGGCTCGTTCGTTGCGCGTAAATCACGATGCATTACGTCGCCGCACAGTGGGTCGATTCTATGATTTTAGTGACTTAGGGACCAACTTTGTTTTTTTATATATTTTTTTATGTAGATAGATAGAGCTCGTTAATCTCAATAATAATTGTTTTGGGCAAAAATTACAAAAACTTTATAGTTTGGTCAGAAAAATGTGTTTTGTGATTTTTTTGTATGGAGCGGGTCACATTAAATTAAATTCCTGCTAAGTACCGCGAGGTCCCGCTTTGAAACTTTATTTTCCTTATACCTTGTCTAGTCTACTATCATTTGATGCTATGAACATGTGCATAAAGTTGCAACTCTGCCAAATAAATGGATCGAAAAAAATTAATAAATACATAGAATAAAAACCTTTATATTTTTTTTCGTAAGTGCTTTTAAGTTAAATTTGATATGGATTAGTAAGTAAAAGCACGTAATGATACCCATAATTACATAATACCTAACAGCAATACATTTAGTAGGTCTCTAATTATGCAATCTCTCTAAATATTATATATTTTGTTTCACCTTTCGATCTTTGGGTCAGAAGACGAAAGAAGATTGTGTAAAATATCCTCATTAGTCGACGTTCTACTTCTCATTCTTGAATAACATCTCTCTGTATATTTCCGAAAATCTTTATTGCGAGCTTCCGCTGCCTCTTCCGAGAGTTTACCTATACGAATGGCACCAAAGTTCTTCATTATTATATATCACTGCCATGTGCTAACAATTTATGGATACTGGAAGGCATATATAATACCAGGGATATACATTAACATACAATTCTGCAGTATATCTAAAAAATTCCGAAAATTTGGAAACGCGCTCTCCAGATGCAACAGAGTGAAGAATCACGTGAAGCCTCTCTATTAAATCTTTACGTATTCCTGTTATGCGGGCTGTTTCTTCTGCATCCCTGAAAAATCTTCTGGCAGTATTGCCATCATTGGTTGTTCCTACTCCTTGCTTGACAACATCTTTAAGTAAACCGCATTCCTTTTTAAACGCTTGCTGTATAGCGCTCTTTCTGATTGATATTTTTCTTTGTCATCCCCCCTTGCAACCCCATTTCTTGAAGTCCAAACGATAAGACGCAAACAAAAAAGTGTCATATAAAAAATAATCTCACAGGAAACTACATATGATGAAAAAATTGTGAAGTAATAAAATTATATTTACCGATATGAAGTAAGCACTCCATGCTCTCCACTCCACTTCCATTTGACTCCATACAGAGGAGGGCCGTTCGGATTGTCGATAATCCCATTCTCACGGATCGTTTGGAGCCTCTGGGTCTGCGGAGGGACTTCGGTTCCCTCTGTATTTTGTACCGTATGTTCCATGGGGAGTGCTCTGAGGAGTTGTTCGAGATGATACCGGCATCTCGTTTCTACCATCGCACCGCCCGCCACCGGAGTAGAGTTCATCCATACTACCTGGAGCCACTGCGGTCATCCACAGTGCGTTTCCAGAGATCTTTTTTGCCACGTACCATCCGGCTATGGAATGAGCTCCCCTCCACGGTGTTTCCTGAGCGCTATGACATGTCCTTCTTCAAACGAGGCTTGTGGAGAGTATTAATCGGTAGGCAGCGGCTTGGCTCTGCCCCTGGCATTGCTGAAGTCCATGGGCGACGGTAACCACTCACCATCAGGTGGGCCGTATGCTCGTCTGCCTACAAGGGCAATAAAAAAAAAAAAAAAAAAAAAATGCATCTTATCCAGGCATGTAAAGATGGCATTCCATACTGGAATATTTCTTCATTATTTTCTCTATGATAAGCAAGTCACTCCAAAAAACTCTGACGGTTTTGCTTTGCAAATATCACAGACAGCAGAAAATGTTTCTGAAAAATATGAGGTTATTTTGCTGTCCATCATCATCATGTGCAATTGATGCTTAACTTCAGAAGTCTTTCTATTTCTTCTGTTATGCTAGCTTTTATAATTGTCACTGTTGACTGCGTTTCTTTTGTAAATTTAAACATTATTGGACGGCAATAAAAAGTTGATGAGGTCGTTTTCCCAAACAATTGTTCCATCAAATTTCTGAAGCCTTATAAGAACTAGACTGACCATGAAAATAGATGAATCATCAAACTCTGTTTCAGTTTTTTGTTTATAATTACTTTGACCTGGGGCTCTATCAAAGCCTATTTGCTTATAAGCAGTAGCTCTCTTGCAGAGTCCAAATCCGAAGTAATCACATCTAAAAGCCTATATAGCGCCAAGTTTAGTAATGCTTGCATTTTAATAGCAGCTCCTTCTTTAGTAATAATTACCTCGTCTTTCCCTGGATAACATTTGGTCTTTTCTTGCTTAATTTTATATTAAGAAGGGTATAAATCAGACCCATTTTCACTTGCTGCTTCTCTTAGGTTTATATACTGCCACTTAATTTAAGTGAAACTAATATTGCCTTATCGGGAGAATATGTACTACTTTTCACTTTACTTGTAATTAAATACTCATTAACTTTTTCTAGATCTTCGGGGTGATTTGACAAGTGGTTCATTATTTCTCCTACATCTTCATTTCTAGTGTTACTCAAACTAGTAATTGTAGTAGTTTTCATTTCATCCAGGGATAACGAAAGCGATTGGTAAATTTTTTCAATGCGTCTTCGTTTTTGCCTGGATCCCAATTCTTCAAAAGGTTTTCGAGGTGCAAAAATAGATGTCGAGGCTTCTGTAATACATTTGAGGGTGGTACATTTTCAACATCTTCAGTATTAGAAATCTCGAGCCTTTCATGTGCAGTGTTGATAGCTTCAGGTATCATTCCTTCAGGCCAGTTTATTGCACATTCTAACCAATCACATTTTTTTCTTATAAACTGTGCTAACATGGGACTACTTCGTTTCCATATTGCACTTATATTTGAACAAAATTGCGTACTGAATTTTTGGAGCTCAACATTTTTCTCTTCGGTCACGTTTATTTGATTTTGTAGGAATTGAAAGAGTTTTTTATTATCAGACAGCGACTGTAGTTGCTCTCTTAAAATCATAAATAATCCTAAATTGTTAACAAAATTATCAATTATAACGGAAACAGCAAGATCACAACGACAATCACGAGATGTTAGTAGTAGTACGAATAAACGAACACTAGTTAGTATATAATAAACATGGTCACTTTATACTTCCAGAGACAAACAAATGTTTACTATATTTTCTACTACCCAGTAATGGCTACTTAACTAATTATCCTCATTAAATAATGTTAACTATCTTAATAATTAGAGAGATTGCTTAATTAGAGACCTACTAAATGTATTGTTGTTAGGTATTATGTAATTATGGGTATCATTACGTGCTTTTACTTACTAATCCATATCAAATTTAACTTAAAAGCACTTACGAAAAAAAATATAAAGGTTTTTATTCTATGTATTTATTAATTTTTTTCGATCCATTTATTTGGCAGAGTTGCAACTTTATGCACATGTTCATAGCATCAAATGATAGTAGACTAGACAAGGTATAAGGAAAATAAAGTTTTAAAGCGGGACCTCGCGGTACTTAGCAGGAATTTAATTTAATGTGACCCGCTCCATACAAAAAAATCACAAAACACATTTTTCTGACCAAACTATAAAGTTTTTGTAATTTTTGCCCAAAACAATTATTATTGAGATTAACGAGCTCTATCTATCTACATAAAAAAATATATAAAAAAACAAAGTTGGTCCCTAAGTCACTAAAATCACAGTATCGACCCACTGTGCGCCGGCGACAGGCATCCTCGTATCGCATTACAGTGGATTAATTGTAGCCGAGCTGTTCGCGGCGACAATTGAAACGGTTACTACGCTTGACTTAAGATTCTTTTTTGAATATTAATCGGAGGCCGCAAAGTGATCGCGATACAATGACCAATGAATTTAGCGACCGTACTAATTGTTGATCGTATTATTTCGGTCGAGTTTCTGTTCTATAATTTCTATATGTAGCCTTGGAAGGTTTTAGATTAAGTACAAAGCACATACCGGCACCTAACTTTGGAAAACGCTCGAAGTCTCTCCCCTGTATCGTATGACGGTTATCCCATGTGAATCACTAATACCCATAATACCCATAAGGGCTCACAGCACGCTCGCTATTTCAAGTAACTGTAAAAAATCTTTGCTAAATGTATAACGCGCTAACGACCTTTACAAGATATGTTTGTATAATATAGAAGTTCCGAACAACAGCATCCTTTTATCTACCGATTACTAGCACCAGCTCGGTGTAAAAACATCATTGATGCTTCCTATTTCGTCTTCTCGCATTAAAACTGTATACATAATCTCTAAACTTACTAATTTTACAGGAGAGTGTTTTAAAGGTTTAACATGTGATATTTTTAATATTAATCATCTTTGCAACGTTTATTTTTTATTTTTTACCAGTTACATTATTTGTCTTTAAAAGTAAGATAAAATTATGTATTAATTTTGTTAAGAGTAGTCAAAACATAGGTAAACTAAAAAAAAATTAAAACTAAACTACGCTCTTTTGACAGTATTTATTTATGAGAAAAATACTAGTGATGATATCAAAAGATTCCGCATATTAACTCAATTTCGAATATTTTTAGAAATTTTACACTTTTAATGCGAAAAGTCGATATATGTCCGATATAGCTCTTGTTTAAAACGAATTATAACGGAGATCAGCTAAATCCAGAACGATATGTAGTAAAAAAAAACCTATAAAATTTTACTTGGTAAAATATAGTTTTATAACTTTCTCGTCCATTAATAACGTCACGTACCGTCTATGAACCGTGTAATATTTTATGACATTTACATGAAGCCCATACGCTATTTATGTGCGAGATGGGTGGCGCCACGCTGTCCCACGGGTGAGGCACGTCGACTCATCCACTCCTTTCATGTATTTGTATTCAACGCATTCAGTCCCGTCTTCCAGCACCTCTTCCATAGAAAGTAAATATAAATGTTGTTGAACGTTACCAATGAATTATTTATATTCATTTTTAATTGATTGTTAAGAGTCCATTCATTCTGTGGGTTTGTAATTGTTTATTCATCTAAAGTCCGTGATACAGGTGGCGTGCGTATGTCTTACAGTTGTTGAATAACAACACATAAAAAAAACCTTCGTTATTACGTCCCTTCCGCGAAATTTTCAAACAAATTAAACTTGGAGGTCCGTGGTTACATTGGCAATGGGGCTTCCATAAAATTTCACACTTCGTGATGAAAGTTTTAACACAATTACCCAGTCCGCGGCCATTTCCTCCGACCCTCGGTAACTGGACAGGAAAAAACTTGGGGAAGAACAAACTAACCAGCGACAATCCATTCCGGCGACACACGTATGAACTTTTATGTACCCATTCTGGAATTGCCGTGTACTCATCAACTAAAGTATTCAACGTTTGTGGAACACGTGTAATATTCTTGTTATTCGGATTTTAAAGTGCTCACGAAAACGAAAGTATCGCTTAGGTTTCCCGAAAAAAATAATACAGTCAGGTTTTCACGAAAATCAATTACCGATTCGCATTCTATTTCGAACTGCTCTAGTAAATATTGATAGATTCAGACATGCTTCGAAGCTCGGGCAAGCGCTGGGATTAGCCCAAACTTGGTCCTTTGACCGACCCTGCGTTGTTTGTCAGGTGTTCGGTCCGCCGACTCAATGAGACGCTGTTGTGAATTCCAATTGCAAACGGTGACAGTTTCTACTCCACTGTCTTCTTATTGATTTGTTTGATTTTCGTCCGGTTCTCTTGGGAGACGATTCCAATTAGAAATAATAATAGGTATAACGGATTTATTTGGGTTAAAAACAACGTTGCGTTTTTATTTCCTTGCAAAATGAATGTAGAAGTTTCAATCAATAAAATGACTGTCAAATTATAATCATACTAGCGGCCCGCTCCGGCTCCGCTCGGGTCTTTAACAAAATTTTCAACGATAATTGACGTTGTTTTATTTTTTTAAATAAAAGAACACTTATTGTGGCATAACTATAATAATTAGACATATGCTGTCGCGACACTTTTTGTAAATAATAATGTGCTCTTCAAAGTTGTAGTACATTATTTTATTCTATCATCAATAGTTTTCGCAGGGCACGCGATGTAAAGAATATTTTAGGTAATTTCTTACACCTTGGGTTACACTATTGGAGTTTTAGTAAGGATCCGTAATTTTTTTCAATAAAGATTATAGCCTATGTCACTCAGGAATGTGTGATCAGTGTGAATCAGTGTAGCTTCCAAGCAGTGAAAGAATTTTTCAAATCGGTTCCTTAGTTTCAGAGCCTATTCAGTACAAACAGACAAACAAATCTTTCCTCTTTATAATATTAAGTATAGATTTAAAAAAAGAACGCTATAAAACCATGTGAATGAATTACGCGCAATGATTTCCATGAGGACGTCTCGCTATGGCGTCCCTTCTCTTCATGTCGGTCGCGTGCTCCGTCCTTGATCCAATCAAAAGTTTGCAAATTTGTTTACATATATCACGACGCATTTCGTTTCACGATATTCACCACACGTAAACTGTGCTCCATGCGACGACACCTCTTTTGATGCCCCCATATTATGGAAGCCTCGGTGCTAATAAAATGCCACCGACCTCACGAGACATGTTTGTCATATAAACGAAATTTGATTTTGTACGTGATTTCGTATTCCGTAACCAATTTTATCACATCTTTGTTTGTTACACATGCGAAACTATTTCCGTTATCCGGATTCGCGGAGTTCAAGACCCATGAGATTTCCTCACGAGTACCTCCTTCTTCATATCTCACACGGCCTTCACCTCATAATATTTGGACAGAACTATTCATATTTTGCATCTTATTAGAAGTATCGCTAAATTATTTGTAGTCCACGAAGTATATTATATTATAATAAATGTCTATATATCTTTCTTATACCTTTCAAAATTTAAACGAGCAATTCTTTTATATATACCTAGTCAGGTCATAAATTCTGTCACATGTTTAATGTAAAATAATTGAAACAAGTTTATTCATTATGTAACCATTCATATACCAAAATGAACTTAACAAAACATAGATTCTTATGACACTAAAGTTTATTCAAAATGACCTCCGTGATTTTGAATACAGGCCTTCAATCTGCGCGGCCAGTCGTCTATCGCAGCACGAACGAGGTCCATGTCAATATCGGCGGCTGCCTTAATCAAGGATGTCTTGAGTGACTCCAAATTGGGATGAGGCTTTGAGCACGCATTTTCTTCCAAGTGTTGCCATATCTTGTAATCTAACGGATTCAAATCTGGACTGGAGGAGGGCCAATCTTCGTGCCGGATGAAGTCGATTTCACGCGCCGCCAGCCAGTCTTGTGTGCTCTTCGCTCTATGAGCTGGCGCCGAATCTTGTTGGAATACCCAGTGCCTGTTATTGAACATGGTATGAGAAACAGGTTCCACAAGGTTCGTCAGGACTGTATTTTGATACACAACGGCATTCGTTTTTACACCTTTCTCACAAAAATGTACCTCTGTTAAGCCCCAATAAGAAACTCCCAACCATACCATGAGCGAGGATGGAAAATGACCTCGTTGGACACGCGGAATACGGTTGCTCGCTTCTTCACTACTGTGTGCGTACACCTTATCATTTTGTTTGTTGTAGCTCTCTTCTACGGTAAAAATTTTTTCATCCGAAAAAAGAATTTCCCGATATTTTTTTCCCGCGTACCGCTTCAGCAAAGCGCGGCATCTCTTCAGTCTCAGGTCCATTAGACGAGCATTCAAACGATATCCTGTTTTTCTTCGATATGCCCGAAGCCCTAAGTCTTCATTTAACACCCTTTTCACCGTGGTTCTGCTTAACCCCATCTGAAGGGCCAACAGTTTCTGCTTACGTTTGGGATTTCTTTGAATTCGCGCCTTCACAGCTTTTATCACTGCTGGAGTCCTAACAGACCGAGGGCGACCACTTCTTGACCGGTCATCTACACTAGAGTCTTCATTGTATCGTTTGATGTTACGATAAACGAATCTTTTGGTTATATTCAAATTTTTCAGTATGTTAAAAATTTGAATTGGCGCGTTACCGCAACGATGCAACGCAATAACTGCAACACGGTCTTCTTTAAGCGTCCACTCCATATTTAAAAATGAGTAAAATTCTAAAAAGTATACATTTTTATTTTCATGAACAATTCGAAATTCGAATTCAATAAACTTTTTCGTGGTCAGCATTCTAAAAGAAAAGTTTTTACTGTGTGACAATACTTATGACCTGACTAGTTATAATCTGAATCTCGGAAACGGCTCCAACGATTTTCATAAAATTTTGTATACAGGGGATTTCGGGGGCAATAAATCGATCTAGCTACGATTTATTTTCAGAAAATGTTGTTTTATTCGTGTTTTCAATAATCAACTCTTCCCGACATCTATTGACGAATAATAATACTATTTTTCTTAATTGACACAACAAGATGGCGTTATCAAAAAAAAAACTGAGTAAATGTCTATTTATTAACTTTTTGTACCCTAGTTAGCCGCTTTTTTACTTAATTTTTATAAGTTTCGAGAAAAGTTTGAATGAAGACCGCTTCATCGAAACCTGTTCAGGGGCTTACAGACTACATCTTTGGACTTAGATGCAAGATAACTCCGCCTTGTGTTGAACATAATCTTTGATCTTGTTAGAAATTATAATGTTACGGTCCCATATCCGAAATGTAAGGGTCCGTTCACACTTTTTTTCTACCACGAGCTTATTTGTTTTATGTAGTCTATTTTTAACCTTGCGTTGATAGTGTAAAATTATATTTAGGATATAAATAATTGTTATATCCACTTCTAATTGCTTCTCTGATTCTAAATGTAAATTTATTAGCTCTGATTTTTGGCTCTGTGTAACGGGTCAAAGAATTTTAAGACGATAAAAAAAATTAAAACATTTTCCGAAACATTAACAAACTTTGAAATATCAAAAAGAAAAAGAAATACACAGTAGATTTTTTGTACTTTCTCTCGTACTCTAACGCGCTCGGATTAGTCGAAAGATCGACCGACGGCAGCAAGATCCGGCTATCGGTATAAATTAGAGGCGTCGTTGTATTGCGGTGGAACAATACTGCTGTCATGGTGGCTGCCGTATCGGCTGTCCCGGGCAGTCGGACTCGCGCCTATTGAGGATAGGGCTGCGACACGTAATGCGAAATTCGTGACTCTTCGCACTCTGCAAATACGGAATAACAAATAATATATATTGCATTGATAGTTTTATTTACTGATTCGTGCATTTTATAGAGTGTATTACTGATTTTAAGCCTTTGTAATGCGATGGATGTGTGGAGTAACGAGAATGGATAGAATACGAAATGAATATGTTAGAGGAAGCTTGAAAGTGGAACCTGTGACAGAGAGGTTGAGAAATTCGCATTTGTGGTGAGACACATGGTGAGACAAAATGAAAATGAGGTTGGTGCGAGAGCTTTAACTATGAATGTGGAAGTATTAGGAGGAAGAGATAGACCTAAGAATGTATGGATTGCCTGAAAGACGATATGTGTAAGAGGGGAGTGAGCGAAGAAATGGTTTAGATAGAAGAGTAAAGAAGAAGGAAACATGTTGCGCCGACCTCAGGTGACTGGGAGAAGGGCAGGACAATGATGATAATTGATTAAAATATTTATTAAAAAAATATATAATATAATTATTATTATTTAACGGTTCGTATTACGATTTTCAGATTTTATGAGTTATCGATATTTTGGCGCCCTTGGAAGCGTCATGATCACAGATAGAGAGTTGCTTTTTTTATTAAATGTCGACAGCCCTCTGTCTTGTTTTATTCGCGTAGTAGTAAACATTGCAGTCCAGCTAATAGGTCTCAAATTTAAACGCACCTGTAGTAGTGTTATCGTGCAGGGAATGACCACGGTGTTGCAGTACAGACAGGTAACACTTGCCGCCTATAAATCTTCAGGCCCACCTCGTAAACACGCCTGCAAAGTGAACCCCAGATCTGTATGCGCCTATTTCAATACCTGCTTCTGCTTTTTATAAGAAAACTAAAATGCTACACCCTTGTTTTAGTTGCCATTATGTAGTAACACCGACAGTGGTAAACGTTATAAAGCGTTTGCAAGGCATGCCACATTTAAACGGGTACATTTATGTAATTACGTTTGAAATTTTGCACTGTCATTGATGATAGATTGAAACAAATCATATATTTATTATATCAATGGAGTTAAAAGATAAAATTCAACAAAATTAATGTCGTGAATATTAAATATTAAATTTTCATAATGACTACCACGAACTTACTAACGATTCCCCACTTCAAAATCTTCTTGTGTTATAGTATTTTCTTCAGTTTTCACCAGTCGTTTATATAATTAAAACTATTTGTTCGGTTTAATTGAGTTTTTACTGTTTCGGGCTTATCGAAAACTTCAAAGTATAATGAAACATCGGAAATAATATAATGACCATAATTTTACGCGGCGCGAGATTAAATCGTAACAGTAGTTTTAGTTACATTGCTGTATTATTATACTTGAAGTTTGCTGCTAACCAGGCGCAGACTGAGTCCTCAGGCGAGTTTTGTGGACGTAGTAGCGGGCTCGTGCTTCGCCCCTCGTCGTGGTCGTCTCGAATACGGGAAAATACATCGCCTATCGTTTTAACGTATTACTCTTTAGTTATGTATTGAAAAGAACGCAAACGAGATTACTCGAAAACCCCTACGGATCCACTGCTGATCTCACCTCACATAATAGTCGAATAATATCCAGAAAGTATTTTTTTTTCAAACCTTTGAATATTTCAAAGCACTTAGCACTAGCATTATTACTTACCACCTATCAAAAAGAGCACTGATCTGGCAAGTGTCTGGCAAAAGAAAGAGAGACCGTCCCAGAACAACTTGGCGTCGCTCGGTGGAGCAGGAGCAAGGCGTCTTGGGCATGACGTGGGAGGAGCTTGAATAGACTGCCTAAGACCGATGTAAATGGAAGGATTTGATTCAAGCCCTACATCCCAGCAGAGGGTAATAAGAAAGAAAGAAGAAGACTCGTCATTATTACTTACCACCTATCAAAGAGAGCACTGACCTGGCAAGTGTCTGGCAAAAGGAAGAGAGACCGTCCGAGAACAACTTGGCGTCGCTCGGTGGAGCAGGAGCTAGGCGTCTTGGGCATGACGTGGGAGAAGCTTGAACAGACTGCCCAAGACCGATCTAAATGGAAGGATTTGATTCAAGCCCTACATCCCAGCAGAGGGTAATAGGAAAGAAAGAAGAAGACTCGTCATTATTTACCATTTAATGTAGTTAAAACTTTGTATCGTATTATTTTAGTTAAAGCACCTCATTGGTACATAACTTTAAACATACACATAATTAAGCGAGATGTCTACATCAATTAATTTATAGTGTAAAGACATTAGGCTTGAAGTCGTCGTGGCCTAAAGGATAAGACGTCCGGTGCATTCGTTGTTGCGATGCACCGGTGTTTGAATCTCGCAGGCGGGTACCAATTTTTCGAATGAAATACGTACTTAACAAATTATGTTCACGATTGACTTCCACGGTGAAGGAATAACATCGTGTAATAAAAATCAAACCCGCAAAATTATAATTTGCGTAATCACTGGTGGTAGGACCTATTGTGAGTCCGCACGGGTAGGTACCACCGCCCTGCCTATTTCTGCCGTGAAGCAGTAATGCGTTTCGGTTTGAAGGGTGGGGTAGCCGTTGTAACTATACTGAGACCTTAGAACTTATATCTCAAGGTGGGTGGCGCATTTACGTTGTAGATGTCTATGGGCTCCAGTAACCACTTAACACCAGGTGGGCTGTGAGCTCGTCCACCCATCTAAGCAATAAAAAAAAAAAAAAAAGGCTTATAGTGTTTAATAATATTATTTATGATTTAACATAAAGTTATCACTTTCTTAGTGCATAATCCAAGTATTTTACCTCAAGTGTTGGTGAACATTGTAAGGTAAGGTAACTGAGTAGGTGTTGACATTAAGCCTTTTAATACTGAAACTGGTTTCATAAAGAGGAAATTGACATGTTGATCGTAAAATATTATTTGGACACTATCTCGAAGATTTTATACGAGTTGAATATAAAAGGCTAGAACAAGTGCGCGGTCTCGCTGTACAAGTATTACAGGTTTGAACCTGAACATCGATAAATGTTTTTTTGTTTCTCAAAATGGAATACATATTTTATTACAAGCTACTAAACTTTGATAAAGTTATAAATTCAATTTAATAATTTAAGTATTCAAAACAAACTAGCTTATCGATATCGTAAATAAAACTATTTTGCTTTCACATAATTAAGTATTTATCATGTAAATTGCGCTTAGTCTTTAAGGTTTTTCGAAGGAAATAATTATACGTCACAAGGGGGTACCTCCAACAATAAATTGTCAAGTTTTATTGCCCTTTAAAATCAGCACATAAAATTCTCTCGAAATGAGAACATTCATTTAAATTAGTCTGGACTGCGACGTTACTTATATAACGCTTACTTTTATGAGAAAATTCAGTATAACGATTCCAGGCCGTATTCATTCATCAAAAAATCATTTCAAAATGGAAAGAGTTAGGAATATAGGTATTGCATTTATTGTAATTTGTATTACCATAGTACCTCTTATGACCGACGTAAGTGTAGTTTACGCAACCTTATGTTAAACTATAAATAATTCAATTTAACTATAATTTAACGTTTATGTTAATGTCAAATTCAGATATTAGATACATTTTATATTTATTCAATTCAACTCAGAATATATTTGGAGTTCGCATCCCCTCAAACTAGCCCAATGTTCTATTATTAATTTTAAAACACGAAAGGATTTTAACGAGATTACATCTCATGGATTCTTATAGATCATCTCGTGAGATTTATTTAACAGTGATTTGTACTGCATTTTTCATTTGAACAGATAAAAAAATCTGTGATTAAAGTAATGGCTGGCTTCGTTTATATTCGTGGAGATTTATTTCCGAATTCTCGAGTGTATACGGTTTTAGCGCGTTCTTAATGGAATCATTAAAAACAGAGATTAAATTTATTGGAATTACTAATTAGATGATTTTGGATACTCTTTATGTTGCCGATGCCCCTTTTCGTTTAATATCGGTGTAATGAACCTGAATGATGCGGTGTAAATGAATGATATTTATTATCTCAAAACGAAGTTTAAACACGAAAAATATTTCAAGAAAGAAACCGAGAAAACAGAATATACCTCACATAACTCTGAAATCGGTGTTCACATTGAAAAGCAAAACGGTTAGACCTTTTCCCGGGTCATCAGTATGTAGCGGAAAGGCGAGCAGAGGGCGTAACAATAATTTGAATAGAGAACGCTGCTTGTTTACAATAGCTGGGGGTAGTTCGTGAGCTCTCCCCATTTAGATGCCAAGTGCGTCGATACCGTGTGACTACGGTGCTCATGGACGGTCTATCCAATATAACTTGACCTTTTAGCCTTTTCCGAATTCTCGGAACATTGAAACACTCTGCACTGCAAGAAAAGGTCTTTAATAAACGGTCGTTTGAGCAACGATGCTTCTGTTATGGAACTTTATGGAATGAAGTGCGTTTTATGTGGTCTTTGATGTTTCGGTTTCACGCTCTTACCTTGTAGTGGCTCCCGAGAGGCAGCAGTAATGACTTTGAGGGGAGTGCTCACGGTCGTAACCTGAATATAACGGTTCACACATGTTCTAATGTCGATTCGGATATGCAAAATAAAAATTTGGTAATTATTTCCATTTGTAATTTAACATTTATTCTAAATCCGTAGTGCGTATAAAAGTCTAACAAAACTTTAAAAGATAAAAAGACCAAAGTATATAACTAGTCAGGTCATAAGTATTGTCACACAGTAAAAACTTTTCTTTTAGAATGCTGGCCACAAAAAAGTTTATTGAATTCGAATTTCGAATTGTTCATGAAAATAAAAATGTATACTTTTAGAATTTTACTCATTTTTAAATATGGAGTGGACGCTTAAAGAAGACCGTGTTGCAGTTATTGCGTTGCATCGTTGCGGTTACGCGCCAATTCAAATTTTTAACATACTGAAAAATTTAAATATAACCAAAAGATTCGTTTATCGTACCATCAAACGATACAATGAAGACTCTAGTGTAGATGACAGGTCAAGAAGTGGTCGCCCTCGATCTGTTAGGACTCCAGCAGTGATAAAAGCTGTGAAGGCGCGAATTCAAAGAAATCCCAAACGTAAGCGGAAACTGTTGGCCCTTCAGATGGGGTTAAGCAGAACCACGGTGAAAAGGGTGTTAAATGAAGACTTAGGCCTTCGGGCATATCGAAGAAAAACAGGACATCGTTTGAATGCTCGTCTAATGGACCTGAGACTGAAGAGATGCCGCGCTTTGTTGAAGCGGTACGCGGGAAAAAAATATCGGGAAAATCTTTTTTCGGATGAAAAAATTTTTACCGTAGAATAGAGGTACAACAAACAAAATGATAAGGTGTACGCACACAGTAGTGAAGAAGCGAGCAACCGTATTCCGCGTGTCCAACGAGGTCATTTTCCATCCTCGCTCATGGTATGGTTGGGAGTTTCTTATTGGGGCTTAACAGAGGTACATTTTTGTGAGAAAGGTGTAAAAAAGAATGCAGTTGTGTATCAAAATACAGTCCTGACGAACTTTGTGGAACCTGTTTCTCATACCATGTTCAATAACAGGCACTGGGTATTCCAACAAGATTCGGCGCCAGCTCATAGAGCGAAGAGCACACAAGACTGGCTGGCGGCGCGTGAAATCGACTTCATCCGGCACGAAGACTGGCCCTCCTCCAGTCCAGATTTGAATCCGTTAGATTACAAGATATGGCAACACTTGGAGGAAAAGGCGTGCTCAAAGCCTCATCCCAGTTTGGAGTCACTCAAGACATCCTTGATTAAGGCAGCCGCCGATATTGTCATGGACCTCGTTCGTGCTGCGATAGACGACTGGCCGCGCAGATTGAAGGCCTGTATTCAAAATCACGGAGGTCATTTTGAATAAACTTTAGTGTCATAAGAATCTATGTTTTGTTATGTTCATTTTGGTATATGAATGGTTACATAATGAATAAACTTGTTTCAATTATTTTACATTAAACATGCGACAGAATTTATGACCTGACTAGGTAGGTATTAAAGAAAAATGTTTTACCACTTTACAATGTAGTTTACATTTATTCAGGGTACTTTTCGTAAATGTTCTTCAAATTGAATTATTACGCCATTTTAGGTAAAGTAACAAAATAGACTAAAAAATAAACATACTGCTCAAAGTTGGAAAATTGTTACTGCTTCAGGGTAGAAATAAGTAGGGTGGTAGTACCTACACATGCACTCACAAGACGCCCTACCTCTTGCATGCTTGATTTTTGTTATACATACAATGTTATTCCTTCACTGTGGAACCATCATTAGCGAACATATCTCAAGTAGGTATTTCATCGGATCGCATTCACAGGATCGCATCGTTAGATACGAATGCACCAGACTTTTTATCCGTTAGGCCACAACAACTTCCGGGACGGACGCCCGACCCGTCGACTGTCGGTCGGTGGAGGCGTGCTGCGCGCCATCTGGTGTACGCCAAGTGGAGGAGCTTGGCCGAACTTCAGTTACTCGTCGACGCACCCTCGAGCCTTTGGTGCTCGTGCTGGAGGACTGGTCAGATCGCCGACACGGCGTGCTCTCCTTCCGCCTCACGCAGGTCTTTTGGGGGCATAGGAAGGCTTGCAGGAGAGAGCCACATCCGGGCTGCCACCATTGTGGACATTTTACGTCGTCGTGGCTTCAAGGATAAGACGTCCGATGCATTCGTATCTAGCGATGCAACGGTGTTCCAAACCCGCAGGCGGGTGCCGGGTACCAATTTTTCTAATGAAATACGTACTTAAATATGTTCACGGTTGACTTCCACGGTGAAGGGATAACATCGTGTAATAAAAATAAAATTCGCAAAATTATAATTTGCGTAATTACTGGTGGTGGGACCTCTTGTGATTCCGCACGGGTAGGTACCACCGATTTGCCTATTTCTGCCGTGAAGCAGTAATGCGTTTCGGTTTGAAGGGCGGGGTAGCCGTTATAACTATACTGAGGCCTTAGAACTTATATCTCAAGGTGTGTGCCGGCATTTACGTTAAAGTTGTCTACGGGCTTCGGTAACCGCCTAACACCAGGTGGTCTGTGATTTCGTTCCTCCATCTAAGCAATAAAAAAATAAAAAAACTCTCGTGGCTGTTAGGCCCGAGTTTGAAGTAATAACTATACTGAAGCATCCTATTAAAACAAATTTTAAAAAGTATCCGTTAAATCGGTTGGTATCATAACATTTTGAAACATATTATTTCTTCCTCCATAAAAATACAATGGTTTTGGAGTATAAAACTTTATCAAAATGATTTATCACATTGTCATAAAAAGCTTCGTTACTAATATAATTCAGATCCTTAAAAAATTAGTAACTTTTATTTTTGTTCTAAATGTGTACAAATCCAACTAAATTATCCATTTTGGACTGAAAAATATCGCATTTCTCTCTACGGAGTCAGACATGCATTTCAGTATGAAATGTTGCGAAAAGGAGCATCGCTGTGTCAAAAAGAGAACTTACCTTTTTCTGTGACAATAACGAGACAGGTGAGATGCCCTCGTCGCATTGCCTTCTGTATTCTTAAAGTGCACTTAAACGTGCTTATACCGAATACTGCTTTATATGTAACCAAACTCATTTGTGTTGTATAGCAAGTGCCTTTTTCTCTAATCAAGTAGCGATTTCAGATCGTCACTTAGCTAAATTAGTTATGCTTACCATTGCTTAGTGAATTATCACATTAATATCCCTTTTTTTTATAAAAATAAAATTTACCAAGATTTATTGCTTCGCAGAAAAACACAGTATAGTAAATTATAAAGTACTTGGACTCCAAGACTTCTGTTTCTAAGCTCCGAAAAAAAAAGTTGAACCAGTTATTAAAATTTGAACTAAAGCCACTTATGTCAATAAATCTATTGTAAAATGCTTCTGTCTTCATTCGCCTTCTCTGACTGCACGCATCGCATCACCAAAACAAACATAATATTAAAATAATAAATCTTGTAGGTCAGTGATCCTGGTCAGGTATTAAGCTAAAGTAATAAAATATTTGTATTATCTTTCGTCTTTAATACGTGTATAATTGTTCTGGCTGCTTTACAACCTACCTATTTTTCTTACATATTCTAAGATGGTTTGTTTGGCACCTTATTTAGATTATTTTTCGGTGGTTGTTTGGATGACATCGCTTTGACCCTATGGCATTCAAACTAAGATGCTTGTTATTACTTTTGATATGCATAACTCTACTCTACTGTATTAAGTTAATTTATAGTGTGACCTTTTAATTAGTGTTTTGTAAGATTAAATTATCAAGCATCATTTCGCGAATCGCGCTTAAAAAATATGTGTGGTATCGTGGGACACCGGATAGGATGACGTTCCTTATTATAAAAATATTAATTTTAAGTTCTATTCGAGGTATAAAGAAAATAAAACTGGAGGTTTCGCAACAACCCACGGTCATTCGGTAATGTGCGAACTTATTGTGGTACACTTCATTCATGGTTGCTTGCTTAAGAGTTAGTGTATTGCGCAAACGAACGCTCTGAGATCGTGGTCAATTAATGATAAAAAAAAATTATTTTTTGTACGTTATTACAAAGTTAAGTCGTACACTGTGTGCATTACTAATAAAAATCTTACGTTACGGACGTTTTTTCCCGGTTAGGGTACCCCTCCGCATAGTCCCATAAGGAACTTCGTCCAAAAATAATATACTTGCCGTCTACTTATGAGCAGCGTTATCGCTCGTGGATCGAAGTGTGAACCGAGCGTGCGTTCCTTGTCTTGAAGTTTCGCACATTTTTACAGCATAATAAAAATCTTAAATAATGGCAGGCAAGGCGAACGAAGTCGGGTCACGAATCGCCCCGGGCGTCTCGGCATCATCGCGGCCCGTGAATTTACGAGTGGCCCACGACCATCGACTCGGGTCGAACGTGCTAGTACCGATTTCAAATTACCAACGCTTTGTTTATTTAAGATTCAAATTATATGATTTATATGGTGCTAATTAGTTTTATCAGCCAAAACAAACGAGATGCATTGTTTTTTTTTATACTAACGCATTGAGTGTTGTTGTTGTACTAAAATATCCAATGAAATGAAATAAAATTGCATTGAAGTTACTTTTATTGTTACTTTAAGAAGCTTAAATCAGTAGAAGCTCAAAGAAACAAAATGTTATTTTAATATTATCTATACTTATACTTATACTTAATATTATAAAGAGGAAAGATTTGTTTGTTTGTTTGTTTCGAATAGGCTCCGAAACTACTGGACCGATTTCAAAAATTATTTTTCCATTAGAAGCCGACATTGTCCCTGATGAACATAGGCTACTTTATTTATTTATTTTTTAATTTTTTTTTTTTGGTTTCATGTGTATTTTAATGTTTCCGAAGCGAAGCGAGGGCGGGTCGCTATTAAATATAAAAGACAAAATCGATTAAACGGTGTTTAAGAAACCGATAATTTTACATTAATACACTCTGGTAGCCTCTGAATCGAAACAATTTAAATTCAAACTGTATTATAATCTTGTTATTATAAGAAAAGGTCAACAATTACAGTCCCGGCTTTTATAAGGCGGCAATTTCGTTTCGAATCAGCCACACGTCCGCGCAATTTGATCAGGGTTGCCCGAATTTTATTATCAATGTCGTGGCCTCATTGGATCGAAGACACGGAAATTGCTGTGCAAAAATTACCTCCGAATCGCCGTAAAGTAGGTCTGTGGCTTTTTAATCGATTCTCTAGTATTCAACGGCTAACATTTACTTTAAAAAAAGCGGGTGTTAGTATTCGGAAATCAGGTTTAGTGGTTCGTAATTTCGTGTTTTTGAAGTGAAACTTCTTTTGGCGCATGGGAGTAAATTTTTTACAGAGCGTCACGCAGGTATGCAACGGAAGTGACATCAAACTACTATTGAATTTAAGTACTTGTCAAATGTCAGTAGTAGTAGTTGTTGTATTTTCCCAAGTGGGAAGCCAAATGTATCATACCATAACAGCCTAATATTTTATAATTTTTTTGTGAAAAATGTTAATAGGAATTGAAATGAAATGAAAAGGATTTGGAACATTAACCAAATACCATGAAATTAAATTAGTCAATTCAATTGGCAAAATATTAGTCATTTACAATTTAGAAATCTAAACATAATGTGACTGTCAACACTGAGGTTTGAGATTGACATTTGACAGACTTTTGGCGGGAACATATCTTCCTTTTTCCCTTCCTCTAAGTCTCGGAAATCTAAAGTTTTAGATTTGTATTAATATAAGCAAGACTTATAAATTAGTTCGCCAAAAAAGTTTCACTTCTGACATGTGTACTTTGTACGCACGCACGCACTTTTTTTTTATTGTTCAGTATGTTTGATTTAGTGAAGGCGTACTATGTGCTCGTTTGTAGTATTCAAATTTACCAGCTACGAGTGAATGCTACCGAAGCTGTGGTTTAATTTAAAGGCAATAGACCGAAACTTAATTTTCAGGCTGACCGCAGCTTCCTTTGTATGTAACTAACGTCGGTTAACGAACTTTGCTTCATTTATGGTTCAGAAGTCGACTTACAACATATCACACATGACTCACGTCACATACTTAAGATTGATAAAAAAAAACTTGAATGTAACGTAGACTTGATAGATATTTTAATTGTACTTAAAACATTTTTAAATTGTTAACCTGTAGTACCTACAAGTACTAATTTATACAATTACTTTTAGTAGCTATGTGAGTGATTTGAAATGTTATACGAGAAGTAAACAGACCACTGCCTAAGTAGAGACGGAAATAATCCACTAATTATTCTTAAACCGGAAACCTTACTCGATCCATTGAGATAAGCTTAGATATTTGTAACTACAGTAAGTTCATGTTTCGAGAATCAGTAATGTAATTCGAATGTAGTTAGTATACCCACTAACATTCCGGAAAATAAACGGTTTTCTCTTAAAGCAATCAGCTTTTCAAATATGTACTATCTTGAAGATTTTCTTTGATTCTATTTAATGTTTGTCATAGATCAATAATTTTATAGACGATTCAACCAAACTATCCAGGTGAAGCAGGTTTGTTTCAGAAAAACACATACGGAAGTAATTAAACTTTATTCTATCATCACATTATAATTTTCATAAAGATGTGTGGTGTCGTGGGACACCGCATAGGAACGAAGTTCCTTATTATTTAAATATTAATTTTAAGTTCTATTCGAGGTATAAAGAAAGTAATTATTCGGTATACATTTTTTAGAGATTTTTTTTATGCATATAATAAAAATAAAAATTATTAAATTTCTCATTAAATATTGTTATTTTAAACAAAATTTAATTATACTTAATGATCTCATAAATATAATAGAAAAAACAAAAAAATATTTAATAAAAAAATATATTTATTTCTAATTTTTCTATTATAATTATTAAAATAATAATAACCATAATCACGTAGACTATACATTAGATACTGTAAGGTCATCATACTAAGACTATACATAAATAATAAAAATCTTACGTTACGGACGTTTTTTCCCGGTTAGGGTACCCCTCCGCATCGTCTCATAAGGAACTTCGTTCCAACAACATTTAATTTATAGGTTATATGTCTTGGTGCTCCCAATATTTGCAGTAGCTAATTCGAAGACGTGGGCCGACCGGGCGGCGTCCGAATGTCTCGTCGCCACGCCATCAAATGGAACCTTTCTGAATCTTTTGTGGATTTGATGAATGAGTGAAGCTTTTTTATTCGCGTCAACGGTAAGACGAAGTCACTGCCCAACTGATGTTAAGAGGTTACAAGAGCGAGCCCATTGTCTTCACTCGATTTGAGTAGCACCGCTCATCTTGGGACATTATTACTGGTGGTACGACGTCTTGTGAGTCCGCACGGGTAGGTACCACCGCCCTGCCAATTTTTGCCGTGAAGCAGTAATGCGTTTCGGTCTGAAGGGTGGGGCAGCTGTTGTAACTATACTTGAGCCGTTAGAACTTATATCTAAAGGTGGGTAGCGCATTTACGTTGTAGATGTCCATGGGCTCCAGTAACCACTTAACACAAGGTGGACTGTGCGCTCGTCCACCCATCTAAGCAATAAAAAAAAAGAGTGTGATCAAAATCTCATTGTACTACTAAAACTTCAAATTGGAACGCCTAAATACATCATTGTAGATATAAATTGAAATGCTCACAACATTCTCCTATACAAGTAATCTACTGATTTTTTTTTTCCTATAAACCATAGTGTTTCGGTAAATAAAAACACACGTATCACCTCGAGTCGCAAATCCACCGTAACGTCGTGTCGCTCGATACGCGTCTGCCATATTGGCCTGTTCTTATTGGGCTCAATATACTATGTATAAAGGACGCGGCGCCGCTGGGGTCCCGCCGACACCGTCCGACTGAAGCACACACCGATTTATTTACCGTCTGATTGCATTCGGGAGCGTGCCCACTGCGTCGAATATTTATGCCACGCACAGCCTGCTCGCCGGAATTGCCAACAATGCGCAAATACATTTTAAAATAACGCCTACAATGCCGCGGACGTCTCGTATTTTTGTCAAAATTCCATTTTAACCGGACAGCTGTTTTTTTTTTACACTGGATTGGGTCAAATTTATTTCGAACATTCGCATTCGAGAATCTCTTTTAAGACGTCATTTATATACAAAAAACAAAAACAATATCAACTTGACCCGTGATCGGCAACGGGTTATCTTATTCGTGTCGCGCCTCACGGCAGTCGTAAAACATCGAAAGGCTTAACTGCTTAAATTGAAATGAAAAGAAGTCACTGATAACGATTACATTCAATTGAACTTAATGTTCATTCGGGCCGGTCGTTGTATTCTTTGTAACCGTATATGCTTAAATTATTTAAAGTAATTGCGCAGATAACATCCATATCTCCTAACGATATAATGTACAATAAATCGTAATTTCGAGCCTTTGTGGCGTGTTTATCGTTAATTTAAAAGCCTTGTTTGTGACATGTAGCGTTGAATGAAGTTTAAACTTGTTCAACGGGAGAGTGCAGTCTTTGTTTTCATGAACGATAAGTTCCGTCCTTTTAGTGTGCACAGATTCCAAGATTAGTTCACTTTGTAGAATGTTTGTTGTTCACTGAGTTTTCTCTCTGTTTAAAACAAATTGTTTTTATTTCTTACATTTTCTTTGATGTCCTTCGAGAATAAAGTTATTGGATTGTTTTTTTTATATATATTATGCTGCAGAAGTACAGATAAGCTGGCGGTCCACTCGGTTTTAAAATCAATTGAAGATATAGACGATCTTGTCATCTTTCTACCTCGCGCCGCTCGCAACCAAAGCAGAGTTCACTCGTAATCACTCGGTTTATGCATAGAGGTCACTCGACAGCAAATTAATTGGTACTGGTTACTGGGAATAAAATATGAGCACACACGGGTAGATACCACCCTGCCTATATCTGCTGTGAAGCAGTCATGCGTATCGGCTTAAAGGGTGTGGAGGCTTAGACTTCGTGTGTCAAAAAGGGCGAGTCTATGAGCTCCGGTAACCACTTAATACCGGATGGTCCGAAAAGCCGTCCACCGGCCTCTGCAATAAAAAAACATACTCGATTTGGCCGTAATTATTAATAAGAAGTTAATTAGAAATGTTCGTGAATGTTGAGTTATTTATCGTATTGTTTGCTAGTGCTAGTATAGTTCCGATGAGTAAAGATCGTATACTGACAGGTCAACTAATAATTGGTGGCAACACTCCTTCTGTTCCCAGTACTTCGACGACTCCAGTATAGTTTCAATTCCAATTACTCTTTAGAATCGATGTCCAGTGTAATTGGTTTGGCCTGGCAACCGGACTTGTTGGCATTTTAATTGTGCTATTGTGACGACCGGCTGTGTCTGCCGCCGGCTACGACACCCCACCTTAGACATGTTGCATTTTATCACATCACTCTTTACTTTGTAATAGGCTCTGTGTAATTTGTTTGGTAAAATCACCAAAGAATTTATTATGACTAAAACTGCAATGGTATTTTCATCAAAAAGAGAACAATAGCTCATATAGCAATGAAAAATATTTCACCGGAGTCTATTTTTATTCTGAATACTGTATTACACGGTTCCCATGACTTCGACTAAAATAGATCAAAACACGTGAGAAAACATCGCTGTCTTCGAAGCGTCAAATATTTTCTAAATGAGCTCAAGTTTCGTTGTTTTAGGAAATCCGAACATGAATGGAATGACTGACAGAAACACCTATTGTCTAATGCCTTCCAAATTCGAAGAAAACTGGTGTGCTTTAAAATGTAAAGAATCAAAGATACAAACTGATTCCCAGAAAGCTCCATGTATAGTTGAGACGAGTTCCGAATCGAAGAACAATCGTCAATAAAATCGAGCATTTTATTTTAAGCGATCGTTAGGCCCAAGTGGCGAACTCATCGCAAGATCCTAAACGATTATAACCCATTCAACAACTGCTATTAAACACAATTGTGTTCCCGTTTATCTCTATAAAATTTGATCATCGAATTTAAATTTGAAAAGGTTTTTTAGTTGTTTCCTTTACTTAATTCGTGTTAGCATTATTATTCGCTACGAGACCCATTGTCGGGACCGATGTCGCGGCCACTCCGGAATATTTTATACAAATTTTAGGAGCAAGAACAAGCTCCAAGTGACAGGTACATAGTTTGTGTCGGTTATGTTTTTTTTTTTAGTATTTTATCTCGTATCAATACAAAGGGGAGCAGCGTGTTGTAAAGATGAATAAAATACACATTTCTGCGTGGAGCGCGCTTGTTCAGTCTTGAATGAGAAGTTTGGATGTCACTTTAATGGAGTTCTGAAGTTTGGTATTCGTTTCTAATATAGCCACGGAATTGTTTGTTGTTGTCGATCTAAATTACATGCTCCAGTTAGTGAAATTCGTTTTTGCTCTCGATTTATCATTGGTTTTACAGAATGGTTCTCCTATATACAATTCTTTTAAAATAAGTGTGTTGCAAACTAATGTGTTTCAATTCTCATTTGTTTGTTCAATAATTTCCTTGTTTAAATTGGAGTTAGAGTAAAAGTTTCTATGCACAGTTGGAGTGCTGCTTGCTATGTTTCTGTGATACAAATTTGTGTCCATTTACTACCGGTAACCTATTGTTTTGACACAAAATATTATAATAATAACTAAAAGGATTGTACCACGAGTTTTGTTTTATTTATTTGTTCATTTATCATGGCTAAAACTGCGGTTAGGACCGCAAAGACCAGACAATTATGTCTATGCTCTTTCTAGTCTTTTTGAATACTATTACAAGAACTCGATGACACGCTTTAACAAATTTTTACAAGAGTACATTAAGAATCGTAGATCGGTAATAACCGAACTATATAATAACATTTAACTACGAAAGTTAAAAATAGTTTTTTTTTAATCTCCCAACCAAAATTATTTTTAGTTTCAACAACTGCTTAGTGTGAAATTTAAAGTAGGATTTCATTTTATTTTGTTGTTTTCTTCACAGACAAGAAGGCTAAACGCCGCCTGCCGGTTTTTGTCCATTGTTCTATTTCGTTTTGTTGGATATTTCGCAATCCAAAGTCACTTTTAAATTTGAATTCCTCCCTCGTATTCTACGAAAAGGTATCGAATGCTTCGCCTTTGTGTCACTTTTTGTGTCACCGCTTTACTCTGTTGTGATACTAACATTATTTATTAACCCTTTGTGCGACTATTTAATTTTGCAGCTTACTTTTAATTTATTAGTCTTTTTGTTTCGGTAAAAGTAGATATTGCGGCAAATGTACACATTTTCCGGTAAATTTGCACATTTGCCTCCTCGTTTGGCTAATGTGCATTCAACTAACATTTACAATTTCAAAGTAGGTAAATGTACATTGAATTCACAATGACCATGTCGTTTTGGTAAATGTGAGCATGGCATACAAAATACGAAATCGCAAGTACTAACTAGTAATGTGGTGCATGCGCACCACTACAACCTAACCTTTTTTTATTTTTTTTTCGGGCTGGGGGCCGAACCTCCTACGAGGTCCCCGCGTCTAGGGGGCGCGCGGGGTATGTGAGACTCAACGATCTGCAGGTGTTGAGAGCAGATCGCGGGCCCAAGGATTTTAGGGCCCACCCACTAAACGACTCCCCTGCACTCTTACACCCGACGTCCGATCTCCGTCCGGGGTCAGAACCCGGTCAGAGTAGGGGGGTTCCCGCGGTCAACACTACAACCAGACACGCGGCGCCGCCCCGAGGACGCCCGTCCAACGGGTCGTCGAGGCGATAGTCGACGACCAACGACGTCGGTCTCTGCGGTACGGCGGCCCTACCAGGCCGCCCAGGCGATGCCGCTGGTGTTCCGGGATACCCCGCTGGGCCAGAACCAGCCTGCCGGGTCGGAACGCGATACACCGTCGACCGGGTTGCTCTTCCACAGTATGTTCGGTGACGACAGTGACTTTTGTATTGTTTATTTAAATAAATATTTTTTACGGCAACAACATTATTAATTTATTTGTATTTACTGTAACTTTTCTTATAACATGAATGTAAGAGTATACATTTACCAAAACGTGAAGGCATCAGAGTACACATTTGCAGAGAAATGTACATATACATTATATTCAGTTCACACATACCTAACTTTTTGGCAAATGTGTACACATATACCGGTAAAAGTGTACATTTCCCAAGAGTGTACATTTACCGCAACATATTCACAGATTAATACAAATTGAAATGATTTGAAAAAAAAACACATCTTAAAGAAAAACTGCCATCCTGTTCTCTTCCTACGATGGTAGTGAGTGTAAGAATTTGAATTATAATATAACTACTCAATTTACTGGCCCTGTCAGTTATCCGGTTTGCAATAACATGCATCCTCTATACAACGTCTATTGGCAAATTGAGATCTGTAGATTTCTAACCAACAGCATTTAACGAAGGGTATAAATCAGCTCGAGCCTCCGGTCTTAGGTTGTCTGTCTGATTGGGTTCTCTTGATCGGTCCAAAGCAATAAATATTGCATAATTTAGAAGCGCGTACCGTCAAACAACCGTTGATTTACAATAATGAATAACGTCAAAATGTTTAGAAAATATGTTAATGGAATTATTTGTTAAACGTAAAATTATGTTTTCTCACACAACAAATATGTCTAGGGTGTATTTTAAATGTTTCTATAAATACATTCAGTGATGTCATCAGTTAGTGTAAATATATTTGCAACTGAGACTAAATTTCAAACGAATATTTCGGGTTATTTGCATCATAGTCATTTTATAGGCCGACAAGTATCTCTTTTGGATTATTAAGCACATTTTAAGAAAAAACATAGCCAAATTAATCCTGTCGTTATTAGGTAATGTAATTAACAACGAACAGCAATTCATTATTATAGTACGAAATTTTATTAAATTAATATTTTTCCTAAAATATTAAATTAAACTTTTTGATGAAGGATCCCGTTTTGAGAAAAAAAATTTTTCGTTCTTACCAACGGTACCCGACCACCTTTGGGACCTGAAGAGGAAATATTAATTTTATTGTAATACTTTATTCCACTCCTCAGTCCGATAAGAACCTCTGTTTTATCTATTAGCAGAATTAGATACGACTAGCTGTATCCGTCCGCTTCGCTGGCTATTTAAAATTAACATTATTATTTTTCACCCCACAAAGATTCTCATCATTAACGCCCCCGCAACTGGTGTAGGGAGTCCAACACTCATATAAATATTAACCTATCCATTAAGTACATGTATTTTCTACATGGATACCAAGTTTCAAGTCAATCGGATGCATGGTTCAGTAGTTGTAACGGAACATCCGTAAAAACCACTGTAGATTTATATATTAGTATAGATGATATCCACCCATGCTGCTGCTTTAAAAACATCCGTTCACAATTGAATATTGTTTATCGTTTTCGTTTCTCACTAGGGCTGCCAGTTTTTTTTTTCAGCCTATAAGGGGCAAATGCTTAAGTGGGCAAAAAAATACGGAAATTAAGTTTTTTATCCGGGACAAATAAAAAACAAAATTATATGTTTATATTATAGTGACATTCTTTATTTTTTTTATATTTCTCCGAGGAGCAAGTCTGTTTTAACATATTTTTATCGGTTTTAACATATTTATAAAAATCAATACAATTATAATCGTACTGTTCGAACACGGGACAGAGTCAGTCCCGCCGGGCCATTTTAAACTAAGCCTAAAATACGGGACGTCCCGAGAAATACGGGACGTCTGGCAACCGTATTTCTCACACATTGTACGATCGACTTCAATACGAACAATGGCAAAAAGGAAACAAAGAGTAAATTGAAAGTAATTAAAAGAAATAAAATAAACATTAATTTATCAACATTCAAAGCGAACCGCAAAAATTTTCTCTCACGTAATTTAATTTGAAACTGCTATCTCGAGCTTAGTGATCCGTGAAATAAAGTTAGTACAACACGAGAGCAAAATAACTGAGACGAAAGGCTTTCTAAATCGACCGCAATTAATGTTGATTGTTTATATTGTCGCGGTGAAAATATGTAAAGCAGAAAAAAAAACCGATTGAAAACGATTTGATCGACCGGTGTTGTTGCTTTAGCGGGTTTAGAAAGTCCATGTCACTCTCGCTGTTCTATGGATAATACCAGTTGGTGTGCGGAAACTTCTGTGCAAATTACTGTGACAATGATTTCATTGTGCTTTTACAAATGGTATTGTGATAATATCCTGTAATTTTTGGATAGTAGATAATAAGTAAAAATATTGTAGGAGCGATCCATTTACCCAAATATGGTACAGCTTAATACGCAGTTTCGTGACATTAAGAGCTCTAAAGTTCAAAATGTTATTTTCAAAGTAATAAGCTAAGTTCAAAATGATATTTTGTACTTGCTTGTTTGTTACTTTTCAGATAAATTTTAATATTTTGCTAAGAGATATAGTACTTAGGAAAATATTAAGAAACAATGTAGATTCTGTGTTGTTTCATCAAATCTGAGGTATAAAAAATGTTTTAGCTATCTTTTTGGATGCACACGAATTTGAAATTGTTAACTATGTCGTTATGATTTGCGATATTACTCGTCATTTAGTCAGGGAGGCGGATCTCGCCCAAGCCCTGGCCCTCTAAGTGTTCGGGTCCCCCTCACATGTCGGTCTATGGACCGGCGAGGGGGGCCTAAGAAGACGACGTGCAAGCTGCTCTGCACGCGTTTTACGCAAGAGCATCCGGGTGGTGGAAGGCCGGCTATCCTCGACCCACGCTGGTTCTGGTCCAGCGGGGTATTCCGTAGGATAGCTCACTCTAACCGGCGCCATCTAGGCGGGCTTCGGATAGCCTGCCGACTGAAAGGGCTGGTGGTCGTGGCGCCGACGACCGCCGAACCGGCGTCCCGAGGGGAGAGTGATGGGAGAGATGTGCTCCGCACTAAACGCTTCACTTTCCCCCCTCTGCTTCTTCATGAGTTCTGTCTCATGCGAGGTTTGGACGTTGGTTGTTGAGCGACTGGAGGTTTTAGTCAGTTCGACTCTGACATGCCCCGCCCTCCATCTCCAGTGGAGGGCGGAAGTCCGGGGATTTCCTCCTGACCAAAAACAAAAATAAAATAAAATAAATATATGTATATATATTTTACTAAAATGAAACACTCTCTTGTGGTTACATAAACAATATCTCTTGCAACTTCAAATCTCTAAGTCTGCTTAAGTTAGAATTTAATTTAAAATAAAATAAAAGTGAACCAATCAAGACAGATGCACTTCCACACCGCATCTGATCGATATCCCGAAAAAGGAGAGGTGTAAGAGCGGCAAAGCGTGTAAACAAGTTATACCATAAATGCGCATCCGTTTCGAACGTTCAATTAATTTAATCAGTCGTATTGATTAAATGTCAGGTACCCAATTAAATTATCTCCTGTGGATCGGAGCTGCAACGAAATGTTTCGTACAAGAAGTTTTAGCTTGAGGGCGCAACCGTTCGCGCTTCGGTTTCAGCTCGTGTCCTCGATTACGTTGGTCTGCCAACATTTTCCTGTCTATATAAGGTTCGAAATAAGCTGTTGGACCATCGATTGCACTGTTGTTTTGTATTCTGGATCAGCGGTAGTTGCCTGAAAGGAAAGTGGCAATTGTTCTAGTGAATATTACCTGTACTTTCTTAAGATTTATGTTATTAGAATGATTATTGCGATTATTTTCAATCGAGGTATACATTTGTAAAACTTGTTTGAAAAAAAATTGGTAACTTTTCTTTATATTCATCGTTATGATAAACAGTATATTCATCATTTTAGTTAAACTAATGGATTAAATTAATATAACTAACGTGTGGAACATTTAAAAAATGAGAAAAGACTTTCACCTTCTACAATAGTAAAATTCAACTCTGTGGTATATTAGTATAGCACCGGTCCATTTCATTCTGCAGATGTCGTAAAAGGCGATTGAGAGATTTACCGGAGAATGCAAATAGACAAAAGTGCTTTTTTAGGTGGAAGGTATCACAGAGGCCTTTCTAGTTGCGATAGGACAGGTGGGCGAACACGGTGTTAGTCACTAGTCGTGAAGTTTTCTAACAATTACTCGAGCATCTCCGAAGATTTAATAACTAAAGGGTAGATATTTCGCGAATGCGTGTACTGCCGGATTGGAATTGCGAATTACTGATAGGTTTAGGTTTAGGTAGTGTAAGTAGTTTAGGTTTCACGTCGAGCCCTTCGACGAGTTCGGTTACCAGGCTCCCTATTCATGCTCCTGGTGTTAGGGCTGTAGGCGGCTAATATTAGGGCTAGTAGATCGAGTGGATCCGTAAAGATGTGTCTAGGTGATTGAGTCAAAGTCAGTTAGCCAGAATCAGGAAATAGTCTGCAGCGATCACGGTACTATCATGCCGTATCGCCTTGTCGAAGTAATGTTGCAATGCTGACTTCCAGTATTTCCTGATGAGCTCAGGGTCTATATCGCTGAGGCAATGATGTTCTGAGTTTATGAAGGTAGAGCGTACTATAAATCCATACGGCCAGGTAGCACCGACCTGCACCGACCTGCCTATTTCGCAATAGGCGAATTTGCCTGTCTATGAAGCGAAGCAGACATTTGCTATATATCACAATTGGGATCTCGACCTCATATCGCAAGTTGGTGGTGGTAGTGTTCAAATTATGATGAAACAGATGGACTGTGAGTTCCTTCATCAATCTACGCTATAACTAAAAAATAAATAAAATACATTTTAATGGAAGTTTCGTCACACACTTAAAACGCTAGCGGAGGATCATTACCTACGTTTAATGCCTCAATAAATTTTAATTTGTAAAAATGTTAAGTGTTTTGTTAAACTAAGTTGCTGTTCAACGGAACATAAGATATTGTCCAAAGTCTTTTCATTAGACGAGATTCCAAACTCGTTGCACTATTCTCAACTTTTCAAGTTAATAAGCATTTAAATAGACCTCGCCTTTACATGGATATGCTATTATCTTTATAGCTGCTGGCATTCCCAATAGCTCCATATTGAGACATGAATGTGGAACGCCCAAGTTTTTATTCGTTGCCTACAAAAGTCAACATTGTTTTTAATAACAATGAGACGGGTAATCTCGATTTTTTCCACATGCCTATAATTTAACGCGTTAAAAGTAATTTACATGAATTATAGCTTACATTAAACTGGTTTGTTTACGTTTAATGTTCAATACGTCGTTATGTGGAGGTATTAATTTTAAGGATGTAGTTTTAAAATTTGATTTAGTCTCGCTCTCGACAACGTTCAGAGATGATTTTGTATCGTCATCTATGAAAATTATGTAAAATACAATATTATGCTCATAAAAAATATGTTCTTTGGAAGTTCAGTTGCTTAGGTAAACTAACCACCTAACGCGCAACGGTTACAGAAGCTTATGCACACGATAATATTAATGTCGCTTCAGAGATCAGTTTGTAGCATTAAAATAACGCTTGTCTTCCGATTTCTACCGCACGTTTGATTCACGACAGAACAGATGGTGATTAAGCATTGCATACTTACAATAATAATAGTGAGTAGTTACGAATTAGGAATCGTCGAGGGGCGCGGAGTCTTAAGAAAAAAAAAACAGATCACGAGATCCGGTTCCCTAACTTGAAACTAAAATTAAAACTATTGACCGTTTCAAGTTTCCTTCGGTCTTAGCGCGTTCGAAGCGATAATTAAATCATAATTAAGGCTTAAACTCGTGTTTACTATTCTGATTTTATTAGTACTTACTTCGGTCTTCGCGAGTCGTAGGGATAATGACACCTACTTTTATGGTTCATGTTCGCGTTTTTTATTGTAATCATTTAATATTATTTCGGACGTTTCGAATCCTTTACCGATTTAAATTATCTATACTTTAAAAGTGGTGCAATTATTAGTTAATTATTAGTTTAATTATAATTTAATTGGTCAACGCGACATTTAAATGTCTACGAATTGGGCCTTAGTTGTCCATGATCATGAAAAACCTTGAAAGTATTCGAAATAATAAAAATGTATATAAATACTGTAAACTAGGTTTAATTAACTAAGTAACTTTATTTTCTAAAATCCAATACATGAACAGACAAAATAAGCAAAAAAATATGTACAAGAAAAAATTAGTATTGAAGTCGTCTACTTAATATATTATAAAAGAAAACCAAATCTATGTGAGCCTTAATAATTATACAGCCGTATATTTTGATATAATATATGAAAACTGGTACCGAACTCTTTATAGAGGAAAATTATTTAGTAATTTGCCGGTCTATGACTCGAGACTATTCGGCCGTGTTATTTATTGCCCATAAACGAGCCGTAATAAAAATATTTACCAGTTTTTTTTTTTTTTTGTCATTGATCACGCATATTATAAATAGACGCATATTTTAACACCTCGGTTGAAATCCTCTTATAATTATAAACCGTCGAGTTATCGTTTTAACATGTTATTTGTCAACGTTTTAATAAATACGGATTAGTGTAATGTGTGTTCTCTCGACGTGCGGTAAGCTGCCTCGTGTTGTGCTCGAATTACATAATGTTAGTATTATCACAAATTTTACATTACAAAATATTTCGTAATGAACGTGAGAATTGTTAACTTTCACTATACAACAAAAATATATGATTGGTTGCAATTGTAAGTCTTTTTGTGTATTTATCAATTAATTTTTAGAGCGAACTCACGGCCCACCTGGGGTTAAGTGCTCGCTGGAGCTCATAGACATCATCATTGCGTAAATACTGATGGTAGGACGTCTTGTGAGTCCGAACGGGTATTTTTTTAAGTACTATTCGAGGTATAAAGAAAATAATTATTCGGGTATACATTTTTATTATGATTTTTTTATTGATAAAAATAAATAAAAATTACTTTACAAAGTTATCAACTTTATTTTATTCACAATTATTTATAAAAAATATATAATAATAATATACAAAAAAACAGCTATTTATATGAACTAGAGGGCCCGCAGTAGTCGAAATTCGACTATAATTAACTGGAATTGTAAGTTTGTACATTATTATGATTGTATTTTATACTTCTATAATCACAATTTTCGCCAAGGCTACACTATCAAAAATATTAACAAAGACAAACAATATTTAATATATTCTGAATTTGACAACAGACGTCAAGTCCAAAAGTTTGACAATAAAAATAATACGCATGCGTGTGTGCTCGCGTCAAATACATGGTATGTAGTGTGTGTAATGTTTTCCTTATTGATTTAATGTATATTTTATGCATTATTTAAAAAAAATATTAGCATTGTGCACTTCTTCTCTATATTCTCTATAAGTGTGGAAAATTTCATACTCCTCCGTCCGCGCAATTTTCGTAAAAAGGGATACAAAGTTTTTGCTTCACGTATTAATATATAGATAATAAGAATAACCGTCATCACGTAGACTATACATTAGACACTATATAGCCATCATACTAAGACTTATACATAAATAATAAAAATCTTACGTTACGGACGTTTTTTCCCGGTCAGGCTACCCCGCATCGTCCCATAAGGAACTTCGTTCCAAAAAAACGGCGGCAATATCCCCACCCACCTTGAGACAGGAAGACGTAATTTTAGTATAACGGTAGTTCCGTCGTTCAAATCCAAAGAAGACAGGATCCTGGTACTCTATCCGGGCTGGCATAAAATGCGGCTTACCACCAGTAAATGCAAGCTTGCGGATGCAGCACGATGTTATGATACTGTGACATTAGCACGCTGCTGTCGGTTCTCGGATGAAGCCCTCGTGACTTTTTTAATTTGCTCGTTCGTACAACATTGACCACTGAGAAGATCCGGCGAGAAACTCAGTGGGTTGTGTCTGAGGGTTCATAAATGTAATGTAATTCAAAATAGTTTTAAAGTATCCCAAAAAAGTTAAGAATGTTGAAGTTTCATAATTCTATTATCATCAGTTTGTGGTCTTTAGTCTTCTAGAACTAGAATATAGGGCACCATTTATTTTTAATAATAGTTTTATTTCTGCCAAATCTATTGTCTGAGGATCTTTACGGTTCAACAACGTCCTGATATTTTAATTTAGCTTGTCCAGGACTCACTCACATAATTTCAGTTGTCTAGGTATTAATAAAAATAAACGTTTTCAAAAACTGCTCTCATTGTATGAAAATTTTTTTTGATAATTGAATTTAAATGTGTGTAAATCACTAGTCTTTATGTAGTACACACAGTTTTATAATTATATAATACTAAGAATTTTTTTTGAATTGTAAATCAAACATGGAACCAATCTTGAATGTCGAAATTATTTCAGAGCATTTCCACCGTTGTCAAGCCCGCAGATTGGTCGTCAACGTGCCTTCACCGTGATTACTTTCCGAGGAGATCTTGTTACCTCGTTTTAACTGTCTTGACACATACAAATTTTATTTGCTCTTTTTTTTTGCGTGGCGGCCTTTTGTGAGCAAAATTTTACTCTCGTGAAATTAGCAGTCTGGAGCTTATTGTGAACGGAATCCAATTACGTCTGAGCTTTTTGAGGATTCGCGTTTGAAGACGAATTCTTTTCAATATACGTCGAGTGTTACTCCGTTGTCAGATTCGAGATGTTCCACGCTTTGTTGTTTAAGAACAACGCGGCCTCGAAACATCGGATTTAAATATATTTTTCTCATCACATAAATCTTTTATTTATAATACGCAATTTACGCCGTTTACAAGCGTATTCGGCCATCATCGGGATCGTGCATAAGCTCCCTTGTATCCTAAGTAATTAGCTTTAAATTAATCATTTCGAAAATCATCTAAACTCTTGATAGATATTTGAAAACATTGCCCAGTGATGTTGATGAAATTAATCATAATTTTTTATGCAAAAATGTAATTAATACGAAGGAATGATATCCCATCCAAATCAATATTCAATGAATAGATCGCAATTGATTAGTTTGGCTTACTAATAGTGCTCGCTGTCTGTTCCTAGCGTAATAATTTCTGGGTCGTCGTCACACGTCTTGTACGCAGAACCAGCCCGGCTGTCCGAGATAAACTGGCGTTAGGCGTGTCACTGGGCAATAAGAATGTTTAGTCTGAAAAATTATTTTATTCAAAATCTATTGAAAAGTTAATCTGTCTACGATTGCCTCCGATGAAGAGTTTCACATATCAGGACAGCTGAGATCGTTATTAATAGCAATAGAAACATTTTATTGGCTGTTTTCTTACAAACACAATACCAGCCCACGCAGTAGTGATTTTATGCGGGACTTATAAATATCATATCATAAATACGGTTGCCTTCATGAGACATGAGCTCGAAGTCTAAGGATTAAATGCGTTAGAATAAGAATTATACTACTCTTTAACGTGATTCCGCTTCGCAGAAACAGGTTGCTTGGACGACGATTTCATTCACCGCTCTCTAAATGTTACTATTCATACACACACTTGAACAAAATTTATGTTATAGTACGTATATATTAAGGTCTTTTTTTATTAGGTGTGTGGACGGGTTCACAGGCCACCTGGTGTTAAGTGGTTACTGGAGTCCATAGACATCTACAACGTAAATCTGTCACCCACCTTGAGATATAAGTTCGCAGGGTAGTTACAACGGCTGCCCGACCCTTCAGACCGAAACGCATTACTGCTTCACGGCTGAAATAGGCAGGGTGGTGGTACCTACCCGTGCGGACTCACAAGAGGTCCTAACTTACCATCAGTAAAAAAATAATAAAATTTATAATAGGAAACAAGATTTGTATGATCCAGTTAGTGAATGTCATTAACCTTATGTGTATACAGATATTATTAATTAAACGTGTGTGCCTTTTTTTCAGTATTGTTGTGTTTGTGCGTATACATACGTCGTTGTGTAGAAAGGGTACTTCGAGCGAGACTTGTTTTCGCATCTAAAGACGTGAATGTTCTCGTTCGAGCCTTGTCAATCAATCTCTAACGATCCTCCGACGTTAAGTCTATCTCGCTATCTCGCAGCTCTCGCACCAATTTAAAATCGCGTTGTTTTTTTTTATAACACACCTTGCATGCTGACGAAATTTAAATAAGGAATTGAGATCTTGCTCGTTGCTCAACTGTCATTGAAATGAGATTTAATGTATACTTTGCTTGTTCGGAAATAAAATTTGACAAAATAATTCACACAGGCTCCCGTCAGTCGGTGTTCGAGTATATCGATTTTAAAGTTGTTTAAAACATACATATCGTCTTCTCGCATTAAAGCGGTATAATCTCAAAACTTACTAATTTTACAGGAGAGTGTTTTAAAGGTTTAACACGTAATATTTTTAATATTAATCATCTTTGTAACATTTATTTTGTATTTTTTACCAGTTACATTATCTGTCTTTTAAAGTAAGATAAAATTAAATATATGACTACGTACCTATGTACTTAAGTATATATGATTTTTTCTTTTTCTTTATAACGATTTGTGCATACTGTACTGAAAACAATTCAGTTATTAAAAATAATAATAAACATAGTGAATATTCATTTAGCGTAGAATTAAGCATATAAATATATTTAAAAAAACATACACGTATGTACATACATATTTATGTATTACATAAATAAACCCGTGCTCAAGCGTTACAAAAGAGTAAAATCTTCAGTGGCCCGTACTGGTTTTAATTTGTTTGGAAATATTATGTTTCGTTACAAAAAGTTTGGGAATATTACGTTTCTATGTAAAAAGAAAATAACTTTTTACACGTGTTATAATAGTTACGGTTCCAATAAAGCCGAATTAACTTTCGAAATGTTTGTCTATCATTAAAATGTTTGAGCGTCGTAGAGGTGAACCCCAAAAATTCTAAACGTTCGGGTCGGTGCCACTCCAAAGACGCCCTAGTCCCCGAAGTTCACATTATTATAACGAGTCGGGGCGGCTCGCCGGCGCAGTGCAAAGCAAACTGTGCCCACGGCCGCTTGAACATAACCGATACTTTGCCGTAATAGCCGCGATCGAGGCATGCGATAACAAGACGCCGATACCAGAACCCGTATTTTATTTATACAATATCAGCTCCGCTTCTTTTTCAATAACGCTTTTTCCCCTCGCGAATCGGGAATTTTGCTCTTTTACGGCGCTCAGACTATGCTCGTTATTTACTGAGTAATTATCCGGTGATGATACTGAATGCTCAAAAGGCAAATTGACGTTTCAAATTAAAGTTCTAATGTTGCTATCGAAAACCCCTTTAGCGCCATCTACATCGTTATTTTCGCTTTTTTTAATATTAAATCTCTATCTAACTTAAATTTCATTTTGTTAAACTAAGGGAGATATTATTTTATGCATCATAGTCGGACATAAAAATGTGCATGTTCTGTTTAGTGTTTTAGTTGGGTTTATTTGGTTTCTAAATAACTGAATATCCCAGTCGGTTCTCGAAAGTTCTCGACGAAAGTGCAGACGTTGAATTAAATTTTATCCCTATTAGATATACAGGGTTCTGTCGATATTTTATAAATTGAAACATAAGTGAAAAATAAGTTAACACTAAAGCGTGGTGTTCATTAAGCGGTAATATTTTATTAACAGAAAAAAAATGAAATTTACAGAAAAACGAAATTTCTGGAAGAAGCTGCATAGATCAATAGATTTTTAAATTATTTTTGATGGAGTGCAGAAAAAGGGTGGTGTGCAATTCGATGAGGTCCCGGTCCCGGTGAGGCGTCTGAGGCGCTGCGAACCCCAGCATAGGTTCATTAAGGAGAGCCGCGCGATCGCATTGTTAACGTTTTTAATTCACGTGTCCAGTGCACGCGCCTTCCCTCGCACCCAGAGACTGCTGGGAAATCTCGCTGGAAAATTAACGCCACAATTTTATACCTTTTTTCTCGTTTGCGGGAGCGCTTCCATTTTATTTATTTCACGCTTCGATCGTAGCGCGGTGTTTAGTTTCGTGCCTTTATTTTATTTATTTTCGTCTGGAACTTTCGTAATTTCCGGTCCGGTATTCGTAATTTGATTTTTACGTATTTTAGCATTAAAACTTTAGTTTTTGAGCTATGTGTATCCGTTCCGTATTTTATCGGCACAAATTTTATAATTTATTTTCGATCTTGTATTGTTATGGCGATTTCAATTTGAGATGCAGCCTCAGAAATCTCACGAAAAGGTCATCGAACGAATGAAAAAACTTCAAATATCGAGTTTTGTTTAGATAGTGGTGAACACAGCAAAAAGTTAATTGTTTTGATCGCCAATACACAAACACGTCCGGCCGTCTGACTGTTGCAAGTTATCGCCTTAGAAAAGCGTCCGATCTTAATTAGTTTTCACGTCTTTCAAGGCGCCTAGTATGATATGATCTCTCCCTTGCAACAATTTGTTTTCCTTGGCGCTGTTCATGACATAAAAAAAAATACGTACACTGTTTTTGTTTGTACGTTTTATTTGAATGTTTTCCGGTGATGTATGGTGATTGGCTCCGTTGTCCCGGCGGCCGTGTATCTTATTTATCATCATGATAATTCCCCCGGCGCTCTCGAGAAACAATATTTGAACGGCAACGCGTTTTCCCGCTCGACGTTTTGTATGTTTATTGATTAGATTTGTTATAAAACAAATTAAAATAGATCCGGCCGTCGGCGAATTTAATTAAAACTGTCAGAACTATCAACGAGCCCCGAGATATCTATGCATCATTTTTTTGTTGTGGTGGTTCGTACAATGAATAATGTTCTATTGTTGACGTGCCAAGATAACACACGTCTTCGCCTTGTAAAATTTAACAAGAACTATGTACGATGAATCGGTGTTTCAATTCAATATCACCGTGTCAGAGCACAAACATTTGTTTTTACTGCATTCCGTTTTTTTTTGAGTTTAAAATAATGTCAATTGACTATATTGTTTTACGGAGCTTCACTACATAGTATAAAACAAAGTCGCTTTCTCTGTCCCTATATCTGTCTGTCCCTATGTATGCTTAAATCTTTAAAACTACGCAACGGATTTTGATACGGTTTTTTTTTAATAGATAGAGTGATTGAAGAGGAAGGTTTATATGTATAATAAAATCCATGAAATAGTGGAGAAATCAATAATATATTACAGTTTTCGAAGCGAAGCGAGGGCGGGTCGCTAGTAAACAATATAATCTAAAAAAATATGATAAATTTTGTACGTTATTACAAAGTTAAGTCGTACACTGTGTGCATTACTAATAAAAATCTTACGTTACGGACGTTTTTTCCCGGTTAGGGTACCCCCCCGCATCGTCCCATAAGGAACTTCGTTCTAAAATATGTAATAATTTTAATTGACTTGTAACTCATGTAGATACATACATTTACTATCCCGAACAACCTCTCAGCACCAAAATCATAAATTCTTGTTGTACAGTAAATATTTGAGGTCTGTCAATAATAAACAGCCAAATAACGGTCGAAGTAAATTGAAATCCGACCAAGTGTGAAATGACTGCGTACCGACTTCCCCCGTAAGTACGCTCAAAGTCCCTAACACTATTCAGGATACGATTCAATATATGTGTTTTGAAATTGTATTAAGTCATCTTTGAATTGCATTCAAAGTTAGGATTGCTTAAAACGCTGCAGCGTTTGCCTATTTTCGGTCCTTGTTGTGACTAAAAATTGTTGATCTGTATTAATAGAGCTAATTATGTTGAATTTAATATTTGAATCTTATTTCTACTTTATTAAAATCAGCCATTTTATATTGATCTTAAATATTACACTGTATTGTTGTATAGTTCAGCAAAAATAAATAAATAAAGATAAATTATAGTGTAAATCGCATTTGAATCATATAAATAAATATTTGACCTAGTTCAGATGCGCTTAGCCTCGTGACAGTTTCCGATTCGCTTGGCACAACGCAGCTTCACAGGTATTCACTGAATAATTATAGTCTAAATTCATAACTAAATAACTTTAGAGATTCGTTCTAGCTAGTTTCAACGGTAGGAATGAGCGAATTCAACATAAACTATATTCATTTAACTACAATAGATATATTTCTTTTTCGGAAATGTATAGTTATCTAATTCTGGAATTAATTCTGGAAGTTTCTATATTAACACAGGTATAGCTGACGTTCTCCTCCTTCACCGCGAGATGGAATAGCTCAATCTAACATATAGTGAGATATGGATAACGACAATGCCAACAGCTGGCTTATTGCCATTGGTTTATTCTGCACTACTTTTGAAATTTCTCATAATGCGATATAAATCTGAGCTGACACGCAGAGACATCATTTTTTGATCAAATTAACTTTGAAATTACAATTTTTTTCTTTATACGTTAATTTTGTATTGCCTTAGATTACAAACTAGTATTTGTACAGTCGTGTATGAATAAATAGTACTACTAGGATTGCTTCATTTACGCCGCAAGAACATGTATTATCAAAATATTTAAAAATTTACATATATAAATAAATATAGGAAAAGAACTGGAAATGCTTATTAAGAGTACCATGAAAACCGACACCTACATAAATGCATAGAAATGACGTATTTAAAGTATAGCTGATTATTAAGACGGTTAATAAAGAACGTAGGTATCCGTATCGAGAACCCTATCCTGAACACGTTATAAAATAGGTCACTCTTATTCCTGACTACAATTAATTCGTAGATGAAGGAACACTGAAACAAATATACCTACTACAAAAAAGAGCTCTATATACCTAGTCAGGTCATAAATTCTGTCACATGTTTAATGTAAAATAATTGAAACAAGTTTATTCATTATGTAACCATTCATATACCAAAATGAACTTAACAAAACATAGATTATTATGACACTAAAGTTTATTCAAAATTACCTCCGTGATTTTGAATACAGGCCTTCAATCTGCGCGGCCAGTCGTCTATCGCAGCACGAACGAGGTCCATGTCAATATCGGCGGCTGCCTTAATCAAGGATGTCTTGAGTGACTCCAAATTGGGATGAGGCTTTGAGCACGCCTTTTCCTCCAAGTGTTGCCATATCTTGTAATCTAACGGATTCAAATCTGGACTGGAGGAGGGCCAGTCTTCGTGCCGGATGAAGTCGATTTCACGTGCCGCCAGCCAGTTGTGTGCTCTTCGCTCTATGAGCTGGCGCCGAATCTTGTTGGAATACCCAGTGCCTGTTATTGAACATGGTATGAGAAACAGGTTCCACAAGGTTCGTCAGGACTGTATTTTGATACACAACTGCATTCATTTTTACACCTTTCTCACAAAAATGTACGTCTATTAAGCCCATAGATTATACACTTAATATATTAGAGATAGATGCGCAACTCTCATTTTTATTTTTGCTTTAGTTAAAGCCCGGTCCAGCAGGCGTCGCTACGGTCGATTATTAGTCTCCCTACCACCAGGCCCCACCAGGTGGCTTTTTTAGTAATTTTAATATTTTTAATAACTCTCTTTATGAAAAAATCTTATCGTTTAGAATCGCTGAAATTCCCGGTAGTACTTATGAGATATTAAGGAATGTTTGATTGTGTTCAGCATTCTAATCGATAAGATCTTTTCATACAGAGAGAAAACAGTTTTTTAAAATAAAAAGCTGTAATTCTCTGTAAGCTATTTAATTTCCCTATATTACAAACAATTTTCTGTTAAAAGATTGCATGAACGTACAATTGTATAAAATTTCGAATAACAATAACTCCTCTAGATTAATCCTACTAGCGTACTTATTAACATTAAATCGAAAGTTATCTAAAAGTTAATTAAGTCTAGATAATCAAATCATTCAATGTCAATTAAGTCATTTGTGCGAAATATAAACATGTCAGCTTTCCATTACAAACATAGTAGACAATTTGAATTAAATTTAATAAATTTGTTTCTTAACGATAGCAGTTCTTGCTTAAAGTTGATCGTGACAGATCATGACCTTGTATGAAAATATTACATCTATAAACACTACCTATGCTTCGTCATACAATAATTGTCATTTAAACTAGCATTGTAGAGATAATACACACACTAAAGTGAAAACTAAATTATTCTTAGCATTCTTATAAACATTTAGAAATTTAAGAAACGATTAACCCACAATCATGTTCATAACATGTGACATTTTGTTCTGCACAAACGTTTTGTTACACGATTTGAAAAACAAAAAAAAAAAAAAATGTTTAAAAAATGTAATGATGATTTAAAGTACTCTTAAATATTGATAGTTTGTACTTAATGACGCTTATAGTAATCTTAGACATGATTACAATAGTTATACTTTTATTCCCTATCTAAATTATTTCTATTCTGACATTTCTGATGCTTTAGCTTTGGTAATACTAGATGAAACAAACAGCAGATTGAAAGAAAATCATCTTAAAGTTAATTACATTCATTACAAACCATTAGTTTGCATTTTGTTACAAAAGAAACTGATGTTCGTTACATGCAAATGAATTATAAACATACACATCCAAACATAAAATGTAAATTTATCTTTTAATCCAAATTAAATGTACATTAATATTACATCTAAATAATAGAAAGGGTTTCGAAAATTTTTATTGCACTCAACAGGAAACGAGCACGCAACCCGGCTCATGATAAGTGGTCACCAATGCTTATAAACTTCAGCAGTGCCATAGGGGTTGCTGTCTATCACTTAAGTTTTAATAAATTATTAATATACTCAATCACAAGCATATTGATTTCACATAATGAAAATGTAAGAAACATAATCATGTTTGGGCATTTTCATTTATATCTGCTCATACAGAAAAGACAACTTAGCAAATATATTCCACAGTAAATCTAAATAATTGCAAATAATGCTTTTGAAGACTGCTGACTTTTGATCATTAATTAAAATCATCTTCTCGTAGAATGTACAAAAGGTTATTTACAAAAATTTATATCAGTATTTTCATATATTACTAACTTACTAATTACAACTATTCAAACATAATACTATAACTATAAGAACTAAACAACCTATTTTAAAACAAAATTGGCATCAATATAGTTCTTATGAACTATTTCAATTATTAATTTATAAATTATAAACATATTTAAAAAAAATTAAGATCCTTGAGAGTTCACGTTCCTTGCTGAATCAGTTTCTCTTCTGAAACGGAGAAACAATGTATCTTAAGTATGTAACAAATATTGAAAAAATACGACCATGAAAAATTTTGTGTTAATGTAATCATACTTACAAATTAATATATTACATAACACGTTCTGGTTCAAATATAGTGCATCAATCTTTTCATGTTTCAGACATTTTAGTGCTCCTTATAATTTTTCCATAAAATTTTGTCATAATCAAACCTTTGTCTACAAAAATAAAAACATTATTTTATATTGGGTAGAAGGATGAACGTGGTCACAGGCCACTTGGTGTAACTTGGTTATCAAACACCAGGAAACAAAACGTGAATGCCATCATCTAACTTTGGATGTGAGATCAATTGTGCTGTATTTTATTTAAACAGGAAATCATGACTGATTGATCATTCCAAAAAACTAGTTCGGGCCCACTTGACAATAAGCATATAATACGCTGAGTTGCAAAACATAAATACTGCCACCCACTCGGGACAATTTTATTATCTGAGGTGTGTGTGTGATAGTACGAGACTTAATACCGACTGTTTTGATCAAAACTTAACATATATGATAGCTAGGCAGCAGAAATAGGAAGGACCATTAGTTGGTGCTAATTCATTTAATTATATTATGAATAATAATTCTGTTAGCAAATAATATACCGGAAAAATAGTGTAAACTCACCGTTATCAAGGCATCCGAAATAGCATTTCATTTTCGATCTTGAGGCATGCTGATTTTTAATAATAAACTTTCTGAAATGAAAATAGTTACACTGGCTTACGAAACGCTAACGAAGAAAAAAGTATTGGAGCCAAGTTATGTCTAAAGAGAATTCAAAACAGAGTTTCTCAATGTCTAATCGTCTAATATTCTCACAAAGCTAAAAGTTGCTCTAAATTAATACTACAACGTAAAATAACTCAAAACAAAACCAAAAAAAAACGATTTAAAAATTAAAGCGTTATGTACGACATTTTGAAAACTTTTTTTTTTTTTGAGATTGTTTTATTGGCCCTGGAGTTTTGAAAACTTCAAAGCAGTGTTTCCACTTACGTTTTTTTTACCACATTTTACCCTAGTTTCTTTTGAATTTATCCCTAAAATTTCCTAAACAACTTTCATAAATCCTTTATATAGAAAGCATAAATAAAATACAGAAAATAAACCACAGCATATTATTTAATGTAGGTATATATAATCTAAACGCCCCCAGAAGATCATAGATCTATAGGGTTAGAATTTTCAAGGAAGTCGACGCATTGCTTTTATATTCTTTTGCTGCACGCAACCTAACACTGTTCGGTTCTAAAATTAAGCAATTGTTTGCTGGCATTCCCAACTTTCTATGAAGCAAGTCGTTCAGGGTTTCGTTAGAAAGCCTGTTTCTTTTGTCAGTTTTTACATTTGAGAACACTGAATAATCTTTCTACCTCAGTCTTTGAAGAAGGAACTGCTAGCAAAAGCGAAATGACAATTACAAGGTTTTCGTAAATGAAATTACCATGATAATCTTTCATGGTACATGAAGTACCTGTATATTACAATACAAGTAAGTTCTGGTGACATCAACGAAAATAGGTAAATAAAAATTTGGCGGATTATACTTATTGGGATTCTGGGGAATCCCTAAGAAAAAAGCAGTGGCTTAATCTATGATTTACTTTACTAGAGGGTTACTGTTGAATCAAACCTTCTTTATAGTTTTTATACACAACTCTGTTTTATTCTTTTACTTGTCAACTCGACTTAATGTCATTCTCTCCATAAAATAAAATGTTCATTGTTTTACTTTAATTATCGTTTATTTTAAAATTCACAACAGTTACTAGTATAGGCTTTGCTTTTTACCCCGAAATATCCTAAATCCTGGTATTTTTTAAATTGTCTTTATCATCCAAAATATCAGCTATTTTTCCCTAAAAAAGGGAGAATTCCCTAAAAGTGGAAGCACTGCTTCAAAGTACGCTAACATTTTTTATTGAGTCAGAACTCGTATCTGCCATCTAGTGAGTTTATTAGTTCATTAAGGCCAAAACGTTTCAAAAATGACCTCGCCGGTTCCTAAAGATGACGCTAGTTGAATGTTCTTTTCCTTTGTATGGGAGTTGCACCCCCCTGATTAAGCCCCAATAAGAAACTCCCAACCATACCATGAGCGAGGATGGAAAATGACCTCGTTGGACACGCGGAATACGGTTGCTCGCTTCTTCACTACTGTGTGCGTACACCTTATCATTTTGTTTGTTGTAGCTCTCTTCTACGGTAAAAATTTTTTCATCCGAAAAAAGAATTTCCCGATATTTTTTCCCGCGTACCGCTTCAACAAAGCGCGGCATCTCTTCAGTCTCAGGTCCATTAGACGAGCATTCAAACGATGTCCTGTTTTTCTTCGATATGCCCGAAGCCCTAAGTCTTCATTTAACACCCTTTTCACCGTGGTCTGCTTAACCCCATCTGAAGGGCCAACAGTTTCTGCTTACGTTTGGGATTTCTTTGAATTTGCGCCTTCACAGCTTTTATCACTGCTGGAGTCCTAACAGACCGAGGGCGACCACTTCTTGACCTGTCATCTACACTAGAGTCTTCATTGTATCGTTTGATGGTACGATAAACGAATCTTTTGGTTATATTCAAATTTTTCAGTATGTTAAAAATTTGAATTGGCGCGTAACCGCAACGATGCAACGCAATAACTGCAACACGGTCTTCTTTAAGCGTCCACTCCATATTTAAAAATGAGTAAAATTCTAAAAGTACACATTTTTATTTTCATGAACAATTCGAAATTCGAATTCAATAAACTTTTTTGTGCCCAGCATTCTAAAAGAAAAGTTTTTACTGTGTGACAATACTTATGACCTGACTAGTTATTTAGCCATAAGGTAAATTATTATTGTCTTTTTCGTTTGTTGCCCTCGTAGGCAGATGAGCATATGACCAGTTATCGTCGCCTATGTACGTTAACAATGCCAGCGGCAGAGCCAAGCCATTGCCTACCGTTAAGTACTCTCCACAAGCCGCGTTTGAAGAAGGACATGTCATAGCTGATGGAAATCTCTGCTTATAATCTAATCTCAATTATATATTTAAATATACATTCATGTTCCTTGAACAAAATACAGTTTTAATTTTTAATCGACAATCGATGCTCCACTCCACTGTAGTCTGTACCAGATTACAGTTATCACCGGGCTTAATAAAGCCATAAAAATTGAATGGGGTGTGAAATCGTTACGAACTTTTCAGATGTTGTAATAAGAGAGGCAATTTGTTTTTCCTTGTAAATGGTAGTCTTTCCCACCTGAATGGAGCAACAGGTTTGGTATAAGTCATAAGAGACGTATTTTGATTTTACTGATGCTCTCGTTTGTCGAATAGGTCGTTAAAAAACCTGAAAGAAGAAGCTGAACTGATTCTGGTAGAGTTTATAAAAGGGTTAGGTTTAGGAGTTTTGGGCGGTCCCGCTAATGCGCTGGTCTGTTTTTGCTCCTATAGAGGCAGACCGATTCTAAACCCACCTGGTTATTGAAGTGGAACCTTGCCCCACACTTGCTTCGGTTGAATTCTACCTTTTTACTGGTGGTAGGACCTCTTGTAAGTTCGCGTGTGTGGGTAATACCACCCTGCCTATTTCTGCCGTGAAGCAGTAATGCGTTTCGGTTTGAAGGATGGGGTGCATTTACGTTGTAGATCCGTCCACCCATCAAAGCAATAAAATAAAAAAGGTCTGAATCGAGCTGAGCGGCGGGGTGTTTTAGTTGCTTAAACCGCGATATACCTTGTCTACGTCCCCAACGTAAAGGCGGTAGATGGGCAATTTCCTTCTGAGAAAAAAAAACCGAAGATATCGGGCCTTTGATCGCCGGCCCCACCACCATCACCAGTCCTCTCGGTCTAAAGACTGGCTATTTGGCATCACGTGCTTATCATGGGGCAGGAATCTTGGCCTTCCATCATCTAGTTTCTCTTTCAAAAGAAATGTCTACAGCCGCTTCACGTTATCTTCTTGGATGTCCCTCGCTCATGGTCTGGTACGCAGAGAGGAGGATTTTTAATTAATGCTTTGATTAATTACTTTATATAATTTAATATTTTTTTTTATTAAAGTACATAAATTATTTAAGTTCATGAAGAACATTTTAAATCGAGATAAATTTATTTAATAAATTAATTATTTAATAGAATATTTAGAATAATTACAAATGAATGAACGTGTAATAGTCAATTCAAATAAGTTTTTTTAGTATAGTAAAAATTAGCTGTTAGCTTTAATGTCACCAAATCTCCAGATGAATGTAAATCAACCCTCAGTGAAATTTACAAACATACATTAAAAATAAATTAAATTTAAGGACATATAATTTAGATAGATGTTGAAGTCTTAAAATAGAATTGTTGTTTTTTATTGTTATTGATAGCTATTTGCTTGAAGCTAAATAGTGATTAATTCTCTAAGATCTTGACACTTGCACCAAACATACAATCCCTGTTCTGAAGCGACTCTCCGAGTAGGGTGCTCCAAGTGAACGATCATTGTCGCCACCTGAGGTGCGGCGTGGCTTCACTGGGTGTCGCCACTTAATTATCTCAATGAGTGACAGTTACTGTGATGCTAACCCTCTGTCGTCGCTTTATTGTCACCGTCAAACGCTAATTTTATACGTCCGGTCCTTAAAGGGTTACAGCCATAATTGTTTCCATAAAAAATAACATGGCCGTCATTTAGATAAAGATGTACGCCATCCGTAGTAATGACACCGCATCTTAATTTCGGGGCCGTTTGATGGATCACAGTTTCCATTAACGTTGGGAGTGTCTTAATTTCCTTATAGTTGGTGTGTAAGTGGTGCGCAGGTTGGTTCTATCAATCAACGGAGTCCGGCGGTCGAGGACAAGGCGAGTTATCGTTACAAAGTGGCGTCGATTGATCGCGTCACGGCCGCCACCTCTTATCGTACTAATTACTCAATTTTTAAAGTTCTATTTTTGTGGGAATGGAATCATTAAACAACTTAATGATCACTCGATGATGTGAAACGGTTTTTGAAATGACGAACGAACACATTAAGAGTGAACAACGCGTACGTACGTACGTACGGTTGGGCGATAAAAATAAAGAGCTAATCAAAAAAGAGGTCCTTCAAAACGGACCCGCATGTAACCGTTTTAAAATGCAATTAAGTCAAGTTAGCGCGGCATTAATCTGCACAGTCCGTTATTGCTACTTTGTTTGTGCGTTGTCGTAAAATTTAATTCCTCTCGACTGAGCCCGCTGTACGCCCCCTGGGACGTTGTCTACCTTAATCACTCACATTTATGTATTTTATACGACGAGCAATGAAAGCGTACCTCCAAAAACATTTGACCTCCGTAGGTAGCATTGGGACATAAAGAACCGCGAATATGTACATTATATATTAAGTTTACATAAACGAGTGATGTTTATTTCTACTTACATAGCGCCTTTCCAAAAAATATCATTATATCGCGTATCTTCTTATCTTGCATTGAACTGACCAAAATGCTACTCGAGTTGCGGGATATGTTATTTTTTAACGTAGTTTGAAAATATTTCTCAGCATACGTAAGGGAATAACAAACCTCGGCCTCATGGTGCTTAAATGTGGGCGGCGGAATTAATATTATAATGTCTATATGTTCCTATAATAAAACATTATAATTTTCTACCCTGTACCAAGTATTCGAACAGTAAACATTTAGTTGTTAAAACACTTCCACGCTTTCAAACACGATGTTCTGTAGATACTTCGCTAGAAACCGATTACACGCCTACCGTTTAACTCTCAATTTCGACATTTCTAATTTAACTCGAAGATGGAATATTCAGGCGTAAAATTGTAGGGCAAGACAGGATGATTTTCGCGTCATCCAAAGCATAAAGGCGTAATTGTTGCGCATCGGCTGGAACTAATACGGACGAAATGGAACGAGATAGGAGCCGAGAAGGATCGTAGAAAATAATTTATCCGCGACGGTAGAACAAAGGCCGGTCGACAATGGAACAAAAGAATCTCCGGAACGGTACCGGTTTGTTTTCTGACGGAAGCCTAATATAGGGAATCGATTGGTCGTACGTCCAACGAAGGGTGAGCTCGTTTCCGTTGCCCAATAAAAACTCGATCAACTATTCGAAGAGGTCAATGATAACGGTCCTGACTTTACCTAAGGCTTACGTTTTGTTGCGTTTCGTTATAATACGAGCATAATTATGAGGTCTCATGCTGTGGCGTACATATCGCCTTTTCGCATTAAAAGTGTAAAACAATTTCCAAAAATATTCGAAATTGAGTTAATATGCGGAATCATTTCGTATCACCAGTATTTTTCTCATAAATACTGTCAAATTTACAAATACTAGTTTTTTTTTTTTTAGTTTACCTATGTTTTGACTAGTATTAACAAAATTAATACATAATTTTATCTTACTTTAAAAGACTGATAATGTAACTGATAAAAAATAAATGTTGCAAAGATGATAAATGTTAAAAATATTACATTTTAAACCTTTAAAACACTCTCCTGTGAAATTAGTATGTTTTGAGATTATACAGTTTTAATGCGAGAAGGACGATATGCACGTATTTTTGGAAAAGCCCAAGCGTTGAGTAGGTATCTTGGTGATTAGTTGTGAAACTGTATTATGAGGCAAGAGCTAAGTTAAAACGTTTGAAATAGTTTTGATTTTGAAACTTAATATTTGATAATTAGTTAATATATGATCGGTCAATAAATGTATAGAACCACAGTGCGTGTATAAATAATGTGGAGTGGAGAGACCTCAATGAAAGCAGGGACACGATTAACTGCGGCGTCCGTAACTGGGATCAAAATAAATACACATAAAACCTTTCGTATCCGTAAAGGTCGTATACACCATAAAGTGAGGAGTCGATCGAATCACCGTTCGTTTCATAATATCATCTTTTCGAATTAAAAGTGTATCACCTTTTGGTATCACCAGTATTTATCTCATAAATACTGTCAAAAGAGCGTAGTTTAGTTTTTTTTTTTTTTTTTAGTTTACCTATGTTTTGACTACTATTAACAAAATTAATACATAATGTTATCTTACTTTAAAAGACAGAGAATGTAGCTATTAAAAAAAAAAATGTTGCAAAGATGATTAATATTAAAAATATCACATGTTAAACCTTTACAACGCTCTCCTGTAAAATTAGTAAATTTTTAAATTATACAGTTTTAATGCGAGAAGACGAATGTCGAAAATGCACGAGAAAAAACAAAAACAATGAATTACACTCCAACAACTACAATTTTATTTGTATTTACATTAGTTTCAGACCGTTTTCCCGTTTGTAGTTCACTAAAGTTGAAGCCTACACATCAAATGTTAGATAATCAAACATCAAATTAATTCAATAATAAAGTTAGGTGTTATATATTCATTTTATAAGGGCTTCGAAATTAATTTGACTCAGGTCCGTCACGTATTGTAATGTTTATTATGTTTTTAATGTATGCGTCAGTTATTCTGTATAATTGTAACTTCTTTATGTTATTGTATCCTGTATGTTTAATTCATATAATTAATATACATATACATTAACAAATAAACGCAAGTAACGCGTAAATTTAAAATAGCAAAATAAAGTTCCACTCTATCATTTCAGTCGGTCGTAACTGAGAAATTTATATTTCTCGGGTGCAATGCCTATAATTTCACATCAATGAGGATTACTGTTTAGTACCTCTAGACCTTTATTTCAACTACACTAAAGTGAATTGTTTATTAATTGCGTTGTAAAATCTAAAGTACTTATCCGTCGGTTTAGCTTATACTATTTCCGAGAAAATAAAATTTAACGCATGTTTTAATCATGAAATAATGATATTCGATTTATGCGAGTCGTTTACGAGTTCATAATTGCATACGGTTTTAATTAAACCGATTTTGTTTTTGTCAAAACGTTTCTCTCGTTCAAATATTTAAATTTATGTATTCCGTTTTATAGTTCTTTCGAGTTTGTTTCTGTACTTTGAGGTTGTTTTCTTTGCACCCTCGGGATCCGTCTAGAGCCGTGTTAAAGTCGAGCGAACGGTGCGTGACGTTGCGACCGAATTATGCTCAGCGATAAAACTCTCACGCCTCCAGTTACAAGAATCTCTCAAATAAGCCAACCCTTTACAATTCTCTATTCATTATTATCGGATTACGGGAGAACAGATACGCTCAGTCGCCGCGCACGAACTTGTTGCCGATATTCGAGCCATAACATTCGTACTCTGTTCAAACCTTAAATCTCTCAAGATTATCCTGCTGGTCTTGTGTACGGGAATCTAAAACTAATGTTATTCCTGTTCCCGAATGACATGTAGATAGTTGCGCTGTTTGTCCAGTTATTTGTATACGTTTGATACTGAATCGCATTGATATAAACACCTCTATTCGAAGGAAGCCGTGGGAGTCACACTCTAGTGTATACGTACATATGTATGTACATACAGCTTTGTGGAATTGACTAGGAACAGTAGTGCTTTATGCATGATGGTTATTGGCCTTAAAACTTTGACTGGATGAGAAAAGCAAGAGACCGAAGAGAATGGGGTGCACTCGAAGAGACCTACACTCAGCATTGGCTGGACACGGGTTGAAGAAGAGAGTAGTGCTTTTGTTTAGATGAGCAAATGTGCTCACGGCTTATCTGATAAATAAACGTCAATCCTCCCCTAGCGATATGAGGTTGAAGTCTCATTAGTATTGTTGGATCGTTGTTGTTTTCCTTGCGCAGTGCGCTAGACTGAAAGCAACGCGCCGCAGCCTCGAGATCTCCGTCTGCCTCCTTCTGTGAAATGGTGGACAGGCAGAAGTTGAGCTTCGCGTTCCAGGACTCATTGCTGTCGAACATCGTAGCCACTACAGTCCACAACGAAAAGTCCTAGTTGCGCGACGATGACACGACGCTGTCCCTCCCAACCGGGCCACGTAACGGGTATCCTTTTTTGGGCCGGGAGCCGAACCTCTTACGAGGTACGAGGTCCCCCCACCTAGGGGACGCGTGGAGTATGTGGGACTGGACGGGTTCGTCAAATGGCGAGACCACGTCTCTAGTATGGACCGTTGAGATTGGAGCCTCCGCTCTCGAATAACTCCTTCGTCGTTAGGCATCGTTCCCCCCTAGTGCGGAGGTTACTACGCAACGAGGTAGCCGCTATCATACATTTGGAAGGTTCTAGTTTTTTTTTAATTGCACACTGCATTCATAAATAATAAACAAGAATGTTATCACTCAGCTTGGACATATCTAGTAGTCTCAATTGTACTATATAACGGCTATTTCAACTTTCAAACGGGAAAGGTATGACTTTTGGTCGGTCGAAATGGGCAGAACGACAATATCAATACTTCCACCCAAAATGAAATAAACTGGTAATTTTTGTGGGTTCGTTTTTTATTAAACAACTACATGATATCATTCGTTAATTGTGAAAATCATTCGTGAACAGATATTAGATACGTATATTTTGTTCTACGTATATTTATCTAGAAGATAATATATGCTTGATCTTAGCAGCCACGTCACATAATACGAATCCATCGGAGCCCATGCTCAATACGAAATGAACGCTTACGTTACCTCAATATCGTAAAATTGTTATTTTCTCAAAACTTCATAAAGCTATTTTTCTTAAAACGGATTAAAAGTTTGTCATTTTTACAATCAGTATTCGGGTTATAAAGTGGTATCTTGGCAATCTGACCGTCATAAAGAAGGTATCGTAGCCGACCGAACGTCTCCTTGCTTTCATAAATCTCGTTAATGAGAGACGCCGATGGAGTACCGGATTAGATCGCAGGATTAAAGCTGTAAAGGTTTACGTTTTCCGGACATCGGCTGTGAAATCGAGTTTTCCCTTTCACTTAACGAAGTGTCTTAATCATATAAAACAGACATTTAAATAAGTTCGTTAAGGAGACGGATTTTAAATTTTAGTTCTTATTATTATTTTTCTGGGTAAAGACTCGGATCTAGCGGAAATAATTCGAATGGTCTGATGCTTTGGAACAGCGATCGACTTTTTGACGAAATTCCTGAATGCTTTGGCGGCTAGAAGATGAACGAAGTTGGCATCTAAAATGTTGGTAGCCTTCGACGAAGCGTAGTGGTATTTCAATTCTAGACAAACTTTTACTCTGTAAAGCATCTAATTTTCTGTGGGCCCGTGTCCTCCCATTTGACTCTATACAGAAGAAAGTCGTTCTTTACTTTTAATTCTATCTGTGATTGGACCATATGTTCCATTGGTAATGTTTTAAGGCATTGTTCGCAATTTTCATTTTTACATCGTACCACCAGTTGGTATCAATGGTGCGGCGTATCATAAACCTTTTTATAAACACACCGCCGTCCTTGAACCGTTTCTTACCTCAAAGCAGTCGTGCTTTCCTATTTGCAAGGTGAAACAGCTGTTATTCAACGGTTCAACAAGAATTCAGATGTCTACGTCTGGGAATAGGTGGCAGTATTCAGTATCTTTTAGCTCATCTGTCCAGTGATCTAAAGCTAAACGTCGAGGGGGCCAACTTTGTATTGCCGGGTCTCCTGATTAATTGTAAAACATACATATAACTACCGTATATCGTATAAGATCCTGTGGTCTAAATAAATAAATAAACATTTAAACCTTTATTTATTATAATACTGAACTATAAAAACAATTTTAATTTCTTATGAATCACGGGAACAGAAAAAAAAATATTAGTACGTAAAAACATCGACTTTGTTTTTAACTTAACTAATTTATGATACATACACAAATACAACGTAAGGTTGAATGGAATAAAAAATGATTCAATTTAAATAGTTTCGATACGACAATCCCAATACCCATGATAATTTTCAATTAATTATGTCAGAAGAGTGAATAATGCTGGTCACATTTTGCACTGTTTTCCGCTATAAAGTAATTATTAATTGGGAAAATTACCCTTTTAATGTCTTTTTCACAGTTAATACAACCAATTTGAATGTCGAGCTCAACAGTTTGTTACAATTTAAATCGTTTTTTTTTTTGCATCATACTTTGAATCTTAATTACCTACCTAGTGGATGGGTAAGTCTTTATTTTATTTATTATAAAAAGCACACTGCCAAATTTCATATGAACATCACAGGAAAAATTTGGATATTCTGTATCGCAATACGAAAATCCGCGAATGATTCATTTGCATCAGTCGTAGTCAGCGCCTACAAGGTGTATCCATCAGATCCAATAACTCTTGCATTAGGTGATATTCAGCTTAACGCTGGGAGAAGGCTTAGGAACTTTGGTCTCTACTCGTCGTACTCGACTAAGTGTTAATCTAATCCGTACATCAGTCCGCTGAGTTTCTCGCCGGATCTGCTCAGTAGGTCGCAATTCCGATCCAGTAGTAGATGTATTCGCGAAGCAACTGCCCTTGAGCTCTTAGGTCTCCTTTGGAGGCGCTCGGGCAACTGTTAGCAAATCCCAACCCTCCTGGCTGAGCATTTGCTCGCCCACCTGTCCTGGTGAAAATATAAAGGCCATCGGGCCACTAGTAACACTTACTTCCTAAAAAAAGAAGTCATTTGTAAAGGTTTGGTATTATAACATTAAAATTGTGTTTTTATTGTTATTAATTTTAATCAGGTTTACATTTTATCTTTTAATATTATTTGTTTTACAACAAACAACCAATCTACAATGTGCTTCACCGCAATTATCTTTCAACTGACAAACACAGTTGTCATATTCGGATAACGTTTCGCTATTAAAGTAGCAAGTAATGGAACTTACCTGCTCAGTCTTATAATAAGTGCTTGTTTGTTGCTCCATTGTCTGATCGAACTCGAATCTCATCGTTCAGAATGTAGACAAAGCTGGTAGGTGCCAGGGATAGGACTTGGTATTAATTTATTTCTTCATCACTCAACCAAGGCATAAAACGAAGGCATAAAAAAATTGAAGTCGTCGTGGCCTAAAGGATAAGACGTTCTTTGCATTCGTATATAGCGATGCACCAGTGTTCGAATCCCGCAGGCGGGTACCAATGTTTCCAATGAAATACTTACTTAAAAGCGTTAAAAAAAATAAAAACCGTATATTGCACGAGTGCCGTAGCCAGACCAGCCAATCCAGACGTTTCAATGTTGTATGGTCTTCCGTAAAACATACTATTCTTCTGCTGTACAAGGTCTCGTAGTTCATAAAGTCTTCCCTAGGAAGTTCCTGTCGATCTAAATTAAGCCCCCTAAATAAGGAACGTATATATTATAATTTATAATAATTAGAATAACAAGCGCTACGTTTCAAATCGTCTTAGCTTTACAAATTTGAAACATGAATTTTATATTAGAATTCAATAGTTTTCATTTGCTTAACCTTAACCTAACCAAATAAAGGGATAGTCGAATACCCACCTAGAGAATTTTCGAATGTAAGTAGCGTGCGGTGAATATTAGAGGGTACAAATACCATGTCAACCTTACTGAAGGAGCTTAATACGATCGAATAGGTAGGCCAGGTAATCCAGCTTAAGGGAAAGGATTACGTGTAAAAGCCTAATGCTGCGTACGCTAAAACCTTCCCTATTTGATCCCTTTGAGTCTTAGTTCACTTGAAAATTATTGTACGACCCACAATAGGAGACATTTATAGTTGGAGGTAATTTGTTAGAGGTAGTTGGGTACTCAAGAATTATTCAATTATTGCTCTAGTTACTATCCTATTTAATTAAAAAGGATCCCACAGACACAGCCCACTGGGTTTCTTGCCAGATATTTTCAGTGGGTCGCGTTTCCGATCCGGTGGTAAATTCTGTGAAGCATTGCTCTTGCTAGGGTTGGCGTTAGCAACGTCGTCAGGTTTGAGCCCCGTGAGCTCACCTACTTGTTAGATTACGCCGACATAGCCTCTAAAGGCTTATCAGCATAGCTAAAAAAAAATAAGATCAAAGGAATTTTGTTGAGACTGAAATCAATCATTTCATGAATTACTGGGCGTGTTGTGAGCCAGCACATGTGGATACCACCATTCTTCCTATTTCTTTTGTGGAACAGTAATGCGTTTCGGTTTAGCTGTTGTAGTATAAAACTGAGACTTAGAACTTTGTCTCAAGGTGGGTAGCAGCATTTCCGTTGTTGATTGATTTCTATGAGCTTCAACCACTAACACCAAGTATGCCATGAGCTGGTAGCTCGTCCAATATTCTAAGAAATGAAAAAAAAAACAGGCTTTTTTTTTAAATTGCTTCGATGTGTGGACGAGCTCACAGCCCACCTGGTGTTAATTGGTTACTGGAGCCCACAGACATCTACAACGTAAATGCGCCACCCACCTTGAGATATAGGTTCTAAGGTCTTAGCATAGTTACAACAGCTGCCCCTCCCTTCAAACCGAAATGCATTACTGCTTCACGGCTGAAATAAGAAGGGTGGTGGTACCTACCCGTGCGCACTCACAAGAGGTCTTACTACCAGTAATAGGATACCATAATAGGATAAATGAATAATAGGATATGACCATAGTAATAGTATAAGAGGAACCAATAAGAAGTGACTTGTGTGTCCTGGTCGATATCTCATATATGAATTAAAGTGACAGCTCGTCATCAGTTGGGTGTTTAGATGCGTTCCGGTGTCTTAAAAACATGATAAAGTTTATAGAGCTAATGAGTTCTAGTAAACGAATCCCTAAGCTATCTGTTCTTCTACATAAAGAAGTAAAGCATTTTTCAATTAGCGCGATGTAAATATTACAGAAAAAATTGTTCTGAATTTGTTCTACCGCCTTAAAAGACGGAGTTTGTTATTAATGCAGGAAACGATAGGGAGACTCGGCACGCGGCGAACGTAAGAAACTTTGTTACTGTATACGGGAATCAATATCTATTTGCAATCTCAGTTCGTGCGTGTTGCTGTTATGAAATATTTCTATATTGTTATGCAACTTTGTTTGTTTTGCATTCGCTTTAGGGGAGTCTAAGCTGACTCATATATGGACTCAAGGACAAGAAAAGAAAAACCGCGTTTTGAAGGCGTCCTCTTTGAAGTCGGCCTAAAATAGAAATTTTGATTAAGTTTTAGTGCTTTCATATTATATTTAAAGGTATATATCTAGTAAGTATGTATGTATTTTCTTTAATAATGTATTACTAATAGTACAACGGAACGTGCCTGCTGTGTCTTTATCTGTCCAGAATTTCGGGTAATAAAATGGTTGTCTGGAAGAAATCGCTTTTAGCGATAAGATCGCCTATTGTACAAACGTATGCTGCTTATGGATTTCTCTCTCTCTCCTTTCTCCCTCTCTCTCATTTTTCTCTCTCTCTCTCTTTTATTCAAATAAAGATTGATTTTAAATTGTTAATTTCTTTTACATTCTAAAAGCTTATTCTTAACTTACTATTAAGTTGAGGGTTCATAATAACTTTATTATGAAGATTACGTCATGTCGTGAAAATTAGACTCAGGAACGATCAGATTATCTTTTACTTCACGACTTGAAGTCGAGTGCAATCAATGAACAACATGTAAGTTCGTTGTGTCTCTCCAAAGTGAGCGTTCAAAGCTTCGGTCTTTAAAATTTTTATTATAACTATCTACGACACTCTATTTAATGTAAGTATGAAATAATACGTACTTAGAGTAATCTTTTCTGGAAAACGCTTCTTTGAAATATGCGTAAGGCGTTGCTTAATCTCCGATTTCACTGCACGCGAATAAGTTTTAGAAGCCTTTGTAGCGGCCTTACCTTTTACAAGAATTCTAATATATACTCACGTTTGTATTGCTGCTAAGATTAATGTACAATTTGACGCTGCGTCTTTGCCGGTTTAGTTGCAAGGAGACACCAACACGGCGGCTGACAAGCCATTGTTTGCAAATCGAAACACGACGCTTTCGACTCCAACGCGTATCTTAAAAAAACAGAGACGGAAAATACCAAAAATGGTTAGCGTGAGTAGACAGAAGAAAGATAAAACAAACAAAAAAAAGTTCTCTAATTGAATTTTTGTTCTGAAATTATTGAGAATGATTTCTTTTCAGTTACGTCATTTGAATATAAATAAATAAACGAAAATAGATTTACCTTTGTATATGTACGTCATACCACTAGTGTTTATGCAAATATTTTCTAGATTTTTATTTGTATATCATTTATAACTAAATCATCTATATATTAATACGCGAAGCAAAAACTTTGTATCCCTTTTTACGAAAATTGCGTGGACGAAGCAGTATGAAATTTTCCACACTTATAGAGAATATAGAGAAGAAGTGCACAATGCTAATATTTTTTTAAAATAATGCATAAAAGATACATTAAATCAATAAAGAAAACATTACACACACTACATACCATGTATTTGACGCACACACGCATGCATACTATTTATTGCCAAACTTTTGTTCTTGACGTCTGTTGTCAAATTGAGAATAGAATATGGTTTTTCTTTGTTAATATTTTTTATAGTGTAGTCTTGGCGAAATTTGTGATTATAGAAGTATAAAATACAATCATAATAGTGTACAAACTTACAATTCCAATTAATTATAGTCGAATTTCGACTACTGCGGGACCTCTAGTATTGATAATAACATTAGAATTATCGTAGGAAAATATACAGCCAGCCTGTATTTACAAGGAAGAAACGAGAGAATTTTCCACAAAAGCTGTCGGTGTTTCCGTACGGGATAAACGAGGAATATAACGTTCATTGTCCCAGGAAATCAGCGCCGACAATCTTCCCGGGATTCTTATCCCGTACAGCCAGATCGGATCCGTCGTGCCGCCGTCGGCCGGACATCCCACGACGTCTGCCAGGATTATCAACACGTCTTACCTACAAGTCGCTTTTTCTTTATTTGTTTTCCCTATCTAAATCTACTTTACAATAGAGCCTGAAATGACACTTAGGAAATTTATTGTGGCAATGATAATAAAAAAATGTTAGTAAGATAAATTTACTGGTGGTAACCTCTTGTGAGTCCGCGCGTTGTTACACGGCGTTTCGGTCTGAAGGGTAGGGCAGCCGTTGTAACTATACACTCTTAGAACTTAACTATATAACTAACTCTTAGAACTTATATCTCAAGGTGGGTGGCGCATTTACGTTGTAGATGTCTATGGGCTCCAGTAGCCACTTAACACCAGGTGGGCCGTGAGCTCGTTCACCCATCTAAGCAATAAATAAAAAATATTTATGTATATTTTAATGGTCCAATAAACTCTGTAAATGAGCGTAATCATGACTTGTTCATTCAAATACTGTTTTTTCAAAAACGAAGCTAGAGGTTGAGTGTGTTTATCACACTCAAAGCACGATGAAATGAACGGTACGTTTCTTTTTAAGTATATTTTACAAAAGTTGATGACGTTGATATTACGTATATCGTTGTCGTATGTCGCCCGGAATGTTGTGTCCTTAATTGATTTAACATGTCCGTCGCTTACCGTCAGCGGTGAGCGCTAACAAAAACACCGAGGCTCACCGTGTTTCTGTATGAGCACCGTGCTACCGATCAAATTGTTTGCTTTCCTGAGTAGCGTGCCCGTTGATACGGTTTCGTACGTGCTTCTACGGCGGCCCCTTTGTCACTTTGTCGAGCGTTTCGGGTAGGTACGCGGACGTGTTTTTTGGTACGAAACAATGACACACAAACCTAATAAGTCGGACGGACTTCTAACGGTTTTCTGATTACATAAATCTTCATTGCCGTCGATTTACAGGGAAAGCGATGTTTGTTTTAAATTCGATTCGTATTTTTTAAAGCGACGACTATAAAATTATGTTGGTGTCATAATGTTTCTAGGTTTATCTTGTAATTTTTCAAAAAAGATTAAAAATAAATAACGAAAATACATTGATGTTATGTTTTTTTTATTGCAAAGAGGTGTGGACGAGCTCACAGCCCATCTGGTGTTTATTGGTTACTGGAGCCCATAGACATCTACAACGTAAATGCGCCACCCACCATTAGATATAAGTTCTAAGGTCTCAAGTATAGTTACAACGGCTGCCCCACCCTTCAAACCGAAACGCATTACTGCTTCACGGCAGAAATAGGAAGGGTGGTGTTACCTACCCGTGCGGACTCACAAGAGGTTATACCACCAGTATTCAATTAAAGACAAGTCATTATCGCCGTTAATCGCCAACGCGTATAGCTAGAAAGAGCTATAAATAAATCATCCTGTGACTATTTGTTAATCGCGTCCGAGAGGAGTTGTCGGATGGTCCAGTGAGTAGTTGGCGCAAATTAACGAGTGCGCTCCACGATAGAGTCAGTGTAAGCAGTACGTACCCGATACGAACCATAAACTTTTTATGGAAATGTTTTTGGAAAACCTTTTCTTACGCAATAAAACGATCAAGCGAAATAACAATAACTTAGAAAATATATTGGCACGTTCGTTGTGAATGTGACAATAAAAGTTTTAGTGTAGGTGTCATAAGGTCAATAAAATTGAGTGTCAGACATGTCTTGAACTAATAATAGTGAGTAGGAAATATTAGGAAAACCTAATTTTCTAATAATTTATTTTACCGAACTGATCGAAAATTTTGAAAGAAAATTAATTTTTCTTTTTTTTATTGACGTTGTATATAGACGAGCTTAGTGCCCACTTGTTGGTAAGTCAGCAATACCAGGGGCATAGTCGAGCCATTGCTTAGGTACTGCTAATTAACCATTTTCTGTGTAAACTTAGAATGAATATAATTTAGGGTAATACCCCGATTTATGATTAACATAAACGCTTATGGCTTGAGCCATTGATTACGGTTCAAGTCGCGTGGCTGCGCATCTTTCGTTCTAATTATCAGCTCCCGACCCGCAAAGCTTTGCGATGTACAAACTCTAACAGTCCTCCATTTTCTGAAAAGGACAGCTCTGCATAAATTTTGTGTTAATCTATGAATATCTGTTCATCGAATATTTGCCTTCAAGAATTTTCCAACTGCATGCTTTAAAATAAAATCATAGTTAAGTATCTATCATATATAATACAAATCTCAAGGTAAGGGTAGTTGTATAAGATTATTATGTTTTTTTTTTGTGACTATTAAAACTGAGCCAAGTTTTGGGTGGTAGGACCTCTTGTGAGTCCGCACGGGTAGTTACCACCACCCTGCCTATTTCTGACTTATTTCATACTATATTGAGACCTTATAACTTATATCTCAAGGTGGGTGGCGCATTTACGTTGTAGATATCTATGGGCTCCAGTAACCAACTTAACTTAGCACCAGGTTGGCTGTGAGCGCGTCCACCCATATAAGCATTAAAAAAAAAACACACACACACTGTAATGAAGTTAAAACTGAATCTTAGAGTATCTGCTATGGTCGAATACCAGTTTGTTAATGTTCGAACATAGCGTTATCACTATCGTCCTTTATCGGTCCGCTACGCAGCGAAACCGGGCTCTTGACTAATGTCTCCTTTTGTGTCTGCGGGCCGGTTTAATCAGTTGTTTATATTATTGCCGGCTACCGGGCGATTTAAACGTTCGTTTACCGTTTCTTCATTGTATCACGCTGAATTGAAGCTCGTTTTCTGCCATCCCTGCTCACGTTGAACAGGGAATTTATTGTGTGGGCAACGCACACGCACGTCCGCGATATTTGTTTAGGATTAAGAGATTCAGCTCTGCCGCGACTTAAACGATAAACAAAAGCTGCGTCGTCGCCGCAAACTGTTGTTTGTTTAATTGTACATGTGTGATAACACGCTGACGGCTCCCGGTTCAAGGGTTTTGGAGTTTGGGGCCGCTTAAAATGTTATGTCAGTTTAGTCGTAAAGTGTAGAAAACTGCCTCCGCGGTGCACTGATTAACAGCCGAACGAATAAATTAGTAACCTTGTAGTTATAGCATTGATTTCTGTTATGAAATACGTATAATAATATCCATTTTCGACCGCAAAGATAGTGACTATAGATAATTCACTAACACGGAATATCAATAATGCTCATATAAAGATTCCGGGTGTCTAATGGCTTTTGCTCGATATGCGTTCCTTCGGGATTTACTTTGTTAACGACAATATAATCTATATATATAAAAATGAATTGCTGTTCGTTAGTCTCGCTAAAACTCGAGAACGTATGGACCGATTTGACTAATTTTGGTCTTGAATTACTTGTGGAAGTCCAGAGAAGGTTTAAAAGGTAAATAAATATGTAAATGCTCGGAATTAAATAAAAATAACAATTTTGTTTTTCCTTTGATGTCTCCCCCGTAGGACCGATTCCTTTTGTTTGTTTTAAGTTTATTTTATACTAGCGACCCGCCCTTGCTTCGCTTCGGAAACATTAAAACACACATGAAACCAAAAAAATAAAATAAAATAAAAATTAAAAAAAGTAGCCTATGTTCATCAGGGACAATGTCGGCTTCTAATGGAAAAAGAATTTTTCAAATCGGTCCAGTAGTTTCGGAGCCTATTCGAAACAAACAAACAAACAAATCTTTCCTCTTTATAATATTAGTATAGACAAAAGTTTAGGTATTTTATTTATCGATTGAGGCACTACGAAGTCAGCCGGGTCAGCTAGTTTGTGTAAAAAAAAATTGTAAATTAGAGATTCTCGTATCAAGATCACCTGAATGCATTCTAAGTTAATCTAATTCAGTCTAGATTATCAATGTCCACTCGTCGGGCTCGATTCGATGTACATTTTGCGGCGCGCCCGACGAATGCGCATTAAGATAATCGGATGTCCGTCCATTCTTTGGTTAATTAAACACGATACAGCAGTGGACGTTGCGATCGTTTCCATAAATGACCTCAATTAAGCTAATCAACTCCTCGCAGATTTACGTTCATTAAAGCCCCAACAACATCCTTGATGGGAATTTAACGTGACCCAAAGCAATGCCGGTCAACAAGTATTTATTACGTTTCTTCGGTCATATTTTAGCGAGAATAATGTAATTTTGTTGTTTGTTTATACTGTTTTAATGAGTGAACTATGAACGAAACATTAGTCTTATATTAATGTCTCCTTCAGAACGCACAAATTTTTTACGCGCAAAGGAAGGAAGGATATTTAATGATTGCTGTGCGGGCTCACAATATGTTTTACGGCCTATAACATCGATTGTAAGGTTAAGGAGAAAATAAGCCCCCTTTCCCATGTTTTCGAAAGGCAAGAGATTGAGAATATGATTAAGAAGAAAATGGGGCTGCTACTGCTGAGATAGGGCATTGTATTATTAGTATAGAATAAAATCTAGAAATAAAAATACGTTTTTAAAAAAGAAAAATAAATCTAAACCGATCGTAAGTTTCTTCAGAATCCGAGCCTTCCTGACAGAACAATCCGATTGCACATAAGCGCGAAACGGTTCAACCAAGGAAACACACCGTCACATAATGTCGCTACTTTATCGAACTAGTTTCCGAGTACGTGTGTCGCACCCACGTTCTCTAATTCTGTTCATTGAATTCAAATTGAAGAGTGAAACGTTCGGGCGTTGGATGGTGTCCGAGCGTGTATCGCAACGGGACGTTTTAGGTAATAACTTAATTCCTCTGGGAGTGAGCATCTGCGCTACATGCAAACTGACCTGTGTCCTGTGTTCCTCGCAATAGCTTTATCCTATTATACCGAATGTATTTTTAAACAGGAATCCATTGTTCGAAATTTCGTTGAACATTTTACCCTTCAAATATTAAAGTTTTGATTTGTCAAATCGAGATTCGCGAATTGTCCGGGAAAACATCGTCCACGAAGTGCAGCTCAATGTTGTTTGAGTGTTCATTTCTAGTCATGCTTGTTACTAGCTTGCTTTTTTTACTGTTGATAGTAAACATTATGTAACAATATGAGTAGATAAAGACTGTTTAACTGTATTCAGGTTGAAGGTTGACATCGTGATGTCTTATGAATATTAAAAGCGATGCGCTGTTTCGTTGATGTCAAGGTTTGTTCCAATTTAATAAAATATTCGATATCGTGTCCTCGGAATTAGTTTTATTTGTAATACAGAATGCGAATGCACATGAAATAGTCGCTTACGTATTTTAATAAAATTTGGCACTTATCTTGAGACATGAAGTTCGAATTGTTTTGTTTAAGGGAAGTTCTACACTTCACATCAGACTCGTTCGTGCCAGAAATTGGCATGACAGTGGTGGTCACATACCCCATATTTTTATGTATAAACTAACCGTACTCCGGACATGACCTGTGTTAAATTTAGAGCTTGTGCCTGAGCCTAAAGTTATTGTAATCGGAGCGGCTTGGCTCGTTTTAACATGCAAATAGATTACATCCGCATTGTGGGCCCCGTACAATGCTGGCGGTCAATTTATATTTGATAACAGCTCACCGTCACCACAGAAACCTTAGCAACCGTAGCCTTAGCAACCGTCGTCGTTTTAACCGAGTTAGATATCATGCATTTTTATTTTTCAACAATTATTCGTTTTCCGAATTGATACGTAGAATCTACGAAAATTAGAAAATCTGTTCTGGAATTTTCGTCAAATTTGTTCGTATCGATTACAATGCAAAAATATTAATGCCAAATTAACAAGTCTATCGAAGGGATCGTTTTAGAGATCTTATGACGATCGAGTGACATTTCATTTGTGTATATGTATGGAAATTCAAGATCGATTTTTCCGGATCTAAATTGGCGTACGGTAGTGTATAGAAATGTTGTTAAAATTACATAATCGGTCCCACAACCGCACTTACAGTGCAAGTCATGAATATTCCTCGTGCGTTCTCGAAGTGTACAAGAACGCTCGTGTGTTTCGTTTTACGCTATTTAGCTGTTTAGAGCAACGGCAGTTGTACGAGAATTGAAACGTGGTAATGACCATTGTAGACGCCTCGCGTAAACGTTCCTATTTGCATTGAAACGTGTTTAAGTGCATTACGTTCTAGTCCCGTTCTGCAGTATATGGATCGGGAAGCTTTCGCGGTCGGATTATCCACGATTGCTAATAGAACTAAATAAGACCTATTAAGTTATAAGCAAGTAAAGTAGAACGCTGACATTGTACAAATTAGAGTATTTTGCGCGTAATTTTTTACAGCTAAATCGTTATCTTCTCTCGATTTTTTTTTTACAAATGAAGGATTACTGCTGGCCCGAAGACCTTTCAAGTTGACCAGCACAGGTGGGCGAGCATAAGCTTAGCTAGGAGGGATGAGATTTGCTAACAGCTACCCGAGTGCCTCCGAAGGACACCTAATAACTCAAAAGCAGCTGCTTCGCGAATGAATTTACTATCGGATCGCGTCCCGCTGAGAAGATCCGGCAAGTAACTCAGCGGGCTGATGTGTGGCTCTCAAGTTTCTGATGAGGCCATCAAACCATTCACTATTAGCATTACCCTGATTTCTGTTTTGTTCCCGCACAGATAAACTTTAGCTGTCTTTCACTTCATGTATTGTCAGTCAACTTATCTCTGCTCACGTTCGAGTGCACTCATAATTTCTGCTTGTATGGTGTAACGGTACGAACACCCTTGTTTTCCGTCTTCAAAGGGACCTGTCATTTGTTGCGACCATCTTAAGAGGATCTCTTCCTGGCTTGCGTTTGCTTCGCGGAATGGGAATTAATAAAGAATCGAAGTAGACTGTCAGAGTTCAAATTCCGCTGGTTCTTTATATAGAGCAGTCGGAGCCCATCGCGATCGACAGAGATTAATCGACCGACGTCTCCGAAGGCCGTATTAGCTATAACGGCATCCGGAAAATTGCTCGATTTTTTCACGCATTTCCTTTGCTGTCGCTTCTACATAATATTGACAGTGCAATAACAGTAATTGTCTAACAAATATACGCACTTTAGATGATGCATGACGAAGAATATGTAAATAGTATTGTATTATAATTAATGTATTGTAATACAGAAAAAATATGTCGAATAAAACTTAAAAACGCTTTCGATTTTTTAAGATTTCTTAGAATTATGCATATACATATGCAAGTATAATAATCACGTCATTTTTCCATGAAGTAACACGGAAAATAATTTAAATACCTTTGTAAATTATACAATAGATATATTTCATGAATATTTACGTTAGTCAAACGTCTAACTGACAATCTTATATTCAAAGCAGGTACGTGGTCTATGTCACTTGTTTTAAAAATTTTAGTAGGTACGCGACATTTATAGGCGAATAACATTTTGTTGCAATGATTTTTACACACTTTGTTAGCGCAATGTTCATTTTGGATCGCGGATCGTAATATATACTCTATTAAATTCTTAATTTATTATTGCGGTGCTCTAAGCAAACTCGACTCGGAAAATAGCCTTCCAAGAATACTGAATAGCCAAGTCGTAAGCCTATTATATTTCGCTTAATGCATCGGCATTATGTAGAGAACGTTTACGAGGCCCGCGACTGGGAGCTATTCTGTGAAACCTTAAAGTAATTCGTGTATATGAAAGGTAGATTTTGATGTAACGATACTCGTAAACCACCGGACGGACATTTCGGATCCGATGTGTTATTTAAATGTAAATAAAATGTGCGGATTTATGATATTGAAAATGAAATGCCTGAATTAATTTATCGAATTCATATCGACACTTGATAGGCAAACGTGACTAAGCGACAATGCGTGAACTTTACAGTAGACTAGTTTAAAGTTGAAATACCTGTGAAAAATTTTATTTTAACGAATCTAGCTGTAGGATTGAAATGATTTTAATAAACCTAGAATTTTTTTTTTTTTGCGCATCGAATATGGGGCATTTATGTACAAAGCTGTTATTGTCGCTTAGTCACGTTTGCCTTTCAAGCGTCGATATATGTATGTATGTATTTTTTCGAAAAGCAGACGGCTTTGTGAAATATTTTTATAAAATTTCTTTACATAGTTGATTTTTTTTAATTTAATTCTAGAGTGGCTGTTGGACAGTTGGGTATTGACATCTATATATTAATACGTAAAGCAAAAACTTTATATCCCTTTTTACGAAAATTGCGCGGACGGAGGAGTATGAAATTTTCCACACTTAAAGAGAATATAGAGAAGAAGTGCACAATGCTAATATTTTTTTAAAATAATGCATAAAAGATACATTAAATCAATAAAGAAAACATTACACACACTACATACCATGTATTTGACGCACACACGCATGCATATTGTTTATTGTCAAACTTTTGTTCTTGACGTTTGTGGTCAAATTGAGAACAGATTAAATATTGTTTGTCTTTATTAATATTTTTTTATAGTGTAGCCTTGGCGAAATTTGTGATTATAGAAGTATAAAATACAATCATAGTAGTGTATAAACTTACAATTCCAATTAATTATTATAGTCGATTTTCGACTACTGCGGGACCTCTAGTTTAAATAAAATCACCAGACTAAAATTATAGTTCCCGTATAAAGCGTTAAAATTCAATTTTCGTTTTCTCAATCGAATTATTATGACATTTTTCAATCATTCTGTTGCCAACAGAGCTCGCAAATTTTATTGTACATATTCTAGAAATGTCGTTGCGAATTCATTTCATGCAGCTATTTGAAATTCTTAGCTGTGATCGCAGTTTCAATGCGAATATCTTTAGACGATACATTTACGGCGGATCATTTCACTTCACTCTTGAAACCTTCAAGTGTGGCCACAAAATACAATTTTTTTTTTTTATTGTTTTTATTTCATAAATTGCATTGATTTAAATAATGAAAAATAGTGGAAGCGTCTACGTTGAGTTCCTAAAAATAGTCGCGTATTCGACGATATAGATGGCAAGCGACCGAGACCTAAACGGCAGATACTTTGTGTATTCGTATCGAATGATGTGACTAGGCGGATACTCCAATTCAACTTTCCCAATTATTGATGAAAGAACGGGCGTTTGTGTAAAATCCTCAAGGCTGCCTATTTTTGCACTCCTGTTAGAAGAGCAAATCAGTGACCATACAATATAATATCCTAGAACCTCACGTCACAGGGTGAGTAGCATTCAAGATATGGTCTATCAATATTTGCTCCGATGGCCACTTATAATTAGGCTGACTGTAGGCCTGCCGGCTAATATACAACAATAAAAAGAATCCTAATTTTACTCCAGAAACATGTATCAGAAATTTGTCAGCGTTATCCATTCTAGCTATAGATAGATACTATTGACATTCACAAAATATAAAATTTAATTTCTTCTATTTAACGTATACCAATTCTAACTATTCTAAGACAAAAAACCGTGATTTTCGGAGCCCACGCCTTATTATTCACTAAGCGTTTCTTCTTTTGTGCCCGAACGATATCAATCTACGATAGTCTGCGGGTAGCGACGCCTAGGGCACCGGCGGCTTCACTAACACAACTGTAATTGCAACTGTATAGATTTGAACTGGTTTAAATATATCGCTACTTTGATATTCTTATCGGTTTTTATCATTAATCCGATGCTTTCACAGATTGCTCTAAACGACATATTGAGTGCGATGTATTTAAGAAGCGCTTATTAATTCCGCTGCGGATTCAATGCTGAACTGATATGGTATTTAAATAATACTTAGTATGGTAGCAACGCAGTTTAATATATTAAATTGTTGTATCAAAATACTATAAAGATTGCACTTTATTTATTCACTTTGTCTATGGATTCCAGTGGAGACCGAAAGGGCCGTGAACGTATGTCTCAAACGAGAGAATTAAAGTGATAATGTTCTTGTCAATTGCGATATCACACATACAACAATGTCGACCAACGAGCAAAATTATTTTTTAAAATTTTGTTTGTTGCTTAGATGGGTGGACGAGCTCACAGCCCACCTTGTGTTAAGTGGTTACTGGAGCCCATAGACATCTACAACGTAAATGCGCCACCCATCTTGAGATATAAGTTCTAAGGTCTCAAGTATAGTTACAACGGCTGCCCTACCCTTCAAACCGAAACGCATTACTGCTTCACGGCAGAAATAAGCAGGGCGGTGGTACCTACACGCGCGGACTAACAAGAGGTCCTACCACCAGTAATTATGCAAATTATAATTTTGCGGGTTTGATTTTTATTACACGATGTTATTCCTTCACCGTGGAAGTGATGAAGGTAAAAGGTAGTTAAAAGTTTGGACTGAACTTGGCTGTTTTACAGACAACTCAGAAGTCAAGTTCTTTGCATTTAAATTTGTGCAGACCTAGCTACTTGTGTTTTAGCATAAGAGCGTAAAGAACCGAAGCATACATCTCGCGTCGTGAGCATTTACATACAAAACCTTAGAGACCGGTATCGTGCTGGCGCGGTATATCTAATCGGGTGACGGATGTCAATCAATGGCATTCCGACAGGCATTCGCGAGTAACATGTTCTCGATCAGCGGACGCATTGGTCAATTCGATAACATAAGTGGATATGAATTTAGTCTGATACCGTTATTTTAGAAGGGCATCAAGAATTAAATTGTTGCGTGACCTCTTTGTCTCTGGAGTATTTTTGATGCTTAATAAGATTTAATTGTTTCTTTAAAAATCTTGGATGCCATCGCCATTTATAGACCACAGATATCGCCACACGCCACAAATTTGAGATATAAGTTCTAAGTCTCAGTTTTGTAGTACAACAACTGTCCCACCCTTCAAATCCAAACGGATTACTGCTTCATGGCAGAAATAGCGAAGGTGGTGGTACCTACCCGTGTGGGCTCACAATAATCTCTTCCACCGGTAAATAAATATTCAATCTAAATATTGAGTTGTTATAGTAGTCAAAAAAATTAGAACCGATATGTATACATCAACAGTAAAATGCGTCTATTAAAGTCACTAAAAAGCAAAATACTAAATTTATTTTACTTTGACAGAAAAAAGAATAGAATGTTTTCAAGTTGTTTTGGTTTAAAAACCTAAAACTGAACCGGGTTTGATTAAATTTCTAATTAAAAAATATTTATTTATAAATAAGTAAATTATGAGGTATCAAACGAAAAAAAAAATACAGCCTACAATACCGCTTTTTTAAGTTAAAAAACGATAACATTACGCTTACGTGCGTCACGAATGCTCTGCCGCCGTATCCCTTCCTACATTATGAAATTCAGCTCTCTTGTTTTATAGACGAGATAGAATTTTCTAATATTCACCGCTGAAGCACACATCGAAGCGCGTCGCGGCAATATGCAGGCGTAAGCGTATCCATGAAAAATCTTTCTATTTTTCGTTCACGTTGCACGTTCTGCGACCGATGCTACGAGACGCTCCGAAGCCTCGCCTAAACCGATAAGCCTTTGATTTACGACGCACAAACGGTACACTTCCGCGCGATCTCAGCTGACTACGAACTCAGATTTACTGATTAATAACTAGTGGTCCCGCAGTAGTCGAAATTCGACTATAATTAATTGAAATTATAAGTTTCAACATTATTATGGTCCTATTGTTACAGATTTCGTCAAGACTACACTATAGACAAATACTCGTAATATTAAAGATAAACAATACTAACCTATTCTCAATTTGACTACAGACTTTAAGCAATAACAAAAGTTTGACAATAAACAAAGAGTATACGTGTGTGTGTGTCAAATATATGGTAGTGTGTGTAATGTTTTCTTTATTGATTTAATGTATCTTTTATGTAATATTTAAAAAAATATTAGCATTGTAAACTTCTTCTATATATTCTCTATAAGTGTGGAAAATTTCATACTCCTCCGTCCGCGCAATTTTCGTAAAAAGGGATACAAAGTTTTTGCATCACGTATTGATATATATAGATAACTATTCAGTTATTACATCTCAGTCTGGTCGATGTCCGCTCGTCATTCTCGGCGCTCTATAACACGAGACCAATTCATTCGTTGCTTCTATTTATGAATGTCATAAAACAACGGAGATACGTTTTGCAGTGATCCCCCCCGAAGATGTAGATGTGTGTCCGGACAGGTTTATGTGTAATTGTTACCGTGGTATATATTTAATGTCGTACGAAGATTTATATTACTTCGCTACTTCGACGTCAATTACTGCGCTTGAAATGTGAGATGACATGCCCTTAAATGTAATTGTCTTTATTAATAGCCATATCTCTCGATTCTCCGTACTTATTGCCTGTCAAAATGAATAGTTCCGCTTCAGTGTATTCAATTATTACTTGTAAAAGACTTTCATCATGCTGTAGATATCCGGTGTTTACCCGTAGGAATACGAATGGAGTGCGTTTCCAATTATAACAAATTTGTATGTAAATAAAGGGCGTTACTCGTTAATTTATTTAGCTGTTTAATTAAAGATTACCCCTTCCGGTATTCGAAAGGTACAACAGCGCTTTGACAAAACAAATTGGCAATTGCTTGAGAGATATCGTCGGATAATACCTATTGTCCTTAAGATAGCTTAAGTATCTCCTTTGTGAACAAAACGTTTATGTTAACTTAATGTCTGTACTGCTATAACACAATTAATGATTAACATTAAAACTGGCGAACTAAGATTTACATTTATTTTATGGAAATTATTTCTAATTTTATTTTAATAGCTGTGTAAATAACGCTCATTTTATTGCTTGGTCCACGCTTGCCTTCAAATCCATTCGCAGTCAAGAATAAGACTATACAAAAACAGTTCCATTTTTAATATCCTTGTAGGGATTACTATGCTTCGTGCATGCATTTCTTTTGCATTTTGTGCAGAAATGTAAGACGGTCTGCTTATGTCATTTGCTATTTTTATGATATTTATGAAAAATACATAAATTTTTGGTACATCTATTCATATAAAATTAAAGGAGTACAATATCTGACAAATGTGACTCCGTCGCGGAAGTTATGTCAGACGTTCTACTACGAACAAAGAAACGACATGTAGGTATAAAGTGCTTCGTACAAAGCGGAGTATTCCCGGAAGATATTTATTTGTTCTCGAAGTATTATAAAGTACGTAATAATCGCTCCATCCCTATTAGCTTTGTTCGTTTTCTCCCTTATCTCCCGTTGTAAATATTTGCGGAGACGCTCCGCAATATATCGAGATGTGTCTGTCGAAATTTAATAATGCAAGGGTACTAATCAAACATGCTTCGAAATTAACGCGATAATACACCAATGAAAATTACGTTTTTGTTCCTGATATTTGTTCTAGTTATTAATTTTACTAGATAATGAACGAGCTTTGCTCGGACTTTTTTTTATAACGCCATCTTGTTGTGTCTTTAAAGCAGTAAAAATAGTATTATTATTAGCCAATAGATGTCGGGAAGAGTCATAAAGTTGATTATCGATAAAGTTTATTATTGAAAATACGAATAAAACAACATTTTCTGAAAATAAATCGTAGCTAGATCGATTTATCGCCCCCGAAGTCCCCTGTATACTAAATTTTATGAAAATCGTTGGAGCCGTTTCCGAGATTCAGATTATATATACATATATATACAAGAATTGCTCGTTTAAAGGTATACGATTAGTTGTTCTTCGGTAAAGCGATGTAACCAGATTTGCAAATTAATTTAATTTAATTTTAAATAAATTTAATTTTAATTTGCAAATTATAAGCAATGTAAAGTTTTATGGCCTATTTCTATCACGATGCGTTCCGGTTTGTGGGATGAGAGTGACGTTATAGAACTAATATTTCAAGTGGAATGTCGCATTAATTGTGATAGCATTGAGCTCCAGTAATCAGATGGACCGTGAGCACGCTCAATCGTCTAGGCCATAAAAAAATCATCCTTCAGGTTTTAAGTTTCGTAACGACACTCTCCCACTGAGGAATTCCTTCAGATGATACCGTGACCTCATTATTATTTTTCGCTTGTCTGTAAGGGCAATAAAAGGAAAGCTTAAGCTTCAATTACAATAATGTCATTATATCTTTATCTGTACAAAAACATACGAGTATTACACTAACAGACTTGATTACATTGAAACAATTAAACCGCGCCACATTCGCGTATTAAATCATCGTTTAATGTGAGTCAAGTAGATAGTAATGTAGTTGTTTCTGAGGAATCATTGGAGCTTGTTGAGTCAACTGTATTTCTTGGTCCAACAGTGGACTCCAAACTGCAGTGGGGACCTCATATTCATAAATTAGCGAGTAAGCTCAGCTCTGCAGCATACGCAGTAAAAAAAATTAGAAAGTTAACAAACGCGGACACGGCTCGTTTAGTTTATTTTAGTTACTTCCACAGTGTCATGTCCAATGGCATTTTGCTATGGGGCAATGCGGCCGATGTAGAAATGATATTTATTCTGCAGAAAAGAGCTATACGTATAACATGTACTCAAGGGAATCCCTGAGGGCAAAATTTAAAGAAATTAAAGTTCTCACTATGCCATCCCAGTACATTTTTGAAAATTTGATGTATGTTCGTAAACATATTGAAGAATTTCCTAAAAAGTCTGACATACCTAATAGAAATACTAGGAACAAAAACAAGCTTGATGTGCCGATGAGTAGGTTACTTAAGATACGAAATTCATTCGGGTGTTTGTCTGTGCGCCTGTACAACAAAATCCCACAAGATGTTCAGAGCCTACTTAATACATAGGTTAAAGAAAACGATTAAAGAACATCTGTGCAATAGAGCTTACTATAAAATCAATGATTATCTAGAAGATTGCACAAAGTGGGAATCAGTTGCTCGCACCGGGCATTTCAATATTGCAATAATTGTTACGTTATAACACTCATTGTAAAAATGAATATTTAAAAAAAATCTAGTATTTAAAAAAAAAAGACATGCCCACTGAGTTTCTTGCCAGTTCTTCTCAGGACGGAGGCTAGTTTTTGTAAATTGGCGGTAGTTCTTTTTGACGTTCAACAAGTATGTACTTTCATTTATGTTGAAATTTTTTTTTATTTGATTTGATTTGACCTGAAGAATTTTATACACATTTGCAACTAAAGAGGATTAAATTCATGAAAACAAAATACCGATAATATGGATTATATCAATGAATTACGTGACTGATAAATCATGAACAATTACAGATCCTATCGGAATGAAATAAGTCGTGAAATCCTTCTCCAAAGCCGGTTTTCGTTGTTCGATTTGCGTAAAGTCTCGGCGACGGGTCCAGCGGAGTGACTGACGTGCTGATTTACAAGGCAGAAACCTTTTTGTACCGCCTTGACGTGGCTCGGACGATGGAGACGTCCGCGAGATGAAACGTTCTGATTTCGGCATCTTTAAACCCTTCTGGTAACGTGGAGTTGAAACGGTTTTTTTTCTTTTGAATTTGCGATGAAACTGAACCAAAAATTTATAATCATTACATGTTGGCTTTTGATTTTCGAGAATCAATGAATGTTAATTAATAATATACAATCATGATAATACATATTATTTGGACCCAGCGTATTTAGTTAGCATTATATCTGTAATTATATATTACGAGTATATCTACCTACTGAAATTGTTTACCATTGTTTTACTTATTACATCCTTCGCCCACACTATATTATAATTAAATTAGTATAAAATTTACACAAAAGCATTAGCTACTGAAAGTTCACTTTAAATTTATATAATATCTGGTGTATTTAGTCTTCTACCCTCAGAATTAGGTTAAATTCTTGGAACGTTCAAACGTAAGGTATACGAAGATTATTAGTCGTCGACTCGGTATTACTTACTGTTACGTAGGCAGGCCTTATAATGCTAATGGCCTTTATATTCTAATCAACGGCTCATGCTTATGAATAACTCGCGAAATTGCGATAATGACTAATTAATTTACGGGAGTACGGGAGACGGGCTATTCGAGTGAACAGTATAGGCGGTGTTGCGTTAATTGTGCACTGATTCGATCATCCGATTTAGATATATGGTAATTTCTCTCAAGAGTAACTAGTTGTCTTCGTTACCCGTGCCTCGATCGAGTTTAATTAGCCTGCAGTTTCTTATAACTCGTTTTTGAGGGAGCTCTTTTTAATGCAAAAAGCTGTCATTAAAAAGCGCAGATAGTCGACGCGTTATCATTGTTCTCCGATCTGATGATGATATAAATTCGTAAATAAACTTGAAGTTTTTCGTAATTTTAACTTCATCTCACAACGGAAGATATACATCAGATTTTGAAGTACAAACCGTATAAGTGCTTGGAATTGCGTCGGATATTAGTCAGAGTAATTTGTTTTCTGAGAAATGTTTGAGTTAGCACATTTTACTTTCGTATTCAGAACCAGAGAAGTTGTTAAAATCATCGTCGTCGTTAAAGTTTTATGTGAAATCCTTCGATAAATTTCATAAATCTACATAAATTAATTTTTTTATTTTATTTCTTTAGATGGGTGGACGAGCTCACAGCCCATCTGGTGTTAAGTGGTTTCTGAAGCCCATAGACATCTACAACGTAAATGCGACACCCATCTTGAGATATGAGTTCTAACGTCTTAATATAGTTACAATGGCTGGCCTTGCCTGCCCTTCAAACTGAAACGCATTACTGCGTCACGGCAGAAATAGGCAGGGTGGCGGTACCTACCCGCGCAGACTCACAAGAGGTCCTACCACCAGTAATATGTTAACTTTTTATCACACATTGAAACGTGTGAAAATAACTGTTCAATAAAACGATATCGTGGTTATTGTAGTTAGCGAAACACTTAAAGAAACGATGGTAACTATTATTATATTTACGGCGAGTTAAATTTATATCCCGCGGTCGCCCGGTCGCGTCGGTCAGCTGACCAATTAAATGGTAACATATTACGGCGGCTACTTTGTAAATGGCATCGGAATATCTGTCCGCGGTGCTTTTATTATCTGATATCTCTTAAGTAGTGTCACGGTGAATAAAATCATCGGCGTGTGGTGTGTAGTTCGCCGTTTGCGGACCTGTAGTCCAATTTAAGTGCTTGCTTAAACGAGCGCAAACAAATTATTAAATAGAATAGTAAATTACCGTCGGGATCGGATGTGTCTGTAAGGGCAATGTTAGTTTTTTTTTTAACAACATTGAGAAAAAGTGTTTCAATGAAACAATTTTTGTTTTTAATTTGTTTATAAAGTGCTTTTGAGCTTTTTAATAAATAGCGGCGGTTGGTGATAATGAGTCGCGTTGGCCTTAATAATATTTATCCATAATTGCCAAGCGAGAAACTGTTATTTGAATTGGAATTCTCATATCTTTGTTCACATATTAAATTACGCTTTGACGTTCTTAACGCTTCGTTAATCGGCATAACTTAAGAGATATATTTTGTTTTTTATTTGAAATTTTAGTTGTCTTTCATTACTTAAAGAAGCGTGACTCCTGCGAATTTTAATAAATGTAAACAGATGTTACGATTTAAAAGAAAATTAAAAGATGTCCGTCCACTCGTAATTTTTACTGCGTCCGCTTGGCTAATCGATTTGAGACCTGTGCAATTAATGTCTACGCGTAATCGGAGAATATCATCACCTCAAAACATAACATCGACATATTTTATCTGTATATCATATTATGAGATCGCAATAAAACCATCAAATGGCATGTTCTCGATACGCTATCACCGTTTGCTCGGACGTCGTCGTCAAGGCGTAAATAAAAAGCTCCAATAAAATAAATATATTTATGTGTGTGTATGTATGTATTCGGACTTTGAATTGATCGGTTGATTTTCATATAAATTAATACGAAGAGTACAAAAAAAAAAACGGACGGACGTGATCATAAATTATAAGACTTAATATTTGTTTTGAAACGACATCTATATATTAATACATGAAGCAAAAACTTTGTACCCCTTTTTACGAAAATTGCACGGACAGAGGAGTATGAAATTTCCCACCCTCATAGAGAATATAGAGAAGAAGTGTAGATTGTTAATATTTTTTTAAATTATGCATAAAAAATAAATTAAATCAATAAAAAAACCTTACACACACTACCCTGTATTTGACAAACACACACACGCATGCATACTATTTGACTATTGTCAAACTTTTCTTATTGCTTAAAGGCAGTTGTCAAATTGAGAATAGATTAAATAATGTTTGTCTTTATTAATATTTGTCTAAAATGTAGTCTTGGCGAAATCTGTGATCTTTCTTTGACAATAGAATCATAATGGTATACAAACTTACAATTTCAATTAATTATAGTCGAATTTCGACTACTGTGGGACCACTAGTACAAATAAAAATTCGCTCAACGGAGGTAATCAACAGTTTTATTTCTCGATTCCGCTGCTTTGATTTCGGGCTTCATCCTTTCGCGCTGATCCGTGCGTTCTTCATTTGAATATCTTCGCTTCGGATCCTTCGCTGACGCTGATTGAATCCAACGGCGTCTTTACCTAACATTTTTTTTATTATGAATTCTTCACGGGTAGTCTGTCTCGATTGTCAAGCGTCATTTGTAGACAGACTGGTTAAATGTTAGAGTAGAGGTCAGTAATTCGAGATCAACAAGCCGCTCAATGCTAATGGGGCCTTTCCACGTCAAAGGGCTAAAAGGCGTTGGAGCGCGTCTGTCCGAATAATGACCCAAGTTGTAGCCTCTTTGCTCCAGTCTAACCGTAGGCGTAGTAAATTAACACATAGTAGGTACGTCAGTGCTTTTTAAATTACTTTCGTTTGTGTTTGGAAGATGATTAAGTCTTTTCACGGTATGTATTCGTATAAAGGACGTAATTGGCTTTTCGATACTGATTCATTATGATTAGATGAAACTTTTAAACAGATGGTAGTTTTTTTAAATGTAACAACGAGTTTAGGGCCACCTGGTTTAAAATGGTCATTGAAGCCTATAGAAATCACAAGTCGACTGTCACGACCCATCGAATTCGACCTCACAATTCAAAGTCGGCGGTGGAATTCGTGTTACGATGTCTATAAACTTCGCTGACTACTTAGCGATAGGGGGGCCATGATCTGATTCACCAGGATAACAGTAATTTTATTAATTTTCAAAATATATAGTTGACTTACTGTGTCTTGTTCACTCTGAAGTAGACAATTCCTGCGGTGACCTCACGCGACCCTTGTCAAACGCTCGATTAGCTTAACGCATACAGACTAATTATTATTTTTAAAACGATTCATTCCCATCACCATCATTCCCCCTGGCTGACGTCATTGGTGTCTTTGACGTCTCGCCCACGTTTGACGATGTATCGAAATTTCGTTTCCCAATGTGATGTGACAGTGTTTGCTTGGCGTTTTAATCTTTGTGCATATCTGTGTTCGATAGCGATGATTTATCAATGAGATAAAGTTAATTTATTATATTTGAGATATCATTCATGCATGCCTTTTTGATGTTGTTGTGGAGAGGATCTCAATGGATGGTGTAGGAGATTGAAGGTTTTTTTTGTTATATTATTTGCTTTCGATATAGGTACTATATATTAGAAACTAAAGTTTTACTTCAAAACTATTTTATTTATTAAATACAGCAATTTGATTATTAGCGTTTGACAATTGGAAATTATTTAAAATTTAAAAAAACAATATTGTACACGTAAATTTTTATTTTTTATTTTTTATTGCTTAGATGTGTGGACGAGCTCACAGCCCACCTGGTGTTAAGTGGTTACTGGAGCCCATAGACATCTACAACGTAAATGCGCCACACACCTTGAGATATAGTTCTAAGGTCTCAGTATAATAATAACCCCACCCTTCAAACCGAAACGCATTACTGCTTCACGGCAGAAATAGGCGGGGCGGTGGTACCTACCCGTGCGGACTCACTAGAGGTCCTACCAGTAAAATTAAATTGAAATAATCTTTAAGTTTGGAAAGGAATGCATTTCTCAATTCAAAAATGACTCAGACCAGGCCTTTATCCGTAGTCACCTCAAAATGTAAATTAATAACTTATGATAAACGAATGATAAGGGCAAAGGCTGTTGATACGGGTTGTTCGTGATGGATGCTTTTGCGATAAAAACTGGCAGGTCAACTAATTTGCTGAATAATTATGCTTAAATATACTTTAAGTGCAAAACATTCAGTAAGTCAGCACATAGCTGGTAAACGTTCTTATCTGATTGATAATTAGATTTCACCAACAAAAATTAAATCTATTAATAAATTAATGTATTTATTGTATGGTGATATTTTCAAACTTATGCTTCGCAAATACTGGTTCGTATTATTTAGTAGTCAGATAAGTAAAGTTGATTGCAAAAATTACAATTTACTTTTAACCCTCAGACACAGCCCAATGAGTTTCTCGCCGGATCTTCTCAGTGGGACGCGTTTTCGATCCGACGGTAGATTCTGCGAAGCACGGCTCTTACTAGGTTCGTGTTAGCAACTTCGTCAGGTTCGAGCCCCGTGAGCTCACCTACTAGTTAAGGTTCCGCTGAAATAGCCTCTCAAGGCTATCAGGTTAGGTAGGGAAAAAAGAAAAAAATTACTTTAATTAGTTTTTTTATTTGAAGCGAACAATTCAGTTGTACATTTTCCACTTCCGCGGCTCCTTAAGACTCATATTAATTTACGAATAGATTACGCGTAATGGTCGAAATAATCATTATAGCTATTAGTTAACGCTTCGTTTGATGGCCTAGTATTAAAACCACAGTAAGAAAATACGGGTGTTCATAAATTTAAAAGCACAATACTCGAAAGCTATTAAGCTCGAGCAGTTGTATAAAGCAGGAAGTTTACGACACCGTAGTGTTGGTATACCGATGTAATATTGTTTGATAAAGTTGACAATAAAGTCTAACAATAAAATTTTAGACCTAATACGTTTTTTGTGAAAAGGAAATTTATCGCTCACGGTATCAGAGTGTATCGTTAAACAGACCGCCAGTTATTAAGTGACAAATCGTTGGATTTAGGGCCGCCTGTATACAGTCATAAAGTCATAGTAATGGACAAATTATACAAGGAAAAGATTTTTATTTGGCATTTAATCGTATACATATTTCATGAAATTTGGCTTCCTCTATACTTGTTTGACTTGTAACAAGATTTTTTTTTGTTCTGACTGACAACGGCGTATGTAATACTGGACAAATGATATTTTGTTTTTAAATACACAATTTCCAAATTTTTTACACCTAATCAATAAATTATATGTGGTTATTTTTCAAGATGCAGTAATGACACATTAAACACTAGTATTATTCACTGAATATGCATGCCTAGATATAAATTAACGATGTCTCATACCTTCATCGTGCATGTTTTGTTCGTGAACTTCTTGTGAGTATTTATTTCATTAAAAATATTGGTACCTGTATAACTGTCCAGATAGGCAGGTCCAACTTCGGAAAATAGGTTAATTGTCGAATTTAGCTCGTATGGGTAGCGTTCAAAAAGCTACTTAAAATCTCATCACAAATACCAGTGTCTCAAATATGTACTTAACAAATGTTCACGATTGACTTCCACGGTGAAGGAATAACATCGTGTAATAAAACCACCGCCCTGTCTATTTTTGCCGTGAAGCAATAATGCATTTCGATTTGAAGGGCGCGGCAGCCGTTGTAACTATACTTGAGACCTTAGAACTTATATCTCAAGGTGGATGGCGCATTTACGTCGTAGATACGTCGTAGGCTCCAGTAACCACTTAACACCAGGTGGGCTATGAGCTCGTCCACCTATCTAAGCAATAAAAAAAATTATTAGAATAGTAAACGAAATTTTAACATCGGTATAGTTACATCGCTCGATAAGAGTGTACCGAGCGTCTTATGTTTTTGTTCACGACACCTCCAAATGCTTTTGGAAAAGAGTAAGCCTTGAATTTTCTTTTGTTACTTTTCATTTCATGGAATTCTGAATTGGTGTTAAATTTAAAACAAACGTAACAGCATTTGATACACTCTTAATGACAAAACTAGACGATGATCGGTATTTTTTTTTATATTTGATATGAAAAAGACAGAAATAATATAAATAAACAATTCATTTTCTTGGTCTAATCTTAAGCCAAACACTCATTGGTTTCGGGTGGCTTAACAACGCCATCTGCTGAAATGGCTTAATAGTATTATTATTCACCAATAGATGTCGGGAAGAGTCATAAAGTTGATTATCGATTATTGAAAACACGAATGAAACAATATTTTCTGAAAATAATCCGTAGCTAGATCGATTTATCGCTCCCGAAATCCCCTGTATACTAAATTTTATAAAAATCGTTGGAGCCGTTTCCGAGATTCAGATTATATATATAAGTATATATACAAGAATTGCTCGTTTAAAGGTATAAGATATCACGTTCTCATAATTTTTTTCTGCATTCTAGTATTTATATGAAATGAAATTGAAATAAAGTAGCAGGCACGTCCGACGTGAAATTAACCTTTAATATTCAAGTAGTCCAATTATCGAGTATTGAAATGATTTTCAATCAAACGAACGGCCGAATTGAATCGCGTTGTTTGTCAATTCGATTGTTAATATCTCATTCGGATGTCATGTCATCAATCGCTTCAGTTCATCGGTTTTAAAGTAATTATTGCTTTATCGAATCGATTTAATTAGTTCGGTCCGTAACTGTAGCGTTACTGTTTTGTTTAAAATATATTATAATCCATTCGTTACAGTTCGATTTGGCAAAACTCAGCAAAGCGATGGCGCTGATTGGCGATAACTAAATGGTATTTTAAAATGTTTCATAAGCGATTGATGAAAATTACTTACTGTTTTTGTATCATAAACATCCAAATAAAGAGCAGTCAAACTTGCTCGTCACACGACTGTATACTTATAGCATTTTGTGAAATAAAATTAAGATTGTTTAAGTAGACTTTGTCGGATTCAGAAATTCAAGCATTGCATATACATATAAAGCATATATTTATGTGTTACTAATGATATATAAGTGGTTTAGTTTTAAAGTGTTCGATTCTGACTATACGGGATCGGATTACGATTCATAATCAAAGTCAGTACCTCTATTTTAAAGGTGTTTAAGCATTTGAGATTGGGATGTAGCTATCTATGATTCTAGCGCCCACAACAAAGGAGAAACTTCTGGCTTTATCATGAAACCTAAAAAATATATGTTAATAAACAAAACACTTCGACTTTTGTTTCATCAGTCGGATATGCAATTTCAATTTCCTTAAGGTACTGCTTGCTAATGTTCCATCGTTTATCTTCACCTTGTGTTTTTAGCTAGCCCCTCTCAGAACCCCCTTCTAACATGGGTGTATAATAATAATAATAATAATGAAGCCTTTTATTCGGACAACAGATATAGATTTATGTTTCTTAAACTACTGCACTTATACTGTTGTATATGTAGTTTACTAAATTAAAATTGTTCATGTATTTGGTGCTTCTTTACTTTTTTAAGTCCGTTTGCTAGTTGGCAATGCCCTCCTCTAACCTACTCCATTCTGATCTCTTTCTGGCTACTCTACTACTATGTTATGCCTGCAACTTGCCTGATGCAACTTGCATGGGTAGGTACGGAATGTCTAATAATAAGTTGTGCTTTACGCTAACAAATAGGGTAGTTATTACTCATGGTAACTATAACAATGAATTAACTGGTGGTAGAACCTCTTGTAAGACCGCGCGTGTAGGTACCACCACCCCGCCTATTTCTGCCATGAAGCAGTAATGCGTGTCGGTCTGAAGGGTGGGGCAGCCTTTGTAACTATACTGAAACCTTAGAACTTATATGTCAAGGTGGGTGGCGCATTTACGTCGTAGATATCTATGGGCTCCATCTAAGCAATAAAAAAAAAAAAAAAATTGCGACCCCGTGTCGTCTCAGGTGATTGGTGACAATTTAGTTTATATTGCGCAATTTACGGATGATACAAGGACCTCTTTTGAATTTCAAAATCGATTTCAATAATGCGTCTCGAATTACACTGTAATAAAAGTAATTCCGCTTCGGTTGTTGATATCGTGAGCTCCACGAAAATACAGCCGCGCCGCACACACTTAATTACAATCGTTTGCGTTCACCCCCACACGTGAAACATTCAAATTGCTCTTAATTTAATGTCCTTTAAGCCAACGAAATGTCGCGTATTTTTGGCGTAGGTACACCAACCTTAATGATCCGGTGCTCGCGTTAAAATCGAAAAAAAAAAAATCGTTAAAATTTTCGCTCGAATTCGTCCAATAAGTAATTTCTTTATCTTTGTTCGTAATTAGTTGTTTGTTTGTGTTTTATGAAAAAATATCAGTACCGTCATTTATTTCATGTACTAACCTTAGTATTTTTGCCTTTTGAGCTGTTATTCAGTTTTGTATTTTAGATTTTCTGTATAAATGAATTAATTATTTCTGTTAGCACAAATCACGATTCACGAACGATTCGTGTACTTCATAGTAAATACACATAGAAGTCGTCGTGGCCTAAAGGATAAGACGTCCGGTGCATTCTCACCTAGCGATTTACCGGTGTTCGAATCCCGCCGGCGGGTAACAATTTTTCTACTGAAATGCGTACTAAGCAAATGTTAATGATTGACTTCCAGGGTGAAGGAATAACATTGTGTAATAAAAACCAAACTCGCAAAATTATAATTTGCGTAATTACTGATGGTAGGACCTCTTGTGAGTCCGCACGGGTAGGTACCACCACCCTGCCTATTTCTGCCGTGAAGCAGTATTGCGTTTCGGTTTGAAGGGTGGGGCAGCTGTTGTAACTACACCCGAGACCTTAAAACTTATATCTCAAAGTGGGTGCCGGTATTTACGTTGTAGATGTCTATGGGTTTCGGTAACCACTTAACACCAGGTGGGCCGTGAGCTCGTCCACCTACCTAAGCAATAAAATATTATAATATTTTTTTTCTAAAGTAATATCTCTTGTAAAGACGAAACTTCGTCAAAAAACGCAGCATTGCCCCTGAGGGAGTTCCCCTGTCTTGTTCTATTTTCCGTTTGACTCGCCCCGTCCGATATAATTTTAATTTTGTACCGACCCTTGTATGCGGTGCTCTGCAATACCGCTATACAATTTACAACGTAAGCAAAGAGCATTTGTAAACTTTTGCCATTCAATACGAAGCCACAATTCGAGTGAAACAGAAGTCTCGTTATATTAGATGATTTTATTTTAAACTTTTATTAATACACAAAATATTATTTTAATAATCTAAAAGTACATGTTATTTATCCAACGATTTTATTTTTTGATTTTGCTTTATTATTTTTTCGTAGGCAGAAATATCTTTGACTTTCTCTATAATGATTCTTGTCGTCTCATTGACACCGACAAGGTCAAGGCCCAGTGAAAATGTCATTTGAGGTAGAACATTTCACAAGATTGCTAATACACAAAAAAGGAGTGGGTTTATGCAAGTTTAGTGGGTTTATGTAAGTGGGTTTATGCTACCATCAAAACCAGACGAGATGGCTGGCCATCTATGGTTACCGTTAAAAGATATGGATATCCTGATTTCTGCTACTAGTAATACTTCTCCATTATCTGTTTATAGCAGAGCAACCTAACCATTTTATTTAACTCTTCATGAAATTACTGTGCGCCTGTTTATCAATAATACTAAAAAAGACCAACTAATATGGTCGCTTTATACGAAAAATTTTAAAATTTACTTGCGTCCCCATTTTCTTAGGCCCTCTTGCATATATCACCGTATATTTAGCGGTAGGCAGCGGCTTGGCTCTGCCCTTGGAATTACTGAAGTTCATGGGCGACGGTAACCACTCACCATTAGGTGGGCCGTGTAGCTCGTCTGCCTACAAGGACAATAAAAAAATCCTTTCAATTTATATTTTCGTAATTACCTGTAATAAGGGTATTCTAAGTTCACAGGGGTAATGATACTATCTGGCCTATCATTGCCGCGATGCAGCAATGTATTTCAATTTGAAGGATAAAGTAGCCTTTATACAATTAAGACTCAGACTGGATATCTCAAGGCGGATGGCGATATTTACGTTGTAACGTCCATAGGCTCAGATAACCATCAGACGGGCAGTAAGCTCATCCAGCCATATAGTACATTAAAACAATGTGCAATATGCCTGCTGTTATGAATAAATAATAACTAATGTTATTGAGATTTCACAAAGCTGCATAGTCATTAATGCAATGCGTAGTCATGTTGTGGGAACACTTGTACTATATAGAGGAATCCTGAATTTGACTCATGCATGAAAGAGCTAAAGTAATGATGCGAATATAAACAGATAAGCTAAAAAGATAAGCGTTTGTATGGATGTGTGAACTTTGGAGTAAAATGTAATCAGATGTTACTAAATTTGAATTAGGAACACCAATATTCGATTTTATTGAGTACAATTTTAACGTCTTGTCATGCGATTTTTAAAGTTTATTGAGATTACATTTTGGAACTAATCAGATTCATTCTTTGAAAATGTTAGTAATAAAACTAATTGGAAAATGTGTTTGCACATTAAAATGAATCTAAATCTTAAGGAGTCTGTGATTACGGTCGAATTTCGAGCATTATTCGGCGAGCACTGGTATTTATAAACGCACCGAATTGACAGACTTTCATTTGGCAGTTCTAAAAAGCTTACAGCATTCGTTGCGGCCCAAGAAGCGCAAAGCTTGTTTTTTTTTCTGACCGTCAAACCGGACAGCGTTTTCGACACGGACTAAATTTGGTCGGATTGTTGGTCAAAATATGAAAACTTGACCGGGTTTAATTCCGGCCAAATTGCCATATAATTGACGGGTGTTCACTAACTTTAGTTGCTAACGATGTTATTTGAAATTTCTCCTTTTTTTAAATTATTTTCATGTTTTTCAACGTAGGTAATGAATTTCAATTCGAGATGAATTGTTGGTTTCCGCTATTTTTGCTAAGCAGTTGCTTGAAATGTGTTTGGCAGTTTTAGTCGCGCTTACGTTTTGGCTCTTAAACTTTAGTTTTTGGTGAATTGTACAAAGCGTGTTTAATTTTTGTTATTGTTTAAATATTTAGTAACAGTTGGAAGTTTTTTTTTAATTTTTATCAATCTTTTACTGAAACGGCACTGTGAATTCGGTGATGTAGTCAATGCAGTTACTTAAAGATATGCTATTAATTTAGATTGGGTTTGTTATTGTTGACAGCCATGAGATTTTATCTGTTACGTAATTTAATGCGTAAATTAATTAATTAATAATTAGTTAATTAATTAACTGGTGGTAGGGTTCTGTGTAGAAGCCCGCCCGGGTTGGTACCACCGTCCTGTCTATTTCTGCCGCAAAACAGTAATGCTGTGTTCCGGTCTGAAGGACAAGATAGCCGGTGTAACATATATAAGGGTGCCCATCCAGGCCAGGATAGGCAGCGCATCTGAGTCACTGATGTAGTTTGGATGTCTATGGGCGACGATTATCATTTCCCATCAGATGAGCCGTAAGCTCGTCTGCCTATCGAAAGCAACAAAAAAAAAAAATTGAATTTTAACTTTGTCACAACTGACTTTGACAATTCAGAGTGTACTTTACATTCAATTAAAACTTTATAGACTTTAAAATGTGTATATCTGGGAATTGTTTGTCCTCGTGTGAACTTGCGGTTCGCTTCCGGATTCCGGAAGTTTATTTGCACGACAGTCCCGGACAATGGTTCGGCTAATTTCGTTTAATGTTACACTGTTGAAAGCACATACTCCAGATATACTCCACTCCACCACCGCCGAAACTTAATACACAGACCTCACAATCGTTTAGAATCGACAATCACAATTTAAGGAAACAGTGAAATATAGTAATTAAAAACGGTTTAAATGTTTTTTTTTTATTACTATAATATTATTAACTTCGTTGCATACGAAGTACCTAATCGTTTGTAGTCAAAGGCATTCATGGACGTTAGCAATGCGAGGGGCACAGCCAAGCCGCTGGTTCCTTGGTCTGGCTCTAAAAATAAAAAAAATAAAATGTTTGAATATTTTTGGATGAATTTTCGCATAAAGATGGTTTAAGAATTTAATTTCAAACACAAGATATTGGTTAACATTGATAATGATATTAGTTATATATAATAAATACGGTAGTGAGTTCGTTAGTGCTTTTTCGTATCAACGTATTTAAAAATCGACTGATGATAATTTATATACCAAAGAGTGATAGAACTGGTGGTAGGACCTCTTGTGAATCCGCACGGGTAGGTACCACCGGCCCGCCTATTTCTGCCGTGAAGCAGTAATGTGTTTCGGCTTATAGGGTAGCCGTTGTAACTATACTGAGACCTTAGAACTTATATCTCAAGGTGGGTAGCGCATTTACGTTGTAGATGTCTATGGGCTGGGTAACCGCTTAACACCAGGTGGGCTGTGAGCTCGTCCGCCATATAAGTAATAAAAAAAGAAGCAACTCCTTATTCCGGTTTATCCAACGTCTTTCATTCGTTCTGAATTACAAAACCAACGTAGGTGAAATCGCGGGACGTGCCTAGCTAATTATGATTTGAAACACAAGCAACAATAGAATTTGTATCTCATAGAGATGAAAAACAAAAACCTCATATTAGTTATTGCCAGCACCTCTTAACGCAATAATGTAGTCTTTTATATTCTTAATACGCTTTTATTAGCTTCAGACGTATGTATGTTAGTATGTATCGGAATCTTTGAACATGATTTTGACACCCTCCAAAACGTCGGATTAACTCGAAATTTGGTATACTGGTTATTAAGGATCGATGACAATTCAATATTTAAAAAATTATTCAAGAAATTTAAATTCAACTAAAAAATGAAAATAAATAATATTTAAAAAATCTTAATCTTATTAAGTTTTATTTTCGATTTTTTAGTTGGATTTTCTATAAAAGCGTATTTTATCAGTTTTTTTAAACTATTATTTATTACTTACTATACATTCTTATTATTTATAAGACTGTGTTTTAATACAACATACCGTGGTAAGAAATCCACTCAAAGTTATTAAAACGCAATAGACTGCCACTGGTGTGCTATCAACCTAATTGAAAACTGCATTGTGGTCGGCAGTACGGGCTTTTATAGCAAAGTTCACTTAAATACGACATCCTACAGTCGGAATGTCGTTAAAGTCTGATGATAACGCTAAAGAGTACAAAATAACGTACTGTAATGAGCTTCCTTTAGAGAAAAGAAAGATACGATTTTTTCCAAGATTTGATTTTTGTATTCCTCTTAATGTGTAAAGGAATTTACGTTCTTCATGTTAGCTTTGATCACAATACGAACGCTTTTATCTTTCCATAGTAATTAATAAGTACATTTTTGTACCGAAAATATCGTCATTGCTATAATTCTTTTTAAATCTCTTTCTAGTTCGTAACGGGTATTCCTGCGTGCCCGTGGCTCTGTCAGAAGACTTGGACATCAGGCTCGGGACCTCGGTAACTGATATTAACTACGAAGGTCCAGGAGTAACAGTCAAAGCTAATAGTTCTCGCAATCCGAACCAGCCACAGGTCTTTAAAGGTGAGTTAACAAATCCCATAAATAATATCAAACATCACGTATGGTTCTTAAGGAACGTTGATCTCCATGATGACCTGGAGCTTGACTCAGTCAGTAAGTATCTACAGTCGGCATCATTGTGCCACTTTGAAAAGGCGGCACGACATGAAAACCCTCTTGTCGTGGCCGCCGGGAATTACATACCAGATCCTATAGACCGAATGGTAAACAGTCGACGTTGCCCTAAACGCGTCATTACGGATCCTCCCGATTTATTAACGGTGCTTTTAGATACCACAAGCACCGGTCACCGTCCTCGTCGAACCCGTCACTTGCGACAAAGGGCTCGAAAAATGAACTAACCCATAGACACAGCCCACTGAGCTTCTCGCCGGATCTTCTCAATGGGTCGCGTTTCCGATCCGGTGGTAGATTCTGTGAAGCACTGCTCTTGCTTGGGTCAGTGTTAGCATCACTCCGGTTTGAGCCCCGTGAGCTCACCTACTAGTTAAGGTTACGCTGAAATTGCCTCTCAAGACTATCAGCTTAGGTAGGGAAAAAAAATCTCACATTGATCTTTAACCCTTAGACACTGTTAATAACCTGCAAATGATGATGACACGGCAAATTTAATTGTGTAGACACTAGAATGCTACCAATAAAAATGTTACGCATAATCCTCCGTCTAGACGAAATGATACGTATACATATTTACTGTTATTATTCCGTAGAGGTTGAGATGCTATTAATATTACCATGACGTGCCAATTTAAGAATAGCTTATTTATACAATAGTCGTTGTAAATTTGATTTCACCTATTAAGATAAAGCAAAATCGAAAAGGTATGATTTCATTAAAAAAGTTTTCTAAAAAAAATTCGAATATAGCACTATAACTCGTTGAATGAATAATTCAATTAAATAAACTAAATATTTTTTTATGTAATAATTAAAAGAGGTAATGAGTTATATATTTTTTGAGATTTAAAGTTAAAACCTACGTATTAATGTCGATCGATTTATCAATAAAAAATTTGCGTCAACAATCATTAGAGCAGCGATACAATTCCTCATCGAACTCTTTGACTCCGACGAAGAGTTCAACGTGCAAACTAGCCCATAGACACAACCCTCTGAGTTTCTCGCCGGATCTTCTTAGTGGGTCGCGATTCCGAACCGGTAGTAGATTCAGCGAAGCACTGCTCTTGCTAGTACTAGTGTTAGCAATTCTCTCAGGATGAGCCCGTAAGCTCACCAACGATTAGATAGGAAAAAAAAGCGATACAATTGAAATACGATAAATATAAATCAATGTTAAGATTGCGTCTTGCGACTAAACCGCGGAACTGTTATTAAAGTGCTATCGATTTTACCCTCCGGCACGACTGTATTACTTCAATGCTCGAGTTTTCCGCTCCAAAGAAAAAATCAACTCCATCCAATATTTAAGGGAATAAAGTGTACGGGAGAAAAAAAAACACGTCGCGATATTAGAAGTTATAAGAAAAATCTACAATGCGGTTTCCTCTGTCATTGTTGGCGAGTGATTTGCAATTCTATCGCGTTAATTTTACTTTGACGAGGCAGAAAAATACGGTCGAGCTTGTGTTGACCCGGCTCCCCCCTCCCCTCACCCAATCGCGGCTCGCCTGAGGCTCTTCCGCCACATTTGCATACAGGCGGAGTCTATTGTAGATGAGCCAGTGTTTGAGAGGCGGTCTCACCGGCTAAAACAACCTTTGCCTCGTTTACGCTTTCCGAACTGACGAAGCATTTCATTAATGTGTTCGCGTGTCATAATTTTAATAAATAGAAACATGGTTTTTAAAGTATATCGAAGGGTGAAAAGGTATTTGGTTTAAGCGACCGTTCATACGCGACATTTATCTTTGTGTTTAAAGGTCCGTTTTATTTTGTATCAGTATCAGAAATTCGATGTTTTAATTAAACCTCAATAAAGTTTACCCTATTCAAAATACCTGTTTTTTTTTGTTTTCATTTTTTTTCCAAAGGGGAATGCCCATTTCAGGCCCAAAGCGGAAAATAGATTAGAGAAAAAATACTTAGTGCATTAATTTTGTCATAAATAAATATGCATTTACTTTCTTCCAAATGAGCGCCACTACAGTTTACAATAAGTAGCTCTATTGAAAAAACAAGGTTTTTGATTTTTGCGGGAAAAATATTGCCAGCGTCAAAACCTTTTAACTATTAAGTTAATATTTTAAGTATATAAATAAAATAGATAAATAAAACATTATAAGTATTATCTTTAATCAATCGGTTTTAATCGATTATAAGCACATAAAATAACGAGATATATCGATTTACTGTAATTATTTTTCGTTATACTGACAACACTGAATTTAATCTGACTGATTCTTCGCTTGCTGCTTGTTAAATACAAGCAGCGTTCAAAGCAAGCGTTCAAAATGGATGTGTTTTGATTTTTCTTCGATTTATTTTACTGGCTTTCTTTTATGGATTTTATCCTCCCTTCAACGACGACTTTGGCTCAGGAGTTAAGGATCTCAGCTACATTCGATTATGGATACCGATCAATAACGTTTTATACTACTTCTGAAAAACATTGTGTGAATTGTGGTTTTAACCTGACCGAGATTCAAAACCGTGTACCTATATGCACTCCTGTGCTAGATTTAGATGATTTACTAATTGTGTATGAAGATGAAGAAAATATAGATATTTAAAGAAGTGTGTGTGTGTTTTTGATACCCTAATAATTACAATTGGATAAAAATACATTAGGAACATCTCTCTTATCATAATAAATAAATTAAACATTAAGAAAAGAAAAGTTCTTGAAGTAACACAAAATCCGACACGACTTATTTATTTAAAAAATTAACCTCAAAACGATTTTTTATTTTTATAATAGTGGCGTCAATTTCAATATTTTTTTTAGATATCCAATACATTTAAGAATTTGAAACAGTCCATTTTCATAGTAATATTTGATGTCCATTTTTGGGCCCAGCATACTATGGAGAGTGGGCATTCCCCTTTGAAACTTTATATCTTGTAAAGTTGTAAAAAATATCGCTTAAACCAAATAACTTTTCAACCTTCGATATAATATAAAAATTGTACGGAACACTTTTTAGATTTGGAATGAAAGTAAAAAAAAATTAAATTAATTGAATCAATCTTGATAAATTCAATTAGTTTGGGTGATAAGACGCTAAATACAACTTGTTAACAATAACTACGCAATACATCTAACTTCTTTTGCTTTTTCGATGTATGAATAATGTCTATTTTCCTTATGTACAGGAAAACATCAAAACATTCATTTTGAATGAACAATGTACGTTTTCTTCTTAAGTGATATCGTTTACAAACGTGATTGAGGTATTCAAGAATGAAACGTTATCTCAATATTTTGTTTGTCTCTCGGGAATCGATACGATTCTACTCTGTGTTTCTCTCCGTTTCGTCAAATCTTCGCCAATCATGTTTTACTGAGAGAATACTTTTTAAGATAAGAGAATCAATTGAAAATGTATTTATTTCCCGAAGAATTGAATAAGATTTATGTTTTAGATATTTGATACTAAAATTGGGTATATTGTAAAATAATGTATTTTGTAATCCTAGTCTAAATTGGATTATTGTATAAGAAACCACAGATTCTGCACACAGTTAAGACGGTAATTCTAAAATTGTCGACGTTTGGTAAGTGGTTACCGTTGCTCAAGAATATAAACAGTGCTATGCACCGCCAACTTTTTTAATGACCAATTACAAATGACTCAACGCGGGCTGCTGAGTAGTAACCAAAGATTTAAATTGGCTTGAAATCAGCTAATCCCTGAAATACTGTGATCTCTATTTTCCTAAAAAAAACTGAACTGCCAATCTACCATTCAGGACTCTTTTTCAAATCACGTCTGAACCATGACATGAGGTATGCCGTTAGAGCAATGCCGCGAATGGTTTCCAAGGCCTTAGAAAAAAAAGAAAGTCAAACAGTACGTCGCAAATATTATCTCGATACAGACCATTGATAAATTAATGTAATATCATAAATAAAATCATAAGTAAATCAAAAATAATATTCACTTTGATTTAAATCAGAAAAAGAATAAAATTTTATCGAAAGTAACAAAAAAAAGTAAAAGAAAATAGATGTAAATTGTCAATGACAGGGCCGCAATCCACAGAGGTCTCGTATTTGAGGGTGCAGGCTTTCACTTAATATAATCAACGTCAGTGTCGTGACGGAGTGTTTAAAATACGTGTCTACTAAAAGATTTTATATTAAAAAGGGAAAATTCTCGTGAACACGATAAGTTTTATGTTAGATCAAATTAAAACTGGCTTATATATAGTTAGCTTTTTTCCCGGATTCGACGTCGTTTCCATTTCTTGTCATAAAATCTATTTATACATGTTATATCGTCGTTGTCAAACCAAAATCTGCTATGTGCACTTTTTCAGATTTTTACTTTTTGACCTTTTCGTATATTTCACAGCCCTATCAACTGTATAAAAAAACTTTTATGTGTCTATAGCTTTAATATTTATCTATAGCTTTCATTTGATATAGTTCTTAAAAATTCACCTTCATGTAAAATTTTATACGAAAATGTCTTTACTCGTTAATTCAAAATAGAATGTTTTGCACATAGCAGATTTTGGTTTGACAGCGACGTAATGTATTTTAATGCAATTGAAACTCAGACCTCACGTCTCAATTAGTTCGATGTAGTATCATAGGGTTTCGCTATCAGCTCAACACCAACCCGTGAACCGTGCAATATCTGCATAAATTTCAAATAATATAACCCATTTAAATCTGTCGAGTGTGTTTGCATATCCTGCCGACCGCAAATGGCTCGAACAAGATAACCGTTCCGAAAATATAAATTAAAGATAGCTGTGAGTTTGTCTGTTCGTAATTTACAAAACCAATATATTTACGGAAAACAATACCGAGTAAAACTGTAAAGCTAATTAATTTTTTTTGTTGTTGTTTTGTTATAGGAGATGTAGTCTTATGTACATTGCCTTTGGGAGTGTTAAAGGTGGCAGTGGCAAGCAATGGACAGAATCAACAGAACTTCACCACTTTTAATCCCCCCCTGCCCGAGTGGAAGGTAACATCAATACGTTTATAGAAAAATAAGAATTCAATATTTGTATTACATCATCAAGCAAGACTTCTCTGATATAGACCTCATTGAAGCTGATCAAAATAATTTTTGTTTTTTTGTTTTCGTATTTTTTGTTTTTACTGTCTGGCTTGTGGTAAGTAATTAACGAAACCAATAGATACCTGGTCGTGAAGATCCCTATCTACCTTGGAATATGAGATTGAAATTTTAAGCTTTTGCAGATGGAATACATGAGCGCTTTGTATCTGAAAATTAGCTAATGTGTGGTCATAATTTGATAAATTTATTCTATTAATCTTTGTCCATATGTTGTTAACGTTGGTAAACGTTTTCTTATTAACGAGATTTCATTAAAAAAAAAACTTAATTCCCTTTTTGGATTTAGAAATGGAATTTCTTTGTACAATTACAGCGAGTAACCATTTTTGTGTGTCAAAGAGTAAAAAAAACTACAATTTTCATTAGAGCTAAGCTATGTTGCTTACTTACATCAAACGAAATGTAATCTAATTTCGACAAATTCTTCAACGTTAGATAGCGAATTTGAAGACTTACTAATCTTTTTTTTAAGAATTAAGCTTAAATTTAATTCTAGGTGGCAGCTATCAAGCGTCTCGGTTATGGAAATTTGAACAAAGTGGTTTTGTGCTTCGAACGAACCTTCTGGGACCCGAGTGCCAATCTATTTGGGCACGTTGGCACGACCACCGCAAGCAGAGGTTTGCATAATATTAAATTTGCGTAGAATTCTTTTCATAATGCTTCAATTTAGCTTCGACCTTTTTATTTAGGTCTATCTCTCGGAGAATAGAGACCGCAAATTTAAAATTTAATAAAATTGTCGCGACTTAGGCTTAGAGCGTGTCTTATACGCATGCACTAGTACTTAATGTCTGTGGTTTCTGTCTAGTTTGTTTATAAATGTTGTTTTGAACAGGCCCTTTAGAAGAAAATTTCTAAATATTTCAGCTACAAGCTGTTGAACAATTAGTGCTTAGTTCGCTTGGAGTTTACATCCAAAATTAATGTACATCGACCGCAGAATCTCCGCAAATTAACCACGAGGACCACTCGCGCACCCTACTCACGAAGGGACATTAAATTATTTATCAAGCGTAAATAGTGTAAAACGTAGGAACACCGGTGGCAACGATAACGAATTAAAAGCTGAATAATTTAACGCTACTGTGAAACCTAAGGGGCCGCCTTAAGTAATAAATCACGGCAACAAGCCAAGACATGCTTCTCGGGGTACCTACTGTAGCCACTTGGAACCATACATAAATAAGAATAAATGTTCCATGTAGATAAGGTGAAATTGTATGAAGTCACAAAAATTTCCATTTCAGAGTGACGATTAAGGAATCGTTAACGTCCATAAAAATATTTTACTTAGTTTTTTTGAATAATTTTTATCTTAGACTTAGACTATGGGCTATCTATGAATTAACAACAATATGAAATACTAACAACCAATCGATTATCCAAAATATCAGCAGGAACCCTTTTATTGCGAGTTACAAAACTGAACTTATCCAAGTTTCCGCGTCATGGTTTAGTTCACCTCCTTACCTCTTTGTTGTGTGCTCAACTAACTTCATTAAGCCCCCACGTCTGTTCCCAGAATTCCGGAACAATGTGCTTCGTGATATTTTTTTATGTGGTCAGTTAAACGTTTTCGGCTTTGTTTTTAAATACGCCGGGATATCTGATGTGCATGTATTTTGGCCTGTCACCTATAGAGTTATGTGAGAATGGTTGATTTTTTTTTATTGTATTGAGGGAATCTGCATTCGAATCTTTTAGTTAACAGTGAAACCTTTGTTTTTTCTTGTTGGTCAATATATTTGGCCTAATCTTTCAAATCAAGACGTAATTGCTTCATTATGTTATGGTAGAGTCTATGTGCAGCATCTTCATATCGCTGTACACCTCACTGTTGCCTTGAGAATTATTTGAGATGAGCCTTTCATCTCAAACTTACCGTGGCACCCTCGACGCTTGTAGAAAAGTTTATTTCTAATAGCTATGTCCTTTTATCATCATTTTTTGTCCACATACTTTTTGGCTCTGGACTTAAAGTGGAAAATGCCATGATAGGATCTTCTACAAACGATCTTGAAAAGTTATCGATAGGTACCTTCATTATTGGAACTGTGGCATTTCTGATGTGTATGTATATTGTATACATGAACGACTATAACTACTCAATATATCTACAACTAGCATCACAGGGTTTGTAAGTATGTTTTCAACGGAAAAAGCACGATATATCTAAATAGTTTGAAATAAGCTAACCTATATTATAATATAAATCCATATGTCGTCGAAGGGGTCATTTTATACCCTGTCATACTTAATTAATACAGATTTTCTTTCTATCTCATAAAATTATTGATATTTCCTTCGATACAGGAGAACTTTTCCTTTTCTGGAACCTCTATAGTGCGCCGGTACTCCTAGCTTTGGTAGCAGGCGAGGCAGCGGCTGTGATGGAAAACGTCACCGATGACGTCATCGTCGGTAGATGTATCGCCGTACTGAAGAGCATATTTGGTCACGCGGCCGTGCCGCAACCCAAAGAATGCATAGTAACGAGGTAAATTAATCAAGAATATTTTTTTTCTTGCAATAGATACGTGAACGATCATCTCATGGTTACTGGAGTTCATAGATATCACAACGTGAAAAGCGGTATCTTCTTTAAGGCACGCAGTCAAAGTGGTATCGTGGCTATTTCACCCTTCAAACAGAAAGCATGATTGTTTCTCTGCATAAATTGTCAGCATATTGATACTACCAGTATATGTGTCTATAGAACACTGTTCCTGAAAATATTAACTATTGAAAAGTAACAATATAAGTAGTTAGTACAAAATCTGACCATAATGTTGCATAAAATAATAATTCACTTACAAATTAATATAGAATATCTCATCGAAGAGCACTTTAATAGTAGAACAAATATATCAAAGACTTCGACCATGTATCACAAATTTTGTGCAATATTACTTGATTTTGTTTTGTCTAAAGGATTCAGAAACTTTTTTCCATTAAGCGTCGCTCAATGAAGCTAAAAAAACCTACATCGAACGTACATACCAAAGTTCCAATAAAAAATTTAAACAGAATTTAGTTTATACGTTAAATATTAAAGTGGAACCAGTTTCATTACGAAATTCACAAAATTTCACTTCGTTAAAACGCGCGAAACGTGAAGCCATTAGTAAAACTTTCGACTGTATCACGTTGAAAGCAATTTCCGTTGCAAAGTTTCCTGCTTCGTAAAAGCTGTGTATTGTTTCAGATATCATAATTACTGTTTAAAACGTTGTATTGCACGTAACATATAAATGTCGTTCACGTTTGACACAATCTTAAATTGCGTGTCGCAATAACGTGTATTATACATCTAATGCAGGGGTTTCCAAACTTATTTTGTCTACTTAGCGTCCCCATTTTTTCACCTACTTAAAATCCTCTATAGCGAGTGCTCAGTCTTTGTCTAAGAGTCCGCTTAGATAAAATTACAAATCGCCTCCCAAGCCTCTACACAATGCCCCCATTTTTTTCTGGGTCTCTTATCGCCCCCCGTTAGACCTGCAGTGCCCACAAGGGGGCGTTATCGCCCACTTTGGAAAAGGCTGATCTAATGTAAGTCGTATCAAAGTTTTTGGTAAAGGTTTCTTGGGTGCATGAAAATCGTGTCGGCAGATACTGATGTAGTGGCCTCGATGTGGTCGCGGCTAGGACTGTTAAATTCATAATTGGTTTGTTTAGATGGCGTGCCGATCCATTCGCTCGCGGCTCGTACAGTTTTGTAGCGGTAGGGTCGTCTGGTACTGACTACGATCTCCTGGCCGCCCTATACCTGGAACTGATGGAGAGAATAGACTTTTCTTTGCCGGTGAGTATGTTCGACTTTAGTGATAAAATAACAATTCAATTTTTTTTTTTTTTTATTGCTTAGATGAGTGGACGTGCCCACAGCCCACCTGGTGTTAAGTGTTTATGTTACTCTATAGATATTGGTACGTAAACCATATAATAAATACTTAATACCATAAAATTTAGTTTGTATTTGTAACGATTGCTAATATTAAGCCCTAGAATATTCACGGCTCAGTTGTTTTAATCATCTAACTAATGAAGCGAAACTTTCGCGTTAGCCTTCTTACGCACCGGAATAAAACTTATTCCGACTAATACAAGTTTCACATTCGTACCTTGAAAGTCTAATCTCAGCCCAAGCGAAAGTTTTTTCATTTATAGCCAAACGCTACGATACATCACGTTATCATTTGTTTTTGTATAGATCGTCGTGTATTGCTTACTGGCTCTTGAAAATTGTCCTGATGAAATATTTATGAGTATCGTATGAGATCACGAGTATTGAAGTTAATTTTTCGGCCCATATGGTCTTAAGCAATTATCGGAGATTAGTAAAACGATTCTTACAAGTGAATTGGTAATATATAAAGTCTAAATTTCAATTATTAATAATTGTTATCATAGCTAATCAATCGAATTAAACCGAACGCACAATTCCTTTACATTGGTAACGACGTTTTCACCTACAGGTGCGGGCGCATAACGCGCCTTGTCCCAAATAGAAGCTGTAAAAGTAAATTGTTTAATCTATTTGATTGATAAAAGTCAAACATAAACAGGAGATTATCTGTTACAGCTTCATTTTTACGTTCATTTAAAATCGGTAAAGCCTATCTTATTGCCGGAGATTGGATTTTAATCCTATTTTGTTTGTCAGGTGAGCACACGATGCGGAACTATCCAGCAACGGTGCACGGAGCATTCCTATCGGGTTTAAGGGAAGCTGGGAGATTGGCCGACATGTTGCTTCCTCTGCCACCAATCACTAGCTCGAGTGTCGCTGCCGTGACGGCAAACAATTCCGCATGATGGCAGAAAACAATTAAACTAACCTTGTAGATTTCGATCTAAGGTGAAATTGATAATATTTAAGAATAACTCTCATTTAAGGACCAATTGTAGAATTTATCCAAATGTTCAATTTTATTGTTTTTTGTTTGACAGTTTCATTTGTTACTAGCTAGCCATAATGTATCGAAGTAACTAATGTTGATCTTTGTATCAATGAATACGAAAACGATACAATAGTAGTAACGGGGATGCGTGACGTCATTTGTGGCGACAGTAACCGGCGATGCGCTGCGTTTGTAATGCTACAATTATTAGAAGTCATTGGAAATACTGAGTGAATGATATAGTTAATTGAATAAATATACCTTTTAATTACAAATATACGAATGCGTGTCGCATCGTTGATCTACGTAATTTGGATATTTTTTATTGTTGGAGAAAATAAGTACGAAGTATTTCCAATGGTTCACTTTTAGTTAAATTTATTTATAGCTTTGAAACAGGAACAATCTTAAATTTAGTCTTTAAAAGCTTTTTACGAATGGTAGTTTCCGAAATTACATGGGTTAAATATTTCTCAGGGACCAACGAATTAAGATTCAATTTTTTTATTTATTTCAAATGCTGGAATTGTTCAAATTCTATAATTTAAATTTAAAAGCAGTTTCTGAAACTTATCAGAATGTAATCTTTTTCATGGTTTTTGTTTTCTTTGAAGTCTTTTATTTTTAGTGTTTTTTGTTTTGTTTTCCGCGTGTCTTAGGCATAATTGATTAAAATTACTTTTTCTTTTTAATTTCGCTTTTATTATTTTAGTTTTATTATTTCTGACGTTACGAGTACTTTACAATTTTCCTTGTCACCGATTTTTGTTTCAAATCTAGTAACTACAATAGTACTTATCTAATAACTACTTTTTTCTCTTATTCAACATTATTTTCAGAGTTCTGGAACTTTTAATATTTGTAATATCATTATGAAATTTATTTCATAGCATTAATTACATTAGCTTTCAGCAGGAGCAAGTATTGTAAGAATTAATAAATAATAAAGTTTTATGAAAGTAAAATTGTTTGGAATCTTTTATACCCCCAATCAGAATGTAATTTCGGGAAGCCGAAAAGAACGAGTCGAATGAAATGTCGATATCCCTCACAAAAGGTGTGTTTCCTTTGATAAGATTAATTGGACAATTTGAAAAACTTAAACAAATACACCTGCCCTTTACGATCCAGACACCTGTTTTATTTTCTAGTCGAGTTTTTGTTTCTTTTAGACGTATAGTTTTAGAAAGGGATGTTCGTTGGTTAGAATCTGGTTTTGTGATTTTATAATTATACGATCGAGGTAATTTTGTTTGAATACAATGTTGCTCGTCTCTCTATGTATATTCTGTTTTTATATTCACATTAGTTTTATGGCGGCTTTATCTGCTCCTATTATTTGAACATTGTTATTTTTATTTGCTTTTATTATTACTTTTTTTGCTTATATTATCCTCTTTTAAATTATAAGTATTCTAGTTTATTATTTCGTGATAAAAAAAGATACAAAAAATTAAAAGAATATAAACCTGGAGTGAATATTAATAGAAAAAAAACTTCTTCGTGTATAAATTTTTCTCACTTGATTACTATTGGCACTATAAAGTTTGTCGTAGTAACATTCTTGAGCGATAGGTGGCGTACGAGTACTTCCAATTAATGAGGGTATTTCAAACATTCGCCGACAATCGCAGCGGAGTATGGCTGAGTTCGAATGGGCACCACCATCCTGTTTTTTTATTGCTTAGACGGGTGAATAAACTCACCGCACCAAACATCACAACGCGAACCCAGCGTTCACTTTGAGACATGGGAACTTGAGAACTAAATCTCAGTTGTATAGTAGACTCAGTTGTATAGTTACTGGTGGTAGGACCTCTTGTGAGTCCGCACGGGTAGGTACCACCACCACGTCTATTTCTGCCGTGAAGCAGTAATGCGTTTCGGTTTGAAGGGTGGGGCAGCCTATACTGATAACTTAGAACTTATATCTCAAGGTGAGTGGCGCATTTACGTTGTATATGTATATGGGCTCCAGTAACCACTTAACACCCGGTGAGCTATGAGCTCGTCCACCCATCTATTGGATTCTCTGGCCCTTGATACTGTAACGCGTTAGTGCTTCGACAGCCTTTATATAATACAACTCAGACCATTAAAATAATATTCGGCTTTGGAATGAACTTCCTTTACTATGTTTCTTTAACGCTATGACATGTTGCGCTCGTCAAATGAGATTTTCGGAAAGTACTCTACGATAGGTAGCGGCTCGGCTCACGTCCATGGCGACGATAACCATTTACCATCAAGCGGGCTGCTAGTTAGTTCACCTGTCTAATTCTATAACAAAATTTAACCGATAGACACAGCCCACTGATTTTCTCGCCGGATCTTCTCAGTGGGTTGCGTGTCCGATCTGGTGGTAGATTCTGCGAAGCACTGCTCTTGCTAGGGCCAGTGTTAGCAACATTCCGGTTTGAGCCCCGTGAGCTCACCTACACGTTAGCTGAAATAGCCTCTCAAGGCTATTAGCATAGATAGGGAAAAAAAGCATCTCAAAGGCATTATTATCAAGCTGGCTACTTTATATGTATTTATTTATACTTGAGGCAATTTATTCTGCCGTGACGTAATTTAGTGAATCACAAAGACACTAGCATTAAAAAAACAACTTAATTGTGTAATACTTTAATCTAAATTTACTTAACCAAATAAAAATAAACTTGCTTGTTTCTAATTTTGCTTGTCAAACAATTAATATTGTTAATTAAAGCAAATTCACCTTTAAATCTATAGTTTTGGTGTTCATTTGAACTAGTAGGTTGTCGACTTACGACGTTTTCTTTTTGAATTGAACCTAATTGATGTATATCCCGCCCATTGATTTTCTCGTTAGATAAAGTCTGATTTAATGGAGTATTTTTTAATTTTAAACTATTTCACGTTGTTTGTAAAAGTGTGAGTTTACCGGAGCAAGAGTTTAGTGCGGTAGTAATTTATTGATAGCTGCGAAATTCGTAAAATCAGAATAATGTTAAAATCAGAATACTAATACATATATAAATGTACAGTGGCTTTTACGGATGTTCCATTATAACTACTGAACCATGCATCTGATTGACTTGAAACTTGGTATCCATGTAGATACATGTACTTAATGGATAGGCTAATATTTATATGAGTGTTGGAGTCCCTAATAATAATGACAATAAATACATAATAATGTTAGTTTTAAATGCTCAGCAAAGCGGGCGAGTACGGCTAGTAATTTTATAAGCACGTAAACATTGTTTTGTTTTATTAAAATGAATCTCTACTCAGAGACAACACGGAACGTGCGTTGGACATATTCATAATAGTATTAAATGAATTTTGAATTTACGTAAAAATCCAAATTAATCTTAACGAGGCTCGATTATATTACTAATAGAAGACACATAAATTTGAAGATGTTTAACCCAATCAAAACAAAAAATGCTTCCAATTATAGAAACGAGACCTTAAGTTGTTTTTTTTAGATATTTTCAAATTCTTTCTTCGAGGATCGTAATAATAAAAGACCGGTTATTGTTTAGAAGACGCGGGTGTGTTTTACCCTTAACTCCAGCTGCATTTTGCGTTAGTAGTAATAAGTATACTAACATATTTTCCTTCGGAGCTCTCACCTAAAGCAACTTTTTATGTTTTTTAATAAAGACAACGAGAGGTCTTTTTTTATTGCTTAGATGGCTGTACGAATTCACAGCCTACATGGTGTTAAGTGATTACTGGAGCCCATAGATATCTACAACGTAAATGCTGCCACCCACCTTGAGATATGAGTTCTAAGGTCTCAGTATAGATACAACGGCTGCTCCGTCCTTCAAGCCGCAACGCATTACTCTTCACGGCAGAAATAGGCGGGGTTGTGGTACCTACCCGTGCGAACTCACAAGAGGTTATACTACCAGTAAAAACCAGGATGTCACATCGTCAGTCTAAACAGCTACGTCTGTTGCCTAGGATACTTTTCAAACCTGTTGTAGCTCCTGGTAGTAGAGCTGCAATCCCTGATGGGTGAAATGTTCGCAACCATCCAGCCTATTTCTCCCTATAAATAACATAATAGCAATGTCTCCTATACTCGTATCTCGAAAGTGTGACGTCAAATTGTTTTCTCAAAATGATTTTTTGGAACGAAGTTCCTTATGGGACGATGCAGAGGGGGTAACCTAACAGGGAAAAAACGTCCGTAACGTAAGATTTTTATTAGTAATGGACACACTGTACGACAACTTCGTAATAACGAAAAAAAATAACATATTTTTTTATCATTCATTAACCACGATCTCAGAGCGTTCGTTTGCGCAATACACCAACTCTTATGCAAACAACTGTGAATGAAGTGTACCACAATAAGTTCGCACGTTACCGAATAACAGTGGGTTGTTGCGAAACCTCCAGTTTTATTTTATTTATATCTCGAATAGAACTTAAAATTAATATTTTTATAAAAAGGAACTTCGTTCTTATCCGGTGTCCCACGACACCACACATCTTTTTTTGTTCTTGCGAATCTAAAAAACTTACAGATCGCCATGAAATCCGATTACCCCTCTGTTCTGTTGTTAAAATCTAATCATAAAGATTAAACGTTTGTTTCCAAATAAATTGAACGCTTAATGGCCGTTTAATTTTACAATCTCATGGCCGATAGAATGGAACGAGGCATTAACAGCGCCGTAAACCATAGTCTGAAATCTTTATTATTTTTCGTCAGCCCAAAACGGCAGTATTCTTGTTATCTCTGACTCTATAAAGCTAGTTTGTGAAAATTATATTAGACTCTTCATTCAATCGTAAAGAGTACAAAGTATGAGTAGGTAAGTGTCGCAGTTGCTTCTAGTATTGAACTGCTTAAGATAGTAAAGGATATAGAATAGTAGTAGGCAGCGGCTTAGCTCTGCCTCTGGCATTGCTGAAGTCCACGGGCCGCGGTAACCACTCACCATCAGGTGTGCCGTATGCTCGTCTGCCCACAAAGGCAATAAAAAAATTTAGGACAATGAAGATACAGTTGAGGCACCAAAAATTACAAACACCTAAAATAGGTAACTATAGCAAATTTTAGTGTTACAATAAGTACGCAATTCTCAGTTAGTTCAGCTAGTTTAACATTTATGAACAGAAAATACTCTTCGTTTGCACTACCTGAGAGTTTAGATTATCTTTGGAAATATGATGGTAGGTACCTATGACGAATGGTAGGTTCATTTGTTTTTTTTTTTAATTAACAGAATTATAAATAAATAAAAATATATAAATAGCTAATATGTACCAGTACATATCCTAAAAAAGATATTGAACGTAAAAAAAAAAAACTTATTTTAGCACAAGCTTTACGCAAAAATAAAGAAAAGAATACTCGAAAAAGCCACCATTGAACATTTATATAAAACCCTACAAATTAACACGCGAGCCACTCAACGGTTTTTTCTGTTCATCCGCCACGTTACAATTAACCCCACGGTTTCCTTAAAAAATTGCTTCGTACCCGAGTCCAACAAACGAGGTATTAATATCCTAGTAGACCGCCATTAATTTTCACTTTGTACTTGCTCTGACTCTTTCTTATCTCACAGTAATTATACGACAGAAGTGTATTGTTTATTCAAAGTTCGAATAATGAATAATTTAAGCTATTCGGTCTTCCCGCCTGGTTGTTTTGGAACGAGAAATTAAATGCGGAACACGATGTAAATTTTGTCCTTTTAGACGTAGACGATATCATAAAAGTCATAGAGACCTCCTAGTGCCAAGGAGTCCACCTTTGTGACACATTTATTTTCAATATTTTTTTTATTCTATCAGCCCACAGACAATTTACATTAGTATAATTTTCATATCAACACTCATTTATTTGAGATTATTGTCGAACTGTCGAATTTGTTTATTGCGAGACCACTAATAAGAAAAAAAAACAAAAAAAAAAAAACTAGCAACAGCAGTGCTTCCACGAAGATCCACTGAAAATATCTGACGACAATCTCGCTGATAATGGATCGAGAGGACCCGAAATGAAGTGTTATGGACATAATTTTTGAAATTATTAGTGGTGTTTCAAGAAATTCAATTTTAAATATTTATAAATCTTGACGCCATCTGTTGTCAAATGTAGGATTTACACGCACTCAATCTGGAAATATTCAGACTACATTACAAAGATAACGATAGATGTCACTGCTAACAGAGTGCGCATGAGTGTTATTAGGGTTTTCATTGGAAGACGAAGAAAAGGTTTGATCATTTAGTTCTCAAAATAAACAATAGATGTCGCTTAAACCTAAAAACTACATTGTCCCGTTTATCAGTAAAACGATGTTTTTATTAATTTTAACATTACTGTATCGATCCATTATTGCACTCAATTTATTTGTTTTTAATTTAAAATCTGGATTCTTGGGGTTTGTAGACACATTCATAATAACTACTACTGTAACTAATATACTCGCTTGGATTTTGATCCAATTTCATAAGTGAGTCACAAATTTCATGTACCAGAGATTTTAAGTGGTTAGCGAAGCCCATAGATCAACAATGAGGTTGGAGTGTTAGGTTCGTTGTTTTTTATTTATTTATTATTATTGCTCTTGTATGCAGATGAGGAATTGTTTGAGATGATCCCCTCATCTCCTTTTTATCATCGCTCCTCCCGCCATCGGAGCAGAGTTCATCCGGCTATGGAATGAGCTCCCCTCCACGGTGTTTCCCGAGCGCTATGACATGTCCTTCTTCAAAAGAGGCTTGTGGAGAGTATTAAGCGGTAGGCAGCGGTTTGGCTCTGCCCCTGGCATTGCTGAAGTCCATGGGCGACGGTAACCACTCACTATCAGGTGGGCCGTATGCTCGTCTGCCTACAGGGGCAATAAAATAAAAAAAAAATCAGAGAGAAGCGAAGTCCTTCTGCAGACAGAGGATCCAAACGATCCGTGACAATGGGATTATCGACAATCTGAACGGCCCTCTTCTGTATGGAGTCAAATGGAAGGAGCTGGTATTTGGGAGCCCCGGCCCAGAAATGGGAGCAGCACTCCACGTGAGGCCGGACTTGTGCTTTATAAAGCAAAAGTCTTTGTCCAGGCCTGAAGTACTGCTTCGCTCTGTTGAGGACTGTTCCACCGTTCAAATCAGAGCACATGACTGCTTCGCGGCAGAAATAGGCAGTATGGTGATTAGTACCTATAAGTTTTTTGACGTAAAATTTTGACTATTCACACAATCGTTAATTTAAAATATTTAATTCCGAAGTACTCATGGCACCAGTATTATTTGTGTGGTTTAGAACCAGTATGTTTTACCTCACGTATTTTCTGTATGGAACATGAAGTTGGTTCATGAAAGCTACCTATTGATATAAACAAAACAGTTTTTTTTTTCTTTCTTATTGCTAAGATAGATGGACGAGCTCACCGCCCACCTGGTGTTAAGTAGTGACCGGAGATAATAGACATCAACCACGTCAATGCCGCCGTGATATGTATGACACTGTTGTCCATGCTGATCGTGACCAGTAATAAACCAGTACGCGCTCAGAACGGTTGTTTGTTTTCCTAGTCACATACTTCACACGCCGTCAATCTTGAGAGACAAGTTCTACGTCTCAGTTTTTATAGTACAACGGCTTCAAATTCTTCAAACCGAAACGTATTATTAGCAATTTCATTTTGCGATTTTGCGTTTTTCTGTATTACTTCTATCGAGATAAAACAAACAAAAAACTTTCACAACTTTCCAAAGGCACAATCCACATTTTTATTATAATTTTCTTATAATTTATCACAACACAATGCGAAATGGCTTAATGATCAGCTAGGTCAAATGTCAACAAGAGAAATCACAGCTTTTAGAAGTGACACGTCATTAGACGACCCAACGGAGCTCAAATAATTTAACAATAAAAAGAATTGATGCACAATATTGTCTCATTCCCCTTTTGCCCTTCGTTCCAAGTTCATGTCTATGAAATTTAATTTGGCGTTGACAATGTCACTGCTATCGTTAGCAGTTGCGATTGTTATAATTCTAATATCCACGGCCAGTTCTGAAGTGAAAAATAATCTAAAATCGAACTATACAGTTCAGAATTTCAAAGAATACGTGACGAATGTTATCAGGGATCAGACAACGAAAATACAAACGCTCCTAAAAAAAATTCAGTGGAACGCGCAGTCTGTTTTAGAGAGAATCGAAAATGTGAAGCCGGGTCGAAAATACGACGTTAACATTAAGAAACCATTTTACTACACGAAGAGAAACGATAATCAGGTGGAGTCTTCACTTAAAGTTGACGCTTCGACTGAGGTGACTGAATCCAGGAATTTTAATAATCACTACGCAACATCGGCATATGGTGCCAGCGGTAACGCTAATTATGGAGCCTCGACTTACCACCATCATTCTATAGGATTCGACCCCATAAATATCGTGGTTTCTATGTCTCTTTTATCGTTTTTACTACAAGCTCTCCAAGGCTTACTCGGCAGAACTCGATTACCCACGCAGGTGGTGGAAGCCAGAAACGCTCACTCCGAATTGGATTGGCAGAAGAAAATTCAAGAACTTACCAAAGACGAGTATTATTTTAAGAAGAAATATTTAAAGCAGTTATTTCCCAAGTAAATTTCTCTTTCGAGTGGTAAATTACTTATTTATTTTACAATTTATTTATTCTGTCGTTTTCAATAACAAGTTCGAAATTGCTTTATAAATTTTTCGTTCTCAGATAAGATTTATGTTATGAAAATTCTTTGAATAAGTTGTTATTAGTATTTTTGTATTCTAAGATTAATAAAGGCTTAAAGCTTCCATCAATTTTATTTTTATGTATTTCAAAGATTTCAATAATCCTTTCGGTGTAGGTGGATTATTCCAATAATAACATTGTATCTACATTATATTTTTCTATTAGACTGTATAATATACTTGTGTGTTTGTTCGCGCTATTTACCACAATGGCTGAATCAGTTTAAACATGGTTTTGAGTAGCTCATTGAATGGGATAAACTAGGGCTAATATTAAAAAAATAAAAGACAAATTTTCTTTTACTGTTTACAGTTAGTACTACAGATAAATTTTGACATCAACGAGCAAGTAACCTTAGATAGTGAGGACTTAGCCGAGCTCATGGTGTTACACGCTAGGGTTCGGTATAAACAAAAATTCAACCGAAGTACAAATTAACACTGTATTAACACTTAGATCACTCACAGAACACTTTAAAATTCTTAATTCATTATTTCGCTTCGCTTCAGGTGATCCATTCGCTGTTCGGCTTCGAGTAGAACCTTTTTATGTCGATACGACATCCCTAGATTTATCGAGAACATTCCGAGCAAGTCCAGTAGCTTCGATGTGTGTTTCCGCTATCTGTCAATAGATGGCGTTGTACTTCTCGAGCCTTCTCGACGTTACTAGTTCCTTTGATATTCGTTTCGGCTATTCGGCGATAGATGGCGTTACTCTTACCGGCGTAATATATATAATAGTATAAAAAGAGCGTATCGTAATTTTACTGCCATTGAGACAATAATTAATCTCAATTTCAATTTCATAAGGTTTAGGCTGACGGTATCGCCCCGAGTGGGCTTTTGACTTCGAAACAGCAGTTTACCTGTGCCCTTGGTGTGTCTAGCATTCGTGTGCCACGGAAACCACGTGTTATTAAGAAAGCCGCTTAGAAACACCCAAAAAAGATTAAGGTATTTTTGTTACCTTAAATGAGCATCGAGCTACGCATTGTCTATTCTGTTGTTAAGTTATCGCAGATCATAGACCGGAATACAAGACACCGTAACAAGAACGCCACACAACCTGAGACGGGATCCAAGTCTCGCCTGTATAGCTTTTCCGGCTTTCCATATCAGACTCGGAATCGAATACAAGTTGTGGTGAAGACAGGAAGATTGTTTTAATGGTGATAGGACCTCTTGTAAGTCCGCACGGGTAGGTACCACCACCCTGCCTGTTTCTACCGTGAAGTTGTAACTATACTGATACCTTAGAATTTATATCTCAAGGTGGGTGGCGCATTTACGTCGTAGATGTCTATGGGCTCTAGTAACCACTTAACATCTGATGGGGTGTGAGCTCGTCCACCCATCTAAGCAATAAAAAAAAGACTGACAAAGAGTTAATAGAAGAACGAATAGTATCGAATATTTTAATAAAATTTTGACCAGTAATCGGACAATATATTGTTTTAATACTCGCTTCCATTGAATTTACGTGACGGAATGCTGCTCTGATTTTTCGAACAGCCAAATCTAATTTATTTATGAAAACTCCATATTTTGAATCGAATTACTGCGTATTACTAAAATCGGAACGAAATTATATTATATATAATACAATATTTTCTGATCTTCGAAAGGTTATTATCGTAGTCACGCAGTAGGATTCTCAAGATATCAAATGTCGCTCTAAGAGGATATCGCTTTCTAACATAGTTGCTTGAGCACACAATTTTGAAGGGAAAATATTTTATCGCCCTGAATGTACACAGATTCTGTAGGATTATTTTCAGGAAAACATATTTGCGAGATATTTTTAGAGACATAACTTTTCATATAACGTTATTTATTTACCGTATCGTATAAGTATTGTAGTCGTAATCAACTTTTTAGTCAAATCGTAAGCATATGGTACTGATATTGTACATAACATACTGTAAAAGCCATAGCCACTGTGAAATTAAGAAATCTATACTAATATTATAAAGAGGAAAAATTTGTTTGTTTGTTTGTTTCGAATAGGCTCCGAAACTACTGGACCGATTTGAAAAATTCTTTTTCCATTAGAAGCCGACATTGTCCCTGATGAACATAGGCTACTTTTAAAAAAAAAAAAAATATTTTATTTTTTTGGTTTCATGTGTGTTTTAATGTTTCCGAAGCGAAGCGAGGGCGGGTCGCTAGTTATAATAATAAAAACGTTTTCGCTCGCCGATTCGTTTCTCTTTTCCATTTACGGAAATAAGCAGTGATAACAAGTAAGAAAACATATAAGAAGGCTTCACGGTTCGCTTGTGAATGATGGGGCCGGGGCAGAATGGCCTTGTCATATATACCGTATCCTTTTAATGGGCCATTGTTTGTCTTTCGGATGAATGTTACTAAGATTTTAGATGGACTTTTTAATCCTGAAAGATCACTGGGTTTTAAGCTTAAATCAAATGAGGAGGAACCTTTATATGTAATTGAGGCCGTCAGCGCAAAACTGGCCTAACCCACAATTTTTCATATTCGCGCTTTTATATTGCAATTTATTTAAAACAATAAATTTTGATGGAAAACCGGCCTAACCCCAGTTTTACCCATAGACTGTAAACATTATTTTTCCGAGTATTATTACTGCTTACGAAGCAGTGTAAAATTAAATTCAAACCTCATTATCTCCATACTAACTATGATGTGCTTTTTTTTTTTTCCACAGGAGAAAATCGCCGGATCCCCACCCGCACGGCAGGTGGGGTATGTGGGAGTCGAACCTCACTAAAAACTCCTGCCGCTCACAGCCGGCGCCCTACCCCGGACCGGGTGGGGGAACCCAGTCGGAGTTATTGAGACGGCGGGACAGGGTTTACGCAGAGCACATTACATCCATCCCGCCGTCCCCCAGATGCCGGACCGGCGGCCGCCAGCAACATGACCGCCGGTTCCCTCGGTCGACGGGCCAAGAGCCCGATTGATAGCGCCGCGCTACACCTTCCCCCGGAGCGGTCGGGGGAACGCGACCTACCACGCTGCCCCACGCCTAAGCTCCTCCCCGCACAAAGCGGGTGGAGCCCGAAGCTCTTAGGGGGCCGGGTTACGGACGGGACCCCGGTCCCGACCCCCTGCTCGGCGGCGGCGGGTTTCTGCGTAGTGAGGAGAGCTTTGCCTCACTCGCCCCGCCGCCTCCTTCTGCGAGATGGTGCACTCGCAGAAGTCGAGCATAGCCTTCCAAGACTCGTCGCCGCCAAGCATCGACGCCACGACGCCAGGCAGCGACAAGTCCGGTCCTATCTTTGCGACAAGGACACGGCGCTGCACCTCCCAAGCGGGGCAGACAGCGAGCGTATGCTCCGCCGTGTCCAGGTCGTGTCCACAATGGTGGCACCTCGTCGTCGGCTCAGCTCCTATCCGGTGCAGGTACTTTCCAAAGCATCCGTGCCCAGTCAGCACCTGCACCAGACGGAAGGTGAGGCGTCCTCGGCCACGATTCACCCAGTCATAAAAGACCGGGCAAACCGCCTCGACGGTCCGTAGACCCCACGTGGGGTTGGCCAACCGCCTCGACCACGATTCGAGCACGGACCGCCGAGAATGGGCCTTCCGCGCCCGCAGCTCACTTTTGGAGGGACGCGCCACGCCCAGAGCACGAAGTTCACTGCGCCACCGATAGTCGGCAGCGAGCGACTCCGCCTCCAGCTCCCATGGCGGCGTCCCCGCCAACACACACGCCGCCTCGAATGAGACGGTGCGATATCCACGGATGACCCTGATAGCAACGGTGCGCTGCGGCCGGCGCAGGAACCGAGCCATAGTAGCCCGATTGCGCGGCTCAGCCCATACAGGCGCACCGTACAGGGCCATCGATCGCACCACCCCAGCGTAGAGGCGGCGTACAACCTGATCCGGCCCCCCGATATTCGGGAGCAGTCGGTTCAAAGAACCGGCTGTCCTCATTAATCGAGGGACCAGCTCCGCAAAGTGAGCACGAAAAGCCCACCGGCCGTCCAACACGAGGCCGAGGTACCTTAACTGCACCCCGACCCCTATCCGGACGCCCCCAACCACGATGTGGGCGTCGACAGGTGGCGCTCTCCGCGGCCCGTGAAACCACAAGGCCTCGGATTTACTGAGCGCTACGTCGAGGCCCAGTCTCTTGATCCTCCCGACGACGAGGGCCACTCCCGCTGTGGCGAGACGGGCAGACTCTCTATAATCATCCCCCGGGCCACGACCAACGTGTCGTCCGCGTAACAAATAACGCGGAGACCCGGGAGGAGGGCACCCCTCAGCACCCAGTCGTACCCGATGTTCCACAAGAGGGGTCCGAGAACCGACCCCTGCGGAACACCACGCACGACCGGAAAACGGTGAAGGGTCCCACCGTACCCGGTACATTCGACCGACCTGGCCTCCAAATAGGAGCCAACCAGCCGGCGGAGATAGAGGGGCACCCCATGCCTCTCCAGTGCCCCCCCTATCACAGACCAGGGCAGGGTGTTAAATGCGTTGGCGATGTCAAGAGACACCGCCAGTGCCACCCCACCCCGTGAGACAGCCTCGTCCGAGAGGGCCCGCACGCGAAGAATTGCATCCACGGTCGAACGGCCCTCCCGGAAGCCGAACTGCTCCGCCGACAGGTCAGGTCCAACCCCGACCAGGTGCTGAACGATGCGGGCAGCCAGAATACGCTCCAGCAATTTTCCCGCCTCGTCCAGCAGTACGATAGGACGATACCCGGCGGCTGTATCCACCGGGCGCCCCTCCTTTTTCAACAGCACAAGTCTGCCCGTCCGCCAGAGCAACGGAAACCGTCCCGACTCCAGGCAACCAACTATGATGTGCTTAGGCCACTTTTGCGCTGACGGCCTCAATTGTATGATCTTTTTTGTAATTATTGTAGATTTTTAAACGGTTTATTCGTCGTGCCCTGAAGGATAGGACGCTGGGTGTTTTCATATCGAGATATGCGATTATGCTGGTGTTCAAATCCTGCAGGCACGTGCAAATTTTTCCGTTCAAATACGTAATTAATGAATTCTCACGTATGAATGCTGGTGGTAGGCCTTCCTGTGAGTCCGTATACGCAGATAACACCACAATATCTATTACTAGCTATAAATAAATAAATAAAAAGATAATTTCAATGTTGTTATTCTTTAGTTTCTAAAGGAATATTAAAGTCTCAAATATTCGTTTCGGTGTTAGGTCAGGGCAGATTCAATTCAAAAATCCCTTCATTATCCCCTGTCGGCTTGGACACAAGCGCGAGCTGAATCCTTATATTGCCAACACTTTGGAACATTTTGTTGTCTTTTAAGGCTCACACGGTAGGTGATGTTTTGTTTATAGAAAAATTGGAGCATTTGAAATCAAGTACAGGTTTCTAAATAAAATTGATTTAAAAATGAAGTATAGGACTAAATAATGAACACTGGGTGCCAACTTAAACTTCGTAGGTATATATACAGTCAAAACCGTTTACTGCGACATCGTTTAATACAACATGCCGGTTATAATAACCAAGAACAAAGGTCCCAGCTGAATGCCATATGACCGCCTTATTAAAAATATTGCTTTCTACGACATTGGTAATAGCGACATACCTCATAAAACGACCACATTTAACTAATATTTCGGAGAATTAGATCTGTTAGAACGACCGGCTAAGCTGTATTTTAAACAATTTGAATAGGTATCCACATTTGTCTTCAATGGCTTTTAAAATCAGGAAAGAAAACAATAGGATTTAGTTTAGTGTAGGGTCTTTTCTAATTCTTAGAAACAAAACACGTGCATGCGGTAGTCAAAGCCCGTTTCTTCATATCTCTTCAGTTAGTTTGTTACTTATCTATACACAAGACGCACCAAAACTTTGTGGAGTTATTCGTGAAACTTTCAAAATGTCGCAAAGAAAAGAAAACAAATTAATATTGAAGAAAAATCGCGTATTATGTAAATATATTTTTCCAATAATTCCCTATCGATTTGTTTGTACTTGCACGATACACATTAAACATCACCGGTTGTTACGACTATCGGTTTTTACGACTGAATTGAGCAGTCCCTTCGATGTCGTTATAACAGATTTTGACTGTATTATTATTGTGATCTTTTGAATTTTAAGAAATTTTCCTGCTAGCCTTTTAATGGAAAAATGTAAAGTGCTAAAAAAAAACGCCTTTTAAAAAATATTAATGCTGCGTGCAAGATCAAAACTGTTTTCTTTGTCTTCGAACTACAAGTTATTTTCGGAAAATTTTCGAGCTTATAAACAACTAAAAAGTACATTGTACAAAATAAATATATTTGTACTGTGCTAAAAATCAATTTTTTTCTATTCAAAATTCGAAACGCCTACTTTTTTGTAATAGCAACAAGGTAAAAAATATATTGCCCGTAGATATTGTACATAAACATCTTCCAGAAATACATCAAATCTGTTCGCAGAAATACCATGAGTATCTTTTATTGATATCTAGTTTTTTGGATTATACTAGATATTCTATATACTAGATATACTACAAGTACAAAAGTCACAATACTATACTAATATTTCATTATGGGAGTCGTTTGTTTAACGGAAAACAAAATATTTGAATATTATATTAATAAATATTAAATTTTTGTTTGTACTTGTTGTTGTTTAAAATACCTAAAAACTTTGTACCTGTCTGGGATTTGAACACCGATTCAACCGATTCAGTCACTTCGATTAATATGAGTATACCGAATGTTCAATCCTTTAGGCTACGGTGACTTGTAATATTATACTTTAATAGGTTCGGAAGTGGGCCGCCCGTTTATCTTGAGAAATATATCAAGTTATATGACAGATAATCTCATGTAAACGCTCTTAATAATACACACAGTTTGGCCATTTATACTGCTCCGCATAGAAAATAAATAGTAAAAACATTACAAGTTACATTTTGAATTGTCATTCCCAATATGAGAATTACTATTTACTCATTTTCAGGTCAAACTTTGTTAAAAATTTTGCTAGTAAAGTTTAATGACTTATGTAAGTCTATATGTTTTTTTTTGTTTGGTTAGACGGGTAAACGAGCTCACGGCCGTGGTTTCCAGAACCCATAGACATCAACAATGTAAATGCCGCCCACCTGTCCTTCAAAACCGAACGAATTACTGATTCGTGGCAAAATTAAGCGTTTTGGTAGTACCTACCCCTGCGGGCTTACATGACGTCCTACCACTTAATTAGGCAAATTATATTTTTTACAAGTTTGGTTTTTATTTATTGTACGCAATCTTATTCCTTCATCGTCGAAGTTCTTCGTGAACGTGTGTTAAGTACACATATCAATTGAAAAAGTGGTTTCTGTCTGCGGGATTTGAACACCAACATAGGCGCATCGCTCATACGAATTAGGCGTCAGGCGTCTTATCGTTTAGGCCACGACGAGTTCTAAATCTAATAATCATTCCATTTTAGGTCTCTTTTAAAAATTTTCATACGATTGGCAGTGGTGAATTTTCTAATGGAGGAATTTCTTGATTAAATCAACAGCCAGTTGTAACGCTTAAGAATTACACTGAGGGTAATGGAGATTCTTTTGAATGAGTTTCATATTTTAATTCTACTATATTATTAATAGGTATGCTTTTATTGGATTGCATTCACTTCAAGGATCGATGGCAATCCAATAATTTAAATAGCTATACAATACAATAAATTCGCTCTAATATTCAAGTTTTCACGGCAAGTTTCAGCCGAAAATAAAAAAAGACAATTAACTAATTGTTAGTTTGCTATACTGTGTATGTACAGTTTTTAAGGTACATTTATTTGTATAAAAACTAATCTAAACTGCAGTAATTTTTTCATGTAGATAAAAGAACAGAAAGTATATTTTCCTTGTAACAGTATTTATGGCAAGACTAAGATAAATTTCGCAACGTAAACAGCCACTGTATCAAGCAAGCATCAAAACAAACCGAGATCTTTGCCAACTTTATTATATGGGGACAGTTTTATTAGAATAAACAAAATAACGATATAATCTTTTGCTTAATGAAATATTTGATTACATAATATTGCCACATTTAAAAAAAGATCGAAGAGATGACCAGATTTTGTCAATTGAAAAGCATTTTTTTATTTTTTTATTTCTTAGGTGGGTGGACTGGTTCACAGCCCACCTGATGTTAAGTGGTTACTGGAGCCCATAGACATCTACAACGTAAATGCGCCACCCACCTTGAGATATAAGTTCTAAGGTCTCAAGTATAGTTAGAACGGCTGCCTTACCCTTCAAACCGAAACACATTACTGCTTCACGGCAGAAATAGTTATGGTGGGGGTACCTACCCGTGCGGAGTCACAAGAGGTCCTACCACCAGTAATTTAGTTTATTGCTAGGCTTAGAAATTATTACCAGCTCACAGGACTCAGCCCGAGAGGATTTGCTAACATCTGCCCTAGCAGAAGCAGTACTTCACTGAATCCGCCACCGGATCCACGTGCCCTACTGAGAAGATCGGTTGAGAAATTCAGTGGGTTGTGTCTGTGGGTTAAGTTGCGCGTAAAACTCTTCGTCACATACGAAGAGTTCGACGAGAACGGTAACCGGTGCTTGGAATGACTAGCATCGTGTGGATCAGGAGGATCCGAAATAATATATCAAGGGCGCCGGCAGCTGTGGGCTGCGGTATGCGATAAGAAGGTTATAAGATTCTCGAAGAAGCGTTCTGACATTGTCTTCAGATACTTACTTAATCGTGTCTTTACTGGATTCTAGTATTATCACGTTAACATCAGAGAACGGACTCCAGGCGAGCGCAGTAATACAACAAAACTCAACCTAGTAGCCAATGACTTCATTCAGAAATACAAAATAACTAATTTTTTTATAAAAAAAATCGAAAATACTGTTAACGAAATAAAAAAGAATACGCATGTGATTTGATTTTAATTTCATTATCATTTTATTATTATTTTTTGCATAAATGAGTGGACGAGGTCACAGTCCACCTGGTGTTAACTGGTTACCGGAGCTCATAGACATCTACAACGTAAATGCCGCCACTCACCTTGAGATATGAGTTCTAAGCTCTCAGCATAGTTACAGCCGTACACTTCAAACCGAAACGCATTAATGCTTCACGGCAGAAATAGGCTTATTAAATAAATATCATATTAAATGCATATCGTTTACACAAATAAAATTTAATGTTAAGATCAATAATTATCGACGCTTGTTTTATTATACGAGGTTTTCATACAACTATATTTTCGCCTAAACAAATAATGCAATAAAATATTCGTATTTATCTCGGCATCTGATTTAAACGAAGTGATTGAAAGTTTAAATTGAAAAAAAAAAAAAAAAATGGCTCTAAGAATACATTTCGTTCCAAGTAACATTTGATGTGAATTGGTTTAAGGTATTTCGTAACAGTATTGTTTCCTGCATGAATCCTTTAACAGATTTACGGATAAGCCGCATAAGAAAAATGCCGAATACGAGACAAAGGGAATCGTCGTTGGAAGTCCCTTTTACCTGTAACCCTTTAATATATCCCATGACTCGTTGTCCTAAACGAGATTTCTGATAACAATGTCACTGTAACACCTTTTGTGTGGCTGTCAACTAACTGTCAAATTACTGTTTCGCAGCAAAAAGCAGCTGAGCATTTTGTCATTAAAAGGGTTCCGTTTTTGTATAGATATGACGAGAGTATTATTAAATGTTATTCTATTTGAAAATCGAAAGATGCGTTGACATCTAAATCAATAATGTATGCAACTTTTTTTTTTTAATACAATGAAATCCTTGGCCAAATTTTTGACACGTCTATACCGTATTTACCTCCGTGCAATTAGAAAATTAAATTTGGACAAGTAAAGAAAAAGGCGTTTTATTTTTTGGATTATTTTGTACTAATAAAGACAGGACGTTCTTTTATTGAATCGATGATTCCCAGTTATATAAAATAAACAAAGTAACATTTTTATGTTTGTGTAGTATTAATTCTGATGTCGTTCCACCTATTGTATTGAAACTTGGTGGTTATTATTGGGGGTGCTCTGAGACCTTACCATCGCACCGCCCACCACCGGAGTAGAGTTCATCCATACTACCTGGAGTCACTGCGTTCATCCATAGTGCGTTTCCAGATATCTCTTTTGCCACGTACCATCCGGCTTTAAAATGAGCTCTCCCCCACGGTATTCCCGAGCTGGTCGCTCAATATCGCTCGGGTGTTCGGGAATGTAAAAATTTATAATAAAATAATAAACATAACTTAACATGTGACTTAATTAAGTTTTTTATCAACGTAGATTGTATAGCATGGCAAAAATTTCAAATTAATATATTTGGTAAAACTAAATGTAATTCAGCTGATATATTGAGATCTCACAGACGCAAATATTTGATACTTGCTGTTCCATATTCGTAATAACTTCCAATTCAAAGTCTAATTACATGACCAAATGTCCCAGTGTTGCATCAAAGAACCCTTACTAATCTAAATTCAAATACATAAAGAAATTTGTATGTCCAATCTAAACATTCATTAAGGGAATATAAAAAGATTGTATTGAAACAAACCAGGCTCCCTTGTTAAGCCGCTTAGGCTAATTATATAAAACATTGGCGGGGTACAAAGCTTTTATTTTGCCTTCATAAGGTCCCATGAATACACAAATGTTTGAGCTAGTGTAAAATTTCGCTGATTCTCGAAAAAAACTGATAAATCCCTAGGTTTCTTTATAGTATATAAGACTAATACAATTTTGGAATACATTAAATAAAATCTATTGATTCTTGTACTTGTTTTACTCTTATTTTCTATTATCTGTCAAAAAAAATCCTTAATTTTCTTGTGTTTACTGCAACAAAAAATTTGAAAATATTCCTCTTAATATAATTATATTTTTAATTTAATAATTATATTTTTCCTCAAATATTACGAATTAGCTGGACAGGAACTTCTTCTTCCAGCCCTTATCCTTATAAAGGGTCGGCACAGCATCTCTTAGAGATTTGGAATAAGTTCTACAAAGTATTATATCAATTGCAGCATGTCATAGGGATGGACATTATTCTTTTGATATTTCTTTTAATTCGTCGTATTTAATTTCTAAAACTTGCAGTTTCTTTTAAAAAAAGATGTCCGCTGTCCTGGGACACCGGATAAGAACGAAGTTCCTCATTATAAAAATATTAATTTTTAGTTCTATTAGAGGTATAAAGAAAATAATTATTCGGGTATATATTTTTTTATTATGATTTTGTTATTGATAAAAATAAAAATAAAAAAACGACATTACAAAGTTATCAACTTTATTTTATTCACAATGATTTATAAAAAAATATATAATAAAAATATGCTATTTTTTGTACGTTATCACAAAGTTAAGTGTGTGCATTACTAATAAAAATCTTATGTTACGGACGTTTTTTTCCCGGTTAGGGTACCCCTCCGCATCGTGCTATAAGGAACTTCGTTCCAAAAAAAAATTACACTAAAATTGTCATTTTCAAATACTAAAAGTATAAAAATATCATCACATTTTATTCGTAATACTGGGCTGCAACATGAACAGAATAAAAGTTCATTCTGTCGGGACGCTCCCCTCTGCATTTAATATTTGTTTGATCTCCGTCGGAGCACGCACGGGGAAACTCTAATATACGACGTAGGTAATTTTAAAATATTAAAACTACATCGCTTTATCTGTATTGGAAGATATATACGTACTTTATTTCATGGCTCATAGATATAATTTTATCATAGGTGCCTAGCAAATTCCCTCATACATTTTAGAAAGTAATTAAGAACTGGTAATTGTGAAAAATGCATATAACGGAAAGTGTTTAAGTTTTATGAAGCATTCATCATTTTTGTAGGATTATACTGTAGTCGTGGCCTAAAAGATAAGACGTCCGGTGCATTCGTATCTTGCGATGGACGGGTGTTCGAATCCCGCAGGCGGGTAACAATTTTTCTAATGAAATACGTACCTAACAAATGCTTACGATTGACTGCCACGTTAAAGGACTAATATCTTGTATTAAAAATCAAACTTGCAAAATTATAATTTGCGTAAGTACTGAGGCTAGGACGTCTTGTGAGTCCGCACGGGTAGGTACCACTACCCTGCCTATTTCTGCTGTACTGTAAAAACCTTAGAACTCATATTTCAAAGTAGGTGGCGGCATTTAAGTTGTAGATGTCTATGGGCTCCGGTAACCACTTAGCACCAGGCGGGCCGTGAGCGCGTCCACCCATTTAAGCAATAAAAAAAAGCAGTCGGCATGAGCAGAGTGAACCGAATTCTCTTTGTAGACCCAGAGGTTCTCAATGAAATTCTTCTGTATCATATCATACCATTAATCTTAGCATCGATAAGACTACTATCATACAAAATTATAGATGCGCCTATTTACTCTTTAATTTTGTACTTCTTACATAGCAGTCTGACGAAATGTGAATCGAAATAAATAATTTCGTCTAAATTGAGATTGCATATTTTTAGCGGTTGAACATCACTAGCAGATTATTAATCTGGAGAACGCTAATCAAATCAATATGTCACTTAATTTATTCTGAAAATAAACAGAGTGAGATTCGATCAAATGTCCTCAAAAAGGACCCTTCTTAAAACGCGCGTGCAAATATAAAATTCATTACTGCACCTCCCTCTCAAATTTGTCGCCGGCTTTACGGAGATAAGGGCCCTAATATCCCTGCTGTGAAGACGTCAAAGGCGATCCTCGAGACAGCACTTGTCTATTTGTAATTGAATATGAAAATCTCTCGTGCGAGGCTTCGAATGGACGCCGATGTAAAATTTATTCGCGATGTGCCTTTTGATTTTCGAATTTTTTAATACAATTATACCTTCTTGAAATGATTTTGCTGTGACACTTAATAATTTTAATCATATTTCAATGAATTATATATAAAATGGTTTGTTAATTGATTTCTTAGTACAAATATAGTGGATATTTTCATTTAATTTGATGACGTGTTACAAAATGTAGGTACTGTGCTTTATTGCAATTTCCTAAAGACTTTTTAAGAATCGATTTCAGACATAAGGCTACGGCACAATACTGTTTAGACTCCAATCATCAGAATACTATTTTTCCTATTTCACTTATACTCTATATAAGACAAAGTGACCAGTTTTACGAAAATACGCATTTTTTCATGATAGATAAAATATTGAAATGTATTATCATTATTTAGAAGAAGACTGTCAGTTTATGTAATTATTTACGTTTTTTGATACTTTACATACATTCGTATATCCATAATGTGTTAGCTCGCATATGTAGATGCTACCTACGGAGAATAGATAGAGTTGTGATTTTCAGTTTGAAGTCAGGTTTGTGACACGTGTTACAGTCTCATGATGGGATGTCGCTAAAATACAAGACACGAAGCCAGGTAAGCCGTGAACACACCTGTCCATCTATTCGGATCAAAACCGTAAATTTAAAAGTAATTCGTAAATTTGGAAAATTCAACAGAAAGTCAGGTAAGTAACCAGACTGCAACTGGCATATAGAATTACATTTTCAGCGCGCAATCTTTCCTATTGCATTAAAAGAATTTTCATAAAATTTCTGTGAAGAATTCTACATCTTTACCCGTGCTCGTGTCGGAGGAAACTTGCACTGAGCATCGACCCTCGTTTGTGGAGAGCTTGCTCAACGATGAAGAAAATTTTACGTAAACTCCACATAAAATTAAAATTTGTCGCTGCTATTTCGTTTTGTATATTTCGAATGGCTAAAGGAATTTTATTTAGATTAGAACGAACTTTTATTTGCTATGTTAATGTTTATTTAATAATGTAAATAAATAAAAAAAAACACTTTGTCTTCTACTAAGTCGTTGTAACTTTTGGTGGACAAAAGTTGGTAAGAAAGGTGGTAAGATTTTTTTTTTATTGCTTAGATGGGAGGACGAGCTCACAGCCCATCTGTTGTTGAGTGGTTACTGGAACCCATAGATATCTATAAGGTAAATGCGCCACCCACCTTGAGATATAAGTTCTAAGGTCTCAAGTATAGTTACAACGTCTGCCCCACCATTCAAAACGAAATGCATTACTGCTTCACGGCCGATATAGGTAGGGTAGTGGTACTGGTGGTGGTGGACTCACAAGAGATCATACGCAAATTATAATTTTGTGGGTCTGATTTTTATTACACGATATTATTCCTTCACCGTGGAAGTCAATCGTGAACATTTTTGTTGAGTACGTATTTCATTAGAAAAATTGGTACTCGCCTGCGGGATTCGAACACCGGTGCATCGCTCAATACGAATGCACCGGAGCCTTATCTTTTAGGCCACGACGACTTCAATTAATGTGTGAACTGTACATCCGATGACGAATAACCCTATTTGTAAAACATTAAAATCATTCTTATTACAAATAACTTGAATAATGGTATATTTTTGTTTGAGAATATTAAATAATTAACTACTAAATATACCAAACAATTAAGGAATTGATTTAAATATCACAACCAAAGAATCTGAATGAGCCCATTTGAATTTATTTTGAACAAAAAACGGAACACGATTAAATTGTTGACATTGCAATTTTTTTTCGGCCCGTGAAAACAAGTTGATTCGAATTACGCCTTTTCGCCTTTCAAGATGTTGCTCTCTTAGTTACGTAGGTGCTTTGATGTTTTGCGCTGCGATTTTCGACTTGGTTCATTCGCCAGCCGTGTTTTCATTAGAGGAGAAAGAAAAAAAAAAGGAAAATTGGATTTAAACATGAAAGATTCGAAGGTCTTCTGCCGATAGCGTACTTTGAGCTCGATTTAATTAGGCGAAAACTTGAAGAGAAAAAAGGTGAAGTGATTTTTTTTCTACTTCATTTTAGCGTGGTAAGTAATTCTTAGCGCCCTTAAAAAACGAGAGGGCAGCCTAAAAGCCGATTGGATCGTGCCAAAGTGGCCTCTTATTTACTTTAAGTCATTCATACAAATTCTTAGATACATCTTCGAGGATTCTATGTAGCCAATATCAAACAAATTACATATATATTATGTTTTTTTACATTTACCTACATATCTAATTGCATAACCACTCAAATTACTATTGTACTAATAACAGTTTATATGATACAATCACAGGCAATATTAAAAATGTATTTATCGAGGTTCATAAAATAACTCCATAAAGATATCCAGTTTTAGGTAAAAAAAATTGTGATTGAAATTATAAGTTTGAAATCATAAATGTGTATTTAAGACTAAATATATAAGAATTTCTATATTAAATTTAAACATTAGCTTATCGGTTCATGTACTTACGTTATGTCAATTATTTTGGGTCTCCCACACATATATACGAAAGGTTCTACCCTGCAGACTTTATTTACCCCGAAACGATTTCCAAGTTTTATATCTATTTCAGTGGGGCTTCGTATAAATGCGGTACAGTTACAATAAAATAGGATTTCGCTACAGATCGCTGACATTTTCCTTGAGACGAAGGAGCGGATAATAAACCCCGAATTCCTTATTAAAAGAGCTTTGCATGTACGCGTCGAGAAAAAAAATGTTACTCTCACAGATATGGGGTAAGCCTGCATGAAGATAATCTTGTCTTTTTTTTGTTTTAGAACATTTCAAATTTGTTTTTTTAGTAATGTTTAAAACACAAAGTGGTTTACCATTTTATGATGTTTAAAAAGTAATGTTTTTTATCGGTCGTTTGTAATCCCGCACGAGTGGGTACCATCGCACTGCATATTTCTACCGCGAAGCATACTGGGAGTTTGAAGAGCAGGACAGACGTAATATATAATAACATTTCGACTTATATCTCATGAAGGGTGGCAGCATTCACCTATTGATGTGAGGACCCAGACAGACTTTTTTTATTGCCCTTGTATGCAGACGAGCATACGGCTCACCTGATGGTGATTGGTTATCGTCGCCCATGGACTCCAGCAATGCCAGTGGCAAAAAAAAACCCTTGACTACGAAATTTTCGAGGGACTATTTTTCAAAATCAGCATAATTCTACACTACTACTGTTACTAGTTTATCTAGCTTATTATTATTGAAACGTCAGTATAAGTCGTGTAAACATAGCCTATGTATAGGGCTTCGTTTAATAAACACCTGCTACGTACCGATCACAGAAACATAAGAAAAAAAAAAGCGTAGGTACATTTATGTTCGTGTAACAATGTATCATTCAGTAAACGCCTATTTCAGTTCCGATTGTTTCGCATTCACTTTGTTTTTCTTGTACCTCTCCGAGTTTATTTGTTGTCATAAAAATAATAATACAACTGTGACGTTTGAGTCGGGTTATTCTCAATGCGTTCGGTTTTATCGAAGGCTTTACTTTCGATAGATACTAACTTCTCGTTCTGAATCTGAACGAGAGTTAGTGTTAATGTTTCGAGTTATTCATCTTGATGTTGGCTTTGAAAATACTCTTGTTTATATGTGAATTTACTTTTTGGAACGAAGTTCCTTATGGGACGATGCGGAGGGGTACCCTAACCGGGAAAAAACGTCCGTAACGTAAGATTTTTATTATTTATGTTTAGTCTTAGTATGATAGCTATACAGTGTCTAATGAACTGTCTACGTGATGACGGTTATTATTAATCATATAAAAGCTGTTTCTTTGTATATTATTATTATATATATTTTATAAATCATTGTGAATAAAATAATGTTTATAACATGCTAGTTTTTTTTTATCAATAAAAAAAAAAAAAGAATGTATACTCGTATTATTATTTTCTTTATACCTCGAATAGAACTTAAAATTAATATTTTTATAATAAGAAACTTCGTTCCTATCCGATGTCCCACGAAATCACACATCTTTTATTTTTTTTTCTCGAAAAGTAATTAAAAGTTTCGGGAGTGCTTAAGGTAGTTACGAAACCTAAATAGGCTTTGAAGTAATCAGTAATTAAATCCAATCGTATTATTATTCCGTAATCTACTAGTTTGATTTAAAACAAAAATCGAACAAGATAACAAAAACGACAATTATGGCAGTCAAAAAAGGAAGAGTGCCTTTTTTGGTTCAGTCTGATGGTAAGTGGTTACCATTACCCATGGTAATGCCGGGGTATAGCAATGGCTCTGCCTACTCAAAAGTATTTATATTAAAGTCATAGTGGTGAGGCAACACTGACGCGTAGTTCATTCGTGAGGCGAAAATATGTTTCTACAAATCTTTGTGTTGTACGTTTTCTAAAAAGTCCCAAGCTTTGCAGCGATGACGAGTACTTTATGAATACTCTAACGTACTATAGAATGGGGAATCATCGAGTAGGACTTATTACATTTTTATTACATTGATTTTCGAGTATTCTTTAGTCCATTCAAATCACAACGTGATTCAACAATCTCAACTTCGGGATATGTGGCCGTAGTTTCATTTGTATTGTATTAGAGGTCCCACCTTTTAAACTTAATCTTTAACTTAACTTAACTTATTTTTAACTTAACTTAACTTAACTTTTAAACTTAACTTAACTTAATATTTTTAACTTAAAGTCCAGTGCATGACTGCTTCACGGTAGAAATATACGGAATGGTAGTTATTTACCCAAGCTGTTTTTCGTTACATTTTACGAACAATTATTACGCAATTTACAAAAAAAAAATACACCATTACTTTATATTGTAAGTCGTTGTGAATACGTATTAAAGTATGAGTTTCCCTTGGAAATACTGATATCTCGAATACCAGTAGAATCGCATCACTCCTACTGGTCATCTTATATTATGTACTTGAGACCGCGTCAACTGTACAAGGTTAGTTAACATGAATTGATATTTTATAACCCTCTAAATTTATCAATGCGAGTGCGAGTTTCTTTGTTTCATAGGTTTTCACGTCTTACCTACGAGTGATCAATATGAAAATTTGCCTACAATTTACAAAGGACCAAGGACGAACTCAGGCGGGTACCAATTTTTCTAATGAAATACGTACTCAACAAATGTTCACGATTGACTTCCACGGTGAAGGAATAATATCGTGTAATAAAAATCAAACCCGCAAAATTATAATTTGCGTAATTACTGGTGGTTGGATCTCTTGACGGGTAGGTACCACCGCCCTGCCTATTTCTGCCGTGAAGCAGTAATGCGTTTCAGTTTGAAGGGTGGGGCAGCCGTTGTAGCTGTACTTGAGACCTCTGAACTTATATCTCAAGGTGTGTGCCGCATTTACATTGTAGATGTCTATGGGCTCCAGTAACGACTTATCACCAGATGAGCTGTGAGCTCGTCCACACATCATTGCAATAAATAAATAAAAATACTTTTCATTAAAAAAAAAATAACAAAAAACTATGTTAACACGAGCGAAGCAGAGTGCACGAACTAGTTTAATATATACGATGTGTTTGTTTATTGTTCTAGTGTTTTCTACAACACAAACCTAATTGAAACTGAGCAAAAAAAAACAAGTGTACCATCTCCTTGATCATCCTCAGCAGTCTCGACGAAGATATATGACCGTCTCCGACTAGTTAAAGTGTTGTTGACGCAATATTAGTGACATCGTCTACAAAGTAGATTACCGAAGTTTCCAGACGTTTGATCGAAATTGCTAAGTTCTTGCTTTAGCCACACGCTATAAGCTCGGTGTGCTGAAGTTTGATTAATCTGCTTCTTTCAAAGGCTTTCAACTTCAAGACGGAGGATTTGGTTTTAGTCAGCTTTAAGTGAAAAGCCACAGCCCTGAATGGCTTGCTTCTTTTGCTGCGAAGCCGTCATGATTTGATGGGTAGGTCAGTTAGACAACACAGTTGGAACTTCGACTTCATTTATCAAGACTATTTATTTATTGCTTAGATGGGTGAACGAGCTCACAGCCCACCTGATGTTAATTGGTGATTGGAGTCCATAGATATCTATAACGTAAATGTGCCACCCACCTTGAGATATACGTTCTAAGGTCTCAAGTATAGTTACAACGGCTGCCCCACCCCTCAAACCGAAACGCATTACTGCTTCACGGCAGAAACAGGCAGGGCGGGGGTATCTACCCGCGCGGACCCACAAGAGATCCTACCACCAGTAATACGGCATATAGGTACGTTGTGACATTTTATCGGTAATATCTAAACAGAACATGGACTGCATGTTAAAAAGTTCGCATGTCCATTGAACGCAATAAAAAACTATTTCAAATTCTGAAGCGAATAAAAAACGCAATTTTACTTATAACCTAAAAGCGTTTTTCTCAATAGAACAATTTGCAAAAGATTCAAAAGTGGTATAAGCTATCACACAAATCACATCCGTTTACGCTCGTAATTGTTTCCGAGATTTATATAGAAAGTTTTGTAAACACGATGGAACGTCAAGTGATGATGATGACCGATCGTTAGTCAACGTTTAATTACTGTTATTTAAAGTACCCGCGTCAATCAACGCTACAGTATTCGTAAACAGGCTCAGAGCGCGTTTTAGAGGAAACTTTAATTTATCATCGTAATAAAACTCTTATACTTCTATATAAACGAAAACGTGTGAGAGAGTTGCTTATATCAACATGAGACGCATTATATATGCGTGTTTTGGTTATTGGTATTTTTTTATTCACTCGTTTAAGATACATATTTTTTTCAGAAATAAGGACGCTTAAGTTATTTCGCTTCATAGTGGACAGAGATACGCACTTTATTGAATAATGACGTCACTGTTCACTACACTCGCTTTACGAGACAGGCATACCGAATGCGAATGAAATGAATAAAATTTTCTAATTCTGCATCAATAGCTTTGAACGCTTACATAATATATATGTATATATTATTTTTATTTCACCATTTTCCATTAATATTTGTTTAGCCATTTCACTGTTACGCTAAGTAGTTATCAGTCTACCGATAATTTAAAATTGCCTTTCACTATGTCATAAAGAGCTTTTCACGCAACATAATGTTGGTATCGATACATCTGAGTACCTAGGAGGTATGGCGTTTCCAGTTTTGAAAGAGAAGCCAGTGTGAAATAATAGTAATAACCAGGGACAAGTCACACATTTTCACCTGGCTCCATACTAGGACTCCCTGTGCTGACTGATATTGATACTTACATATATACGTCGGAGAAGCCATAATTATTAACACATCAGACATCATAGGAGCGAATAAGGTGATCGAGCTTATAGAAATATTGAGTATACCAAACACGTTTGTTGTCTAGCGGTAGGCAGCGGCTTGGCTCTGCCCCTGGCATTGCTGAAGTCCATGGGCAACGGTAACCACTCACCATCAGGTGGGCCGTATGCTAGTCTGCCTACAAGGGCAATAAAAAATAAATAAATCTTAGAACAATTTAGAAATCTTCTCTTGACGTTACCAAACGAAAACGAATGACAGTTCTTAGGACAGAGACACCGCTCTTCAAGAAGGCTGGTTGGTAAGTGTGGTGGCGTCTACGCGCCTCCATCGGCTAGACGCTGTCGAAGCACGAAGTTAGCCGAGTTCCGATGATACCGCAATCATGTTGCCATCTCTCGGGAATGGTGCTGTGTTTCGTTTAGCTACCAAACTAATGACCGTCTCCGACATATACGTTTAAATATATGCATACATATATAAATATTAAACCCTTAGACAAAGAGCGATGAGACCTCTTCATCGCTCGAATGTTTGCCCAGTTAACTACTGCAGTGAGAGAAAGAGACAAAGACTGAAAAACAAAGAAGAGTCTTTCTTTGTTTTTTCTAGTTCAACAAAGATATCATGGTTACAACATGTTTATTCATAACGCTGTTTCGGTTTTACTGTTGGGGCAATACATGACGGGATTAAAAATAAACACGTGGCGTAAAACTACTTTTATTACTGGATTATCGATAAATAGTTTACAAGTATCTAAACGTCGTGTCGTGCCGGTAATTTATGGTGGGTTAAGCAGAACAGAATGCGGCAGCGGCTACTATCACTGTTGAACGTTAAAAATACATGTTCACTGCTATTTTTATTACGTCGAAGTCGTTAATTATATTTGATTTTATTTAATGATTTACGTCGCTGATTTTTCTTTATTTAACATAATTGTGAATTTTATTTTTTTGTCAAGTCACGTTTTAAACGAAATTTGTTCGCATCCAAATTGATTGCTTTTTTCCCCTGCCTATGTTGATAGCCTTGAAAGGATATTTCAGTTTCTCCTTGATGTGTAGGTGAGCTCACAGGGCTCGAACCGGGAGTGTTGCTAACACTGGCCCTAGCACTAGCCCGTGCTTCGCAGAATCTGCCACAGGGTCTTCGCAGCATTCAATACTAGACCACCGGCCTGTAACAACTGTTTCCACGGTAGAAGCGGTTCGCAGTAGAACTAAACAAGGAAAATATCCGCGCAATCTCGCTATACGCGTTACATAATACAAAACAGGAGTCATTCGTTACAATCAATTTGGTCAACACGTCATTACAGATCCTCCCGATCCCTTAACGGTGCTTTTAGGTACCTCAAGCACTGGTCACCGTCTTCGCCGAACCCGTCGCTTGCGACGAAGGGCTCGAGGAGTAAATTAACCCTCAGACACAGCTCACTGAGTTTCTTGCCGGATCTTCTCAGTGGGTCGCGTTTCCGATCGGTGGGAGATTCTGTGAAGCACGGCTCTTGCTAGGGTTCGTGTTAGTAACGTCATCAGGTTTGAGCCCCGTGAGCTCACCTACTAGTTAAGGCGACGCTGATATAGCCTCTCAAGGCTATCAGCTTAGGTAGGAAAAAAAAAAGAAGATGCTGAGGTGGATGTGTGGTGGGATGAAGCTCTATAAAATCCGCAACGAGTACGAGCGAGGAAGCCTCAGAGCACGTGACATCGTCGACAAGAAGCAAGAGAGTAGCCTAAAATTGTGTGGTCACGTAAAAAGGAGGCAACCAGACTATGACGGAAATTTGGCACTGCAGCTCAACCTCCCTGGTCGGAGACCTAAATACCTAAGACAAGGTAGAAGATCTAGTTGAATGCAAGGCTACTGAAGTGGATGTCGAAGGCAGAGCGAAATGGAGGAGAAAAATAAGGAAAGCTGACCCCACCACCATGCGGGATGAATAGCTAGCAAGAGAGAGCGTTCCGCTGTGGTGAAATAAAATTATGACCTAGACTAAATTGTCTTCCAACTGTTCCACAGTAAAAGTCTAACTCACACAAATTAAGTGTCTCGCATTATTTATCTGTTAAGTTTATTTATTCGCGGAAAAGTTCCCTGAGACAAAAAACAGACTAACTTATAAATTTATCGTCAAAACTTATCGAGAAACTAAAATGAGCCGTGTACTCTTTTAGAGGTCAAATTCATAATTCAGTCAACGATGAAACCCTTCATAGCAGCGTGTTCAGAACCAGCGGAACAGAACCGCGGTACCGGTATTAAAATCATTTATTCAGCAAATTCCTTCCCTCGAGTGAGATTTTGCGTGACCCCGCACCGACTCACGAAATGATGTTAAAAAAAAAAACTGAACCGAAAAAGTTTTACTGAAATACCCAGATTATTAATATAAGCGAATTTCGCGGTTCAAATTATAATTTTGAATTTACGTACCTACGCTACGTACGTTTTTATTGTTGTGAAATGAATTAGGTTTTCGTTTTCAAACCGTATTCATTTCAGTAAAGACTTTTCTTTGTTGAGTTTTACGAATGCTGTTTTTTTATATATTTAAGTCATTCAGGATCAGTACGACACAAACACGCTCAATATAATAATAATTTAATATGTATACCGTATATATTATTTATCAAAATTAGGACTCGAATTGTATTTTAGTCGTTTACCGTTTTTTTTATTGCCCTTGTAGGCAGACGAGCATGCGGCCCACCTAATGGTGAGTGGTTTCCGTCGCCCATGGACTTCAGCAATGCCAGGGGCAGAGGCAAGCCGCTGCCTACTGTTAAGTACTCTCCACAGGCCTCGTTTGAAGAAGGATATGTCATAGCGCTCAAGAAACACTTAAATGTGCTGGTTTTTTTTTGGGGCTTAATTATTTAATATCGATTTCTCTAACTTTGTTTAATTTACCATACTAATATTGCAATATATTCCAATTATATTATGTTATTCCCTTGTTCTCTTTTAGTTCCAACGAAAGCTTCCATTAACCAAGATTTATATTAATAACTCCATTATCGTACATTAATTACCAAAGAACATAAGTACTTTATCATGCGCAAAACATGCGTGAATAAATCAATATATAACACGAGTATCGCAATTAAGATGGGGCTATCTTTTATACTTATCGGGCACAGTGAGTTCTGTAAGAGTGTAATTACGCATTTGTAAATGAACATTTATAATAATTACTGAAGTTTATTGGTTTATTGACAGGATCATGAATAAGCAATCAACAGTGACGATGCGAAGGATGATTGTTTTTTTTTTGAGTATGTGAGGAATAATGTTGGCCTGAATGCCATTCTAGTTCTACCAGGACAAGTGGGATTGAATGTTTTACAATGTATTGTCCATATTTAAAATTAACATTTCTATTACAGTTTTGTTTATTATACTAACTGTTTTTTACTGGTGGTAGGACCTCTTGTGACTCTGCACGGGTAGATACCACCGCCCTGCCTATTTCTGCCATGAAGCAGTAATGCGTTTCGGTTTGAAGGGTGGGGCAGCCGTTGTAACTATACTGAGACCTTAGAACTCAAATCTCAAGGTGGGTGGCGGCATTTACGTTGTAGATGTCTATGGGTTCCGATAATCACTTAATACCAGGTGGGCCGTAAGCTCGTCTGCCCATCTAAGCGATAAATAAATAAAAATTTGGAATGAATCATTAAAGAAATGTTTATATTTCTTTCAGCCGATTATTCTAAAGCCGGGCGAAAAATTTTACTTTTGTTTATTTCTGGGATTATTTGTATATAATCTGGGATTAAAATTTCATATTTAGAAAATCAAAATAAGCCTGATTATTATTATTATTCAAGGCTGCCTCAGCCCGCAGGTGCTCAACATTTTCCTAAATAAATTCACCTTTACCAAAGATTTCGACAACCAAATATAAGGCAATGGAAAAGATATGCTTTATTAATTTCTACGCAAAGAAAATTGTACAGGTTTATGATACTTAATAACGAAAAAATAGTATTAGAATTGGCGGCCTTATACCTTACTTTAGAGCGATTTCTTCCAGGCAAACCAACATCTACAGAAATAAATTTGAAGTATAGATCAGAAAATAGTGAACGACATTAGAATTTTATTTTATAAAATCCTCAACACTAGACTTCAGCATAGTCAATTAGATAAAAATTTGATACAATCTTATACCTTTAAACGAGCAATTCTTGTATATTAATATATACCTATATAATCTGAATCTCGGAAACGGCTCCAACGATTTTCATAAAATTTAGTATACAGGGGACTTCAGGGGCGAATAGAGAGGTAGACCCAAGACAAGATGGAAGGACGTAGTGCTGAAGGACAAGAGAGCAATGTTGTTGACGAGGATGTCGAAGACAGAGCGAAGTGGAGGAGTAAAGTCAGGAAAGCTGACCCCACCACCATGTCGGATAAATAGCTGGGAAGAGAGAGGGGGATTTCAAGGGTGATAAATCGATCTAGCAACGATTTATTTTCAGAAAATGTTGTTTTATTCGTGTTTTCAATAATCAACTCTTCCCGACATCTATTGGCGAATAATAATACTATTTTTCTTAATTGAGGGCAACTGACCGCTTTAAAGACACAACAAGATGGCGTTATCAAAAAAAAAAACATCATCATCTAGTAATACTTATTAGCGAAAATAAGATACACGAAGCCAATTATAAACACGTCAGTTAGAACAATACTGTATATAAAATCGGACATGTTTTTCTGCAATCGCGTAACAAAACACCGAACGGTAATAAAAGCAAAACAGTAGGTACAGCCGTGTTGGCTTTTATCTCGTTCGCATAAATATCGCATCGTGCTGTACGCGACCAACAATTTCACTTTGTTAACATTGTACGAACATTATTAAACTGTGGTAATAAGTAGTTAATTATCGACGGACGCGCTTTCGTTGCGGACGCGTTCCGATGCGTTCCGTGCACAAGTTGTAAACATTTTCAAATTGGGTTTTTAAATTCGAAAAAACAATAGAATTGAATTTCGTTTCATTTTTTAAATAGCTAACGGAAATTTAAAAGGATTTGTCGAAATTACCTAATTAAGTTAAAATTCACGGGCCTGTTTGATCGATTCCTCAGGATAAGCGCTTCCAGTCAAAGTGTAAGATAGACGTTATTTTAATGAAATTGAAATCTAAATTCATCGATTCTAAATAGAAAAAAGTCACTTATGTTTTAAAACATACGGCGGGATGGATGCAATATGCTCTGCGTAACCCCTGTCCCGCCGTCTCAATAGCTCCGACTGGGTTCCCGCCCGGTCCGGGGTAGGGCGCCGGCTGTGAGCGGCAGGAGTTTTTAGTGAGGTTCGACTTCCACATACCCCACCTGCCGTGCGGGTGGGAATTCGGCGATTTTCTCCTGTGGAAAAAAATTTTTTTTTTAAAACATGTCACTATGACAAAAAGTCACTTATGTTTTAAAACATAACTGAAAAGTTAATATTAAGCCTCCATGGATCTAACAAGAAATAGCATTATATCTACAAATAGGCAAACAATTCATTTGTCATAGCGGCAGCTATCATCAACTAGTAGATATATACTAAAAAAATCGGAATTGCGCTAATGACATTTTCAAGATAAATTTGTTTTACCTATTTAATTTTGTTATTCGAAGAAAGGTGAACGAACTCACAGCCCATCAGGCGTTGAGTGGTTACCGGTGCCTTTTTGCCTACCTATGCCAGATAGCTTTGGGGGGTTATTATAGCTTCTCCGGACGAGAAATCGGAGCCCGTAGACATGAACGACATATACATCTTATCATTTAAGACATATATAATATAAGAGTACAAGTTCCAAACAACAGTATTCGAATCTTGGGTCTACCGTGTAATACCGCTCGGTGGAAGTTCTTGCCTTTGTCATATCCTCTGTTGTTTGATACGTGTTACCATCTATACTAATATTATAAAGAGGAAAGATTTGTTTGTTTGTTTGTTTCGAATAGGCTCCGAAACTACTGGACCGATTTGAAAAATTCTTTTTCCATTAGAAGCCGACATTGTCCCTGATGAACATAGGCTACTTTTTTTAAATTTTTTTTATTTTTTATTTTTTTGGTTTCATGTGTTTTTTAATGTTTCCGAAGCGAAGCGAGGGCGGGTCGCTAGTTACCAATAAAGAGAATATTATAGTTTGAGGCCATTTCGTGTAGAATGTTTTAAGTTTCATTAAAACCTTTCACGAAATAGATGGGCTGGGCTAAAATATGTTTTTACTATTATAGTTATTTTCTCAAGTCAAGGAACACTCCTTGAAGCGTGGAAACTTTAACTTTATAGCTGTGTTGAAGATAAGAAGGCGCTCATCTACACTTAATTATTCTTTCTCGGCAAGAACATCGTTAGACTATGTAAAAAAAAAGTTTGTAAAGTAAAAATAATGTTACATTTTAATTAAATTAAAAAAAGGCGCTTACAAATGTTGAGCATCCACTAAATGATTGGTGCGTAAGTATGAGCATACACGGAGCGTAAAATATACCTAGGGCTCGAGGCGCGGTGTACCGTCCGTGCACTAACTCCGCTTGATTGGAATCTACCGCAGGGCACCGATAAATGAGTGCGCCTCTGTCTTTATAGAGCATTAAAAAATACTAGAATTGAAGGAGGATTATTTTGTTCAACTCAACAGCATATTCGACTCTAAAAATTGTTAATCTTTTTATTTTTTATTGCTTAGATGGGTGGACGAGCTCACAGCCCACCTGGTGAAGCGATTACTGAAGCCCATAGACATCTACAACGTCGATGCACCACCCACCTTGAGATATAAGTAGGTCTCAAGTATAGTTAGAACGGCTGCCCCACCCTTCAAATCGAAACGCATTACTGTTTCACGGCAGAAATAGGCAGGGGTACCTACCCGTGCGGACTCACTAGACGTCCTACCACCAGTTCTGGTTGGGGATTTGGGTATAATTTTGTTTTTGTTGATAATGCTCAATGATCTCTCACCCGCTCTGCAATAAGATGGTCAGCGGAGTCTATTGACGCCACAAGGTGATTACGTGAATACCCACTTTGAGATATAACTAAAACTGAAGTAGGTAGATGGAGAATGTCCTGAGAAGATTTTTCAATTTTATCATAACTGAACTACCAGACACTCGAGCAGGGTTCATCCATACTTCCTGAAAATACCTAAAAACCGAGCATCCAGTAATTACTTTTATGACGTACTCTTAGGCTCTCGAATTAACTATCTTCCACAGTTTTAGCGCAGAGTTCTATTATATCTTCGAAAGAGGTTTGAAGAGATCCCTTAGAAGTTTTGGCTGTGTTTTTTTGAAATTCATTAGTGACATTGGACCTAAAATCATGAAGAAATCTCGTTCATTTTAATTTTGTCAAATTGGTCATATCCAGCAGAAATAAGATTATGTTACGAAACTATAGGCGACATTTAAAGTAAAACCGAACAAGGCCTAGATGTCGTCTGCCGCGAGGCGTTCAGATACGCCATCGTTACATACGTAAATTACAATTAAATATACGAGGGAATTTTCAACGTTTAAAATGAAATAATTTAAATTTTATAATCTAATTAAGACTTAGTACGAAGATGACAGACGAAGTCGCTATCTTGTATATTATCAATTTCAATTGTGAAATACAATGAAATTAATACGAACGAAAAATTCGATAAAGTTGATATCTTTTAAGTACAGAATGATTAAAATTATTTCTATTACAATACTGACTATCGCGAAATAAAAGGTACACACTCATTGAAATAACCTAACCGCTATCTGTCATAGCATGGCAATAAATGTACAAAATTTCGTTGAAATTATAACTTAAATCGTCGTGGCCTAAAGGATAAGACGTCCGGTGCATTTGTATCGAGCGATGTACTGGTGTTCGAATCTCGCTGGCGGGTACCAATGTTTCTAATGAAATACGTACTCAACAAATGTTCACGATAGACTTCCACGGTGAAGGAATAATATCGTGCAATAAAAATCAAACCTGCAAAATTATAATTTGCGTAATTACTGGTGGTAGGACCTCTTGTGAGTCCGCACGGGTAGGTACCACCGCCCCGCCTATTTCTGCCGTGAAGCAGTAATGCGTTTCGGTTTGAAGGGTGGGGCAGCCGTTGTGACTATACTGAGACCTTAGAACTATATCTCAAGGTGTGTGGCGTATTTACATTGTAGATGTCTATGGGCTCCAGTAACCACTTAACACCAGGTGGACTGTGAGCTCGTCCACACATCTAAGCAAAAAAAAAAAAAAGGCGCGCAGTGTATTTATTTATTTATTTTATTTTTATTGCTTAGATGGTTGGATGACCTCACAGCCCACCTGGTGTTAAGTGGTTACCGCAGCCCATAGACACCCACAACGTAAATGCCGCCACCCACCTCAAGACATGAATTTTTCATTGTGAGGGAAAAATCTACAAATACTAGATATGAATATTATTGGCATTTGAGAAAGGTAATGGCGCGCTAGTGATTTAAACAAAAGGTTATATTTTGGAAATATTTTATGAAACTAACAACAAAGCGTAACTGAGTTTCAACTCTATGTTATGATAAAGAGCTGCTAGTTGTATAACAAACAAAAAATGTAAACTTTTTAGTAGGATTTCTTAGGTCTGACACGCGAACTCTTTTAGCACGCAATCTCGTTAGACGGTAATTCTGAAACATTAGAGTCACTGTAATTACAAAAAACCGAGGGTATTTCCGCAAAGATTTTCTTTAAAAATGCCATAGTCAGCATACGAGAAACGCAGTAATAATTCATTCGCAGTAAATTCATACAAGCAGATTTATCAATAGCTTTCTTCAGGTATTGCTAATTTTTTCATTTAACTGTTCGTTGGTTAGTAGACTGAACTAAAGAAATAAATAACTGTGCGATGAAACTTGTGATTTTTTGTGTTAAAGACAACAACCGTTATAACCGTGACGCATTTACGTTGTAGATGTCTATGGGCTGCGGTAACCATTTAACACCAGGTGGGCTGTCAGCTCGTCCGCCCATCTAAGCAATAAAATAAAATAAAAATAATATAAATATCATATGAACGTTATAAATTTTATTTTATTACCTTTTTATTTCATTAGTAGAATAACATTGTGCATTTTGCTATTTAATTAAATTAACCTCAAACTTATAAGTTTTCTAACGATTCTACTATTGTTAACAGGGGATTTAACTAAAAAGGTAACTAAAAACGATGTAAGGTTGTTAAAGAAAAAATACTTATACTTTGTTTTAAATTCACACAAGTTTTAGACCCTAAAATTATTTGTTTAACAAAAATTCCTACCAAGAAACAACGAATGGCTTTCCTTTAGAAATAAAGGATGTTAAAAAAGTAATTTTCTTTTAAGTTTTGATCTGTTTCATCTCACAAAAGAACTTCAGACCGTTCTGTAGACGCTAATTAAACGAGAGACTTGATTAATAAGTCGCTCTTAACTATTTAACAAGCGCCGACCATTGTCTCATCATAAAAAGAGTTCAGTTAAAAAGGTACAATAAGTTGCGGAGACTTGTAGGATTAAAAACGTCGAGTCATTCGTTCCCGAGTTTTAATTATCCTCTGTTTAAACAAAACGCAATAAAGAGTCGATTCCAGTCTCGAACGGTAAAGAGACATCGGGAAAAGGCCGGAAGTCTGGTGTGTACCGTCAAACAAATTCCTGGAATAGTCCACTCCATCCCACTTGTGTTTTGTGAAGAATCCTATTCGGGTAACGTGCGTCGGAAACTTTTACAACGTAACGCGTGTCATTCGATTTTACACCTTAGCACTTTTGCGTTAGCCTTCAATGTGACTTTCCAGTTGTTTCGTGCAGCGAGTTTCGTTTTACGTTCGCCGTTAATAGTGTCTGAGCATTTACGAAGAAGCGAACGATGCGACGATATAGCCAGGAACACTTCCGGATGGAAATGCGTTTTCAATGGACTCGTTTGGTCGTTTGTGCTATCTTCAGCTGCGGTGCCTGTTCCAGCGGTCGCTGCTTACGTTTGTGTTTCACGTTTCGATACTCTGTTTTTTTTTTTTTTGGAACGATGTTTTTTATGGGACGATGCGGAGGGGTACCCTAACGGGGAAAAAGCGTCCGTAACGTAAGATTTTTTCTATTTAGTTTGTTATCAACAGATGTCGCTGCACGTAAATTCAACAATTCCTGAATCGCGGTAACGAGATGTTACACAGTTGATAGACGTTCTCGTATGTCTCTTGCTAATCATACTTACCTGGCATAGGGGATACCGTGAATTGCACTGCGGAGTGGACGATCCTTGCGAATATTTTTATTTTTATCAATAGAAAAATCATAATAATAAATATATACATACCCGAATAATTATTTTCTTTATCCCTCGAATAGAACTTAAAATTAATATTTTTATAATAAGGAACTTCGTTCCTATCCGGTGTCCCACGGCACCACACATCTTTTTTTTCCTACCTAAGCAGATAGCCTTGAGAGGCTATTTCAGCGTAACCTTTACTAGTAGGTGAGCTCACGGGGCTCAAACTTGACGACGTTGCTAACACGAACCTTAACAAGAGTCGTGCTTCGAAGAATCTACCACCGGATGGGAAATGCGACCCACTGAGAAGATCCGGCAAGAAACTCAGTGGGCTGATACGTTGCTGTAACGTAACATGTATTTCGAGGAATCCCTTGATATCATCACTAACCAGTTAATTTCGGTTCAACTAATCTGAGTTTCGTTGCCCATATAATGTCGTTGTTATGATAATGAAATTCGAACTTCAGTTAAAGTATATAGCCGAGTAAAATTAAATGTAAAAACAATTCAGGTCTATGGTGATAAACTAATAGGTTGAGGAAAAGTTTCTTCGCGTTTTTTAAGAAAATTCACAACATTTTTTAATATAGTTTATATGTTACTGGTAGTAGGATCTCTTGTGGGTCCGTAGGTACCACCACCCTGCCTATTTTTGCCGTAAAGCAGTAATGCGTTTCGGTTTGAAAGGTGGGCAGCCGTTATACTTATAGCCGTTATGCGTTATACTTGAGACCTTAGAACTCATATCTCAAGGTGGGTGGCGGTATTTACGTTGTAGATGTCTATGGGCTCCGCTAACCACATAACACCAGGTGGCCTGTGAGCTCGTCCACCCAACGATGCAATAAATAAATAAAATCGTTATTCTCAAAGTTCATTGGAATATTGCGCAAAAAAAAACAAAAATATTATTTTTAATTTCGAAAAAGACTGCGCCACCTCTCAAATTCCTATTTATAGTACACGAGAAAATATTGACATAATAAAAGGCTAAACTATCCGTATTTGGTAGCCAAGGGCAAAAACAGACTATTGCGGATGTAACGATATATGATATAAGAAAATAGAAATTATGATATAGTAAACAATAAATGGAGTTAAATTCCCATATTTGGAATAGGACAGTAAACGGTCGCTTTATTGAAAATAATTATACTCTTACGTTACAATGTACCTGGTTACGTTCGAAAAACTTCACAAGCAATAGATATATTAGACAACGTACAGATTTTTATACAAGAAATGTAACATTTTCTAATACTTATATCATCATCATCATCATCATCAACAGCCCACAGTCGTCCACTGCTGGACATAGGCCTCTCCCAATCTACACCACTGAGCTCGGTCTGCGGCTCTCCTCATCCACTTCTTGCCGGCCACCGTGCGGAGATCATCGCACCATCTAGCCAGGGGGCTATAATACTTATATAGGTTTAGGTAAACATAAATCCTAATTTCGACTGTAATACGGCCACTGAAACTGTAAAAACTGTGATCTTAGAATGCATGTCTGAACGTGAGTGACATCATTTACTTTGTAGATGTCTGCGGGCTCTTGTAACCACTTAACACCAGGTAAGCTGTGAGCTCGTCCACGCATCAAAACAATAAAAAAAGCTTTCATATCTATATAACTAAATAAAATTGAAGTGTATGTTTGTAATAATAATATAACCACTTTTTACTAAATGCGTAAGTATGTATACACAGTACATATATCAAAATATTTATTTTTATTTTTGTCTGTCTTTTTGTTTGGCTCTCTGTCTGTTAGTTTCGGCTAATCTTTGGAACGGCTGGACCGATTTTGGCGGGACTTTCACTGATAGGTAGCTGATGATATAAGGAGTAACTTTTTTTAGGACTAACTTCGCCCCGTCACCACGCCGGCGTCACCCGCGGTACGACAATAACCGCGGGTAACATCGCGGGACACAGCTATCATTAATATTGTTGGTGTCTATAGCAATGATTATGGTTAACATCAATGTAAGATCTGCTCGTTTACGTCTGTAAAAAACACTACGCTACATGCGGATGACCTAATGAGCCTCAAGTGTCCTTAGAGTCTACCGATAGCAAAAACATGATGAACGGCTCCGATAGTTTGTATCTGCAGTAGTAATGGTATAATTGCATACCACTTTGAGGCGATTAATCCTCTTAGTACTGGAAATGATCCATGTTCAATCGTCTATATTATATTATTTAATATCAAAATGGATTAGATTTTTATTTATTTTGGAAATGAATGTATTCATCTGTTTCATTGGTACTCTTACATATGCCACTGAGAACAATCCTTAGTCGATATACAGCGAAAACAATATGATATTCGGTATATTGCAATATGACGATAATATTGAATACTTTAACTTAATATTTCAACGTATATACTTATTATAAAATATTTTTCGTGTATCTCAGGAATGTGGACATAGTAAATAATCCCTATCATACACTGCACAATTGTATGATAGGGATTATTTAAATTCATATTATGGTAAATATGGTAGTTTAGACAATTGTTGTTTTTTGTATTGTAGGTTATCAATTATGTGTAATTTTCAGATGCCTGATGAAGGTCTAATAAAAGACCGAAACGTTGCTAAAATAATAATGTAATTTGTTATAATAGTCCTATCTTGTCCACATTCCTGAGATACACGAAAAATATTTTATAATAATTATGGACGACAATATTGATAATAGTATATACTTATTGTGTAAAAAAAAAAATTGAACATTTATTATTACAATTGGAAAATATCATGTAATAGTAATATTAAATACTAAAGGCGATACTAAAAAGATCGCGTTAAAATATAAAGTCAACGTTAGATTACAAAATATATCCCACAGTTTTTACAATGTGAAAATTCTAGTACCTACTTTAGTTCCTTATTATAATTGGGAGGAAACGCGTTAATCGTTCAAACTCGCACGGTTCGCAATTGTAGGTGTGTCGGCACGAACGTTACGCGAAGCATTTCTTTGTGAAGCCGCTCATTCAATAACCGCTGATTATGTCTATTCATTGGCTTCATTAATTGTTTCTTAGTCCTCCCTGTTTATGTTTATGGGTAATACGTGAGGTGATTATCATTTTCGAGTCGAAATACCAAGATTAGTACGGCGTCCTTTGCTATGTTAGTTTAAGTTGCAATTTATAGGCGGCCTGTGTATATAAATTGTTTAAATGATGAAGAAGATAAGATACTAAAAATATTTATGTTTAGTGAAAATAATAAATTGATTTTGTTAACAATAGCAAGGAGACATTGGTAAGCCTTTCTATTATTGATTCAGAAAGACTTCATTAGTAATTGGTTCTGTTGATGTTGATTGTTCTCTATTATAAGATTTAATTGATTATATTCAAGTCGTCGTGGCCTAAAGGATAAGACGTCCGGTGCATTCGTATCTAGCGATGCAACGGTTTTCGAATTTCGTAGGCGGGTACCAATTTTTCTAATGAAATACGTATTTAACAAATGTTCACGATTGACTTCCACGGTGAAGGAATATCATCGTGTAATAAAAAACAAACCCGCAAAATTAAAATTTGCGTAATTACTGGTGGTAGAAGCACTTGTGAGTCCGCACGGGTAGGTACCACCACTCTGCTATTTCTGCCGTGAAGCAGCAATGCATTTCGGTTCGAAGGGTGGGGTAGCCGTTGTAAGTATACTGAGACCTTAGAACTCATATTTCAAGGTGGGTGGTAGCATTTACGTTGTAGACGTCTATGGGTTCCAGTAACCACGTAACACCAGGTGAGCTGTGAGTTCATCTACCCATCTAAGCAATAAAAAAAAAATAGTTTTTTATGTCATAGATTAAAAATCGAAAGTCTGAAAAAGCCAATATGTCATCGACAACAGCCCAAAAGTCACTAAATAGCATCACAAAGCAGCTGATTAGGAAAAAAAAAAACAGGGAAACTAATAATATACTCAAGCAAAAATTTTTTAGACGGAACATTCAAACATTACAAAAAACTTTTATTTGCATATTCCTACTCGAAGTTCGCAATAAGAAAGTGACGTGGAGCGTCCACAGCGGCGTCTCATGGGAAATCTCTGCAAAAAGGTTCCGCGGACAAACAATGGAGACTACATTCGACTTAAAGGTATTAACACACTATTGTATTTGTATGGTAGGATTTTTTTATATAAAAGAAAGCTTCTAAGACGTTCGATGTTTAATTAAATTGTCCTTTTATTTTTGCACGCTCTGTATACTTTGAGGTTCGTTTTATTTGATTACAGTAGCAGGTATATATGTACTATGTTTTATAAACTGTGGTTCGCTATTTTGAGACTGGGCTAAACTAGATTGAATACGTCATGTTTAAGAAAAAAATTGGGACAAAATGTTAAGTAATTGGTGTGTCATTTATACATCTCGATATGAGGTTTGCGATAAACAAATACTTCGCTCTGTTTTTAGTATTACTACCATCTATGAGTGACGGTAACCACTCGCCATTAGGTGGGCTGTAATCCCACTTGCCTGCAAAGGCGATAAAAATACTACTTTTAAGCTATCTAAGTCGAATTATAGTTATAGTAATAGTTCTCGAAAAACAGCAATCCTTTGTTTATTTTTGTGAATAACAATTATGAGCAGAAAATAATTTGTAATTTGAAAATAGAATCGTGTATGGATTTTATTTTATTGATAACGCAAAGTTAATAAAATAAGTATTTTAATCACGTCACGAACATTTGAACGAATGAAAAACAAACAAGAGGCATTAAAAACTTGTGAGATTTGTCGCAGGTACAAAACTTTGAGAAGCTGCCGTGTTTTGATAACGAAGTTTGGAACTTTTTGGATTTTGCAATAATAATAATTTTGGGAGCTTTAATATATTGTATAACATGCTACTAGATATATTTTAACATTTTATTGGTGATAGGACCTCTTTCACCAGTAAAAGCTTGTAGATTAATACTAAAAAAGTTGTAAAAAAATACTGCTAAACATATACTTAGATGATGGTAGGACCTCTTGTGAGTCCACGCAGGTAGGAACCACCACCCCGTCAATTTCTGCCGTGAAGCAGTAATGCGTATCGGTTTGAAGTGTGGGGCAGCCGTTTTTTTATCCTACCTATTCTATCCACCTCCAGGGGTTATTTTAGATTCACCGAGCTAGTAGGTGAGCTCACGGAGCTCAAACCGGGAGTGTTGCTAACACTGGCCTTAGCAAGAGCAGTGCTTCGCAGAATCTACCACCGGATCGGAAGCGCGACCCACTGAGAAGATCCGGCTAGAACCTCAGTGGGCTGTGTCTATGAGTTTACTCACTCGTCGAGCCCGGACGGTGACCGGTGCTTGAGGTACCTAAAAGCACCGTTAATGGATCGGGAGGATCCGTAATGACGTGCTTAGGGCAGGGCATCCGTTGTAACTATACTGAGACCTTACAACTTATATCTGAAGGTGGGTGCCGGCATTTACGTTGTAGATGTCTATTAGCTTCGGTAACCACTTAAAACCAGGTGGGCCGTGAGCTCGTCCACCAACTTAAGCAATAAAAAATAAAAAAATCGTTAGACTGATGCTGCGTGTGTTATATGGGCATGCTTGATTTCAGTATCGCTGACTGATTAAAATCAAGACCTTTGCCAAGTCTTTGGTGTCGGAAATTAAGCCATTTGTACAAGTACAAGTACTCGTGGCACTTGGTATATTGTTATCAAGCTATGCGAATTTTTTATAATGAAATAAGTACTTAGCTTTAATGTTTACATATGATATGCACGATGAAGAAATAACGTCGTGCAATAAAAACCATTCCGTAAAAATTATACTTTTCGTGTATTTATTATAGAGACATAGATCTCAAGTCAAATTTCGGGTTGCCACGTCAGCGGGCTGTTATCTTTCAGTATTTTCTATTTGTTAATATCTTAACAATTACCAATTCGTTTCTTAGTATATCGTCAACTGTCAATGAGGTAGTCTTTTTTTTAAATCCATCTAAACTAAATATAACCGAACTTATAGCTCCAGAACTGACAGTGTCCTTTTCTTTTTAAATAAATATTTACAAATTGTTGTGTTTATCCCTACTTCCTAGTAAATAACATGTCACTGGCTATTTTGGAAAGATAAAATTGCCTAATATATAATACATAATTTTCACTAGATATTATTATGTCTGATTTATTTCAGTTGAATAAAGAATTTCTAAAACTTAGTGGAAAACTAACTAACGTAATTGAATTATTTGTTTTAATTAAGTAATGCAAATAATATTTAATTCGTTCAATTATCTAAAACAAATTTGTTTTAACAAGATGAATTGAATTTAATTGGGTCTCGTCTAATGTAAATTAATTACAGTAATAATAGAACAATGTCTTCGTTTGCACTCGTAAAATCCCGTATTTTCTAAACGAATCATTCGCTGTTTACTTTGGAGGTTCGTTCACATGATACGTAGTAACTTTTTAATTTGTAAATAATATTCTGTTTTATCTTCATTAGTATAAAAAGTTAAGGCTTTTTGATTTCCATACATTTTAAATTATAGAAAGTAAGTATTCATTAGCCGACTTCAAAAAGGAGGAGGCTCTCAATTCGACTCTATGTTTTTTTTATGTTTGTAATCTCATAACTTTTGATGGGTGAATCGATTTTGATGATTCTTTTTTTATTAGAAAGCTGACGCTTCCCGCGTGGTCCCATTTCAATTTAGTCCAGTTCTGATAATGGTTTCCATGAGAAAACCATATAAATCTTAAATTTGCATTAAGTACGTGCGCGACAAATAGATGAATAACTCAATATCATGCCAACCGATTTCGATGATTATTGTTTTTAGTGTGTATTAATTTTTTTTTGAATATTTTTTTTTAAGTCCGTTTTTGTTAAAGCATTTATATTTCTAGTGACTTCTATTTCATGTGAAATTATAGATTGCCTTCTTTTCTAACTCACAACAGCATTTCGTGCTAACAAGAAACACTTAAGAAGTAAGATGTAAGATCAGTCTCGCTGATGGTAACGAGTATTATTTACCCACACGGGCAGGTATCACTATCCAGTTTATTACTACTGCAAAACAGTAATGCGTTTCAGTTTAATTTTGGTGAAATCCGCTGTACTTACACTATTGAGGCTACTACTGCCTCATGTCTCCGGTGTCCATTTAACACAATTATACGGCTTAAGTCCGCGTTTTTATTGTCATACCATTATTTCCGACTTTTTAATACTATAATAATAATATTTATTCAAGACTCTTAAAATACAAACACGTACAAGAACTTATAACACTAACATACGATTATAGCACTAACTAACTATACATGTTTTTTTTTATGAGGTACACAATAACAATATTCCTTGATTTTTATGCTAGAAAAGCCTGTGTAATAAAAGTGGGCACGAACGATCAAACGCATACGGAACGGAAATAATATTATTAAGACAGAACAAACTTTAAATTTTGATTCATTCATCTAAACTAATAAAAGCTCCCCGATTTTATTTTTAAGGTAGAATTTGCTAAAATCTCACTGCGTACGAACGGACCATAATCTATAAATACGTATGCGTTCATATATAATGACAAAGTGTGCTGCAGACTGGAAAACACGGTTGTTTAGTTTTACATGCGGGCGCAGTAAATACGATGACAACTGTATACTTACAATACAATGGATTGTTCTAGATAAATCTTATATAATACGCGCGGGTCGTTAATGCGATGACTTTTTTAAGGCATAAAAATAAAAGTAGTTTTTTTTAGATCAAATCTGTGTACTTAGTATTGCTTTTATTCATTAGTTACCAAGGATAACTCTGAATGTGTTTCTGTTTGCTGGACATTCTAGAATTGTAGTACTATCTTTTTTTATTTATTGCTTATATCGGTGGACGAGCTCACGGCCCACCTGATGTTATGTGATTACCGGAGCCCATAGACGTCTACAACGTAAATGCCGCCGCCCACCTTGAGATATGAGTTCTAAGGTCTCAGTATAGTCACAACGGCTGCCCCACCCTTCAAACCGAAACGGACTACTGCTTCACGGCAGAAATAGGCAGGGTAGTGGTTCCTACCCGTGTGGACTTACAAAAGGTCCTACCATCATCTAAGTTTTTTTTTCGCAGTATTTTTTTACAACTTTTTTAGTATTAATCTACAAGCTTTTACTGGTAGTGGGGCGTCTTGCGAGCCCGCACGGGTAGGTAACACCGCCCCGCCCATTTCTGCCGTGAAGCAGTAATGCGTGTCGGTTTGAAGGGTGGGGCAGCCCTTGTACCGTAAAACTGAAACTTAGAACTCATATCTCATTGTGGGTGGCGGGATTTACATTGTTGACGTATATGGGTTCCGGTAACCACTTAATACCAGGTGGCCATGTCAGTTCGTCCACTAATTTTAGCAATAACAAAAAATATAAACTAAAATATACCTGAAAAAAATTTTAGTCACGCTGTACTCAAGAAATTTTAAATGCAAGCTCCAAAACCGATATCTTCCTTATTTTTCCAAAGAAGCAATAATGTGTTCCCGTTTGAAGGGTATGGTATCTGCTATAGACTAGAATTGAGTCTTCAACAAACAATTAAAACCATGTGGGCTGTAATAATATATTTTGACTTCGATTTACCGAGCTCAAATACTATCTTGCTATGTATTACTGGTGGTAGGACCTCTTGTGAGTCCGCACGGGTAGGTACCACCACCCCGCCTATTTCTGCCGAGAAGCAGTAATGCGTTTCGGTTTGAAGGGTGGGGTAGCCGTTGTAACTATACTGAGACCTTAGAACTTATATCTCAAGGTGGGTGGCGCATTTACGCTGTAGATGTCTATGGGCTCCAGTAACCACTTAACACCAGGTGGGCTGTGAGCTCGTCCACACACCTAAGCAATAAATTTTTTTTTATGAGGTTATGAGAAAGCCTCAAATACTATCTTGCTATGTATGAGGTTATGAGAAAGCCTCAAATACTATTGCTTTGAGGTATCCTCCCCTTTCGTCAAACAACGGGCACAACCATATTCCTATTAAATAGTTGTGTTTATTTCTTAGGCACTGTCTGCCGCTAAAACTGCGTTCGAAATTTTACGACAAATAACACAATTTCCCATTTAATTGTTATGTATTCTGGATATTGTATTATACAAGTAAATAAAAAAATGTTTTTTCAATATAGCAGAAGATCACAAAAATATAAAGAATAAACAAAATTAAATAACTTATCTTATGTCTATTTTTCTTTCTTAATTGTGTGGACGAGTTTACGGCTCACCTGGTGTTAAGTGGTTACCGGAGCTCATAGACATCTACAACGTAAATATGAGTTCTAATATGAGACTCACAAGACCTCCTACCACCATTAATTACACAAATAATAATTTTACGGGTTTGATTGTTAGTTACTACACGATGTTATTCCTTCATCGTGGTAGTCAATCGTGAACATTTGTTAAGTACGTATTTCATTATACGAAAATTGGTACTTACCAGCGGGATTCGAACACCGGTGCATCGCTCAACACGAATGCAGCGGACGTCTTATCCTTTAGGCCACGACGGCTTCAAAAACTATTTTTTGGTTTCGTAGACATCACAATCAGCAAAGGAAGTCGTAAAATTAGCAGAAAAAAATACCATCAGTATACCAACCAGTTTAGTTATATCAAAGAACCATAAAAACCGGCTTAAGGACGGCTTGTAAACAAATGCATTGGAAACTGTGGAAGAACGTCATAACAAAATTTACTTCTACTTGTAATATCCGTTTATATTGGTATATATCAAGATCATTGTTTTTTCAATCGTGAAATACTAAGTGCTTGCTAATAAAATTCAGGATCTGCTATATATTTGTATTTTGCACTATTCCAAAACTTCTGACAAAAACAGATTTTGTAGTTCATTCATAAGTATGTACGGACCAACGACTCATTGACATATTAAGCTAAAATGTGGGTTAAATAAAAATAAAACATGAAACGCGTTTTACCTAATGTCAATTGCATGTCGCTTATATTATTTTTCAAATGCTTCCAATGTGCGGGTGGTCGGAAACAAAATACATGGCCCGCGATTTGTTGACATACCGCTATGCCCCTGGCGTGTTTCATTTGTGTATGTATATTGTCCGCGTCAGATTAACAAATGGTCGATACGAGGCCATGATGTTTTTGATCCGAGCACAAATATTTTTTGTATAACTTACCGGTGATATCTAAAGTAATTTATTGCGAGTCTACAGATTGTTTATACTTTTTTTTTGTCAGGAGGAAATCACCGGACTTCCGCCCTCCATTGGGGATGTCGGAGTCGAACCGACTAAAAGCTCCTGTCGCTCAACAACCAACGTCTGAACCTCGCATGAGACAGAACTCATGAAAAGGCAAAGGGGGGAAGGGAAGCGCTTAGTGCGGAGCACATCTCTCCCATCACTCTCCCCCTCGGGACGCTGGACCGGCGGTCGTCGGCGCCACGACCACCAGCCCTCTTGGTCGACAGTCTAAAGATTGTTTATACTTATTTTTGCTATGGAGATAGCAGCAAAAGATGGTGGCATCTATAAGTATAGGCTCACACTGCACCCTAACATAATTATTATGTTGTATTTTTGGCACCTGTTACAGTATTAAGATACTGGCATCGCTAAATATGAGTACACCGCGCACCTTAATCCTTCAGACAATGACAACTTCAAAATGCATAAGGGATATTTGAGAAATCTATGAGTTAGGTATAAAATCTTGATATGGGTCGTAGTGCATTTGATGCTATTTAGGTCGAGATTGGGTTTGACCTAGGTACCTTTTATTTAATCTTATGTTATGGTTCTGACAATGCCGATCCCAAGCCAGCATGTGAAAAGAGGAGAGTTGAGTTGGGTCTCGACCTTTCCATCATAAACCATCAACGCCGTTGGCGGGCGGCGGTTGGCTGGACCCAAATAAGGCTTCAGCGGCCTCGAAGAACTAAATTACTTCCAAAAGAAGTACCAAGGACGTGGGATCCCACCATATGTATTTTCCGAAGAAAGCTTCATCAGGCCACCTTCTTCAGTATTGAGGCTTATCGATGCAAGGAGGAGGGTGGTTCTGACGTGCGCGTAATGCGCCCCTGTAGTTGGCACCACCGCTCTGCATTTATCTGCAGCGAAAACATTACACTTTACTGTTTGAGATACGCCAGAGTATTTATTAATATCGGTAGCGATGATGTCTATAGGTGGGAATAACCGCTCAAAATCAATTGGCTAAATGGTAATAAGAACATTAGAATTTTATTTATTGTTAACTAAGTCTAGGTGATGATTATTAATAATTATCAAAAAAAATTAAATAAGTTACAAAAAAAACAATTGCCTTCGGTATCACAACAAACGCAACGCCGACCCCGAAAATTAACTTCAGAGCAACAATAAAAACAAAACGAAAATTTCGCTGATAAACTTTCTCGACATGGAAATTACACAATTTTCAGAGGGCGGCAAAGTTAAAACCGTCCATGATTGGCCCAAGATAATGATTACAGCGGTTATCTGAAGCGGACGCATCGGATTTCGCATCACGTTCCGTTGATTGTCGAACGGCAAACTGGCTGCCCGCCGGCGTTCCAATTACTAGTGACATAGACACCACCCCAACAAAACGGACACAGAAACTAATTTTCTACAGAAGGCTTACTGTGTTTAATAACGATGTAGTCCTCACAATGCTTGGCATATTTGTATCTGCGAATCAATATAATTCAACAAAAATAGAAACAAGTAAATTATAATCAATATATTTATATGATAAACTATATTTCATTGAGAAGTGATCTGGTTTGCTGGTCCCTAGCCATAAAATTATATTTAACCTTTCTGTTAATTTGTACTAGAGTAAAATTTGGAAAATGTATGATATTGTTATGCTACAAATAATAATTTACGCAAAGAATGTCACGGATGTAAGTAGAATGACTAAATATAACATTTGACTAGAAAATGTTATTGGTTACACAAACATTACTCATTAATAACTACTGTTTATGCTACTAACAAAAATAGTAACTAAGAACAACATTTTTTTTAAAAATCCTAATGACAAACTGTAGCTATTTTCAACTATAAGTTATTTGTAATCTTAAGCTGATGTAATTTATTGACGAAGTTTAAGTTCTATCTGAATTTTTAACAAAAAAACGACACACAATCTTGCACCGAGATTGAAGACACATCTACATTGTCCTTTAATCTTTGGTTTCTCTCACAAAATCCCGCTTCAGTTATCAGGACTCAGTAGCTAATACCAACCGAAGGGCACGCAATCTGCCGTGGCGCTTATCTCAATTTAATGGTTTCCGTATTAATACCGCCTTTGTCTAATTTGAGGGTACTTCGAACCGGCTATTGTTTAATCGACTGGTAAAAATTTATAGATCTTTTCGTTATTTTGTCTCATGGATCCGAGTACAAGGGTTGGGTTGTTCTGGTCTTCGGTTTATTCGTGTGAGAATATTATACTGTTTAGTTCTTGTAAATGTGGCCAATGTAATGATAGTGAAAGCGTTTGTTCATCTAATTACTTGTTCATATTATTTTAATCCGAAATCGATAATTTAAGCTCATTCTTACGGAAATTACGACATTTTTACAAAAATCCGAATGAAACCCATTGTTTCCAATACAGAGAGGAAAACTTTTATTGGGCACAAAGTGGATATTATTCACAGTTCGGGCGCAATCAACTACGGACGTCGCTGGACGAGATCCGGACGCGACGCCTCTGAATGTAAAGATATTTTTCCTAATGCGGGTCATTTTCAAAGGGTTTCACTATGGACGAAAAAAAATTGCCCGGTCCCTTTTCGATTACCGGAGTTGTAGATCAAAACCTAAACGCAATTAAGATGAGATTATCCTTTGTCAATACACGACCGCCCTTTATGTCTGATGTCTTTGTGCGGACAATTACGGTTACGGAAGTTTGTCGATCTTTAAACTTTTGCGACCCAACACTATTTTCTGTTTTATAAAGATTTAGTACTACAGTTGGAAATGTTTTCAGCAAACGTGAATGTTGCTGCTCAGTTTCAGAGCTCATGACTCGCAGTCTCGATGACATTTGAATAACAATTGTCCGGATATTGGTAATTAGGTTTAATTTTTATTACATGTTATTTATTGGTAGTTTTTCAGTGGACTCCAAAATAGCACGGAGCACTCAAAAACGTATGCACTTATATTGTGTAGTTAACATTTTCAATGGTGATATCAAATGTAGCTGATAAATTTTCTAGTCATGTAAATGAATAGAAAATTTCTCACCAAAGGTATGTCGGAGCTTAGAATCCTTAGTACTCCAGTAATCTACTAAATAGACCAGCAATTACAACTGAAACTCGACCGAAAGTAATCGATCTAATAAATTAATCAAAATATTTTTACTAGACGATTAAACTCGCCAAAGAAATATCTATATATTAATACGTGAAGCAAAAACTTTGTATCCCTTTTTACGAAAATTGCGCGGACGGAGGAGTATGAAATTTTCTACTCTTATAGAGAATATAGAGAAGAAGTGCAAAATGCTAATGTTTTTTAAAAATAATGTATAAAATATACATTAATCTGTTTATAAATTGTCAAACTTTTCTTATTGCATATAGTCTGTGGGCAAATAGAATTCTCTATTTGCCCACAGACTCTATTCAGAGTAATATTGTTTATCTTTATTAATGTTTGTCTAAGGTGTAGTCTTGGCGAAATCTGTGATTATAGAAGTTTAATAGCCTGACAATAGAATCATAATAGTGTACAAACTTATAATTGCAATTACTTATAGTCGAATTTTGACTACTGCGGAACCACTAGTAAGACATAAATTCGTTATGAAATTAACGTTTTGATCGTATTTAGGACTACAGAAGTCGAGTACATTAAGTAAGTAAACGGTTTGCCGATATGAAATCATACATTTCATAACGACAGTCCACTCACTCATCCACAGCTATTTCACTTATTGCTTCCAGAGCCAATATTTTCAAGTCCCCGAGCTCGGAACGCGACTGGAATCATAATGACTTCGCGTGTTATCCATTTTGGTGATGGCCAACGAAAATATATTTTTGTTATCACGTCTCGGTGGGGTTTTGTTGTATTATTTTCAGGGTTCATAATGTTTATTTTGTGGTAATGGTCGACAGGAAATTTAAGCTGCTTTCAGACTATGCTATACTATAGTGCAATATAGTATGACAGCGTATACTTAGCTTTATATATAGTACAGAACGTGTCCTTATCAATGTATGGTGCACGATATTGTTGTGCTATGAGCTATATACTATATGCTATTATATTATAGCGTAGTCTAAAAGCAGATTTATACAATACAATTGAGGCTCCAATAATCTCATTTCTCAAGGTGGGTAGCGGCTTTCATGTTGTGTTGTTGTTGTCCTTGAGCTCCCGTAATCACTCAACAATGGGTGGGCCATGCGTTCTTTCTTATCTACTATAAAAATAATCTACACTATCTGTAATAATATCGTTTCTTGGTATCTTATTTTCTATCTTAACTTACGCTGACATTATAAACGAAGACATGATAATGCGATGAAGCATGTTTTCGCTTAAGAGATTCGGTGTTTTGTGTTTTCGTTATAATTAATTCGTAACTATACTTGAGACCTTAGAACTTATATCTCAAGATGGGTGGCGCATTTACGTTGTAGACGTCTATAGGCTCCAGTAACCACTTAACACCAGGTGGGCTCTGAGCTCGTCCATCCGTCTAAGCAATAAAAAAAAATCGGAAAAACCCTGATACATTAAAGATGCATAATTCACATCTTTGTTTCTCTTTTCAAATTTTCAGTAATAATAAAAGTTATCAAGCTAACTTAAAATAATGGATTTATAATAGCCTATAATCTTCGTAGCTCAGATATTTCCATGCTATTAAGTAAAGTTTAATGAATAGTGATTTTACACTTTAATCTCGTATTTAATTTTTTTCATTTATTATTTTCCATATTATTTCGAATACTTTAGACACAGACGATTGACCTGTCGCTTATAGCATGCGAACCTTGAAAAAAATAGTGTGAAACTCAATAAATCGTTTCTTAAGCAAATGGTGTTAATGCGATGTTTTTACAATTGTAAAAGTCAAGATCAATACTGTTTATTAGTTAGAATGAAAACAGTACATTCAAAAAAAAACATAAAGGACGCCGAGATGTTCTCTGCTCAAATCTAGTAAGCTTCATTAAAAATCTATACGAATTTTGACTTTAAAATGAACTGATTAAGAAGCTATTTTGTAAGTCGAAACTTCACTACAGCTTATAGCTTAAAGTTTGTGTTTATTCCTCTGTATTTAAAGTCGATAATCCAGTAACAAATTCGCATCAATGTTTTAGCTTGTTTATTTATAATACGAATGATTTTAGAACATGCAGTAAAACATCTAGGTAATGGTTTACGGATATTTTTTATTGTTTATTTAACTTTAAAATATCCGTTATTTGCTTTCATTATTTTATACGAAAACAATGATAAAGGATGTTATTTGAGGGATTAACATGATATCATTAATTTTATTATAATAAAATTAGCATCAAAGCGTCAAGCAAGATTGTTATTGGGTAGGCACGTCAAAAATAAATAGTAATATGATGATAAGTGGGTCGCGGATGCCGCGACATTAGATCGAATTCTCATTTGCATTGGAATAACGGTTATCCTGAATTCCAGACACGTGATTACTTTGCTCAGAATAGATAGGTAGAATACACAAGTGTGTAATCACAACCCAGCTCACCAATATTGCTCAAAATATGAATTAGGTGATTTTAGGTGAAATACGAGGCTGCTACATAATAGGTACTTGACGGATAGTGACGAAGTAGCAGCTTGAGAATACTAGTAGCGAATTTTATGATTAATAAACGGACATACATATGAATATCATGCAAGATCCTTTGGCCTATGTTACCTAAGCCAGCAAATCGTTGACCGTAAAACTGTACTTAAAAAATATTTGTAAAAACCTTACAAGGTTTATAATCGAACTCTACCATGTTTCACCATTACATTTATATTTGGGTAAATAGGGTAATAAATATGTAATTGTATACACAATTAATCTTCAGACCCCGTCGACTGGTCAATCAGTTAGCTGATCGATTTGATGCAAAACTCTTGATACTTTTATCATACACTGCTTACTCTCAATTCCGAAGAGGTTTTGTGGCTGCTTAATCATTCAAAATCTTCCTTTCTTTACTATATTCTTCTTCACTGTTCTTGTGCTTCTTTGCACATTAACACAAAAATTTAGGTTTATTTAACCTGTGTGCATTTGGTTTAATTTCAGACCGATCTTCGATCGAACTCACGACTCTTTTCTATTGCGGTAGTAAAATTGCTCACATTTATTTTTCAGACTATGGAACACTCACTGAAAGCTCCCTACGAAATTATTCTACCCAGCCGAGTTGACATCTCAAACTTGAATACTAAATTGTGCTTTCTGATCTGTTACGATAACACTTTCCAGTAGCTTAACATTTCACTTTATGTCATAGCGTTTAGGTTCTGTTCTGCTTGGCAAATACAAACTCTAGTTACTTTTTGCTACGCTAATTCGTAGAATGCTCCAGAATTTTTATGGAGCTCAACATGTAAAACCTGTTCTTCCATTTTAAATCTTCAGAAAAAAGAGTAAAGTTTAAATTCGATTGTAGTTCTGTGTGGATAGTTAGGTTTCTTCCTGGACCGACCCTCTCAACCGAAGCAAGATCCCTGGAGGCATGATCCCGCAGTCCTCATTTATCATGCTTGTCACGTGTTGGCCATCCCTCGCGTGTACCACATATAAGCACATAAGTCTCCGTATAAATCTATACTTTGCTTGGAACCCGACAATCTTCAGCTTTTGTATCCCTTACTTGTGCATAAAATTTGTATGGGTTTAGGAAAGTTTGCCCTTGGCTTTACCGATGTCCGTTTGTGACTGTGACCAACTATCAAAATACGGAGAGCGCACATTTACATATTAAGAAAACGTACCACTCTATTCATAAAAAATACAGTCTGTTCTGTCTGTCTGTAAAAAATAATATATTCTGAATTTCAAATTCATCAAATTGGAATCAGAATATCAGTTGTCTAAATTCAATTTAATCCCCAAAACATTGAAGATAATGTCATGCCATAATTCAACACATGGAAAACTCATAATAGAAGAGGTTATTGCCTCTTCATAATTAATAACCAACGGGTATACGATCATAGCAAATTTCCAAATTTCAATGAAATTGCATATGAAAATTATAATTGCCCATAAAGTAATAAGGACCCGACTCCATGATAACTAATGCAAACATGTTAACAGTAGGCCCACTCGTAATTTCATTACTGAGATTTTTAGAGAGCGGGTTTTAATATGAATCTTCTTCAAATATTTCGTACACTTTACACAATGATATCACTGCATTCGATTTCGGCAATGCACTTCGTTATTATGGTATAAAAAGTATTCGGTGCACTTAAGCATTGGCCGTAAAATTGTTAACACACGGTTCTTTGCATTATAATTGGGTTTATTAAGTAACAGTTTCTAGATCTATATATTGTCAGAAAATACTGGTAAATGAGCCCGTCTTTCAGAAACTACTCTTTCAACTTCTTCATAATCTGTCGCACTATCGTTAGCACAAACGCTAGTGACTAAAAACTGCCTACTGTCTTTTGATAAACAGGCGTATTGTAATTATTTAATTTCAATTTGAAAGGGTAATGTGAAATAAAAGAATAAGTACTGTTTATAAAAGCAGTACTTATTTTGTATTAGTATGTATAATCGTTCATTTTTGCTCACTTCGCTAAAGCGGCACGACACGAGAACCCTCTCATCGTGGCCACCGGTAACTACATTCCCGATCCTGCGGACAGAATGGAAAGCAGTCGACGTCGCCCCAAACACGTCATTTCGGATCCTCCTGATCCACTATCAAGCACCGGTCATCGTTCTCGTCGAACCCGTCGCTTGCGACGAAGGGCTCGACGAGTAAATTAACCCTCAGACACAGCCCACTGAGTTTCTCGCCGGATCTTCTTAGTGGGTCGCATTTCTGATCCGGTGGTAGATTCTGCGAAGCACGGCTCTTGCTAGAGTTCGTGTTAACAACGTCATCAGGTTTGAGCCCCGTGAGCTCACCTACTAGTTAAGGCGACGCTGATATAGCCTCTCAAGGCTATCAGCTTAGATAGGAAAAAAAATATCATTTTTGCTATATTTAATACATAGTTGTATGTACATTTAATAGGAACTTTATAGTTCTATGCAGTCAAAACAAATGTCATAAGATACTATTAAATGATAAATGCATCTCAGAAGGAATTCTGATGGATAGCGGTTTATTAATATACTAATTGCACTAAAACTTGGCTCCATGTCGCCGTATACACAGAATTCGAATCCAATTTACTCAACTTGATGAGTATATATTATACTTAAGTTAGTTACTGTTGTGACCTACATAGTTGCTGACGATCACAGGTTTAGGTGATAATAAAATTACAACAGTATGTGTACTTGTTGAATTAACTTTCAAAAATGATGGCATATTTAGATTTCTATATTGAAAACCACATACATTTAATATGATAATTTAATATGTAAATACAGTAAAATGCATTTGATAAAAATAATATTAATATTAAGTTCTTGGTATACTGCGGTGGATTCTAGGGTGCAGAGGGATCCTCATATATTCAAATTAGCAAGCAGATGAGTTAGTTCTGCAACGTCCACTATATAAAAATTAAAAGTATGCTAACTACACTGCTTAAAAAATTTATTGAGTCTATTAAATATATAATGTATAGTTTGCTTGAATTATTTTCATCCCCTTTATTCTGTGGCATTTTGCTATCCGTTGAAAGGGCTGATGTTGAAACAATAATCGTTTTGCGGAAATGGGTTATTTGTGCTATATTTATAGACGGTTATGTTATTATGTCTCCAAGAATCCTTAGGGGTATAGTTTAAGAAAATAAGGGCTATTCCAAAGCTTTGCTATTCGAAAGGTTAGTTCGTGCTATTATTATTATTGTAGAAAATTTTATAGCATTGGCATCGAGTTAAATTTGTTTAAGCAAAAAGAAAACATTGTGTACCTCTAAAATGTTTCCATTAAAATTCCAGTAATTACAAGTGCCAAAATGGGGGAGTAAAGCGAAAAATAACAACCGTACCGACCACAATAGAGAAGCGAAACAAAATTAAGAATTCCTCAGCGAATATCTTTCGGTGAAAAAGGAGGGCAGAATTACGTAGCCCTGTGATTTGAATTTATTGCCCTAAGGCTAATTTTATTTCGGTGTGTTTCGGAATATGGCGAGAACTTCGCGCCTATTACCAAGACAATATTGTGAATGATGCCTTAGCTTTCTACTCGGTCTTTGTACAATCAAAAATATAAAATCTTTACAGTTTTCGACAAAATGTCTATTTTATTTATGATTCTAATTTATTTGACTGAAAAATAATTCTTTATGCTAGCTCTCAAATGTTCAAGAAAAACTATTTAGGCTTTCGTAAACGTGCGTATATTAATAGAAACACAAAATTTAAAAACTTTGTGTAACTATAAATAAATGTGAATACTCAGACACGATCGAAAAAGACTGAGAGAATGATGACAATTAGGGTCGGATATGACAAGCTTATTAATATTACATTATTACTATTAAAATAGGGTTGTAGTGTTGATTATTACTTTCATAGTAATAGGCTGTGTAAAATTAGAACCAAATAGAAGCCAAAAGACGATTAAGATCAAATTATTCTGAACGCTAAATTTGTCTCGGAATTCGAATACAGGTTCAAATACAAATATTTTTGGAATATTACTACCATCAATTATAGTAAAAAAAAATACTAAACGAAATACGAATAATTTCGACAACGATTGTACCGCCTGAACTTACAGGTAAATGCGGTCTCTTAATAATAAAAAACCGTGAAAAGGGAAAACTCCGGGAAAATGGCCACTGTTTATCGAGAAACAAAGGAAACTGCCGCATACAATATGCATAATGATAGCACTAAATTAGGACAACAACTGTGCCTTTTACGCCAACTTAAATTACTTATTGTACGTTGTTCTCGTATTCTGTTATTATTGTATGTAATGAAACTGTTGGAACGGGATTGTGAGGAAATGTGTCTTTATGTTTATGTTAAGGGTTTCCTGCGAGATTGGCTGTGCTATTTATTATGTTTAAAGGATATATTCGTAACATATACCTACAAATTTTTCTGAGTGGATGTTAAGAACGGCGTTAGAATATAAATGAAACTGCAAGAGCTATTAGATTAGAAAAGTAGCTGTTGTTTAAATGCAGCATTTTATCTTGCATACTAACAGTAGATAATTTAGGTTAATTTGTGTGACTTGTTGTTATAATACTATTACAGTCAATTAGATTGCGGCTTCAATGACGTTAAGATGTGACTGAGCTTTTAGACATGACAGCCCGCTCTGAGATATTATATTATAGTTGAGGTCTGAGTTGGATTGAACTAACGGCTCTCCATGAAACAAAATTGTGAAAATTAGGCAGACTAGTCATACCCTTGTGAGATAATGGTATCAGTAATAAATGTACAATATTAACACATCATGTTTTTTTATCGTGGAGATCTTTCATGAACACATCTTAAACATACATATTTACTTAAGTATACAATCAAGTCTGCAAATAAAATCTTCTACTTGCTACTAAAAGGAAAATCAGTTCATATGGAAATTAAGCAAATCTTGTAGTGATTCCCAAGTTTTATGTAGATAACGAAATTTAAAGGAGTCAAAGGAAATAATTTATCTAATCACAGTTGAAAACCTTAACGCGGCTATTAAATACTACGGAATTATATGGTTCGGTGCACGATGCCATGTTTTGACAGCTGAAGTAAAATTTACGACAACACTCGCTTCGATAAAACTACCTTTGTCACCGACATGTATGGTAACACTCGCGTTTTACGATCAAATAAATTTCAAATACTATTATGATTCAAATTGAGATTGGACTCACAAAATACAAACACCCCTTTTTATCGAAATTCAAAGATTCACGAAAATATTTACACAAAACATGTGCCGCGCACTGTAATTTATTATTATTTCTTCTTTTATAAATCATACTGTATGAAGCACAAAGTCACGTTTTAGTTTTTCGTATTTGGTATTAATAAATTATGTTGGGAACGATTATGAATTTCTTTTATGGATTATTAGTAGAACTGGAAGTGACTATTTTATTTTATGAAATATTTAAATGGGTGTAAATTTATTCAACGCATCTGTTCTCGTTTGTTTGGACGATGACATTTCCGATAGCTATGGCTTATGTTGTCTCAGGATGAATATTAAAGAAATATTTTTGTTGGGTGCATGTATTTTGGAAACTTATTTTGTGATATATCTTTGTTTTTATTCTTCTTGCCCTTATCCCGCTAAGTGACGTCCGCTCAGCATGTCCTTTTTTAATTCATACTTATCATACTTTATCTCTGCACTCCTAACCTTCTCTCGCATAACTTTTTTCACTCAATCCATTCAAGTCTTCTTAGGTCGCCCAGTCCTCACATTACCGTCTTCTTTTATATTTAGGGACTTTTTGGCCACATGAACATTCTTCACATGCATAATATACCCATACCATGAAAAATTCCATTTTTATTTTCTCACTTTATATACGCTTTTCTATCTGTGTGATATATGACTATGTGACATATCTGTATATGTGATATATTTGTAGTAAAATGCAAAAACCTCGGGTATTCCTTGATTTTATCCTATCAATAAGCGATTTATTGTATTATTTCATGATAAGTTTGCATAAAAAAAATTCAAAAGAATAACATTCGGATTGTAGCTTTATCGAGCAATTTCACCAACTCGGTGGAAGATCTTTGCTTTGTATACGGTAGTTATAAAAAAAAAAGTATCTATAAACAAAAATTGTCGTCCGTATTCTTCAATTTGTTCACTTTGAATTACACCAAGATATTTTTCAAGCTGCTTTACTTCAATACACGTTAAATTGTTCACAGTCGGGAGAAAACGCTTATTGAAGACTCTTAGTAAGCGTTTACATCGGGCTCAGCTCAGATCACAGGCTTTGAGTGTATTATACACGTCAGATAAACAAACAGACTCGGTATAGGCCGGGCTGAGTGCAGGTTAAAGTGTCTAGTCTGCGAAAGACCGGAGCACTCAAGGAAGACAGGTGAGAGGCTGGATCAAAGGGCTCCATTGACCCGTTTGTGGCCAGCGTGTTAGCCTTTAAAACCACTACTATTTGTTTAAAATTAGTTCTAACAATAAACGAAATGTTCAAAAGAACTCGTTTTGATTTTCGCGATTCGTAGACATATTAAAACTATTTTTACGGTTAAGTCTAGCATTTTTATTGTCATATTATTTTCGACGTTTCCAATACTGCACCAGGGGGGTGCAACTCCCATACAAAGGAAAAGAACATTCAACTAGCGTCATCTTTAGGAACCGGCGAGGTCATTTTTGAAACGTTTTGGCCTTAATGAACTAATAAACTCACTAGATGGCAGATACGAGTTCTGACTCAATAAAAATGTTAGCGTACTTTGAAGCAGTGCTTCCACTTTTAGGGAATTCTCCCTTTTTTAGGGAAAAATAGCTGATATTTTGGATGATAAAGACATTTTTAAAAATACCAGGATTTAGGATATTTCGGGGTAAAAAGCAAAGCCTATACTAGTAACTGTTGTGAATTTTAAAATAAACGATAATTAAAGTAAAACAATGAACATTTTATTTTATGGAGAGAATGACATTAAGTCGAGTTGACAAGTAAAAGAATAAAACAGAGTTGTGTATAAAAACTATAAAGAAGGTTTGATTCAACAGTAACCCTCTAGTAAAGTAAATCATAGATTAAGCCACTGCTTTTTTCTTAGGGATTCCCCAGAATCCCAATAAGTATAATCCGCCAAATTTTTATTTACCTATTTTCGTTGATGTCACCAGAACTTACTTGTATTGTAATATACAGGTACTTCATGTACCATGAAAGATTATCATGGTAATTTCATTTACGAAAACCTTGTAATTGTCATTTCGCTTTTGCTAGCAGTTCCTTCTTCAAAGACTGAGGTAGAAAGATTATTCAGTGTTCTCAAATGTAAAAACTGACAAAAGAAACAGGCTTTCTAACGAAACCCTGAACGGCTTGCTTCATAGAAAGTTGGGAATGCCAGCAAACAATTGCTTAATTTTAGAACCGAACAGTGTTAGGTTGCGTGCAGCAAAAGAATATAAAAGCAATGCGTCGACTTCCTTGAAAATTCTAATCCTATAGATCTATGATCTTCTGGGGGCGTTTAGATTATATATACCTACATTAAATAATATGCTGTGGTTTATTTTCTGTATTTTATTTATGCTTTCTATATAAAGGATTTATGAAAGTTGTTTAGGAAATTTTAGGGATAAATTCAAAAGAAACTAGGGTAAAATGTGGTAAAAAAAACGTAAGTGGAAACACTGCTTTGAAGTTTTCAAAACTCCAGGGCCAATAAAACAATCTCAAAAAAAAAAAAAGTTTTCAAAATGTCGTACATAACGCTTAAATTTTTTAAATCGTTTTTTTTTGGTTTTGTTTTGAGTTATTTTACGTTGTAGTATTAATTTAGAGCAACTTTTAGCTTTGTGAGAATATTAGACGATTAGACATTGAGAAACTCTGTTTTGAATTCTCTTTAGACATAACTTGGCTCCAATACTTTTTTCTTCGTTAGCGTTTCGTAAGCCAGTGTAACTATTTTCATTTCAGAAAGTTTATTATTAAAAATCAGCATGCCTCAAGATCGAAAATGAAATGCTATTTCGGATGCCTTGATAACGGTGAGTTTACACTATTTTCCCGGTATATTATTTGCTAACAGAATTATTATTCATAATATAATTAAATGAATTAGCACCAACTAATGGTCCTTCCTATTTCTGCTGCCTAGCTATCATATATGTTAAGTTTTGATCAAAACAGTCGGTATTAAGTCTCGTACTATCATACACACACCTCAGATAATAAAATTGTCCCGAGTGGGTGGCAGTATTTATGTTTTGCAACTCAGCGTATTATATGCTTATTGTCAAGTGGGCCCGAACTAGTTTTTTGGAATGATCAATCAGTCATGATTTCCTGTTTAAATAAAATACAGCACAATTGATCTCACATCCAAAGTTAGATGATGGCATTCACGTTTTGTTTCCTGGTGTTTGATAACCAAGTTACACCAAGTGGCCTGTGACCACGTTCATCCTTCTACCCAATATAAAATAATGTTTTTATTTTTGTAGACAAAGGTTTGATAATGACAAAATTTTATGGAAAAATTATAAGGAGCACTAAAATGTCTGAAACATGAAAAGATTGATGCACTATATTTGAACCAGAACGTGTTATGTAATATATTAATTGGTAAGTATGATTACATTAACACAAAATTTTTCCTGGTCGTATTTTTTCAATATTTGTTACATAATTAAGATACTTTGTTTCTCCGTTTCAGAAGAGAAACTGATTCAGCAAGGAACGTGAACTCACAAGGATCTTAATTTTTTTTAAATATGTTTATAATTTATAAATTAATAATTGAAATAGTTCATAAGAACTAAATTGATGCCAATTTTGTTTTAAAATAGGTTGTTTAGTTCTTATAGTTATAGTATTATATTTGAATAGTTGTAATTAGTAAGTTAGTAATATATGAAAATACTGATATAAATTTTTGTAAATAACCTTTTGTAAATTCTACGAGAAGATGATTTTAATTAATGATCAAAAGTCAATGGTCTTCAAAAGCATTATTTGCAATTATTTAGATTAACTGTGGAATATATTTGCTAAGTTGTGTTTTCTGTATGAGCAGATATAAATGAAAATGCCCAAACATGATTATGTTTCTTACATTTTCATTAAGTGAAATCAATATGCTTGTGACTTGAGTATATTAATAATTTATTAAAACTTAATTTATAGACAGCAACCCCTATGGCACTGCTGAAGTTTATAAGCACTGGTGACCACTTATCATGAGCCGGGTTGCATGCTGGTCTGCTGTTGAGTGCAATAAAAATTTTCGAAACCCTTTCTATTATTTAGATGTAATATTAATGTACATTTAATTTGGATTAAAAGATAAATTTACATTTTATGTTTGCATGTGTATGTTTATAATTCATTTGCATGTAACGAACATCAGTTTCTTTTGTAACAAAATGCAAACTAATGGTTTGTAATGAATGTAATTAACTTTAAGATGATTTTCTTTCAATCTGCTGTTTGTTTCATCTAGTATTACCAAAGCTAAAGCATCAGAAACGTCAGAATAGAAATAATTTAGATAGGGAATAAAAGTATAACTATTGTAATCATGTCTAAGATTACTATAAGTGTCATTAAGTACAAACTATCAATATTTAAGAGTACTTTAAATCATCTTTACATTTTTTAAACATTTTTTGTTTTTTTTTGTTTTTCAAATCATGTAACAAAACGTTTGTGCAGAACAAAATGTCACATGTTATGAACATGATTGTGGGTTAATCGTTTCTTAAATTTCTAAATGTTTATAAGAATGCTAAGAATAATTTAGTATTCACTTTAGTGTGTGTATTATCTCTACAATGCTAGTTTAAATGACAATTATTGTATGACGAAGCATAGGTAGTGTTTATAGATGTAATATTTTCATACAAGGTCATGATCTGTCACGATCAACTTTAAGCAAGAACTGCTATTGTTAAGAAACAAATTTATTAAATTTAATTCAAATTGTCTACTATGTTTGTAATGGAAAGCTGACATGTTTATATTTCGCACAAATGACTTAATTGACATTGAATGATTTGATTATCTAGACTTAATTAACTTTTAGATAACTTTCGATTTAATGTTAATAAGTACGCTAGTAGGATTAATCTAGAGGAGTTATTGTTATTCGAAATTTTATACAATTGTACGTTCATACAATCTTTTAACAGAAAATTGTTTGTAATATAGGGAAATTAAATAGCTTACAGAGAATTACAGCTTTTTATTTAAAAAAACTGTTTTCTCTCTGTATGAAAAGATCTTATCGATTAGAATGCTGAACACAATCAAACATTCCTTAATAACTCATAAGTACTACCGGGAATTTCAGCGATTCTAAACGATAAGATTTTTTCATAAAGAGAGTTATTAAAAATATTAAAATTACTAAAAAAGCCACCTGGTGGGGGGTAGGGAGACTAATAATCGACCGTAGCGACGCCTGCTGGACCGGGCTTTAACTAAAGCAAAAATAAAAATGAGAGTTGCGCATCTATCTCTAATATATTAAGTGTATAATCTATGTACTGCACAGTTATTAATGTCGAATTTTTTACTGTCATTATTTTGTCACGGAAAACTGACCAAGAAAACTGTAATGTATTTTAAATGTCGGAAATAACACAATGGCAATTAGCGTTAAATTTTATTCCCAGAATAGCAAAGGGTTTTTCAAGAGGGACGCGCGAACTTTGACAGCTCACAGCGACCATATTGGTAAAGCGATAGCCGTCAAATTTGGCATGAGCACATATTAAGTCGTGACATTTCATCGTGGAACGCTACACGTTTCAAAAACATGTTGAAGCGGTAAACTTGAAATCTTTAAATTTTATTATCAAAATCAGTGCTCGATTCGCTTAAAGTTCGGTGTATTGCGTCCAATTTATGGCATTCATGGCCGACCTGCAGAGTCCATAATCCGTCGTTTAATGAAAAGAATTGAGACAACCGAATCCTTGATCGATGAAGCAGTACCTGTACGTCAAAGAAACGCAACATCCATGGGAGATTCATCAGATGCCTCTACACTCTGAAAAGTTTGGTGTGGATTTTGGTCCGGCGGTATCATCGGCCCTTATTTCTTCGAAAATGCCCAAGGAGACGCACTCACTGTCAATGGCGACCGATATCGGAGGATGATAATAAACTTTTTGTGGCCTAGGACAGATGGTATGGATTTCACAAACATATGGTTCCAAGGGAACAGCGTCACTTGCCATACAGCACGGGAAACATTCCATTTATATAATGAGAAATTCGAAGGCTTCATCTTCGAGATCGTGTGATTTAACGCCGCTTGACTACTTTCTGCGAGGATTCGTGAAATCTCTAGTCTATGCAGACAAACCACCGTCTATTGCCGCCCTTAAGGCCAATATAACTCGGGCTCTTCATGGAAATTGCGCCAATTTATACGAAAATGTCATACAAAATTGGACAACCAGGATACACCACCTACAGCGGAGTTGCGGTGGCCATTTGGCTGAAATTATATTTCATACATAATGTCATCGAATATCCTTTAAAATATAATAAAATAAAAAGTGTGGCAATATCACTTAAACAGGATTATTTTGTTTTTTTTTTTTTTTTTAAGTTCGAGTAAAAAAAAAAATCCCTTCATTTATCACAATATAATTTACTTCACACCAAAAGTATTAAATTGTAAATATATACATATATAAATTATCCTGACGAGACCACTGCCATGTAGCACCAGTTGATTCAACTGTCATTGTTTCGATAGTTGGGTCGCTGCACGGTTTGATAGCGAAAACACCTTAAAAACATTGGTTATCTAGCTTGTTTGAGGGTCTGGTGTAGAAGTCGGCCATTCTTAATAAGCGTGTATCTTGAGGAGGTTTCTCAATCTAAATCTCGAACCACTGATGGGTTGTGTCGTAGAAAGTGCCATCAGCCGCAATCTATTTTTATAAAGTATTTTTTAAATTGGATTTTTTTATTATTTTTGTATATTTAATAAAAGCCTATCAGTTGTTATAGAATAAAGCTGAGTTAATTGTAATGAAATCACACATTGATATTATGCATAACACATACATATGCGATGTATTATATAATTGCCAAATCTTGTGAAAGCTTCCTAAATATTTACAATTTCTATAAATATTATATGGAACAATCTTGTTTTGACTATTGGTTTTCAATCGGCCAGCTGCGATCTCAAACTATTTGCTATATGTTTTAAATATAAATCACGTAGTAAGGGTATTACCAGCTTTAACACAACAAACTAGGTTAGCTTAAGATGTTTGACGTCATATCCGACCTTCCATATGATATAATATCACTATCAAGGTAACGCATCGGTGCTCTAAACCAATATGGATTATAGGTCACTTTATTTTGTTGAATTTAAAGATTTGGTGTATTGGATTTTTTAATTGGATTTTATATTCTAGAAAGGAGACCTTCCAAAACATTTTTTTTTTTTTTTTTTCCAAAAACCAATTCGTGTAATTATGTAAGCAGTTATTAAGCAGTTTTTATGAGTTAACGTGATTTACTTGTAAATATGCATATTTAAAAGGCCCAGTATTGTTGTTTTTTAAGATTTCATTTTTGTTTAATTTATTGAACAAAGTGTTTATAACTGATATTGAATTAATATGATTTGGTTACGCACAAAAAATTATAAAATAAAATTATTAATTCTTATACCTAAATCCCTTTTGGGAATTATATTTAAATTTACAATATGATACTTATATTCCATTGTATAGGTTTTTAAAATTCTTAGGGTCAATGTGCGTAGGGCTACAATAAAACCAAACAAATCTGAAATTCCCGCTTACGTTAGCCATAAACGTAAGGTTAACACGGTAGTAAATCTACTTGATTTGTTATTGAAACCCTAAAGGACAGCAACGAGCCACACATAAATACGAGCTGGCAAGAAAATTGCTTCTAAGTTACCGAGAATCAATTTTTGTTATTAGCATTCTATTCAATGTATTGATGACTTATTTTTAACATTCGTCGAAAATTTTAGGCTCTCAGTGAATAATAAAATTGTATACATGCATGATACGTTAGAGGAGTGATTCTCCGAACCCTAAATTTTCGATGTCTTAAGGTTTATTTTTGTAACTAACTGACAAATCTGTCTGCAATTAATTTTAAAACATACCTCAGACTATTGCCTATCTTGCACAAGTTATTTTTTTTTAATAATATTTATTTAAATATTTCCAAAAAATATTTAAAAGTAGTTCTTCTGACTAATATGGTGGGTCCGTAATCCAGTTTCTTGAACATTAGTAACAATAACATTATTTCTTATTCATAAATTGATGTGAATTTTAATTATTACGAAAGAATATTAGTTGATTCTTTACACCAAAAAAAAATGGTACTAATATTTACGATTGTTTATTTATAAATAAAAAAATAATGAGTGTCCGGCACAAAAGTCTGATTCATATTCACGCGCTTCACTCGAACGTACCCAGCTAAATACGAAACATCAGGCGACCCCCCCCCGCGCTGGTGGTAGCCAGTGGCTCGGCTGACGTGGTCGCGACGTGACGTGTGCCTGGTTCGTGTCGTCGCGGAGATATAAAGGTAAATATCTGATTCATATAGCCTTAGTACACCTGTGTTTCTGATTAGTAAGTTCGTTTTTATAATTAAGGTAAATGGTTTTCAAACTTGAATCTGCGGGAAATATAATGCCATTGGGGAACAGAAACCTATGTATAAATAACAATCCTTAATTTCATATGTGTGATGATTTATCGATGTTAATGGGCAAAATTCTGATTGATATGTGTCTGATTCATATGGTAAAAATACCATATTAATCAGAATGTCACACATAGTGTTAATGAAACGTTACATTGGCGGCACGTTACGCCTGTAACAAGTCTTTTCGTATGAACCTAATGTTATTGATATGTCTAAAAACAGTAGCTGTAAATTTCGCAGCAGTCCTAATAACGTCAAATATTGTGATAATTGATATTCAAGTGCCATATCATGCTGTGATTATTGACTAGATTTCCACTTCGATAAAGCGGCACGACACGAGAACCCTCTCATCGTGGCCGCCGGTAACTACATTCCCGATCCTGCAGACAGAATGGAAAGCAGTCGACGTCGCCCAAAACACGTCATCTCGGATCCTCCCGATCCACTAACGGTGCTTCTAGGTACTTCAAGCACCGGTCACCGTTCTCGTCAAACCCGTCGCTTGCGACGAAGGGCTCGACGAGTAAATCAACTCCCAGACACAGCCCACTGAGTTTCTCGCCGGATCTTCTCAGTGGGTCGCGTTTCCGATCCGGTGGTAGATTCTGCGAAGCACGGCTCTTGCTAGAGTTCGTGTTAGCAACGTCATCAGGTTTGAGCCCCGTGAGCTCACCTACAAAAGTTAGGGTTACGCTGACATAGCCTCTCAAGGCTCTCAGCTTAGGTAGGAAAAAAAAAAAAAAAAAAAGACTAGATTTAGATGTTATGATAAGCATCGTGTGCATTTACTGTGATTTTAATAAATAATTGACTGCTTTTTCTAACTAGAATTTCATTTATATCCCTAATTCTGATTCATATGACCCCAAAAATTTTAAAGTTAATTATCTCGGAAACAATTTTATCAAAAAGTTTGCCTTTTTCAGACATTGTATCTTAGGTTATCTATCATTTTTCGTAAAAATATGTTTTATAAGCTTAAATGTGAAAAAAATAGGCCATATGAATCAGACAAAGAACGCAATTTCGGAGAAACACTCAGAGGATCATGTACCTAACAGACATTTTACAGACAATTCTGTCGGGCTATTTTGTAAAAATATTCGTATGCGAGTCTGAATTTCTACCTTTCTCTCGCTATGATTACCGCTTCCTTATACCCAGCCCGTAGTACTTATCAGCAGATCAATATAATGGTAACGTAGGTATGGTTGATGCTCATCACCTTATCGTGAAGATGTTAACGGTATGGCTCTCTTGCCTATTACTGCTCTTAGTGAAATATTTTGGTTTCTGATTAACAACGGCCAATGTAATTGAGTTGTGCTAATGTCCTAAGGTGAGCCGGCAGTCGGAGGAAGGCGTTCATCCAGCTCCGGCCCCTGTGAGCGGTCACGGAGCAACCTGAGAAGGTCGAGGCTGCGCCGCACGCTACCGTCACTCTAGCACGCTGGCATCAGGAAGATGGGACTATGCGTCGGCGGCTACGGCCCGCGATGTGGACCACGTAGTTGTTGGAGAGCAACCCGGTAGGCAGTGTATCGCGTTCCGACTTTTCAGGCTGACTCTGACCCAGCGGAATATCCCGGAACACCAGTGGTATCGCCAGGGCGACCTGACGGGTCGCCGTACCGCGGAAACTAGCGTCGTTGGTCGTCGACGATCGCCTCGACGACTCGTTGGACGGGCGTCCTCGGGGTGGCGTCAAGTCCCACATATCCCATTTGCCCCCTAGGCGCGGATACCTCGTAGGAAGTTAAGAACCTGCCAGGAAAAAAGGAATCGTCCTTAGATATTTGGTGCCGATTATATTAAAGAGTCTTTAGGTGTAACTATCCGCTATCCACTGCGCGGAGGACAGAAGTGATTGGAAGAACATAGTCCTAACAAAAGTGCTCCGTAAAGGTCACGACCCTCAGCACTGAGGAATACGGCGCACGGAGAAGGAGGAGGTGTAACTACTTTACTACCTAAGTCGTAAGTAAGTTCGGCTTCACGGAATAAGACTCTTTTTTGTCAGATATCTATTGTTTGAGGTATTGTATAATTGTTTTGGGTATTATATGATAGAAAATAAAAGTCTGGAATTGAATTATATTGTAAAAATAAATACTTGACTTTATAGTTGTTGGATCGTCTCACTAAAAAGTATGCTTTTTATCTTTGACAACAAAAAATCTCATTCATTACGTTATAAAACGAATATAAATTAGATTAATAACCGATTGCTAATACGTTTAGTGGATTGATGTAACCTGAACATAAAGGAAGTAGTAAGTTTCGTTTGATCTTACGACTACCTTGGTGCGTGGGAACAATATTGTAGCGGTTTTGTACGCTATGTTTCCTTGGCAAGTCATGATGCCAAATTAGGTCTTCATAAATTTATGTTTGATGTATTTGGCATTATCTAACGCTAAACCATTAGTGGAACAGTTTTAAATTTGAAGCTTAGCTAATTGTTAACATTAGAGTCTTAAAGAAATACAAGGGTTTCCCTCAGGCGCTAAGTGGCAGTCGTTTCTTTTCATCAAGAACCGTTGTCTATTTGATTAGGAGCTAGCCCGATCACCATCGCCTCAGTTCAGAATAATTTATTACGGCTGCTATTCATTCTTCGAATTTAAAATTCGTAGAAAGATTCGAAATTTTGAATGACCTTTTGAACGTTTCACAATATCAAGAAGGTCTCCATTATATTCAATGTCTTCCAGCTATCATACGTCTATTAGAACCTTAATGGTAATGAAATATAAATATCAAATCGCATAATAAAGTATACGGAAATGTTTGTTCGCGTCGTCAGCCATCGAACAATATTGACGATCATGTTAAAATTTTATTATCCGATTTAAAGATTTTATTGATCACTTAGTTTTTTCTTCGAAGGTGGGCTTTGACATATGAATAGGGATGTCATGTTTGACCCTGTGAATATGCAATAAAATATATAGATGTTTATTTAATTTCAAGAAAAAAGTTTATGTTTTTCACATATTTAGCACCATAAGCAGAGGAACATACGACTTACCTTATAGTAAGTAGTTATGGATATTTGCAATGCCATAGGCACATTGAAACTGCTGCTTCTTGTTGGGGACTTTTCTCAAACATCGTTTGAAGAAGAACATCTCACTGCGCTTGGAAAGATTATTAGAGGGCAGCTCTTATCAAAACGGGATGGGACATGGCAGACTCTAAGAAACGCACCAAGCATGAGTGCGGTGGTTCCAGATCGAATGGATTAATTCTGCTTCTGGTAAAAAGGGCCTGAAGGGATCGACTCAAATAATGCCTGAGAGCATTCCCAATGGAACATGCGGTACAAAATATAGCGACAACGCTCCGGAGTTCCAAAAATTCCAAAAGCCTACCTGGTGAAGCGGTTACTGGAGTCCATATCCACCGCCTCACAATGGAAACGCTATTACCTCTCTTGAGAGATCGAAGTCTGAGTTGAGTTGTCAAAACTGTAATGCATTTAGGTTTAAAGTGCGGGAAAGCTGATATACTTGCGTTTCGGTTCGAAGGGTGGGGTAGCCGTTGTAACTATACTGAGACCTTAGAACTTATATCTCGAGGTAGGTGGCGCATTTACGTTGTAGATGTCTATGGGTTCCAGTAACCACTTAAAATCAGGTGGGCTGTGAGCTCGTCCATCCATCTAAGCAATAAAAAATAAATAAATAAAAACTATGCAATTGAGACTGAGAACTCATGTCTCAAGGTGGGTAAAATTCTTCAGAGCATCAGATGCTTATAACATGAATACTCTTGAACCTTAAAATTAAGAGACTCGAATACACAGCTTTCAAACCAAAGGGGATTCGTTTGGCTTGTGATCCATCGTTATTATGTGAAAAACTATAGGTCAGCAACAGGTCATGTGCCTGTTCAGAGTTTTTTAATCGTGATATATGAATTTATAATCGGTTGACCGACTTTTGACAATCTATTTACAAAGTTAATGGCATCGGCGAGAGTTGCATCTACGTAAGATGTCGAGTTTGCCGTCGTACCTAAGCTAAATGCAGATAATAAAAATATTTTTTTCTTTAAGCCCAAATCATTTTAATATTGCATCCATGGCCATACGATTTGTTGCGTGTAGAAGCTGTACCGACTAAAAGACACAGAATTTAAAGGGGCAATTAATCAAGAACTTTACTGTACGAGTGTCAACTTGATTTCGAGTTGTTCCGTGAAGTCGTGACGAAATTCTGCTTATGTGATGTTACTGCTTTATTTATTCTTTAGTTCGGCGGAAAATCCGTGGTTCGAGGGAAAGCCATATTATTCTTTTAAAAACGTAGTGTTTTGAGTTAGAAACACTGCAAAGCCATTAGAGATAAACCCAAAAATCCAACGACAGTGTTCCTATACAAAATTATTTCAAATAATCCACTCAAATAACTTTTCCGTGCGGAAAATCCCTTTTGCAACATGCATCGGCCACATCAAAGGATTCGACACATCACAGCGCATCACAGCTGACACATCGACACTGGCCGTTATTTCGACAAAATTAACTTACACAGTATTGCTAAAGTCAGTCGATTCATTTTTCGAAATATTAATAATTTAATTAATACGTGGGAAAATGCGAGATAGCTTGCGAGGATGCTTTTAAAAAAAATCTTCGTTTGTTTTTGGTTTAAGACCTCAATTGTAATTTTATTTTTAGGATTTTAATATTTCGTTTCAAAGTAATAAACTATGTATATACATAATATATCTGTTTCGAAAAAATATATCAATACCGTTTTCTTCTTTGTTTGTAAACTAATTTTCCGCAGGCATACACCCATTATTTAAATAAAAAATGTCTTTTATGAAAATTCTAACCCCGGCAGGGAATTGAACTTGGACATCGTAGACCGAGAGTTAAACTAACGAGTCACGACCGATGCTACGTTATGAGATGACAATATCGACGCTTAAGAATTGAATTTCACATAAATTAACCTAATTTTTTTTTCTTACGGTGAACGGTATTGAGCTGAATACTACATACGGTGAATCCAGTGCATTCATTCCATTCCAAAAAAAAGGTAAGTATAACCATTTTAGGAGGGTTTTCTTTTATTTAATGAAAGACGACTGAAACCGTAAGACGATCAACTTCATCTCGTTTTTTTATAACATTCGTTATGCCGATGATCAAGAAATTTATTATAAATGAATATTAAGTAATTAAGTGACTGTGGTACATATGAATTGGATGTATAGAACAAAAAATTTCATCTTCCCACTGGTCTGATTGCTGCGTGCAATTACTGCATCACTTGTTTCGAGCTTATTATTAAAATTATTGTTGAACTCGCCAATTACGATAAATAGTTTGACGTGCGAACTAGTCCATAGACACAACCCATTGAGATTCTCACCGGATCATCCCAGCGGGTTGCGATTCAGACCCAGGGTCTGCGTATCACTGCTCTTGCTAGGGTCAGTATTAGCAAACTCTCTCCGGTTGAGCCTGTGAGTTGACCTGTCACTCAGTACCTGGAATAGCTTCTTAGGCTACCAGAGATTAGGTAGAGAAAATAAAATATTTCTCGATTTGGTCGGAATTATAGGATTATGAATATGATAACAAAAGTTAACCAGCGACCCAACTTCGTTTCACACCTTATAATACATACATATTTTGGGTTTGCTTTTAATGAAATGAAAAGGTTTATGGCTCGTAATATGGCTATGAGTCAGGATTGAATAAGTGACATAATTTCTTTATGATATGGAAACTGGTATGGAACCCTCAGACACAGCCCACTGAGTTTCTCGCCGGATCTTCTCAGTGGGTCGCGTTCCGATCCGGTGGTAGATTCTGCGAAGCACGGCTCTTGCTAGGGATCGTGTTAGCAACGTCGTCAGGTTTGAGCCCCGCGAGCTCACCTACTAGTTAAGGTTACGCTGAAATAGCCTCTCAAGGCTCTCAGCATAGGTAGGAAAAAAAAGAAAAGATATGGATATGGTAACAAAACAGTACGTAGCTTTTCATTAGGAATCAGTTTTACATGAAACACGACGTAAAATAGCAACGTTTCCCAGAATGAATGAAGATTTTATTAAAATAGTAACTCCCACGTATAACACATTTGCGGCTCAATCGTCACCGTTAATATAATCAATTGTAAAGTGATACCCAACCCCCGTCTTGTATGTGAGAATAACGCTACTAAAAAGGGATTCTGGTTTAAAGATGACAGGTCTATGAATATTGGTCAATTTTGTCAACCCACGCTTCTGGCTTTATTGGTCCGAATTGCTCTTAAACGTTGCCAGTGAACCGTTTCTTGGTGTTTATTTACGATATAAGTCTTGCACGCTGAAACTGGTATAACATAATAAAGAACAAGACGAATGGAGGTCGAAACTCTTGATTGCTCCGTCGGGCTATCTATGAATTCTTTACTAATTCGGTGAAAGAATTTATGTTGACAATTTTACCGATTTAACCTGCATATAAATATACGAGTTTATCGGTGAGATAGAGTTATAGGCGTTATGGAATCTATTTACATTAATATTATACATATTAGTTTGAATTATAAATATCAGGTGGCAGCAGGGTTTCATCGCTTTTATATATAATAAAAAATACGTATTTACTAGTTTAGATTAGTGGATGGAATGGGCTCAACCCACCCGGTGGAAAGAGGCAACTGAAGTCCATAGACGTCATGTTGACTGAGTGGTAAGTGACTCTACTTTCTTTAATGTGTGGTATTCATGGTCTTCGATATACTGATTTGTTCTTGTCTGGTGTTTTTCGCCATTATAAAACAACAGAAAATCCCAAACTGAAAATGTTGAATATGCGGAAAATTTATAAAAAATCATATTGTTCATCCTGTTACTCACCTTAAAAATAAAGTGGCATGTTAAATTGGAATACCGACTATACGATTATCCGTATGATGGCCTCCCAAAATAGGCAGAAGGGTCCCACTCGTATTCACAACAACCATAACCAATATTAATAGAGAGGAATAGCGAGCATGTTTTATTATGAAGATTTTAGTGAAACCGAATGCATGACTGCTTCTCGGTTAAAGTGGTTACAAATTAATACAGAAATATATTAAATTGTACAAAATATTTCATAACAAAATACGAGAGGTAATATTTTATGCTTCTATTTTATTTAATGCGAGCAAGAAATATTTCCAGTATCACGACGAAATTAGAATTAATTGAGAGCATATTTGATGGGCATCCAGAAACACTGCCCAAATCTAATTTGTTTAAATAACAAGCAAAGCGTAGCTTTAAGCCTTCGCTCCCAAACTTTGTCGGTTATTAAGCCTATGACATTAAACTTGGACAAGTACAAAGATTTAGATGGAATGGAAGTTTTCTACGGATTAATTTTCTGTTAGAAACTGATTGTATTTGTTAAATTTCTTAGCGATAATTACTCGAAGCAATCATGTGAGTTAGCGCGAAGTGAATTATTATTTTTTGATTCAGTTTGATTTTTTGTTTAATTAATTCAGGAGAGTTATTTCTTTAATATTTCTTTTTTTACTGGTGACAGGCCGTACTATAAGCCACCATTACATTATGTATTTCTGTAGAAAAGTAGTTATACATTGTGTTTTAAGGATGGGATAGTCGTTTTGAGACAATCTTCTGGTCTGAAAGTGGGTGGTGGCGTTCACGCAGTGATATTTATGGTTTTCGTTCGGTAACGATTACTATTATTACCACTAACTACTACTATGCTACTACTACTACAAAAAGCGTTTTACACCAGAAATTTCATTTTTTTTTTGAAATATACACATCTGATGCTGAATTAATTGTTATACTTTTTTTAATGAAACATAAACTCCTTTTTTTCGTATTCCGCTGGGAGCACGGAGATGATCGCGTCAAATTTAAACGCTTTATCTGTTTGTAAAAACGTATTAAATTATGTTCGAGATATAGTCAAAGAACAAAGTGCAAACAAGTAGGGGCACGGCATGTTAATGTAAAAGTATTTGATGTTCCGAGGGTTATTTGTTTATAGAGTTCACAAAGTATTTTTTATATAGTGAATTCTTTTGAGCAGCGTACCAGAGGAATCCATGTTTTAAGGTTTGTTTGCACAATTTAGTGTGTTTATTATACACTCCGAATGTTTGTGTGCGAATGGGGTTGTAAGGTATTACGTAGCCGTGGATCAAATAGTGACGCGTGGTCTTTGTGGAAGGATGTAGCGAATAACAATAATATAGTTTGTTAGCTACTTTTTTTTAATTCCCAAATTCCATGCTCATGAATATTAGCTATCCCAGAGGCATAACCGTAGCCTACTACTGAGGACTTTTCTCGTTTGAAGAACCTATGGCAGTGTCCGGTAAACACCGTGGATGAATTAACTCCAGGTTTCTTACTATGTGAGATTATTTTAAGGCCATACACTGGATCTCATATGTATAATATTCATCTATATATTCATCTATCTAATCTAATATTTATCTATATTATATTAATATTGTATGCAAAAACTCAGATATCGATGGCAAGGGAAATTTTCATTTTGTTTTAGCTTAAAATATCCGTTTAAATTTGTTCCGAAGTCAAAGACAACCTATTCCTGCCTGGTCCAATATGGTAGTTTTATTTTGTTTAGTTCGTTTTTTTAATTTGGAATAATACATTACATAATTAAAGACATAAATTATTTAAGTACCTAGTTGTTTTTAAATTCAAATCGCTGTATCTTACACAAGTACCACTCTATTTATACAATTGTTATTAAGATAAGTCGGTAGATCCGATCCCTCGGTAGTTTCGACGTATTTTGTATTATTTTCTGGTTTCCATGGTAACGTTGTTTGCTAATTGTTCACTATTATGTTTGCATCTGCTTAATTTCTGAAGGCCTTTACACAAATCATTGAATCCGAGCAAACATGTTCGAGTGTGGAACTAAAGCGTTGTCTATGTATACAAGTAATAATTATAACTGTTTCATATTATTTTTAAGCTACTTCTAATTACATTTTTGTATGTCTGAAATGTTGCGTACAGAGCGATAGAATGATGTAATTGTCGTAATGATCAACATTCGCCATTGGCTACTAAAGTTTGTTATCCTATAAAACTACCTCCGAATATAAAGACTAATTACAGTGACGTCTCAGTTTTAGGCTATAAAACCAGTGAGTGCGTGAGACATAAGCCACGGTTCCGTATTCATTAAAATAATCACGATTGAGAATCTGTGTAAAATCAATTTACAAAAAACAGTGCTTTTGACCGCTGAAGTTAAAAATTGTTCTATAGCTGTTACCTTTAACAAAAAAGTCAATCTAATACGATACAGGAATGTATATGTACTCGATTTCTCTTACGCCTTAGGTTAAGTTACAATTTGCATTACTATCATTATTATCTTATCTGATATCAAATACAAGTCAATTACATTTGTCTACTGCACTATAGTACTTATATTGAAGTGTTCTTTTTATATTGGTATTTGACTACGGAACCCTAAGAAAGTTGATAGGTAGGTAGGTAACCTTTGGGGGATCAAAATGTATTCAGGCGTTTATTTAACAAACAAAAGCTAATGTTTTAAAATTTGATGCTTAATTATTTGTTATAAATGATTGTTACGGGGTAGCCTTCTATTATTAGACTAGGTCCGTTTGTTTCAATGTACATAATTTTGTTTTAAAGGTCAAATTTATTAAAATTGTGTATAGAAAAGGACAGTAAACTTTTCTCTTTTCAGATTTTGTTCATATAAAAAAATACCTTATTGTGGTGTAATCTACAGCCAGTGGGGTATTCCGGGACACCAGCGGCACCGTCTGGGCGGCCCAACGGGCTGCCGTACCGAGACGGCCGACGTTTCAGAGCCTTCGATTCGCCTCGAAGGCTCCGTCGGCTGGGCGTCCTTGGGGTGAGCCGCGCCGTCTTATTGTAGTGTTGACCGCGGTAGCCCCCCTACCTCATCCGGGTTCTGACCTCGGAGGGGATCGGACGTCGGGTGTAAGAGTGCAGGGGAGTCGTTTAGTGGGTGGGTCCTAAAATCCTTGGGCCCGCGGTCTGCTCACAACACCATGCAGACCGTTGAGTCTCACATACCCCGCGCGCCCCTTTTGCGCGGGGACCTCGTAGGAGGTTCGGCTCTGTACCCGAAAAAAAAAAAAAAGTGTAATCAACTAAAATCTCTCCGAATTTACGAGGGTTTAAAAATTTTAGAAATGTTTTTATTGTGTGCATGTGCATTTTAATTAACCATTAATTATTGCATTAACCATTTAAGGAGAAAAAGTTAGTCCGGTGTTTGCAATCCTATAAAATATTGATTATAATTACAAATACAACATATTTAGTAACATCTCTTAACATTAATCTAATTCGATCTTTAAATGATCATAACTAAATAGACCCGTAAGTGCTTTGAAATCATCGATTCAAACATCGATCATCCAAATGATTCATAATTAAGAGGCTCAGACCTATGCATATTCTTAGTTTACGAGAACATCAATCATGCCAATTAACCACAAAATATCGCCCGCACATCGACTAAAGACAACAAATCATTATTAGTTTGTGACAATGCAAAAAATATGTTTCATAAGCGATTGAAAACGGGCGTATACCATGCTCCATTAAAACATAGAGTGTCAGAGTTTTGACAGCAGACTTCGTATACGTCGCGTGACTGATGTCTGACCTTAGGCTGAGTCCCCTACCAATGCCGGATCGACTGAATTAAAATATTTATCTATTGTCACACTGTATTCGTTTATACAGACATTCTTGGGTATTTTCGGGTATACTTTGGTAATTATGTGCAGTCTCTTTTTTGTTTTGTATAACTCGTTCAGAGCACAACTTATTGTACTAATTGACAACTGGAGTCCATAGACATCACTATCTTTAAACATAAGGTTTCAGTTATACATAACATGGAAACGTGACGTGATTCCAATTTACCTCTTCAGTTTGAAGTTTTATTTTTAGATTTGTGTTCCGTTGTAAGCGCAATGAAAACTATATTTCTGAATATTTTCTAAGGGTTTCTAAAGGGTTATTTTCTGAGGGTTGTAGCTACCGGGACGAATACGCTGTACTAATGTAATCTAAACTAGAGTTTTACTTTAATCATCACATAGATGTCTGGGATATCAATGTGGGCCATTTGGTAATGTTGGCCAATGAATTGGTACAATCCATTTTGCCAAAAACAAAAATCTCCTGCTCCGCCAAATTTGGATATGTCCCAGCTAAATATTTTTTTCTAATAGGGTCTGTATTACAATCACAAACTTTTGGATTTGTGAAAATATTGGAATATTTCTTTTTTTTAATTTCTTTTTATTAATTGACGAATTATTTTTTATGCCGATTTTTATAATATAAAAGGAAATATTTAAGCAATACGTTCTAGTTCCGTTGGTAACTGGACAATAACCAATTGACATGACCGGAATATGTCAAAGGCATTGTTGCAAATTGTCCTAACACAAATGTTATGCAAATCTATGTTACACGGTTGAATAAATTCGATGTAGCTCTTCCGATTTATTAATGTGAGAGCGATATTGAAGCTTAAAGACCTTGATATGATGACATTTAGTTTGAGGACTGTTAACACGATCTCACCTTTGACATCGATTGAGCCGCCTTCGCTGTGTTCGGTACCGGATTTGATACCATTGTGTCACGAAATCTGATAATGTTGGGTGACTATTGTAAATTTTTTTTTGTCTCATTGTGTAATTTTCGAGATATTTGTTACAGTTTTCTAACGTAGAGTTTTTCACTGGCGGTAAAATATAATTTGAGCCAGCACTGGACTAACAGTCCGCCTATTTTTTGATAGCAAAATAGTCACGCGTTACCACTTAGGGTAGGAAGGTCGGTGGCGGTGTTATGTTGTGTCATCTATGGGCACTTAACTGTAAGGCTAGTAATTTAAATGAAGCCAAACTTTACGTACTTAATATTGATAAAATACTATTACAATCGGGTAAAATAAATGAACTAATCGACCCGTCTAAGTGAATATCTAAAGCTAATATTTTCAACTCTAAAGTACATCGTGGGGAAGCATCGAAACATGCTATTCAGACTTTCCGAACTTGGTACAGCTGTATTATAAAACTTACAGTAGTTTTAAAGAACGTTAAAGATTCAGAACGTCACCAACTCGCGTCGAGTGCTGGCTAAGTTAGGAGTGTTAAGGTAAGCTGAGGGATGCTTAAAGAAGCGAGTTTAAGTGCGATAGTTTCGATACTATCTGTTTTGTTAGAGATGGCAAAGTTTCTAAAGACGATATATTGTATTTTAAATTACATTTTGGTAATACATATACGATTAGTTAGGTATATTTCCCTTAACGGAGATGGTTAGGCAATATCACGGCTAATCGTTGTTAAGTTACAAAGTCCAGTGTACTATCATTAGATATTTTATCTATTTAAATATGAAGCCCAATTTTTTCTGTTGTTTCCATTAATTTAAAAATAAAGAAATATAAATAACAAATGTACTTTAAATCTGAAAATACTAATTTACTAATAAAACTTAAACTTTAAAATAGTTTAGTCTATTATGCATTTGTGTGTAAGTATTCACATTTTGGACCCAATTATTGACGTATTTATACCTCTTGTGCTGTTTCATATCTCTTCATTACTTTCAATTCATGCTGATATTTGTCGCATCATTATTATTATTACATTATTATTCTGATAATTGACTTTAGTAATTTTCAATTAAATATATCAACCAAAAATATACCTGTGTTCTTTATTTTAAGCCTTCGTCGCTATGATCCACTTCCCGCCACAGCCTAATATTGTTCGAATAGTTTATTAAAATTAACTGGCTAGTCGGATAAAGTGAAATGTCAACCTATAAAACGTCATTGTTGTCTCGATAAAATTCTTTAAATTTTTATAACTCTTATCGACGTTGACGTTTACGACTAAACAATGGAAGCTTCTTTTTATAGTCGTTGTAATAACAGTTTATATGTAAAATGTAATAGTTCCTGAAATTGGACAAACATCAAAAGTATCTTTCCGTGTTACAACAGGCAATCAAATTTTGATTTAAATTGTACTTACTTGTTGATTAGCTGCATTAACTGTAAATTATTCTCGCATTATCATTTCGGATGTTTCGAGTACCTAACTATTGGTCATGATGATCATTGTTGATAGTACTGAAAAAAAACAGAAACCTTTGTTCGCCATTACTGATTCACCATTCCTTATTGTTCTCAAAAATACTCCAACAGCATGCACAATTTTATGAGGTTCATAAGGAGAGCTCAACATTACTTTAGATATGAATTTTACTATAGCGAAAGCCAGAAAAGTGGGCAAATCTTTGATTTAGATCATTTCCGAAAACGTATGCTTGTTTTTTGTTGTTGTCTATAAAGCTTAAATTACTGTGCAATGTATCTCTTGCTCATCCATGATCGTGAATAAAAATTGTACCCACAAACGATTGCACAATAATTTTTTTCTGTTATCCAACCGTATAAACATGCCAATTACTATCGACAATAATAATTCGCATTGAATTTATCTCTACATTATGAGTCCAGTAAATGCGCCGGCGTCGGCAATAGCCAGCATTTAACGACCATCGGTATCAAAGTGGCAATGAATGTCCAAGCCGTGTAAACTTGGGTTGTTAGCATTACTTGTTGCTTTCTAAATAGGATCCCTCGAGATGCCACCTTTTATAGCTATGAATGAAACGGATTCGTTAAGGCCAATACTTCAATGTTGTTTGTCTTTGCACTTCTTTTTTTATGTTTAAGTCGAAATTTGCTCTAATTAATTTGGTATACCTGCGTCGCGGTTGATGGTTGTGCCAAACAGGAAAGCTATGTGCAATCAAATATAAGAAAATAAGTATTTTCAAAATAGTATTTTTTTTATCTTACGATTCTAGTCTCGATTAAGTACTCGCTTAAATTTTAAATCATAAAGCATAATTTATTTATAAATTTATAGATAAGAATATATTATTATTATTACTATAGGTCCCGCAGTAGTCGAAATTCGACTATAATTAATTGGAATTGTATGTTTGTACACTATTACGATTGTATTTTATACTTCTATAATCACAAATTTCGCCAAGACTAAAAAATATTAAAAAAGACAATCAATATTTAATCTCATTTGACAACTGACGTCAAGAACAAAAGTTTGACAATAAATAGTATGCATGCGTGTGTGCGTCAAATCATGGTATGTAGTGGGTGTAATGTTTTCTTTATTGATTTAATGTATCTTTAAAGCATTATTTTAAAAAAATATTAGCATTGTGCACTTCTTCTCTATATTCTCTATATATAAGTGTGGAAAATTTCATACTCCTGCGTCAGCGTAATTTTCGTAAAAAGGGATACAAAGTTTTTGCTTCACGTATTAATATATAGATTATTGTGTAAATTGTAAAATTATATACGTAGTCTAAAATATTTTTAAAAACAAAAATCACTTACATATTCAAATCTTTGAAAATCTAAATTCACATTGGTCCTTAACTGACTACGGCAACATTTTCATAATAAGCACATTAAGGAATTTGCACCTCATTCTCTACATATTAAGCTACATTCTCAATCCTGTTCGGTACTAACTGGATTCTAATCCAAAATGATTGCAATGCGAATGTCAGAACAAATTTTAAAAGGTTATGTTGTCACGAAATGGTTAGCGCCATTGTGATGTGAGCTCATAAGACGATATGCGATAAAAAAAACAGCATGCATTCTGGTCAATAGGTTATTTTTCACAACTTTTTCTTTCTATAGACAGTACATATTTTCTGACATCACAGTAAATAAATGATCAGATAAAATGAGAATGAACGGATAAGCCGTATTATTGTATCTAAAAGGTATCATTAATAGTAATCACACTTTATAGAAATTTAAAGTAACGTTTAAGATAGACTATCGTAATGTACTGATATTTTTAAAAGCACTCACGGGTTAGTTTCCTTGTTTGTACCATATTATCTTAATGCATCGGTAAGTAGGTTTTAAGCTCAGCGTTTCAGACAAGGTCGTGTATAGTTAGGTACTTTTAAAATGTTGCATACAATTAATATGCAATGGATAATACTTAGCTATTATATATGGTGCATAGTATTTTTTTATTGCTTAGATGGGTGGACGAGCTCACAGCCTACCTGGTGTTAAGTGGTTACTGGAACCCATAGATATCTACGACGTAAATGTGCCACTCACCTTGAGATATAAGTTCTAAGGTCTCAAGTATAGTTACAACGGCTGCCCCACCCTTCAAACCGAAACGCATTACTGCTTCACGGCAGAAATAGGCAGGGCAGTGGTACCTACCCGTGCGGACTCACAAGAGGTCCTACCACCAGTACCAATAGTACGGTTTTAACTTTCATATTATGTCATAGAATCTTATTTTTTATTTTTTTATTTATTTATTTATTTATGTACACACAGAAAACAAGACACAGTACAGAGTAATAGGATAATTATGTACAAAGGCACTGCTTATTTCTTTGAGAAATCTGTTCCAGCAGACCTGCGAGAGGATAATGAGAATAATAATAAAAAGTGATAAGTGTGTGTAGAACAAATAACACATAACTAAAATAACAAATACAACATGAGAATTATAGCACATACACATAGCAAATATTATAAGTAACACAGTAAGACTCGTATATGCGAAGAGTATAGAACCATGATCATTCGGTTGATGAGAGATAAAATTGTTTGACCTTGTATTTAAAAACAGAAACAGACTTGCAAACTCGGATGTCAGCCGGCAACGAATTCCACAGTCTGACCGCGTGCACAGTAAAGGAGTGAGAATAGAAATTGGTTTTGTGGGAAGGGAATAACAAAACAGAACGTTGGTTGGACCTGCAGGGAGCATCAGGAGAACGAATGAAAGAGAATCGCTCACGTAAATATAAGGGAGAAGTGGGCTTATGTAGGATATTGAATAGGAGACATAATATTCGAGTATTCCTACGAAGGCGTATAGGGAGCCATTTAAGTTCTTTGCGAAAATGAGAAACATAATCGAATTTTCTGAGATTGTATATAAAACGGATACATAGATTTTGCATCCTCTCAAGCTTGTTAATCCTTTTTAAAAATATGTTTTCCGTCCATTAACATTTGCTTCACAAATGAATAGCCATAAATTGACGTGTCGTTTTTATTGTATTCTTTTCGAATTGTATGGCCGAAGCGTGTAGGCGTTTGTCTCCGTAGTGATGCGAGGATTAACATCTTATAAATGATAATCCTAACATATTTTAAGATTTGCAATTTTAGTATGCGTGTATTTTTTATTTGTAGTTTATTTTACTTCTGAAGAAATTACATTATTATACCATGTTCATTTAAATATTCAGAATGTTAGTTATTTATTATTTTGAATGCTCCCGGTATGTCATAGAATGCATGCGTTTTCATATTACATATTTTAAACGCGTTTTACCAAAGTTTTTGAATCATAATTTTATTTTATTTTTTGCTTAGATGGGCGGACGAGCTCACGGCCCACCTGATGTTAAGTGGTTACCGGGGCCCATAGACATCTACAACGTAAATGCCGCCATCCACCTTGAGATATGAGTTCTAAGGTCCAAGGACCAATTTTTCTAATGAAATACATACTTAATAAATGTTCACGATTGACTTCCACGGTGAATGAATAACATCGTGTAATAAAAATTATAATTTCCGTAATTACTGGTAGTAGGACTTTTTGTGAGTCTGCACGGGTAGGTATCACCACCCGGCATATTACTGCCGTGAAGCAATAATGCGTTTCGGTTTGAAGGGTGGGCCAGCCGTTGTAACTATACTTGAGACCTTAGAACTTATATCTCAAGGTGGGTGACGCACTTACGTTCTAGATGTCTATGGGTTCCAGTAACCACTTAACACCAGGTGGGCTGTGAGCTCGTCCACCCATCTAAGCAATGAAAAAAAAAGTATAATTTTTTTACGTAGGATTTTAAATTAAATGCAAATTTAGACAATTTCATAAACGATCTTAAAACAATTGAAGATTCTCTGCGCGTAGGAGTTGAATCGAATACATTTCGCTGATAAAGGATTTTTCTACTCGTAGAATCCGAGTTTCTCAGTCTGACATTCAACAAACAAAATTAACATATTCACTGTTTCATCTCAACTGGTTCCCACTTTTGAATTTCCTATTAGTGTTTACAAAGGCAAAGCCAATACGAATGCGGTAGCCAGAAACTTAACTGCTTCATAAGTTGCATCTTATTCATCAAGAGCCTTGACTCAATTGATTTTAAAGCTATATTTGCTTGGCGTGGTAAACGAAGATCTAAACTATTATTGAAATTTGTTTACAGTATTTTCAAGTTATTGACTTTGGCGTGAGAAATAGTTTCTGACGTCCGTAATTCGGGTAGGTCCGATCCATCGAACATCTAACATACTACTGTTAAGCATTTTCGAAACACATAAGTATGTAAATAAGGTTTGAAGATCTTTTTTATCGTCCGATACGATGTTAGTAAACGTGAATAATGACACTATTTTGATGGAGCCTATGCTAGGGTTAACTGCTATCAAATTTTATACTATCATATTTCATCCATTAACTGTACCACTTTTCACATTAAATTTTGTTTTCGACTCGTGAACGTATTTTGACGATGTTTCAATATAAAGTTACATTGTAGTTTAACACCAAGTTTGCAGTATAAGGGAACTGCTCCGGAGTAGAAAACCAAATAAAAATTCACTTAAAGATAATGGAAAAAATATATTTTTTTTTCAATGGATTGTTTACGATGCACGCCCCGTCTGGTGTTACGCTGTTACTGGAGTACAGTGTACAAGTTTTAATTACGTTATAGTAACGGTTATCGTAGCCCTTTAGTCACCCAGTCACTGTTACGAGGACCATGGTGGATTGGAATAAGCTGGACACGTGCCTAGCCGAAGCCGCTCCGCCAATCCTCCCTTACGGCCCGGATTCGAATCTATCCCCCGAGGACACCGTCGAATCCATAAACATCATTACCGATCACATCTCTTCCGCGATCATTAGATCTTCAAAAGAAGTCGATGTGGAGGACAGCTTCCACCGCATCAGACTGTCCCCCGATCTTAGGAATCTCTTAAGAGTTAGGAACGCGGCAATCCGGGCCTACGATCGTCTTCCCATGCATTCAAACCGGATTCGGATGCGTTGTCTACAACGCGAAGTCCACTCCCGCTTAAGCGACGCGCGTAACGATAATTGGCATAGTTATTTAGAACAACTCGCGCCCTCCCACCAAGCATACTGGCGACTAGCTAGGACTCTCAAATCCGAAACTACCGCTACTATGCCTCCCCTCGTACGCCCTTCAGGCCAACCACCGGCATTCGATGACTTTGACAAGGCTGAGCTGCTGGCCGATGCACTGCAAGAGCAGTGCACCACCAGCACTCAACACGCGGACCCCGAACACACCGAGTTAGTCGACAGGGAGGTCGAGCGCAGAGCTTCCCTGCCGCCCTCGGGCCCCATTACCACTGACGAAGTTAGAGACGCGATCCACAACCTCCAACCTAGGAAGGCACCCGGCTCCGACGGCATCCGCAACCGCGCGCTAAAACTTTTGCCAGTCCAACTGATAGCAATGTTGGCTACAATTTTAAATGCCGCTATGACGCACTGCATCTTTCCCGCGGTGTGGAAAGAAGCGGACGTTATCGGTATACATAAGCCGGGCAAACCGAGAAACGAAACTTCTAGTTACCGTCCGATTAGTCTCCTCCCGACGATAGGAAAAATTTACGAACGTCTCCTTAGGAAACGCCTCTGGGATTTTGTTACCGCGAACAAAATTCTCATAGACGAACAGTTCGGATTCCGCACAAAACACTCGTGCGTACAACAAGTGCACCGCCTCACGGAGCACATCCTGATAGGACTAAATAGGCGTAAACAAATCCCGACCGGCGCCCTCTTCTTCGACATCGCGAAGGCGTTCGACAAAGTCTGGCACAACGGTTTAATTTATAAACTGTACAACATGGGAGTGCCAGACAGACTCGTGCTCATCATACGAGACTTCTTGTCGAACCGTTCGTTTCGATATCGAGTAGAGGGAACTCGTTCTCGTCCCCGTCAACTGACTGCCGGAGTCCCGCAAGGCTCTGCGCTCTCCCCGTTATTATTTAGTTTGTATATCAATGATATACCCCGGTCTCCGGAGACCCATCTAGCGCTCTTCGCCGATGACACGGCTATCTACTACTCGTGTAGGAAGATGTCGCTGCTTCATCGGCGACTCCAGATCGCAGTAGCCACCACGGGACAGTGGTTCCGGAAGTGGCGAATTGACATCAACTCCACGAAAAGCGCAGCGGTGCTCTTCAAAAGGGGTCGCCCTCCGAACATCACTTCGAGCATCCCACTCCGTAGTAGGCGCGCAAACACCTCCGCCGTTAGTCCCATCACTCTCTTTGGCCAGCCCATACCGTGGGTCTCGAAGGTCAAATATCTAGGCGTCACCCTCGATAGAGGGATGACATTCCGTCCCCATATAAAAACGGTACGCGACCGCGCCGCGTTTATTCTAGGACGACTCTATCCAATGCTTTGTAGTCGAAGCAAACTGTCCCTCCGCAATAAGGTAACTCTCTACAAAACTTGTATACGCCCCGTCATGACGTATGCAAGCGTAGTGTTCGCTCACGCAGCCCGCACCCACTTGAAATCCCTTCAGGTTATTCAATCACGATTCTGCAGGATAGCCGTCGGAGCGCCATGGTTCCTTAGGAATGTGGATCTTCACGATGACCTGGAGCTCGACTCTTTTAGTAAGTATCTACAGTCGGCATCGCTGCGCCATTTTGAGAAGGCGGCACGACATGAGAACCCTCTCATCGTAGCCGCTGGAAACTACATACCCAACCCAGTAGACCGAATGGTAAACCGTCGACGTCGCCCAAAGCACGTCATTACGGATCCTCCTGATCCATTAATGGTGCTTTTAGGCACCACAAGCACCGGTCACCGTCCTCGTCGAACTCGTCGCTTGCGACGACGGGCTCGACGAGCGAACTAACCCATAGACACAGCCCACTGAGTTTCTCGCCGGATCTTCTCAGTGGGTCGCGTTTCCGATCCGGTGGTAGATTCTGCGAAGCACTGCTCTTGCTAGGGTCAGTGTTAGCAACTCTCCGGTTGAGCCCCGCGAGCTCACCTACAAACGTTAGGGTGAAGCTGAAATAGCCTCTCAAGGCTATCAGCATAGGTAGGTAAAAAAAAAAAAAAATCTTTAGTCAGATTAGACAACTGTTCGGTGGCAGGAATATGCCGGATGGTGGTACCAACCCAGTCGAGCTCACAGTTCCTCTCATCGTTAGTAATATATTTGTTAAAGCAGAATAAAAAATTTGAGCCATTAAAAATAGTATTGACGAAAGCTAAATACATTATAGTTTAACTTTTAGATCACCTTACTTAATTTTACCCCCATCCCGAGCTTTTGAGCACGTTCTTCAGCTGATTTTTTTGTTAACTTGCTTTGCATTATTTACAAAAACCATAGTATGACTTATAAGAAATTATTTTTTGAATCAAAATTATTGTTATATATGACTATGTTTACTTTTTGATAGAACTAGTGAAACATGGTCGCGTTCTACGGTCCGTGTTCCATTAACGTTAATAGCGTGAAAAACAATATCTATTTCTTGAAACTCCCGTCCATCGCTAGGTTTTTCATACTATATTACAACCTATGCTCTATTATTAATATTGTAGACTATTTACATTGTGATGTTTTATTAAAATTCCTCGACTAGTTTTGAAACATCCTTCATCTTTACAAACTTTAACATTACAAAGTCGATAGGAAGTTGGTTAATAAAGGCATCCAAAGATCAAATCTATATATGTATATAAAAATGAATTGCTGTTCGTTAGTCTCACTAAAACTCGAGAACGGGACCGATTTGGCTAATTATGGTCTTGAATTATTTGTGGAAGTCCAGAGAAGGCTTAAAAGGTAGATATGAAAATACTCGGAATTAAATAAAAATAATAATTTTGTTTTTCCTTTGATGTGTCCTCCGTCGGACGGATTCCTTTTGTTTGTTTTAAGTTTATTTGATACAAAATTTTAAGTCTTTTATTTATAGATCGAGGCACTACGAAGTCTGCCGGGTCAGCTAGTTAACAATAAAAATCATCATGCCAAATCTATAAATTGAATATCAATTTTTTAGATACGATAATTCACAGAAGTTGGAATCGTAGATATAAAACAGTCATTAGTATTCGTAGCTTAACTATTGATTGATAATTGATAGACTGCAAATGCGTAGCGCTCCGCATCAATAATCGAGAAACGGAAATACATGTGAACAAACCTGTCATTAAGCATTGATAATTTCCCTAATCAACGGAGTATTTTATGTACTGTCCCTTTGATTAATAATCTGCATGTATTTATTGAATGTTTGTTTGTTGCAGGTGAATTGGATCAGCTGCTCGTTTGATTTAGACTAATTGACGTATTTTGAATTCGACCTTCCGTTTTGTAATTGTAATATTTTGTCAAAAAGTTTAGAGTTCATTTGTTTTTTTAATGCTTGTAAATACATCTTGTCTCCGCCTCACAAAAAATGACTATAAGTGTGATTGCATTTCTTTAATCTAAACTAATGCATAAGGATAATGTGAAGAAGAAGATTTCATTAGAAATGCCTACACTTGTACAAGTATGAGTACAAGTATGAGTGACATCTGATATGTTAAAATTCGTCAAAATGCTAAGGATACGTCTTATGGAATAACGTAATTTTTTAAATTTACTAAATCAATGTTTATGTATGTATGTATCAATGTATACTAGGTCCCGCGGGTAATTCGTGATAATTGCATTGATTTGATAGTATCATTGTTCAAACGGTTGTGTTCCTGAGTGTTGTAGCATGTATTCTGGATTCGAATCCCGGCCGAATTCGTATATTTGTTATAGATATTTTTTATTCGAGATATGACTTCATACATGAAACTACTCATACAGTTTAATATTATGTTTTAATTGTCATTATGCATATTATGTCCGACGTTTAGAATAGTCCACTGGTTCCGCTGTTCCGATACGCGGTCGGATTGTCCCCAAAAGCACTTTTAATTATATCTGCGACTGGCGAAAATTAACTATAAATAAACTACATCCGACTACATATTCTTACAGCTACTTACAAAACACAAAACCATTCTAGCTTGGGCAATTGCAATCGTTAAAGTAAGCATCGTCTTTCACTGTAGTGTTTGGTAAAAATTAATGAAATCGCATTTTTTATTCGGGTTCAATTTGCGAAAATCTCTATGTGCTAGTGCTGAAGCCGATACCGTCCTTGACCTATAACGTCCATGTCAGTGCTTGAAGAAATAACTGCACTTCAAAGTAGGGCGTATTGTTCTTTTGTTATAGAAACAGGAAGGACATCGTCGACTCATGTGCTCTCAGAAGTTGGCGAGAAAGCGAAAAGAATAAAACTGGTTATTTTATACGTTAGGTTTTTTTTTTTGATATGCATATAACTTTATTATTTATATCCCTATTGTAGTATTAAAATAAGCACATACATAATATTTTTTAAGTATTCTATTTATGTTGAAAGTCCTGCTGCCTTAGCTAGTTAGTTTGTTTTAAAAAAAAACCTCAACATTAGTGTTGAGGTTTTTTTTTAAAACAAACCCAAAAATAAAATGTTGAAAGCTTCTAAAATATATTTAGTATCCGTCAAACGCAATCCCAAACATTAATACCACATTCTGACTTCCGACCGTTGCGGACGTAATCGAATAACTCAAATAAACTCAGGTGGAACTTTTCAATACGCTTCGTGACCATGACGGTTACGAATGAAATGTTTTATGCCGTATGTGAGCAAAATTGAATTATGTTGTTTTATTATTTTTAGGTCAGGCGATGTTGCGGCCGTGTAATTGTTTTGTTGGTACTTGTTTAACTCGAATGTTATTGAGTACAGAAATGGCAAGTTTGCTATGCAAAATTATTATTGGAGGTCATTTAAAAGTGGGGATCAAGTATACAAATGATATTATTAAAATTTAGAATTTGACTAATCAATTACACATCGAGGATTAATTTTCAATGTTGTATTGTAGTAAGCTGCTCTAAATTTTAATATCCAGCGAGCAAACCACTGAGAAGTCTTTTAAAATCTCGCTCAAAGTAGCTGCTTTATCCTTACCCTTATCATGGTTGATCTGCGTGAGCGACGGTGAATGCTCACTATCAGTTAGGAAAAGTATCTGTTGTTTGTAAGCAATGATAAATCAAAACGCTCATATTGACCTTTGCATGTTGACCTCCGAAAAGAGCTATTCAGTGTGCTTAGTACAAAGTTAACTCAAAATTGTATGCAGTTGAAACAGCGCCCCTAGCGGCAAAGGTAGGTAAACGTTCCAACTCCATATAAATTTGAGTTAACTTTTACGATATCGAGAACGTTAAAAAACTCGCACCAAGCACACATCTTTAACCAATAACAAAACAGAAAATATCGTTTAATAAAATCAAAGTAAAACGGATTACAAGACTATAGGGAGTAATGATATACATCTGCCAGAATTGGAAGTGTTGATCTGCTCATTTAGGGTAAGGGTAGCCGTTACTTTAAAGGTATTGAGAAATCGATCTCATGTCTTAAAGAAGGCGACGACATTTAAGGTGTTATACCTATAGACTAATTTAGCGATTTAGTACCAAAATTATTATCGATTGGAACAAAGTTCCTTATCGTGCGTTGTGAAAGGGGGCTAGACGGAAAAAATTCTTACGAAAAATTGTCACGACACTTTTTGCTATAAATTCTTACGAAAAGTTGTCACGACACTTTTTGCTATAGTAAGCTATTGTAAGCTGTGCGGCGTCGCATGTTTCTCTGTCTGTCTGTCTGTCTCTCTCTCTCTCTGTCTCTCTCTCTCTCTTTCTTCATACCTCGAATAGAACTTTAAATTAATATTTTTATAATTGGGAACTTCGTTCCTATCCGGTGTCCCACGACACCACACATCTTTTTTTTAATTATTTTTTAATATTTTAATACATATTTGGGGCCTCCAGCGCAAAACTGGCCTAACCCACATTTTTTCATATTCGTGCTTAAATTGCAATTTATTCAAAACATGATAAATTTTGATTCAAAACCGGCTTATCCCTAGTTTCACCCATAGATTATGGCTTTGTAAACATTATTTTTGCGCGTATTGTTTTTGCCTACATAGCAGTGTAAAAGTAAATTCAAGCCTCATTATCTCCATACCAACTATAGTCAGTTTAGGCCACTTTTGCGCTGACGGCCTCATTTATGCATCACGTATAACTACATCCAGAATTCGTATCGAAAATCCTGTAATACAAAACACGTAGATCGATTCGTTCCAAACTTGCATTCTGTATGCCGCACCACAAAAACTTACCTCGATTCCGAGACATTATTCACAGCGTGTCTGCCGGTGCTCGAATAATGTAGACGAAATAAGACACAGTGTCGTTATTCTGATCAGATGGTAAACATTAAGAGTCTCGACGCACCTTGTTAAGCCCGGCGAAGATTAACAAGCTACGTTTCTAATGAAACGGAATTGCGAAGGAAGTCACGCTAATTATAACCTTAATCCAAGCCCTGCGGTTGGTCATGAACTTTTGAATCGGTTGCTTAATAAGGATGTTGCGTTATTAATGGCTATAGTTCACCGTATGATTAGCATTGTGTTTTCCAATGTAAATTTAAATTTTTAGGCCTTTTTTTAATTACTTTTTTTTTACTGCTTAGATGGGTGGACGAGCTCATAGCCCACCTGGTGTTAATTGTTTACTGGAGCCCATGGACAATGGACATCTACAACGTAAATGCGCCACCCACCTTGAGATATAAGTTCTAAGGTCTCAGTATAGTTACAACGACTGCCCCACCCTTCAAACCAAAACGCATTACTGCTTCACGGCAGAAATAGGCAGGGCGGTGGTACCTAGCCGTGCGGACTCACAAGATGTCCTACCACCAGTAATTACGCAAATTATTATTACAATATTACACGATGTTATTCCTTCACTGTGGAAGTCAATCTGCAACCTATTTATATATATTTGATTATTATGAAGATTATAATCAAATTTTATTTGTTAATAATATGCTTTTATTAATTTGTAGATAATTGCTTAAGACACGTACAGTTGTATTGAATGGTGTGTTCAGTCAAGTCTCAGTTTTTAAACTGCTGATAAGGCATCTTCAAGACATCTATATTTATTTTTGATCTGAAATAACACGCAGTAAAATCATACAAGACGTTTAATGATACAGCATTTCTTTGAAAAATCTTCTTACACAAACCGATTATAGTAGGTATCTACCTAAATTAGTAAAAGTAAATTAATATTTGTGATATTTATATAGAGCTTATACAGATAGTCATAGTGAGATTTGCGACAAAATTTTAGTTTAACCATTAATTTTGATACTTGTAAATGTTATATATAAATTTATCGATATATTTAAAAAAATAAAATCACTGATACAAGGTGGGCCAAAAGAAATCACCCTATTGGAAGATGCTCTTATTTTTGCAAATGGCCGCCAATCTAATTGCCAAAGTTATTCATTTACAAAAAAAATGAGAGCCAAACAACATCGGGTGACTTCTTTTAGCCCACCTTGTAGTTGAAACAAAGTGACACGAACAAGAAATTGATAAAATTTTAGGTTCTGTATTTTTTATTAAATGATATATTTTTAAATTTTGTCGCAATTTAAATTAATAGTAGTGTTAAATAGTTAGGTATGAAATACATTTTAGTATACGAAGTAAAGGCATTAAAGATAGAACTAGGACTAGTTTATAAACTGACGATATGAGGGAAAGATACAAAATATTTATAGAATACATCCAACATTTAAGCTTAAAAATTAAATATGTAAACTATAACAAAGAAAAAACCTTGATTAAAAAAACTGATATTTACACGATTTATTTATACAATATCATTACATATTTATTTTATGTTGAACTACATTACAAAAATAATTCTTATAATAGTTTGATGATTCTATAATATAATTACATATTCAAAAGCGAACTTAAAGAATGAAATAAAAAATCACAGCAAAGTTAATAATCCCCTATCTAATATTTGTATTTCCACATTCCGATTGACTATAGGCATGCTAACTTTTAGTGGTTTATCGTATAATATGATGCATTTTTATTTGCCGATGACGTAGGTGGAGTTACGCTGAAAATTATTTTTTAATCCTATCTATGCTTTATAACAGTCACTAAAATGGTGTCGTGTCTTACATACCTTTACAATAATTCTTAATTATAACAATTGTAATTAAAATTCGTAATTTATTAGGATAAAATTTTATTTTAACGCATGCAATGCTTATCTACACATCAACATCTTAACGAGCTATTCACATGAAACCCGCTTTTGTACTCGGTACAAATTATATCAAACAAAAATTAATGGACGTCAACGCTTACAATAATCTTTAAAGTTTAGGCTGATGTTTGGTAACTACAAGTGTCTATTAAGATGACCTAAAATATAAAAAAAAAATGTTTTTATGTCAAAGTCTGATGACACAAACGAAAGTAACCATATAATTACGATCTTAAATTTCGTAGAAGCTGTTTTGATTAACTATTTGGATTAAATACTCGTATATTATCAAAACATGTAACGCTGTCTGTTAGTAGATCCTTAATCGAGTTTCATTCGATAAGTCGACGGAATATGCTCAAAGTTTGTCCATAAATGGCGCATTACTCGTTGCCCGCCATAAATATTCATTTTCGGCAAAGCGAGAGGAAGTTTTCTGGGTTCTCAGCGCTTCAATTCGAAGTATCGGAATATTAGCGAATTTATGATCAAAATTGATGCGACGGTACCACAAACTTTTTTTTCAGTATCGTTTAGTGAAGCAACATTCTAATACACTTCCTTACTGTCGAATATTATGTATCTATTCTTGTAGCAGTAAGGCTATAATAGCCAATACATCCTATTAATCATAACACGATGATATTCTTAGACTAAGCCAAGTGTTAACATTATGTAATTTTGATACTCATGTTTTTTTTTCTATCAACAATTTATATAGGACGTATTTATATTGTTAACTTGATAATAAGATGTCTCTTATTATATTTATATAATGCTGTCGCATTCACAATGGCATTTAGCTTCGATTGTTTATAGTCTAATTTTAATATGAATACACTAAGTTTGTCGAGACTGTCTGTACACTATAATGAGTGTTACTACTTCACTCTCATAGAAGTCTGGTTACAGTAGAGACTCTTCGAGGCGTTCGCGTTCGTACCATCAATCACTTTCGTACACAGTTGAGTTAGAGCTCTTGCGGCGGCTGTATGGTGAGCAGAACTCGATCCTGGTGTCTGGCAACCAGGTGTACGCAGCGCGTTCCGAAGACGCACTAGAAATGAAAAAATTTAATATTAGTTTCAAATTAAAGCAAATCTATACTATTAATAATATTATAAAGAGGAAAGATTTGTTTGTTTGTTTGTATTGAATAGGCTCCGAAACTACTGAACCGATTTGAAAAATTCTTTCACTGTTTGGAAGCTACACTGTTCCCAAGTGACATAAGCCATAATCTTTTTTGAAAAAAAATAGGGATCTTTACTAAAACTCCAATAATGTAACCCAAGGTGTAAAAAATTGCCAAAAATATTCTTTACATCGCGTGCCCTGCGAAAACTATTGATGATAGAATAAAATAATGTACTACGACTTTGTAGAACACATTATTATTTACAAAAAGTGTCGTGACAGCATATGTCTAACTATTATAGTTATGCCGCAATAAGTGTATTCGGTAGGCAGCGGCTTGGTACTGCCCCTGGCATTGTTGAAGTCCATAGGCTACGGTAACCACTCACCATCAGGTGGGCCGTATGCTCATCTGTCTACAAGGGCAATAAAAAAAAGTGTTCTTTTATTTAAAAAAATAAAACAATGTCAAATATCGTTGAAATTTTTGTTAAAGACCCGAGCGGAGCCGGAGCTGGCCGCTAGTATAATATATAAATATAAAATTATTTCTCTCTCCATTTTCAAATTATTAGTCCCGTTCGTCAACAAATAGGTCGATATATTTTATGAAACAAGGGTCTATATTAAGACCAAACTAGCGCACATACCCGGTTAAACTTACGGCAGCTGTTGAAACTAAACGGAATTATTGACTTGTCAATTTGCTTAATTGACCTACGAAATAACGCCTAATAGACTTGCGACAATTTAATGAACCTACATTTAACTCGTTCCTTGTTCCGCGTCCAATTAACTTAACGAAATTCAAAAGCAACTCTGGAATACTATGTTCTCTTAATGGTATCCGAATTGAACGTCAACGTGTACTAACAATCGGTGCATGTTCAGTGGACACAACAAAGGCGTAACCAGACCAAGAGAACTTACGTATTGTAATGCATTTGCAAAACGCTCAAGTATCTTTGGTTGCTCACAGCTAAATAAGCACTGAGACTGAGAACTAGGAAGGTGCAGTCCCAATGAACGTTCAAATGCAATGAAAATTTAATGTATTCGCGCCTTTGAGCGCCATCCACGACTCCTACGGGCACTTGAATAAACAGAAGTACTATTTATCTTGAGCCAACGTAAAGTATGTTGTTTTAAAGAGAACCCCTATAGATCTAAGGTCAACGCTCTTGGCGCTCCTTGTGTTAAGAGGTTATGGTTCAACACCATCCTACACAGGTCAAAATGGTGGTGTGTTTAGAAATTACATAAACAATGACATTGGTAAGACAATTTAAAAATATCATTGACTAGATCTGTAATAGGGTATATTCAGTATTCAAAACTGGCATATTGGTACCATATCTTTAGTATTGGTGTTTTTCTTTCTTTCATGCAAAAAAATATTGTGACCGAATAACCGTACTCTGTGACCGAATATCCTTTAAGTCCTTCGGTCATATTTTACAGTTCATTAGCCAAAGATACAAGATTTCTTTATTTGTATCTTTGATATTAACACTTATTTTATTCCCAACAGCGCTTTTATTATTCGTTTAAAATATCCAATATATATATATTTTTTATATAAACTACTAAAGTATTTGCAATTCAAAACAAAACGAACAAACTTTACGAAAGTAAGAGTGCTTTTCAAATTATGAACAACGTAGTTGTTTTTTCTTTCCGAGGGATTTTTTACCGTTACATTTAGGGGAAAAATATAGCAGAACAAACTTCGTGGTTCGATTATTATTTTTGGAAAACTTCCAATGTAAATGTTGTTTCAAGTTACGCTGTACCTATTAATGGACGTATAATTTGGCATTAAATGTTAGCAATAACGGACACAAGTAGGACACTATCAAAAGGAAATGAAGGCGACGCGAGTCTCCAACGAAATCCAATTTGAAATAAGTGCCTGCTGAATTAATCCGGCCACTTTGAGCGGGCCGGATGAAATTTCTGGTATTTTTCACGTCTAGCAATAAAAACGAGGGCTCGACGCGGGAAAAAGATGAGTAATAGTCACCCTCAGCATCGAGGAACTGCGAGGAATAATAATATTATGCTCGTACGATAGAAACCTTTTTTAATCCGGTAGTGTGTGGAGGGCGCCGAAAGCGATATTGGCTGGACGAAGTGGACTGCTGACTCGACATTACTTGACGTCTACCCTAACGAATGTAGGGTGAAACGAGTGTCAAACAGTCGGCTTCTATGATGGAATGCAGACATTACTATAAACGTCTGTGTTTAGACACGAATATTTCTTTCGAGTTAATATTAATAAAGAGAAGTGAGTTGTTTTTGATATTATCTGTTAATTTTAAAATGATGAACAAACAGAACCCAAAACATGCCTACAGATAGAGTCATTGTAATTCAATAATATGTTACCGTCGGTAACCAGCGTATTTTTTCTTTTATAATTTTTTTGTTTGTTTGAAAATGTGGATTGACTATGTTAATGAATAATAAAAAGTTTAACGTTCAGACCTTCTGTAGCATAGATATTTAAATGGCCTTATTATTGATTTCTCGAATATCATGATAGCATTTACACTTTAAGCAAGACTATTATTGTGATCGTCCGTCTAATTGTATCTATCGGTTTTCAAAACGCATTTCAGATAAAATTTGCGTGTAGCATATCACATAACAGCTACTAATTTCGCGAATGATAGACAAATGAAGAGACCGAAACACGTTATTAATCTTCACACATTAATTAGCATCACAAGACACGTTCAAAGACCGAGGTTATAATTCTAGGGTCAGCAGACTAAAGCACATAAGTCAAAAAACTCTACTTTACAGGAATTAAAAAAAACTATTTAGAATCTTATACATTAACAAACTTAATAATGTTTATTTGAATTATATAAGTCTATAACACTAACTTATTATTAAAATTAAATATTTTAAAGTAAATGTGATTATTTAATAATTAGATGACTTAAGTTATAAGGAACACAATAATAGTATGAGTTAAGTGAAAAAGATCAACAATTAAGATATATATTATAATAATATAAGTCATAAATATAAATAACAACTCAATGTTTAATTAAAATTCTTCTTCTTCATCGACTTCTAAAATATCTGGATCAGTATTTCGTAAAGTTTCCAACGTGGGAAGACTTATGTAAAATTCATGGAAAATATCTAGTATTAAAGGGAGCAGCGAAATTAAATCATTTTTTTTCTCGATGGATATGGGTAATGGCTGTATAGATATTATATCATCAGTTTGAGAACCCCCATGGATGATCTCCTTTTCATAGCAACTGTCTTTATAAAATTGTCACTTTCATCTAACTGTTTCATTAAACATCCTCGGCAGACAGGTTCACGTTTACCATGCACAGTAAAAAAGGTATTTTTATGTCTTCATTCTAAGCTTTTGCTTTTCAGGTTCAATAGCTCGTATTCTTAGCTTAGTTTTATCTTGAATTTCCATTAAAGACGCCAAGTATGCAGATCCTTTTGCATATGACCCCATTTGCCAATATTCTGTAAATATGGCATGCCTATCAGTTAATGGTATACGTTCTTTACATTTCATTCTGCAAACAGGTAACTCTTTCAAATTCAAAATTATTTATTTCAACTTAGATGTCAGTATGACACACTTGTTGAATGTCAAAATATAAATAACAATGTTATCTCTACCACCGGTTCCAAAAAAAGCCACAGTCCTGAAAAGAACCGGCGAAACAAACTCAGCGGGCTTTTTTTTTTGTTTTTTCTCAAATATATTTTGTTTCATAGTGCGATCTGATATACATTTTCCTTTAAAAGTTTTGTATGCCTGTCCTAAGTTACGTTTTATTTATTTTTTCTCTTTTTATAGTACGTATACTCTTTTTTGGATTTATTTTTTCTCTTTTTATAGTACGTATACTCTTTTTTGGAGACACATAGGATTCATTGAAATTTCATCACAAGTACTTGAACTTGATGTGATTGGAAGTCTCGGTAATTCATAACATTGATCTCGTACAGAATCATCACTAGAGAAGTCAAGTACAGAATAGTATGTTAAACTACTGACTTGACCTGATGATGTTGACGGTATAGGATCATCTACTACTAGGTTCTCTGTGTTCAAAATCGACTGTTGATTTACATTTTCTAAAAAAGGACAAGACAATTATCTATTTATAATGATATAATATTGATATAATTACGTAATTTGCAAATCATAATTTTGAAGATATGTGAAAATATACCTTCATTGCTTTCCAGATGAGTGGATAACGCCATTTCAACTAATTTCTTGCCTCTTTGAATATTCATCTTAAATAATTAAAATACTTAAGCACTCACACACAACTAACCAACAAACTGTGCACAATCGACAACATTAGTAAATTAAAACCACTTACCGAAGTATTGTTTACGTTATAAATATTTTTAAGTAACCACTTTCTCTAAAGAAATGTTACATTTTGATGTTCTTTATAACATAAGTCAGACTTCTTACGATAATAACTTTGTACTTATGGTGTTCCTTAGAACATAAGTCCAGTTATGTTTTTTAGTTCGTTTGATTATATTAGGATTTGATAAGGTTGATACAGAACGCCGCTTGAATACGCCATGAAATACTTGAGTTTGATTTATGTGCTTTAGTCAGATTGTGTGTTGAGCAAAATGTAAACCGATGATGTAATAAAAAATAAATTGAAATTTTTGACTTATGTGCTTTAGTCTGCCGACCCTAGAATTATTCGAAGCTCTAATTGTCAGTCTGGCTTTAACATTCAAAAACTTGTTTAATTACAAATTCGGATGAATACTTGCTCTGTCTTGAAGCGGTTACCAATAATTACGACTGTTAAATAATTTACAGTCCGATTATTGTGCTGTGGTAAGGTACCGTGTATTTTAATTTAAACCTCTTCAAAAAAGAAGTAGGATCTCAATTCGACTGTATTTTTTTTAAGTCAACCTCAGAATTTATTTTCGGTGAACCGATTTTGATGATTCTTTTATTTGAAAGCACATGTTTGTCGTTTTATCCAATTTAAATTTTATCAATATTTGATCAGTATTTTTTAAATTATGTTAATATCAAATTGCCTTCGAGTTTGTATAAGACTTAATAAAACTTTGTATTATGTAGTAAAGCAAAACAGCCAAAATTTCGTTTGGTTTATTTCAAACTTATCAATAACATTGTTTTTTAGTTGGTATTTGAAAAGGATGGTATACAGAACCTTTTTTTTTATATAATCTTGCCCATGAAATTGCGAACACAGTTGTACTGTAAAATTGAGATTTTGAAATGTTCATAGGTCGGTTTCCGCATTTTCGTTGTTGATGTCTATGGGCTCCAGTACCACTTTATACAAGCTCGAACTTAGTATACAATTGTGGTTTTAATAATTTCAAGTCTCGTGGTGGGTGGCGATAGCCGTATTTATCCTAACTGGCTTACTCACGAACCAGTGATGTTAAATAGCCATTTAAAATAATCAAGTCGAGTATTTTTCGAAAGATTTTATATATCTACTCAATCTATGAACATGAAATCTTAAGGTTTTCGTGAGATAACTTAAGCGACTGCGAGCGATTCCATGTAAATTAACAGATAAGCTTTATGTTTTTTTTTTTACTGTAGGTACGTGTTAATTAGACAAACCCGTCTTTATGAGCATGATAACAATGATTCAAATTCAATGATTAAGAAATCAGAATCAGAATGATTAAGAAATAAGACGACTTAAGAAAGTCTTGATTAAAATTTGGTTCTAAGGAAATAACTTGAATTTTTTTGTTACGAACGTTAAATAAACACACTAGGTTTCCCTTTTTGAGACGGGCAAGAGATTAAAATGCAAACTCTCTCGGGTATCGATGCTATGAATAGGTTATTAACAATTTAATGATTAAAAAAAGTATAGCGTCATACTTTTATATTTAAATAGTTTACCAAATATAGTATCGCTTTCAATTATCAAAGTAAATGTATCGAATAGATATGTGATCGTACTTTTGTTGACTATGGCCTAACTCTTACATTGGTTGTACACGGAAGTCCAAAATGGATATCAGCTCGGGATAATATAAAGAATACTGAGTATTCTCGTTTTGTAGTCGTCGTGGCCTAACGGATAAGACATCCGGTGCATTCGTGTTGAGCGATGCACCGGTGTTCGAATCCCGCAGGCGGGTACCAATTTTTCAATTGAAATACGTACTCAACAAATGTTCACGATTGACTTCCACGGTGAAGGAATAACATCGTGTAATAAAAATGAAACCCGCAAAATTATAATTTGCGTAATTACTGGTGGTAGGACCTCTTGTGAGTCCGCGCGGGTGGGTACCACCACCCTGCCTATTTCTGCTGTGAAGCAGTAATGCGTTTCGGTTTGAAGGGTGGGGCAGCCGTCGTTACTATACTTTAGACCTTAGAACTTGTATCTCAAGGTGGGTGGCGCATTTACGTTGTGGATGTCTATGGGCTCCAGTAACCACTTAACATCAGTGGTGGGCTGCGAGCTCGTCCACCCATCTAAGCTATTAAAAAAAAAAGAGATTTTTTTGTATTTTTTTTTTTACTTCATTTAAATAATTTAACGCAAAAAGTTTCTCATCAACAGTCCATACTCGATACAGTCATACAAACAAACTGAAAATTTTGTAGATTTGAAGTTTGGAAACTAAAATATAAGCATCATTTGATAATACATATTTTCTTAAAATCCCAAAAATTATTATATAATAATATTATACTTCTGCTAAAGATATATAATAACGTAGATTAATATGTTTACTGTATAATAGAAGTTGGAATCTAATTTACGATTCTAAACGACTTTACTAGTTAACTGTAGGAAGCAGTCCAATAGTTAGATTGCTTACGCCAACAACTTTGTGCCTTACCACCTGCTTGTAAACTACAAACTAGATCGGTTAGCACCTCGGCTTAACACTAGCGTGAACATTTATTACTTGGATTATAGTTTATTTTTTTGTACTGTTAATAAGAATGTGTTTTAACTCCAATTGAAACATTTTTTCTAGGAGAATTTTTTCAACTTTAATATCATATTATTATTTTTTTACTGGTGATAGGACCTCTTGTGAATCCGCACGGGTAGGTACCACCAGCCTGCGTATTTCTGCCGTGAAGCAGTAATGCGTTTTGGTTTGAAGGGTTGGGCAGCCGTTGTAACTATATTTGAGACCTTAGAACTTATATCTCAAGGTGGGTGGCGCATTTACGTTGTAGATGTCTATAGGCGCCAGTAACTACTTAACACCAGGTGAGCTCGTCCACCCATCTAAGCAATAAAAAAAAAATGTTTTCTTTGTTTGTATGAATCTAACTGATTTATTTTGTATAATAATAGTAAGAAACAAATACATTTTAGTTTTTTCGTTTTCATTTTCAGTTCGGAGTCTCGCTGTTAGAAATGTTTCGAAAGAATCTTGAATTTCTGCGTCTACAGCACCTTTAAAACCAAACCCGTAGTTTATTAGTGCTCTCGAGGATACTCAAGCTGCTTCTTCAAATAGCTTAACAACAAAACATTACCAGGAAACCATAAAACGAAAGGAGGTAATGCACACTAATACTACGGTGGCATAAGTCGGTGTGGCGAGAATTGTCTGTACAAACACACCCGATGCAGTCAAAATGGAAAGCCCATTGTGTCAGAATGTATTCATTTGTATGGCAAGCCTAATATTGACAGTACAGAACTCGTTTGCGTCTGCGTAAACACTGAACCGCGCCGAATTACCGAGCGTGTGCTATTACGTGATTAAAATGACTCGCTTTTTCGTTTTTTTTTTTTTTATGAATGAAATGAAAATTTTGGTTAAGTTATGTATGTATTCATTTAAAAAATAATAAAGTATTCGTTCTAAATTTATTAATGTATTTGACTTTATTCGAATTCATTTTAAATCATAAGCGGCCGTAATTGGAGATTTTGGTAAAAGTCATAAGTGCCTATTCTACGTTATCCTCAATTCTGGATCTTCAGCTATTACTTCGATCGAAAAGAAAAATGTATGGGAATAATACTTTTTAGTGACAATGAAATGTTCTTATTTCACTTTTGAAAGTACGCTTAAAAATGTTTTGATGAAAAAAAAGTCATGTTTTCTGTTTGAAGTTAGTTCAGAAGTTGTAACTAAAGGAATTTTATCAAGAATAAAGATGTTACGATAACGCGCTTTCACATGTTTGTTTTTTTAGCGCATATCCGATCGCTTGTCTAAATTTTTTTCTAAAATTTTGATAATGAGCTTCTTGCCCCTATGCTGTGATGTGTTTATCGTATCTGTACTACAACACTACTGTACGCGAGAACTAGTATCTATAAAATTAGAAGCCTTTAAGTTTATGTATTGGAAGTGATAACCACAATTTTATTTTAAAATTGAAAGTCTAAAACAGAAATACATAACATGTTAACTGTTACTGAGACCTTAGAACTCATGTCTCAAGGGGGCGGCATTTACGTTGTAGATGTCTATGGGCTTCAGTGATCGCTTACCATCAGGTAGGCCGTGAGCTTTTCCACACAGCTAAACAATAAAAAAATAATTAACACGTATTTTGTACAAAATTGAAGTCTACACAAATAAGCTGTTGTTAAAATACATGCCCATTCAACATGATACAAATTTTAATGGCCCGTTTAATTTTTACTAACAAGCTCGATAGAAACGGAATTCTATATCAGGTGGACTAATGAAATAGGATCGTTAAAGTGAAATAAAACGTAATCTCGACTTCCTTTTAAACGACGTAAAATTTTCGTGTAAATTAATGCGAAGTCAATTTTGGTAGAACGACTTTGGTGGTCCGTGTATATGTATAGTGAGTGCGTCTTCTTTGCGTGAATCGTTTCTTTCCCTCTATCGTAGTCAGAGGTACACAAACTTTTTTGTCCCCACTGTCTACTTAGGAACCGTTTTTTAATTCTGATACTCACTTTAGGAACCACTGAAGTAAATCAATATTCGGATTGTTTTATTGGAACGAAGTTCCTTACGGCAGGCTTGGAGGAGATAGGGATTTTGCTGCGCGACCGAACTGAAAAAAATCTGATAGTAAAAACCGCAAGAAAAAGTCCGTGGAATAAGGCCTTGTTTTCCGCACAGCGATTTTTTTTTATTTTTTTTATTGCTTTTTATGGATGGACGAGCTCACAGCCCACCTGATGTTAAGTGGTTACTGGAACCCATAGACATCTACGACGTAAATACGCCACCCACCTCGAGATATAAGTTCTAAGGTCTCAGTATAGTTACAACGGCTACCCCACCCTTCAAACCGAAACGCATTACTGCTTCACGGCGGAAATAGGCGGGTTGGTGGTACCTACCCGTGTGGACTCCCAAGAGGTCCTACCACCAGTAATTACGCAAATTATAATTTTGCGGGTTTCATTTTTACTACACGATGTTATTCCTTCACCGTGGAAGTCATTCGTTAACATTTGCTGAGTGCGTATTTCATTAGAAAAATTGGTACCCGCCTGCGGGATTCGAACACCGGTGCATCGCTTCATACGAATGCACCGGAAGTCTTATCCTTTAGGCCACGAGGACTTCACTCACTCACTTTAGGAACCACTGAAGTAAATCACTATTCGGATTGTGGATCAGCAGTATTGGATTTTTCAAAACTAGTTTATTTTCAGAAACTTGTTTTATTATTTTAATATATGAGTGCTTAATTGATTTTGATATTTTAGAATATATTTTTTTATCATAATTATATTCCATGAGTTTGAACGAAAATATACAGATATCAAAAATGGGTTCGTCATCTATGTTTATCTCTTTTGTTTCATATTCCTGTATGTATTCATGTTGTAAATTATATATTTAAAATGAATATGTATTATAAAAAATAGAATTATGCTTTGGAGTAATATTTTTTAAGATATAAAATGTGGAAAAAAAAGCTTGGCCAGGGTGTTCTTTTAGCATGTAGCAGGCAGTTAAAACTAATTAGAGTCTTTGCTTGGCCCTTTGTGTGTTCGACTATTCATTTGAATGGAATTTTCTGTCATGACTTAAGCAAGTGAGGTGTTCGCTCACGCTGCTTGCACACACACATAAACTGTAGTCAAGTAATCAAATCCCCTTTCTATAGGATAGCCGTCAAAGCAGCGTGGTATGTGCGGAATGTAGATTTTCACGATGATCTCCAATTAGAACCGATATGTAAGTATTTGAAAATAGCGTCACAACCCTTCTATTAAAAAACGTCACAATTGCCCTCTTAAGGTGACCGACTCTAACTACATATCCGACTAGACGATGGGGTACAAAACTTTTGTTTTTGTTATTGCTTAAATGGTCGGATGAGCTCACGGCCCACCTGGTGTTCAGTGGTTACCGGAGCCCATGGACATCTACAACGTAAATGCCGAAATCCATCTTGAGATATTAGTTCTAAGGTCTTAGCATAGTCCAACAGCTGCCTCCACCCTTCAAATCGAAACCCATTACTGTTTCACGGCAGAAATAGGCAGGGTGGTGGTACCTACCCGTGCAGACTCACAATATGTGTTACCACTAATAATTACGCAAATTATAATTTTGCGAATTTTATTTTTATTACACGATGTTTATTCCTTCACCGTGGAAGTCAATCGTCAAAATTTGTTAAGTACGTATTTCATCAGAAAAATTGGTACCTGCCCGTGGAATTCAAACACCAGTACATCGCAAGATACGAATGCACCGGAAGTCTTATCCTTTAGGCCACGACGACTTCATAAAATCTCATGTCATGTTGAGTGCTCCAGATCCACTCTAGGTACTTTTAGATTTTCCAAACACCGTTCCCATCGAACTCGTCGATTACGACGAATATCCGCGATTCCGATCCGGTGGTACCTAAATTTAGCGAAGCACTTGCTAACATTTGTAAGTTGTCGTGGCCTAAAGGATAAGACGTCCGGTGCATTCATAAGCAGCGATGCACCGGTGTTCGAATCCCGCAGGCGGGTACCAATTTTTATAATGAAATACGTACTCAACAAATGTTCACGATTGACTTCCACGGTGAAGGAATAACATCGTGTAATAAAAACCAAACCCGCAAAATTATAATTTGCGTAATCACTGAGGGTAGGACCTCTTGGGAGTCCGCACGGGTAGGTACCACCACCCCGCCTATTTCCGCCGTGAAGCAGTAATGCGTTTCGGTTCGAAGGGTGGGGTAGCCGTTGTAACTATACTGAGACCTTAGAACTTATATCTCGAGGTGGGTGGCGCATTTACGTTGTAGATTTGTAGATGTCTATGGGCTCCAGTAACCACTTAACACCAGGTGGGCTGTGAGCTCGCCCATCCATCTATACAATAAAAAAATTAAAATTACAAGTCCTAGGGCCTAGGCTTAGGGCTAATTACCAAATTCTCTCAGATTGAGCTCGTGAGATCACCTACCTGTCCGAGCGTAGCTGCAAATAGCCCTTAGGTTACTAGCGATTAATTAGGAAAAATAATTTTAACTTTTATTCTTATAAAGAAAATCGATAACTCTATACTAGAATGACGCTAATAATACTTACAAGATAAATCAGCATAAATGGGAACCTTCGAACAAAATTTTGAAAGTAGGTCGGAATTTAATAAAAAAATTCTCCACGTTTCAAACGAGAAACTAGCAATTTAAATTTAAATCAAAATCAACAGACGATAGGGGTTAAACATTCGGTCGGTCAATGGCTTGGGAACACCAATTTGAGCGATTCACGAAATCGGCACGCCGCCCGAAATTTATAGATAAAAGCATTGTAAATTACAGTTTGCGTTTCCCGTTTTCAAATACACCGGGTGATTGTAATACGCATGGGTAACTGATACGGGGTTGATTGCATTGTTGGGCGTAACCGATCACCATGGTTTCGTGTAATCAGATTTATAGTCATTTTTTTGGGCTCGTGATTTACATTTGCATTTGCATTTTTACATTGATTGTCTTTTAAAATTTAGCAATTTTTTAAAATTTATTTCGACCATTACTGCTATTACGAAATATATTTTTTTGTAATTTTTTTGTCATTGAGGATTGTAAACCAAGAAGTGATTATTTTAAGTAGCAAATGAAATGATAGATCATTAAAACATAATTTTTTTGAATAATTTCATTAATTAAATTGGTTTGCCTGTTTTAAATTGGTTATTTTCTAGTATCATCTTATAAATTCAATAACTAGCTTGATGAGAACAAATTATATCTGGATGTAAACGAATGTTCTAAGCTAATAACATTACCATTCTGTGGATTTGATTGAATCCGCAAATAACTTCCCATCGTGTTCTAGAGATGTGGGTATTTCAGGATTATCGATAATTTTAAAGTCTAAAAATATTTTTATCATAATCACTCAGTGCCTATTTTTATTTATTTCGATCGAAAAAATAATTATAATGGCGTTCAAATTTATCATGCAAAGGCGGTTTCACCGCAAGGTCTACCACTGGTTTAGAGTTCATCTATATTGTCTAAAATCAATGCGGTCATCTACACTTTTTCTCGAGGTCTTTATTGTCATCCTACCATCTAATTTTCGAATTAACACACTCGTATTTTCACCGTTTTTTCTGAGCTCTACGAGATGTACTTTTTCTTCAAGTTTGGAGGGAGTAGTTACCAGTAGATAAGGGCTCGGCTGTGTCCCCGGCAACGTTGACGCGAATAAGCGGCGGTAAGCAATCGGTGGGCCTTATACTCGTCTGCTTACAATGCCAATGGAAAGAAAAGTTAACCTGGTGTTAAGTAGTACCTAATATAAGTCGATATATATGACGAGGCAAATGCTACCATTCGCCCACAATAATGTTACGCGCTGGGGTTCGGGATAAATAAAACTTCTACCGAAGTACAAATTAATACTCTATTTAACGCCCAGAGCAGTTTTACTGGTGGTAGGACCTCTTGTGAGTCCGCGCGGGTAGGTACCACCACCCTGCCTATTTCTGCCGTGAAGCAGTAATGCGTTTCGGTTTGAAGCTTCGATCAATAATATTATTGATCGAAGGTTTGAAGGGTAGGGCAGCCGTTGTAAAACTACACTTGAGACCTTAGGACTTATATCTCAAGGTGGGTGGCGCATTTACGTCGTAGATGTCTATGGGCTCCAGTAACTACTTAACACCAGGTCGATACGATATCCCTAAAATTATCGAGAGCATCTCGATAGGTTGAGTAGTTTCGATATGTGGTTCCGCTATTTGATAATAGATAGCGTTGTACTTCTTGAACGCTCTCGTTTTCTAGTTCTTTTGATATTCGTTTCTGCTATTCGACAACAGATGGCTATACTCTTACCGGCATAACAATAATAAAGTAGAAGTCTATGGAAAGGTATTGTTTCTGTAAAAATGTTTGTCTTACCCTTAAATTCGAACATCGGAATGGTTCAACCATTTATTATATGCTTAATTTGGTTTAGCTAATTTAAATTTATTGGGAAAATCACGATAAGAAATGGTATTATACTTAAAAAAAACTGTCTCAAAATCTTAATCGTGGCATAAACATAACAGGTACAATACAAATAAATAAAAAAATACCTTCTCAGCTATCTACGCTTGAAGTATACAGATTTGTAACTGTTATTTCAGCCTATAAAACATCTTATTTCATAGATCGAAATGCTATGAATAAATCACGCAAAATGAAAGTGGTAATAAGTTAGTGAAGGTAATAAAAGAAACCAATTTGCATCAGTAACAGCTTGCACGTTTGGATTCTCAATCAATGTCTAGTCTCTGCTGAATTGAATAAATTTTTCTATTTAAATGAACATCGTAGATTGGTAGTTTTGTTCGACAGCTGAAGATTAAACATTAAAGAAAATGTTCGAACGTTTTTTTTATTGTTCTAGAGGAGCAGACTGGATTATAGCTCAGCTATTGTTGAATGCATACAAGAGTCTGTAGACGTCACAACTCAAATTCCACCTTATATTAAGAGGTCGAAGTCATGTTTTCAAATAACAGATGTGCCATCCTTTAAAAAAAATTTGGTATAAATAATCAGAGAGTTCTAAGGCAAAAAAGTTTAGCCTTTTTATAATTAGGGTGTTTCATAGATTACGATTGTAAAACAGTAGATGTGACAGAACAATGTATTATTATTACTAACAAGTTCCGCTTCTACATTTAATTAACATATTAGGACTGCTCCATTTTATCGTAAGCGTTTCCTATTAATGTAAAACAAAATATTATCACCGTAGTGAGTTATCTCACAGGTGAATCATAAAATACATTTGTTCGTTTTTTGTCATAAAAAGGTAAATCAAATAAGTTGTATCGACATCGAGTAATATAAACTGTCACGTCACTATCGAGAGGAAATGACATAGTGCGTGATATGCGGAAACGTATTTAATGAAAGGCGAGGGGTTCTCGCTGTGCGTGGGTCTGCACTAGCGCAAACTTTGTAGTTCGTTTCCATTGTTTAGCGAATTGTTTCCAATATAACAATGCGACATTATTGTGTTCTGGGTATTAGAAAAGTTATTTCGCGACAACTGAGATAAAAAAAATCAAGCATTACATTCAATCAAGAGGGGAGACTTCATGTCATTAATCTTAATATTTCGGCCAAATTAAATAGCAAATATACACATTCGTTAGTTACGCTTTATTTCGAATTTATAAACTGTTTCTCACAATTTTCTCCTTTCATTTAAATTTATTCGTGTAATATCTATTATCAAATCAGTTGCAAGACAATTGGCATCCTGAGTAAATCTTCATCTGCACGTAGATATTTGATTGGCAGGACAAAGCCATTCAGAATGTTCTTGATACCATTGTAAGGTTTCTCCGAATAGGTGTCCATAGATTCTCAACAATGTTTTTGTTTTTAATTATTTTTTATTTTCACAGCACGAGCAAATAAGCTAACGATTTTATTTTCCGGGCAGAGCTTTAAAATCAATTCAGTAACGGCAAATTATTTTAAAAACTTCACACACTAATCATCTTAGTAAATCATGTTTGAAGGAATTGTAATGAGAATGAAATATCTTAACAAATCGTCGGAGCATCATTAATAGTGTCGGATATAATTAGAGACGTGAATGAAATGTTTCTTCTTAAACGACCTTTAAAATTTTCTCGGATTAAGTCACTCAAAATTGTTGTTGGTTAAAAAATTGGTTAAATTGTTGACGTCAATATTTTCACAAACTTAAGACGATGTCGACCAAAGAAAATCATATTAATCTTTGTAATATATATTTAATTATGAAGTTGCCATTTTATAATACTGGCGATTTGAAGCATATTTTATGTATGGCTGGATTAATGAATACTAAATTAAAATGGATTTTATTTAAAAAGTATATAATTTTTTACTGACTAATACTTTGTGTTTACTACATTTCTATTATTTTCATCAACATGAACATGATAAAGGTATCAGTAATTTTAGAATACGAGTGCAGCGTGGTAGCAATGTTGCACAAAGGGCTCACAAAATTAATGGCGTGTTTTTTTTAGGATTGTAGGATTACTGTTGGCCCGGAGGCCTTTCTAGTTTCACCAGGACATGTGGGCGAGCAAAGGCTCAGCCAGGAAGGATTAATGACGTGTACGGAGTGAGTGCTACAAACGAACGCGCGACTCTTTATTGCTATTAATGGCTTCGACATGGAAATTTTGATTCAAAAGTGAAGCCCGTGGTCGCCCGAAAACTAAATTCAACAACGATTAATGATTACGTAGACGGACAAACGTCTGACCTTGTGCTAAGCCCGTATTTAGATCTGCGCTTAAGTCTCAAAATCACGGCTATTGTGTTTATGAAGAACAAAACACAATCGTCGCGATTATTTTGCGGCTAGATTATGCAATACTCTATTCCAATTACGAAGTCCAATGAGACAGATGTTATTATTATGTTATTGTGTGTGTGAATTAATTGTATGATTTAGATTGATTGCGTATTTTTTAAATGATGTTTACAACCATGAACAAATAATGATTACTAGATGATGACTAGGGTTTTTTTTTTGATAACGCCATCTTGTTGTGTCTTTAAAGCGGTTAGTTGCCCTCAATTTAGACAAATAGTATTATTATTCGCCAATAGATGTCGGGAAGAGTTGATTATTGCAAACACGAATAACACAACATGTTCTGAAAATAAATCGTAGCTAGATCGATTTATCGCCCCCGAAATCCCCTGTATACTAAATTTTATGAAAATCGTTGGAGCCGTTTCCGAGATTCAGATTATATATACATATATATACAAGAATTGCTCGTCGAAATTTTTAATCGTTACCGTATCGTGTGGGATTGTGTTCTTCGAAAGATATGGATTACAAGACAAGTTATATGCCAATTTATTTTGAATCAGTTAAACCGGGTCATGTGTAGTATGACGAGTTTAAAATGATTCGTGGCTGTCTGAGCTATATCCGTTTCAATAAAATTCGTTTAATTAAGCCCCAATTTATTTCAAAACTCATTAGATTATGTTTGTACAAACTTGATTGCCGCAGATGAACTTAGAGCTCACCGAGTGTTAAGTGGCTACCTACCTAGTGTACCTATGACCGTTTTATTTTTGTCTTTATTATCACCATGGTAAGTAGTCGCCATCGCTTGTAGATATAAATTTTGCCCGGGGGACAGCTGAGCTACTACCCATTGGTAAGGAAGGGTCACAATGGTCGCAATTTAAAAATGCAGAAAAGCCGATGATGACACCTGAGTCTACGGCTCATCATTCCTTCTGATCATCTGGCAACCCTGTCATTGAATTGCAATTTTTTTATTTTTTTCCTACCTATGCTGATAGCCTTGAGAGGCTATTTCACCCTAACATGTAGGTGAACTCACGGGGCTCAAGCCGGAAGTGTTGCTAACACTGGCCCTAGCAAGAGCAGTACTTCGCAGAATCTACCACCGGATCGGAAACGCGACCCACTGAAAATATCCGGCGAGAAACTCAGTGGGCTGTGCCTGTGGGTTAATTCACTCGTCGAGCCCTTCGTCGCAAGCGACGGGTTCGACGAGAACTGTGACCGGATTGCATAATCATGTCATACTTATCTTTCTAGTACTTTTACGATTTAATTTTAATGTCGCGTTTTTTTATTGTCATTATATTATTACCGAGTTCCAAATACTTTATAGTTTTGACGGTCCCAGACGATTGGGGTGTTATTGACAGTTATTCGATATAACACGATATTCGTATTAAATAAGTTTTAGTTATAGTATACTTTTATATTAGACTTTGTTAGAGGTTGAAGCGTTAGTTCTCAGACAAAGCGTAGGTCTTCCATCGACCGGGTGTTTATTATGCTCGGCAGACTGACGGTCTAGATATTGTTGTTCGGAACTTGTATAGTAGTATATCGGCATAAAATACGTATGGCTATCTTGGAAATTTCGGTTGCACGATTCAGATTTTTGGCAGATTTGTTCTATTCTACTATACTTACCGCTAAAAAGATGAATCGAATTTTATAAAATATAATTATAATGTATCATTTTATGGACCATAAAAGAAAGTTTAGCCCAGTAAAACTAGAGCACAAACTGAGTTGCTCTGTTTAGAGAAACAATATTTAAGCTATTGCTTCAACAGTTGTTATGTTTCATATGTTTCAATATTAAAAAAAAAAAACATTTATGTGTCATCTGTTAACTTATAAGCTCTTTAAGATTTATGTCATAAATCATATAGAGGTTACATATAAATAAATATATGTAACCTCTGTATGATTTTCGGTAGGCAGCGGCTTGGCTCTGCCCCTGGCATTGCTGAAGTCCATGGGCGACGGTAACCACTCACCATCAGATGGGCCGTATGGTCGTCTGCCTACAAGGGCAATAAAATAAATAAATGTCCTAATTGAATGTAACATTATTATTAGTTTAAAAATAATCAATGAAATGCAACCAATCATTTCCCAGCGGCAAGCCAATTTCGAAAGCGTACCTACGCCAAAATTGTATTTAGTGAATTCGAAAATCAAACCTGCTTATTATCGTTATTGTTACATTTAGCTAAATAGCCCCGAGCCAAACCTATAATTCGAACGGGGGATTTCGATTTTATCGAAATATTTATATCGAATAAAATCGCACGCTGAGGTTTTGTGATGTAAATTAACCATTTTTATTACATCAAACTAGTTATGTTTGTTGTAATATATCGAAAAAAATCACACAAAGAGCAATGGAGGAGGCTGTTCTCGGAGTGCTTGCTAGATCAAATCAGGAATAAAGATTACGAGGTTAAAGTAGCAATAGGTACGGCAGGTTGGTCGAAGAACAGATGAATGCCAAAATGTCTTCACTGACGACCGCGCATTGTAAGACGTTTTTCTTTATTGCTCAATGGTTAAGTGATTACTGGAGCCCATAGACATCTACGACGTAGATGCGCCACCCACCTTGAGATATAAGTTCTAAGGTCTCAAGTATAACGGCTGCCCCACCCATCAAACCGAAACGCATTACTGCTTCACTGCAGAAATAGGTAGGGCGGTGGTACCTACCCGCGCGGACTCACAAGAAGTCCTACCACCAGTAAAAAACTTGACCAGTAAAAAGACGTACTTGTGTAAGATTCTCATGAAGTGGACAGGCGATACCCTAAAAGTCGCAGGAATCCACTGGACATTATGGGCTAGGCAGAATCAGTCATTGATGATGATAAAGAGGAAAGTATTTTTTAATTGCCTTATGTTTACATATTGTGGATTCCTTGAAATTAATTTGTCCATTGAACTTTTTTTATCATGCTCATAAACGTGGCCGTGAGAATAGCAAACATCCGCTACCAGTAACGGCCCCGTAATTACAATACGATATAATGACCCGTTATGGCCATTAATAATAAAAAAATAAATTCATAAAAATACATTATAAACGATGGACTGACTGCAACAAAATATTATACCGTAATAAATAATGGTACACCCCGATTTTTTGATTTCACTCTGCGCACCCGACACGCGCTTCTAATGCGTAAGCACAACCCTACGCTTAACGTTTTGAATTCAATTCATTGCATATAACAACGCCACAACGAACGGACACTTTCATTGCCCCGCATTCAATTTAAAAACACAAAAAGATACAACAGATTATTATATCTTTCCACATTTAATTGTACACAATGGGTAAACAACAAAAGCGAATGCTAAATTAGAATATGCAACAGTTGCACTCGATTTTATAACAATAGAGACGACACGCCAAAAAATATATATAGAGAAGATTCGTTGCAGTTACGATTTCGTTTGTAACGCATTCGTTCGAATGATAAAAGTAGAAGCAAGTGACTTCGAGCATGTAAAATAAATGAAGATATATTAATCTAATAGTTGGGGTTAAATTGTTATTAAAACTATGATTAATCGTTGATGTTAATAGAAGGCAGATTAAGGATCGGACTACACGCTACGGCTTTCGAAATTAACGGCGGTTAGCCCGTGACATAAGTGTAAATTTATCTTCATCATTAGCACGTTAGTTTCTATCGTGAGACTGTAACTTGGGTTTTATGCGTCACGATGATATTGTTAAATAGGAGGGTCTTTCGTCGAAGTTCCTACCGGGTCCGGTGGAAACTTTGACGTGCAAAGTCGAATCTCGTGTTACGAAAGCGTAAACAAACTATTCGTTAGTAACTAAGGGAAGTTGAGTCGTGTTCGTGTATTTGCCTAAATAAATTTAATGAACCGAGTTGTATCGTAATTTTTGTGTGAAAAGAAAACGTTTGACTTGACTTAATTATATAATTAATATATAATAATAAATATAAATAAGTCGAACATAAAATCAAGCACGTTCATCCGACCCCAATTTAAGCTTCCTTGTGTTCTTGGAACTAGAGACAGACAAAAATACTTATATACGTTTAAATATATATATATATATATACAATAATAAATACCCAGGCATAGAGCAAACAAACGTCTTCATCACACGATATTTGCCTGATGTGGGAATCGAACACACGACCTTCAGCGCAACAGTCAGGGGCGCTTATTACTGTACGACCCAGTCAGTATATTTTTTATTGTTTTTATTGCTTAGATTGGTGGACGTGGTCACAGCTCACCTGGTGTTAAGTGGTCACTGGAGCCCATAGAGATCTACAACGTAAATGCGCCACCCACCTAGAGATATAAGTTCTAAGGTCTCAAGTATAGTTACAACGGCTGCCCCACCCTTCAAACCGAAACGCATTACTGCTTCACGGCAGAAATACGTAGGGTACCTTCTCGCGCGGACTCATAAGAAGTCCTACCACCAGTAATTATGCAAATTATAATTTTGCGGGTTTGATTTTTATTACACGGTAATTTTTTCACCGTGGAAGTCAATCGTGAACATTTGTTAAGTACGTATGTCATTAGAAAAATTAGTACCCGCCTGGAATTCGAACACCGTTGTATCGCTAAATACGAATACACCGGACGTCTTATCCTTTAAGCCACGACGACTTCAAATAGTATTGAATAGTAGTAATAATAGTAGTAATTTGAATAATTCACAATAAACATGCATTAGATAGAAGCAATAAGAAATATTTCTTTTTTTACGGATTTTTTAATCTATTCGCAGCAGAATTTCATTGACATGTAAAACTCGATGAGTCATAACATCGTACAGTTAGCGTCCCTTTAAACAGTCGCTAGAGCGAGCTGAAGGGAAAATTGTTACCGACCATTTTACGACTGGCAAACAAAACGGTTGCAGGAGCATGTTTTATTTAGTTATTATCAGTAGACACTCATTCCGTGCCGGTAACCGTTGTTGGTAAACAAATAAAATTATCCGTTTTCATTGCCTAAGCTCCATGGATTTCAACGATTCGGCGTCGATAAATAAACACGCGTGGGCGTAACGTAAACACAATCATTTTATTACAAAGTTCACTAGCACTGTTCTATCGTAGCGTATCTTAAATTTTACGTAATGTTAACTTCGTCTTTCTAATATGTTACGTTGTTGTGTATTACTTTAAAACGAATTCATGTTAGTTCAATTAAAACTTCTACTTAAATATTGAAACGTGTCTTCCATATACATTTTTAATGTCATAACTTTTTTTTTGGTAACTTAATATTGATTTTGTAGTTTTCTCGAAATAAAGTAAATACAATTTAAGCTTTGCCCAATATAGCGATTGAAACTTGTTAACGTAAAATCGAATTTATTGCTCTACTAATATTCAAAAAGAAACGAAATACAAGCTAAAGTTACATTGAGCGCTATAAAATAATAAAATTACCATAATCAATACGGTGTAGTCATTGGGGTGCATCCAATGGCCAAATATATACAAGTGCGGTGCCGTGACGCAATCGAAGTTTATTGGCCGAGCTCCATACAAGTTTCCGTATAGTTCAATGCATACAGAATTGAAATTAAGCATAATATTAATGCAAACGATCGCGTACAACGACAATTACAGCGATACAATCTGTTCGAGCAGTATGTATGATGTGTAGTTTAAAAGAAACTCTGTTAACTCCAATTTAATGAAATAAATAATAATTGTAATTATTTTGAAGTATTATATTAAGTTGTATCTTCATATATAGACTAGCCGTACTCGCTCGCTTCGCTGCGCATTTAAAATTAAGATTATTATTTATTATCATTATTCTTAGGAAGTCCAATACTTATATGCATTATCCATTAAGTATGTACATGTATTTTCTTCATTGATACCAAGTTTCAAGTCAATCGGATGCATGGTTCAGTAGTTATAACGGAACATCCTTAAAAACCACTGTAGATTTATATATTAGTATAGATTTCTTTTGGGCGTGTGTTTGTCACTGAACTCCTCTTAAACGGCTAGACCCTAGACCGATTTTAATGAAATTTTCTGTGTACCTTCAAGTGGATTTGAGAATGGTTTAAATTTACAAATCAGCCCAGCAGATGGCGCTGCTGTCGGTGTTTAGGCTATTTATCTTCCCTAGAAATAATTTATATGGCAAAACAACGTTTGCCGGGCCAGCTAGTTTTTGTATCTATCTATTTGACTTTTGCGTATTACCTTACGACAAATAAGGATGCGAAAACCGCTAACAATGTAACTTGATTGTTAACAAGCTGTGAATAGTGGAGACAATTCATTACAGATGATCTTTCGTAGTTCTATATGAGTACAGTGAGCACATTGCTTATCCGAGCTAACTCTATAACAACGGAACTCATAAACCTTCGAAATGCCGCTAACGAGCTTGAGTCATGTAGTCAAAGTGCTACGATCGGATTGTGTGATTACTGTCCCACACTTCAAACCATTTCATTTTTCTTCCGCGATATTCATTTATAGTGTAGTCAACGCAGCTTAAACGATAAGAAATGCGATCATCATCATCATGGTTCCAAGCCTGTTTCGGCCACGGCGACCAAAATTTTCTGTTTAATTAGTTAAAAGCTATTATCCGCGATTCTCATATGGCTATGGTAGCCTATCTGATTCTAAAACAGACCCAAACAGATGCGATACACTCGTATCGGACGATGCGACTGTGCTTATGTTCGAATCACGCAAGCAGGTAGCGATTTCTCTAATGAAATACGTGCTTAACATAATGTCCATCAATTAATACCCCGATGAAGGAATAGTATTTGGTGACAAAAATTAAAGCCGCAAAAAGTACCATGCTTAATTTGTTAAAAAAATGAGGCGTAGACCTCGAGTTTCGTGGTGGTTGGTGGCATTCGCGCTGTTGAAATATATTGGCTCCGATAACCACTTAACACCATGATCGACCGACTATGCAACAACAACAAAAAACTCTTCCGTCTTCCATTTATTTACGTAGAGGTATCTCTATATTATTATTATTTTTTAAATGGTGGTCTTGGCGAATTGAAACTCCACATAGTCGCCTTTACTGGCTTTAAATATCCTATTGACAGTAACCTTATGAAATTCTTTGAAACTGCAACGTATTCAATGAGCGATTGAGTGGAAAGCAAATGAGTGCTTCAATTTCAAGTTTCGAACTCAAAAACAGTTTTGAAACATTAAAACTATCGAGAAACACAAAGCTGCTACGAACTATAGACGTAATGCCATTGTAACGTTGGCATTGAAATGGAATATCTCACGGCATCCTTGATTTTGATCGGTAGTACAATACGTTGTTGGTGCGAGCTGTCGCCGCCATATTGTGATTCAATTAAGGCGCCCTGGGCACCGGCTGACGTAACGGAAATTCATAGTGCTGCAAACCGCTCTATATACCAGTCTATACACAAAGGCATTCCTGACTATGATATAACTAATACGTTTTGAACGACATTACTTCTTACTTATTGCTTCTTATACTTCTTTTTACTGATGGTAGGACCTCTTGTGAGTCCCCACGAGTAGGTACCACCGCTCTGCCTATTTCTGCCGTGAAGCAGTAATGCGTTTCGGTTTGAAGGGCGGGGCAGCCGTTGTAACCATACTGAGACCTTAGAAGTTATATCTCAAGGTGGGTGGCGCATTTACGTTGTAGATGTCTATAGCCTTCAGTAACCATCTAACACCAGGTGGGGTGTGAGCTCGTCTACCCATCTAAGCAATAACAAAATAAAAAAGGTATTTTTTTTAAGTTCAATCATGCTATATTCCACAGTACATAGTTTTTTAATAGACGTTATAATCATGTTGCAGAAGACCATATTATGATGATCTGAGTTCCACATAATACATTAAACCATATAGTCGACATCGGGGTATCATATTAATATATCATATCCCTTTTAAAACAAAATGTATTACCGCTTCTCGGTCGGTATAAGCACGATTTGCCATTCCGATTCGGTGTTAGACTCAGCGAAGCACTTTTTATTTATTGACCTTATAACTAAACGACGATGGTGAATGGTTACGGTCACTCACGGACGTCATAAATGCTGGAGCAAAGGCAAGTTTCTGCATACAGCTATCGCTTTAGCTAGGGATGTTACCAAGCCCTATCAGGCGGAGAGAGTTCAATTAAAATGTTATTTCCGCAAAAATGTTTCAACTAATGAGATTTGTTCTGATATATGTATACAATAATTTACAGAACTAAATAGGAACATATTGAACAATGTGGTTTCGATTTTTCCAATGAAAAGTTCACGAATTTCGAATTTTGTCCGCGCATACTTATGTGTATTTGCATAAAAGTTAAACATACATATCTGATTACATAAATCATTTTTGTTGTGTGGTTCTTATACTCTTACGTAAACAAAATACATATTGTACAAAATATTGACATTAATGGAAGTATAAGCAATTAATCGCATTGTCAATATCCAATTAAACGTAACATAAAAGCTATTATTATCCGTAAACAATACATGGGAATACGATACGGTTCATCCTATTTAATATTTATTACATGAAGAGCTAAAACCATTCTTGCTAACTGAGTACGAACTGTTACCTTTTTATTTTCTGTTCGTTTATTTATTTGGGAAACTTACAGTACGGTACATCCATATTGTCAATTAAATATAGGTAAACAAAAACCAAACAAGTTTTCACCGTTAATACAACACATGAATAGAAAAAAACAAAGGCTTCGGTCATCTATATATCTAGAATTAAAGGCTTAAGTTTTTTGATTTGTCCATATTGAATAGTTGTAACCTTAATAAAATTAGTCCAAATTTTTCTAATATTAGTCGAATAGTAGTTACGAATACATACGTGATCGCCGATATAAAAACAATAAAAAACGCGATAAATAAACCTAAAAGTAGTCTTACTCACGACTCACGGAAACCGAAGAAAATATTATACTTATTTGTAATCTGGTAATTGGTAATTGTAATGCGATGCGACATGTTTTTAGTTATTTAATGAATAATCATGTCTAATATGTAGGTAAGAGAAACTGGTTTCCGGAGGGCTGTTGTTTTCTTATCATTTACAGTATTTCGACTGTTCTTATTAACTCTTGGTTCGATGTTTGTCTCGATACTAGTGTGAGAGCATTATGTTAATCTGAATGAGTAGTAGCGAAAACTTCGGGCTTAGGAATGGCTTTTTTTGATACCGACGTTTGGGCTTTCAAAGAAATATCACTCGGTCGGTTTCACTTACTATCCTTTGCCATATGTCACCAATCAACACAGTCACAGTTGAACTGTAAGCACAGATATGTATTTGCTACAAAAATACAATGAAATTCATTATATTTTAGCGTAAAATGCAATTATTGTATTAATTTTATCGTAATAACTGTATATATGTATATGATAATTTAACTATGTTGTTAGCTGGTAAGAGATAAGTTGAAACATATTATTATATACTATTCAGTATGTTAAATTGCATGTTATATGAACGAATGTTTCATCAAAGCATAGGCTGAGAGCACACGACTTAAATGCACATGGAGAAATGAAGTCAGTCTCTAAATATACTGATAATATGGAACCTATGCTGAAAATCAGAATACATAAGCGGCTTACGATAGAAATAGGCTCAGGTTTCAAAGTTTTGTACTCTTAGTAAACACAAATGTTTTTAGTCACCATCAAAATCGTTCCCAAACATGTGGGACGCAGATTTTTCTTTAGACTAATCGCTGATTAACTACAAAATTCGATCGCTAACCGCCGCGTGGCTTGATACAAGTACACCGGGTAACTTATGGATGCGATTTACGGTAGGTTTGAACCAGTATATACTAGTTTTGTGTTGTTTTCATTTAAGAGATCGCTTCTTCATCAAATGTATGTATTCAAAGTATCAGTGATAAGTACTTTTACAGCATTATCAAAGACTATTCGAACGCCATTGTCACTGATGTTGATATCAGTTCAGTGCACATTGCACCACAAATTCAAGTTAACCCGTCCTAATAAATTTATTGTGCCATAACTTGTTGTATTACTGAGTTATGTCGTGTTCTGTGTCTTCGCGTGTTTTCGTTGTTCGACACGATACGTTAGAAGTTTCGATATTAATGTATCCATCCTGCTTTATTCATTCTCTTTGTTTTAGGAGAACATTGTGTTTTTTTTATATATTTGAATATAATATAATAGTTTTTTCAAACACTAACTTTTTTCCGTTTCCCTAAAGTTATATATTCGCAATATTATTATGTTCACAGGTGCTTGTTTTAATAGTCTAATAATGTATCCTAAAATGTCATTTTTAAGCAAAACCTTGGGAGAGCTATTCAATTCTTAATTGCGTTGAAATTGACTAGCATGCCCTTCAAACTTGTACGTATGATAGCTTTGTGGCAGAAAAAGGCAGAACGGCAGTGATATAAAAGAGAGAGTAGTGAGTGTTGAGATGATGGCTGATAGAAGAGAATGGAATAGAAAGCTTCGCTATACCGACCCCATCTTGTGGGATAACGTGGGGACAAAGAAGAAATATATTTAAAGAGCATGCTTTATTACAACCAAAATTAGTAAATTTGAAACATGATCATAATAGTGCAAAAAGCTATCTTATCGCTTAAAGCGATCTCTTCCACTGAAACAACAATAATCCCACAAATACAAAATATTTTTTATACAATACACTACATTTACAGATACACTTGTATGTCTACAATATTATTTATGTATTATAATAATAAATATAATACACATGTATGTATTTTAAACACATTAAACACTTCTTATCAGCCCACAGACGTCCACTGCTGGACATAGTCCTCCCACAAGCCTCGACACAAAGACCGATCCTGCGCTGCCTGCATCCAGCGGATCCCCGATAGTAGTTAAGAATTAAATATTTAATTAATAATTGAAGAAAGTTCATTAAACGCATTTGATGTAAACTATAATATAATTGTATATTATTTCTCGTCAAGACTCGCAGATTTTAATTGATTTAAACGTAATATTACAGTTTAAAAAAAATTATTATAATAGAACTTCTTTAAAGCGAGAATCATTTCAAAACGTCTGAACTTAATACATATATCGGGGCAGTTGTGAATGGACACGTACCGCTCTAGTTCTTCCACACACTGTTTTGATGAAGACATATTATGCAACGCATGCTAAATCACGTGCCGTATTATTCAAAGCAACTGTACCACGCAATAGCTTCACATTACTATATAGTTCACTCTATATTCTATGACAGTATACAAGATCGACGAACGTTACAAGCAAAATATGTGACGATGCTTATGTAATATATTATGTTATAGTATACCATCGCTTTACGATGAAAATGTGATTCGTAGTAAAGGCATAAAATAATGAAAATAACAACTGTTTTTTTAAGCTATTGCATAGCTTTTATCGCGGGCCTTGAGCGCGGCGACCGAATCATGAAATTCCGTAACGAAAAAAACCTAACACCCCTCACTCCGCCTACCATATAGCTCGCGTTCAACACATTCACACGTTGCGCTTGTGTAGTGTTTGTAAATAAGCGCGTGGCGTGACGTCACACTGCATGCGCATCATGAAAAGTCTGCCCATCTCTCTCTCGCGCGGTCTAACTTATAAGTGTAAAGGGGACAGTTAATGTTTTGCTTTTATTAATGTTTAATATAGCGTGGTCTTGTTTTATTATTGTTTTAATATTAAATTATCATTGTCTAATATAATTGCATAAGTTCATAAAAAATGCTATGCAATAGCTTTACCGCGGCAGTTCCCGAGTGCCACACGTTTGTTTTTTTAATTCGACATAATTTGTTTTAACATATGCCACGTTGGTCTATTCTAGTTGGAGTTTCACAGTAATTTATGGACGAGACGATGCCTCTGCAACTTTTCAGTGTAAAGTTTCGTGACGCGTGTTGACAGTTGATATTTTCAGCCAACTAACTAACAAGACGTAAGAATAACATATCTGTCAGGTCTAAAGTTATTTTTTGGTAACGAGTTTTCGAAACGCGTTCACGTTTTGTTGAATTTTAAAATGAAGTCAACCGGAGTTTCATGTGTTAGTAGGGGCGTTGAATACGAAAGTATGAATTTAATGCATGCAAAATAATGGGTACTGTAATTTATTGCCTAAGTGCTAAATTATTATTTTTTGTTAATTTTAGCTTTTCGATACAGAGAACCGTAAACAGTGTGTATTCCCCTCACATTTTTCTAAGCAAATGCTCACAATGTCTATATGTGTTACTTAGTAATTGACATCACAGATAAATAAGCAGGACTGTTGAACTTAATTTTCTTATTATAGCTTATTGTTGTTTTTCTGGAGTAATGAGGCTGCACCAAATGAATGAAGGCCCGATTTCGCTCAATTAGTGTTGGGATGCAGTTTCAATATACAATAGAGACATCTCACGGTGGATGGCGGTATTCACGGGTTATATGAGTTCCAGTAACCATTGAAAAACCAGAAGAGTCGTGAATCAAGTCACTTAGCTAAGCTTTTTATTGGTTGGATGTGTGGACGAGCTCACAGCCCACCTGGTTGTTAAGTGGTTTACTGGAGCCCATAGACATCTACAACGTAAATGCGCCACCCACCTTGAGATATAAGTTCTAAGGTCTCAGTATAGTTACAACGGCTGCCCCACCCTTCAAACCGAAACGCATTACTGCTTCACGGCAGAAATAGGTGGGGTGGTGCTACCTACCCGTGCGGACTCACAAGAGGTTCTACCACAAGTAAAAGCCATAAAAAGAGCTATAATTGAATATGATTTTCGGAAATAATTTCAATAAACCGTATATAATACATTTCATGAAACTATGTAAGTCATGGTAGTCGCTTCAAAGAAGGACATGTCACTATACCTACTGGGTATCTTAACTGTTTATTAAGCCGCTAAGTTATAACTGAAATATACGAACGTGTGACGAACAAATGTGCGGGTAAAACTGTGATTGTAATTACCTATGAAAGAGAACTTTGAGTATCCCCGACCTAATGTTGATTAACTGAAACATTTTGCGGAAAACGTTTGACCCGTACGTACAGCTTAAGCCCCGTCCCTCAGTTTTATAGTTGAATTTTCAAGCTTAGTTAGGTTTGAAGTTGACGTATTCATGCTCTACCCGATGAAATTTAATTTGGGTGGAATATATAATGTATATTGTTTAATTTAGCTTTTAAAAAACGTGCATTAGGTTTTAAATTAGTGTAATAAACTTGATCTATTCTCTATTTTAATGATTCTTATTTCTAGTGTAATAAAAATATATTTAGAATTTAAAAAGTAATAAGTTTGCTAATGATGCCGGTAAGTTCACGGTTCATCTGATTAATCTATCTTCACAACTAGAGACATCATCTCTCTACTTCACGATTAAATCAATTGCTTTGGTAGAATAACTGTCGGACGGTTCAAATTGGAAATTAATTTATAGGGGTATAAACAGATAGCCCAGCACTCAACAGAGCTAGCAGAAAACCCTATTTAACAGCATACAGTTTTTGTTTTTGTAGCTTTTCAGGACCGCTTTTTAGTGATTTTTTATGACCAAGATGGAATGCAATTTCACTACTGAGAAAAATCGCCAAGGGTTTGCACTTAACCCAAAACGACATACAATTTTGAATAAATAAGTACCGCATTTCATATGCTGTTACATGTAAGTTATACAAAATCAGTACAATTAAACAATCCACACCGATGTAATAGTTGGAAAATTATTGTTCTTTTAAATGGTTTTACCAACAAATCTAATTTCGATATAGTTTCTTAGTTGGTATATAGTCAATCGCCTATCGTCTAAACATTCAAACTATTCTCATATCTATCCATTTAGTAATATTTAGTTTTATCACATTCATATTGACGACACAAAAAAATACAATAACGGTGTAGGCACATGTATAGTTTTAATTCAAAGGAATGAAAGCGCCCCAATCATTAAACAACATTCGCATTAATAAATAAATAGCACCATACAGTGAGCAAACACATGGGGATGTTGCTACGTACCGCAGTCTTTGTAAGCGCAAAAATAATGCAAACATGAAACTGGTATTTTTGGATGTTCCTTTATACTAAAAAACGTGCAATATACCACATCATCTGTATTATCACTTTGAAATGTAAGTAAATAATATCATTATAAAATCTCAAGTGTGAGTGGAGCATTCAATGATTTCTTTTTTTATTACTTAGGTGGGTGGACGAGCTCACAGTCCATCTGGTGTTAAATGGTTAGTGGAGCCCATACACATCTACAACTTAAATGCGCCACCCACCTTGAGATATAAGTTCTAAGGTCTCAAGCATAGTTACAACGGCTGCCCCACCCTTCAAACCGAAACGCATTAGAAACAGGCAGGGTGGTGGTACCTACCCGCGCGGACTCACAAAAGGTCCTACCACCAGTAAGGTCCTAAAACCAGTAAATGTATGTTCCGTAGATATTGTTCTCTTGCTAAATTCATGGTTTTCAAATCGTTCCTTTTTTATTCTACTGCCAATAATACAGTTATAATGATTCATTCCATTTCTAACGAAGATTTTTATGAAAAGATTATTTATCTATTATTTGCTTAAACAATTACAAACGAACACGATATTTAAATTTTAAATCCAAAAACGCATTTAGCATTTTATACAATAAAAAAACTCATAAAATTTCAATTACGAAAAATGTTAACGTAAATACGTCGCAATCGTAAATCGTGACCGTTAACAATATTAAATACTGTTATGAGCACTAAACATGTAGCCTTTTACTGCCTCAATCATGAAAAACTTATAGGGAAACTGAAGTTCTGCAATTTCGCTTTTCATTTAATAAAACTAATTTTGTTTAATAAAAAAAAAAGAAACATTTTTATTATTCTGTGCGATTGTACTTTGCACACGCACATAAGTTTAGGTCTATGTATATTATATGAGTGTGTGTGTGTATGTGTGTGTTGGAAACTTTTGATCCCCTGACATAAATCTCCATCAGAAAACGGGGAGGGCTGTAAACGGCTTAAGCTTAAATGTGACTAGTGGGTCCCGAACTTTAAATATATTTGTAATAATGATAAAATATACTAGTTAATTTAGGGACCTCTGTTTATTTAACATTAAAGAGTCGGATTGTCATAACAAGCTGCTGTTTGTAGGGAGCGTGTGAGACCGGCAAATATTATTTCATATTTAGTTTTTGCTTCGCTAAATAGATTTTGTATTGTGTATCGATAATACTATTTTTGTCTGTTCTATAATCTGAAGCTTAGTGTCTAGTATACAGCTTATTATTGTTTTAGCTATGTAACATTCTTTTTTTAAATACGAAACGTAGAATCTTATACCTTTAAACGAGCAATTCTTGTATATTAATATATACCTATATAATCTGAATCTCGGAAACGGCTCCAATGATTTTTATAAAATTTAGTATACAGGGGATTTCGGGGGCGATAAATCGATCTAGCTACGATTTATTTTCAGAAAATGTTGTTTTATTCGTGTTTTCAATAATCAACTCTTCCCGACATCTATTGGCGAATAATAATACTATTTTTCTTAATTGAGGGCAACTAACCGCTTTAAAGACACAACAAGATGGCGTTATCAAAAAAAAACCGAGCAAAGCTCGGTCATCGTCTGGTTATGATTAAGTGACGTCCCTTGAAATAGTCTCTGCTTATTAAAACGTTATTTTGCTTCGAAGTTTTTAATCAAATTTGTATTAAGTTTAACTAAAATCTGTTCTGTAGTTCAGCCATGAAGTTGGTTCAAGTTGGAGTGTTTAGTTTAGCAGCGAATACGATTAAAAACGTTTTAAGATCATCTGCTTTAAAACCATAAAAAAATATACATTTGTTAAGTGGAAAAAAAAGATTAAAGTAATACAATTTTCGGTGCCTTGCTTCACTTAATAATTAAGATAATGAAATAAAAAAATAGACACAAATAATATTATCTTTAGTTAAACGTAATGTATATCTACAAAGTAAAACTGTATCTAAACTTTGTCTGGAAAAATAAGCCGCGTTTGAGAAAATAGCAAATTTCACTCGATCGATCATCAATATCCAAACTCTCTTATAAGAAAGTAGTCCTAACATCAAAAATGGCTGACTGGATAATTCAGGTGGGGTATCTAACTAAGCCCTATAGATAGAAATCGAGTAAATTGTTTTCTCTTCGAAGAAATTGAACAAATCTCCTTCGGTTGCGCTTGGCGAAAAGGTTCGTAAATCAAACAATTTCGAAGTAAATCTTGAAAAGTTCGACCGACTTGTGAGATCGACAAATTAAGGATTGATTCAATGTTTTACCGAAACTAACTTATTAATACTTCAATTGTTGGAAATAGAGAGGATGGACTAAGTTTTGAGTAAAATTGTTGCCTGTTATCATTTGTGTTGGTGAAGTTTTTTAGTAACTTTGACGAATATAATTAATCTTTACTTCGGACGTTTTTTTGTTGCTTAGATGGGTGGACGAGTTCACAGCCCACCTGGTGTTAAGTGGTTACTGTATCTCAGAGACAATTACAACGTAAATGCGCCACACACCTTGAGATGTAAGTTCTAAGGTATCACTATAGTTACAACGGTTGCCCCCACCCTTCAAACCGAAACGCTGCTTCACGGCAGAAATAGGCGGGGTGGTTGGTACCTACCCGTGCGGACTCACAAGAGCTTTTACTACCGGTAATTACGCAAATTATAATTTTGCGGGTTTGATTTTTATTATACTATGTTATTCCTTCACCGTGGAAGTCAATCGTGAACGTTTGTTAAGTAGGTACGTATTTCATCAGAAAAATTGGTACCCGCCTGCGGAATTCGAACACCATTGCATCGAGAGATATGAATGCCCCGACGTCTTATCGTTTAGGCCACGACGACTTCCAGAGTCCTGGAAATTATTAATTCCAATATTACTACGGTACTTTTAATCTACGCAAAATTGTAATGTAAAAGTGGTTTTAATTAAGTTATAGCCAAGGTAGAAATTACCACTGTTACAAGAAGAAATAAATACCACGGAATAACAAAGCATCTTGGAATTATTTAATTAAATTGAATGCGTAAAAAAACCATCAACGCCAGAACATCGAAGTCGGGATACCGAGAACGGTAACAACAGAAAAGTATTCCTTAGCCATTTTGGAGTAAACTTTCCAAAAAAAAAAACAAAAACTGCAGATCCCTCAAATGTGTTTGAAATTAAGCATTAACAAAGTAATATGAATTTACGAATCCATTCTAATTTACTTTCGATGATAATTCAAAATAAAAATTTAAAATGCGTAATAATTCCTCGTTAATCATCCTTGTTCAATCGGCAGTACTTTTATGCTTTTACCAAATGTTTGCGGTTTCACGATTTCAATGACGGATACTTATGGATAATCTTGAATTGTATTCCGAGTTTAACAGAGAATAAGTAGTTAAAGTAGATTTGTTCTATACTTATTTACTTATTTATTTTATACTTTGGTTTTAATTTGGTTTAATGTAATTAGCCAGTGACTCATTGATCTAAGCATCATTGTAAGGTAATGACTGGATCGAGATTAGTACTAATGCAATTTAAATGTTTTTTATCATTATAAATAATGTACCATGAAATACAAATATACAAAAAAAATTGTTACTAAGGACTGAGGTATATTTGCCGTATGTTGCAGAAATACAATGTTTTTTTTCGCTAGCACATCTTGAATGAGGTAATGAAGATTTCATTGATAGATTTTATAAGTAATGACGACTTTTCTGTTAATAATTTAATGGTTATATCTAATAAAATTTAATTGTTAGCATCCATATAAATCCATCCCGTGTATTCAATATTATTGTTATACCCTTGTGGTATATTATTGAACTTAATGGCATCATTTACCGTATTTCGATTCCCAATAGGGACTGGTGCGTCCCAGCAATTTTTTATTCCTTCCCATTTGATAAATATCGATACGTCATGTAAATTAAAGTAACAGTATGTCAATTTTGGAGTAAAATTTTGTCAGTCAGAGATTGTAATTTCATAAATCTATACTAATTCTATACTAATATATAAATCTAGTATTTTTTACGGATGTTCCGTTATAACTACTGAACCATTATTATTATTTTCGGGCCGGGGGCCGAACCTCCTACGAGGTCCCCGCGCAAAAGGGGTGCGCGGGGTATGTGAGACTTAACGATCTGCATGGTGTTGTGAGCAGACCGTGGGCCCAAGGATTTTAGGGCCCACCCACTAAACGACTCCCCTGCACTCTTACACCCGACGTCCGATCCCCTCCGAGGCCAGAACCCGGAGAGGTAGGGGGGCTACCACGGTCAACACTACAACCAGACGGCGCGGTTCACCCCAAGGACGCCCAGCCGACGGAGCCTTCGAGGCGAATCGAAGGTTCTGAAACGTCGGCCGTCTCGGTACGGCAGCCTGTCAGGCCGCTCTGACGGTGCCGCTGGTGTCCCGGAACACCCCGCTGGACCAGAACCAGCCTGCCGGGTCGGGACGCGATACACCGCCAACTAGTCGCTCTATTACTCCTCGGCAGCGCGTTAGAGTGCTGGTAGCGCGCCGCGCGGCCTCTACCCCCTCAGGTCACCCCTTGACCTTCACCGGGGGGAGGCCGCTACCTACAGGGGCCGGGACGTACGGGCGTATTCCCTCCTCCGGCCCATAACTACTGAACCATGCATCCGATTGACTTGAAACTTGGTATCCATGCAGAAAATACATGTACTTAATGGATACGCTAATATTTATATGAGTGTTAGACTCCCTACACCAGTTGCTGGGGCGTTAATGATGAGAATCTTTGTGGGGGTGTAAAATAATAATGTTAATTATAAATGCCCAGCGAAGCGGACGGGTACAGCTAGGTTACTCATATTATTGTTCGAAGCAATCTACATATTTGATATGCAAGACTAGAAGAGATATTATCTATTCAGAAAGTATTTTTATGTGAATTAACCACATAGTTCCTTAATATAAATGAATATAGACAAAGTCTACATTAGCTTTTAAAGCAAATTTACCTGCTTGAAGCGCTCACTAGATATGTATAAAGTACAGTAAAGCATCTGAACAAGAGTAAATTAGCTGCAAATTCCGTCCGGACCAGATGGACCGGACCTTCTGCGAGATGGTGCATTCGCAGAAGTAGAGCATCGCCTTCCACGACTCGTCGTCGCCGAACATCGATGCCACAACACTCGGCAACGACAAGTCGTTTCCTATTTTTGCGACAAGGACACGGCGCCACCCCTCCCATGCGGGGCAGGCGACGAGCGTGTGCTCCGCCGTGTCCAAGTCGCAACCACAATGGTGGCACTCTGCCGTCGGCTCGGCTCCGATAAGGTGCAGGAACTCACCGAAGCAACCATGCCCAGTGAGCACCTGCGTGAGCCGGAAAGTGAGGCGTCCTCTGTCACGATTCACCCAATTCACAAGAACTGGGCGAATCGCCTCGACGATCCTACGACCAGCCGAAGGATCGGCCAGCCGTCTGGACCATGACTCCAGCACAAAATACCCTTAAGTGGTTGAGATATCGGACTGTTTGGCCGCAAAGTCGCAAAAATAAGATGCATAACCAAATTTTTCAATAATGTCATAGATCTATTCCATTTTAAGAGACGGTCGTTCAGCTTGTAAGATTTCTTTTGGTAAATCTAAATATAGGTAGGTGTCTTTATGGAAATAGTGTCATCTTAACGATAACTTAACTACAATCCGATCCTTGTTCGATTTGTGGTCGAATTCAGTTTTTTTTTTGTTTTCAGAGCGATGTCATACTGGATTTTTCGTATCGTTTGTATTTGTTTGAACATTACACACAACTGTCATGGACAGCAGGTTCATTTTTAGTGGGTGACCGTAAAATATTTTCTATGTTTCAATCACCCGGCAAAGTATGATTTATTGTTATTGCGTTACAGATGATTCTGTGACCAAATTTTTTTTTATGAACGTTAGTGTAGTAATTGATTGATTCACTGCTCGTTTTCTGGGCTTTGTATTAAAGTTGCCTAGTGAAGATACAATTTTGTTTGTAAAAACTTCGGATATGTTTCTATCTGTCGACCTCTTAACCTTGAAGCACCCAAGATGGTACACGTATAGGTTCACATTATTATTTTTTGTAAAGCTTATAAAGTAAAAATAATAATATAAAATATAAAATAATAATATAACTGATTGATAATATAAATAATTTTAATGAAATTATTACAAATTGGTACTGTATAAGTTCGAGATAAAATAGTTTCTATCGACTTTCATTAAAATTGAAAATCATACTATCATGTTTGGCTGAGTCAGATATTAAGAGTTTTTTTATTAAATTAACATAAATAGAACAAGTAATAACTGGTCTAAATTTAAAATATTACTAAATAAATTATGTTATCATCGGTGAAACTGCGAAGCGTCACGACGTAAGAGTTTCTTAAACGTATTTTTAAACAAGGCACAAAATACGTTTAAAAATTACATATTTGTTTCTAATTATAATATATTTATTCTATTAATTGTTTTATTATTATTTTATTCATTTTTTGTTCTACTTACAGCACTCTTTGACATAGGGTTACTATAATTTCGTCACGTAGAAATAGGCAATCTCAAATACTACGTTTTATTCATTATGTGATTGGATTAGAGCTTTGAGGTAACCAGTGGAGGACATCTTGGTTCAAAACGTTTGAAGCTTAACATTATATTTTTATTGGCTTTGACTGTAACTATCAAAATTGACTCCTAATCAATCCATTGGTGAAATTCAATGAATATTATGAAATTAAATGAGTTTAAATTATTATTTTTATTTATATACTATTTTTATTATATTGTGGGACTTTAGGACGATATGACGGTAGAACGGAAACGTGCGGGCTAATGTAAAAATTACGTTTATACTACATTTTTAATTCACAATATTATAAAACCGAAATATAACAACATTGAAGTTGTTTTCGGCAACCCTCACGCATGTTTGCGGTAACGTTCATGCGGGCGATGATTATAATACTCGTAATAACAAAACGAGCGATTGCATTTTTAAATTGATTCATTTAAATTTTACGCCACGCAACTACTGAGATTACTAGAAAATATTACGGCTTTTGTAAATAGAGTAGTAAATCTTTCAACATAATGTATTTCTAATAGACCCAGTATGTAGAATGTAAAATTTTAATCAAGATACTGTTAGTTTTTCTATGGTCAAAGAAGCGTGAAAGCTCAATATATACTATTTTTATATTAGACAGGAGTTATCGCCGTTAAAAAATGTCGAAGAATAAGACCTTAGTCGTCCGTAGCTACGAAAAATGTGAAGTATTTAAATCGTAGAAAATAATATTATAAATAGTATTTAGAATTTTAAAATAATAATTATTTTTATCTGAGTCTTAGTTGTCGTAGAGCATATTATGGCTTGATAAATACAGTTTGACGGAATAACACTTTATGTAATTCTACATTAAACAAAATCTTCATTGGAGAGACAATTCGAAATGCCGTCGGACAAAGTTTGTGTGTACAAGCGAAACGCGTAATGCTGGGGTGTCTCCGAAATCGTATTTAAATTCAAGGATCCCGACACGAGATAAGCAAAATCATGAGTTAGGTTGGAAGGGTTATAGAATCCTGCGGCGTGAGGACGCATAATACCATGCCGGGGTGTCCACGCTTTCTATGTCGGAGATATCTCGATCTTGAATAGGGAACCTTTACTGTTTTTAAAACGTTCTCGAATACGTTAAAATTTTATGCGGGAAACGACTATTTGTTTTACATAAATATATTCATCTGTGTTTGTTTGTTTGAGTTGTATTCATATAGTTAAATTAAAATTGATTTTGCCGTTTATTTTAGGGCTGTAAACTTAGTTTGCTGACTGTTTAAGTGACAGTCAAAGCTAGTTGGTGTTTTAATTATCGTCGTCATATGAACTTACTGTCAAAAAAAACCAAATTCTATGTATTCTTTAATTCATACATAAATTTAAATAGAATTGGATAAGATAAAGTCAACTTACTTCCTGATTCTTCTAAATAATGAAACTTCAATCGAAATCAATATTTTGTATATTTTTTCTAACATCAGTTCAAATAAAATTTATTTGAATAAGATTAAATACGTTATTATTTTGGGATAAAGAAACAAAAATGTTTATACGCTTACCTTAGGATTCTGAAATGAAAACAGGTTTTTCGCGTACATAATTGAACCATACCAAAAGTTTCACCAAAACGTTCTACGGAGATTAGAGCCAGCTGTGTATTATTGAAAATTTTAATTATAATTTTTCGCACCCGATTTTCCCTTTTTTATCCCGCACCTTAACCGTAATTTAGATACCCTAATCCCTACCTCTACGGGGCACCGATCCGGGAAGGGGTGCGACACCGGAAAAATTTAAAGGGTGATTAAAGATAAACAACGGTAAAGAAACGAGAACAATTTGCAATTCTATAATTATCTTTGGCGGTAAATTTTAAAGCGAAACGATTTTTGGAAAGCTCCCGCTGATTTATGGTTCTCGAGAGCCGGGTTCAAGGCATTGCACGATTGCTATTTAATTAGAGAACGCTTTGCGAGACGTTATTTTCGTAGGTATTTATCATTAGAGAAATTTCCGTTCATTACAAAGAAAATTTCATTTTACTTGGCTTAGATAGAAAGAAAACTATCAATTAAAAAATTTAATGCATACAAATTCTTACAAATATAAAATGTAATAAGACATTTTGAAAATTATATTTTATTTATTTTTATTTTAGTTCCCTTGTAGGCAGCCCACAGCATACGGCCCAGCCGATAGTGAGTGGTTACCGTCGCCCATGTACTTTAGCAATGCCAGAGGCAGAGCCAAGCCGCTGCCTACCGTAAACGTTATAATATAATTTATCACCAAGCTGAATCAAGTCTTGATCGTAACTTTTGATGTCATAAATTATAACAGTAACAAAACAATCTTCCTAAATATACTTCCGAAAACTAAATAAAAAAATGTTATGCTCACGTGCCTTAATATTCACGTGCCGACATAAAGGAGGGGAACAAGGAAAAAACAAACATTTTCATAAATATCTACTTGTATACATTTCATCAAGTCTCGCCGATTTCTCGAGAGAATAAGATCTATGAATATTTTGAGGTACACGAATTTGTAGCTCAACTCCACAGTGTTACTATGAATGTTAGAAGTATAAATGTTATATATTATGTACATTACAATTAATAATATCTAAAGGTACATAGGAAATTTGGTAATTTTGGAAATGTATTTTATAATATTAAATTTTTGCAAGGCTTAGACTAGTGATTAATATGAATACAAATTAATTTAGGGATATTGTTTACTTGTTTACTTAATTTAAATGTCTGGGAATGTTTAGGAAATGCTTGGGATCAACAATTAGGAGTTTCGGAATATCCCAAAAAGAAATGCTTTTGTCAAACAATAACTTTATTTATCTTTAAATTCCATATAATTTGGCTAGCAGACCGTAGTCCTATTCCTCGGATCACTAATTAATTTTAGAGCAAACGAAATTTAGCTGTTTATAAAATAAAATAAAAACAATCTAGTTAAGACATTAGGGCATATCTCACTTTATTTATAAACAAAACTATTCTGGATATTACAATACGAACATATATTGATATTGCACACACTCCTCGCTTCTCTTGATGTACAGGTATCCTTGCATAAGTTAGCGCAATAACAGTAGGTACATTATTTCTGTTTAGACTGGATTCCTTTGGAGATTTCTTTCTCGTCCTCTTTTCTTTTCTCTGAGTTTTGTCGTCTGATCGTACGTGTTTTTATTCGAGTACTTATTAGGTTCGGAGATATACATATTTTTAAATGTTCTGCTGCTTTCACGGTGTTAAAATTCTCTCTTTTATGATGTTTTTTTAACAGAAGTCCCCTCAAGACTTTATCGGCCTAAATATTTAATAAACATGTTGGAATTATTTCTAAGCGTGGCCGGATAACCACGATTTTAATAGTCAAAGCTTAATATGACAATTTATTTGCAATGTATGTTCATTAGTTGATCTATGTACTAAAATAATTTATCGTCTTGATATTATTAAGATTTTCTGACTCGATTTCACATATATCTTGCCGGAGGAGTTGTTACTTCTTAATTCATCATTTTCTCCAGTATAAATTGAAACGATATCAAAGGTAGAAAAAATACTATTCCTTTTAAATTAACATTTTATAGATGTAACCGCTTAACAACAGGTTGACTGTGTGCTTATCTACTCATTTATGCTCATAAACCATTTCTATTAATTGAAATTCGAATTAATCGCCACTTCAACACTTTATTAGACAACAAAAACAGTAGATAATAATATTCGGTTCATCTATTATTGTAACAAGTTTGTAACTCATTTAAATTCGAATATGAGCCGTGTCCGGTCGAATTTATATAGAAAAAAATGATTTTTTGATTGGACTCGCTATAATGGGCTATATAAGGAGACAGAGATCATATAGAGATGATGAAATCAATATATTATTATGCGTCTACTATATATTGTATTAAACTTGCTTAGGTTGAGCCCGTGAGCTCTCCTAGCGGTCCATGAGGACTCCTCGTCGATATCGTTGATAACGACGAACAGTTCGACGTGCGAACTAATGCATAGACACAGTCCACTGAGTTCCTTGCCGGATCTTCTCAGTGGGTCGCGATTCCGAGTAGATTCTGCAAAGCACTGCTCTTGCTAGGGCTCTTCTTCAACCCGTGTCCACCCAATGCTGAGTGTAGGTCTCCTCGATTGCACACCATTCTCTTCGGTCTCTTGCCTTTCTCATCCAGTTTCTACCAACTACTTTGACCAGGTCATCTGTCCACCTCGTTAGCTGTCTGCCCACGTTACGACGTCCAGTACGAGATCTTCACTCCAGCACTTTTGTACCCCACCGATTGTCAGTGCGACGGCATATGTGGCCAGCCCACTTCCAGTTTTTTCGAGCAATCACTTTGGTTATGTCAGTCAAACCAGTGTTAGGGCTAGCGTTAGCAAATCTACTCAGGTTGAGCCTCTGAGCTCACCTACCGGTTCGGGCGTAGTTAGAATAGCCTCTAAGGCTATCAGCGAATAGCAAGGGAAAAACCATGAGCTGCGGTAATAAGCCCATAGGCTTCCATAGAGTAAAACAAATAATTAAGGAATAAGCCTTTTTGATTACTTTACCTTGCTAGTAGTACAAGTAATGCAAGGAAGCAATTGTTGTTAGGAATCCACTTGCTTGAGAATATTTAGATCACAGATTGCAGAACGTTTCTGTATTCATTTTTAAAGTTCAAACGTTATTGAAACATTGCAATTGTGTTTGGTGGAAAATTCCTAAATATACTAATAAATGTTTTACACTAATATGCATAATAATATAATACCATACTATTCTTGATATTGATATATTTTATTATAATTGTATTTTTCCATAAAATATTGTATTATATTTTATTGTATTATGGTATTTTTCGCAATAGATTTAAGTTTTTTTTATTGTATCTTTTTTTTGTATTGCCTGTCTCTCGATTTATTAACATTTTTGGCTCGTCTTTAAAATTAAATGTATGTTTAAAGAAACCTAAAATGCTACTATGACGGCAGATGAGTTTATTCCAGCTAGGTATTCTAGTTTAATGCGTTGTTAATACTATTAGTTTTCATATATGTAATATGTAATGGGAGTTTAGTATTTATGGCCAAACGTTTGCGTAGCTCATGAAGACATGATCTGTGTAAAATTTATAAAAATAGATTTTTTTATGAAAAAACACACTAATATTAGTATAAAAATGCGTTGTAATATCTCTATATATTCTCCCAACAGACATCAGGTCATCGCGAGCAAGTGGGTCGGCCCACTGACGGATACTTACGAATGTTATTGACCCTGGCCCTATTGTTAACGTCATGTGGCGACCGAAATAACGCCCTTAGCAGATTAGCGAAAATTACATTTTAATCGCTTTGAGAAAACTTTGTTGTTACACACTGCCACACACTCTTTTTACTTCGGCAAGTTTCTTGGTTACGTATTGAGAAGGTATGAAACAAGTATTTTTAACGTTTTATTGCGTTCCTAGTACTAAGCAATACAATTGATAACAATTGACTTTTAGGATATTAGGGTAGGATATTAGGTTATATCTTACACAATTAGTTACAATTGCATATTCGTGCGAACATGGCTTTGTTGCGAGGCCGATTTTGTTTTTTTTTTTAATACTTTTTGTAATTTTTTAAGTTTGTAATGTGTATTGTGTGCCTAATAAATAAATAGATAAATCGAATTTGCTGGTAGTCCGCACCATTAGTGATTATTTTTGCCATTAAACGGTAAGTAATGCGTTCCGAGTTCAAAGTAAAACTGAGATTTCGACTGTATGTCTTAAGGTATGCCGCCAGGCATTCACCTTTTTATATCTACTGGGTCTGATAGTCATTTAGTATCAGGTGGTCTGTCTATTTATCGGCTCTTCGAGCAGTAGCATCGCGCTTCGCTTCGCTTCACGAATTCTATATTCTATATTATCAATCCATATCAATATCTGAAACTGAACTTAATCAACCCTTCCACTGATTCTAATTTTAATTTCAAGCAAGCGCGATCTTAAAATTGTAAAACTATTATAATAAAAGTGAAATATAAGTTAGTTCTTACAAAAACGTTCTAAAATCAATTACTTCGATTAAAAAAATAAATCATAATCATTCTTTTGTATTTAAATGCTATTGTTAATTCAAAGTTTTCACAACATTTGGTGGGTGCTTTTTTTTTAAAAGCAATTTCGTTTTAATGACGCGGAATTACGTCTACAACAAGAGGTCGATTACCATTCGATAGACAAGGGTGGACGTGATAAAAACAGATCTTCTAACACGTAATTACATAATTGCGCGCCCTGCCGCCGCCTCGGGTAACGACGCCACTCGAATATGGGTTAGGCTTGACCAAAAAATAAAACTACATACGTTGGTAGTAACGTGGATAAGACAAAAGTTTTAAATTTTTAATTCCCAGAAGTTACTGTTTTTGAGCTTTTGATATTTCGCGTTTAACGTCAAAGACACTGTAATTAATTCAGACGAATACCAACTTTTATAGAAAGGTTTTTTAACAATTTAGATATAAAACTTCTAGGATATTTTCATTAGCATAAGATACTTGCTGGAAATCGAGGTATAATAATTGGCAAAACCAGAACATCCTCTTTTATCAGTATAAGTAAGTAGCTCTATATCTCAGTAGAATGTAAAGTGAATTCATTGTTTCCGAATTACAAATTTAATGCGGCTGACATAGTACGGCACATGAAGCTTAGAATGAATAAAAATATTAGTATGATTGTTTACTACGATTGTTTACATGTCGAGGGGTGAAAAGTTTGATGTTTTAAGCTACTTTTCGTTTTATACGTGACGTTTTATTTGGTATTAGTATCGACAGTTTGATGATTTTAGTTGAACTTCGATTAAGTTTTTTTTCTCAGTCGCATGCACTCTTGGTAGAGTGGTCGTGGTCATCACTTCGGGTGGTGGTGCGCTTCACCAGACGTCGCCATTCCTCGCGTACCGCGGCGCTTTTTGTGCACTCGTTAACGGGACCGTTTAGAGGTGCCTTTATTTGCTCGGTCCATCGTAACGGTGATCTGCCGCGCGGTTTTGTACCCTCTATCATGCCCTGCACCACTAGGCGCTCAACTGAACGATTAAGTTTACACCATTCAAATAGCTGAAGAGCTTTTTTTGTTATGATATTTATTCCAAATTTTTAACTTTAAATGGCTCTCATGTAAAGTTGCTAAAATGTCACTTAAACCAAATAGCCTTTCACTCCTCGATATATAAAAATAACAAATATTTTCTTTTGTATTTGTGTTTATTCTGAATTATGAATGACAATTTGATTTTAAGTCAGCAAATTTATACGTTTTGACTTTTTTAATTATCAGAACATTATTACGATCCATGATAACAACTCAATTTAAAAAATAAAAATAAAAAACTCTGAGACAGTGTTATCCACATTATATCTCCAACGAACCGTACAGATAGAACCGAAAGGGCCCAAAAACAAGTTTAATAAGAATGTGGAAGTAAAATATGTTTTGTGCCGGAATTGTTAACTGCGGGCTGCGGTCGGGGCCCTAACTGACGATTCCCTTTTAATTTCAAGCCTGAGCAAGAATCGGAGTTAACAAGACGCGCCGCCTAATTATACCTTAAGAATAACAAACAAGTTCTGAACCTTTTCAAATCATGACAACACCATATGCTATCAGATATCGTATCGATGAATTCGCTCGCTATTATGTCTAACAGCTTAGAAAATTGTTCTAGTGATGGGTCGGGATTTGGCGAGGATTTATGTTATGTAATTTAATGATAATTACATGCACACACAAACATGCGCGTTTATAATGGGTTGAGTATATGAAGTCTTTGTTTTGTGTCTGCCGACACGACTGTCGGCCGGCTCCAATACAATCTGGATACAAATATAGTTTTCCTTTGTTCCGAAATAGAAGTCACCGGAGTGATTTGAATTTGCTCATAATTTTTTCAAATGGGAATAATATTGTATGCAGTTTTATGTTGTTATTAACATTTTTATAGGCTAAGGCGAATGAGATCTCAGCTCATCTGTGAGTGTTTATCGCCATCCGCATTGAGACATGAAGTTGAAACTTTAATTCTATGAGGCCTGTCCCACCCGCAAAATGGAATAGATGGCTGTTTCACAGTATAAATAGGGAGGATGATGATATTGGCTGTGGTAGGTATCTACGCGCGTGAGCTCATAGCACCACCGGTAATTAAGGGATATAAAAATTGGGAGCCCTTAGATATTCACAAAATAAACACTTAGATCTACTTTTGAAATATTTTTTTCTTGTCTAATCGCTGGTTGCTTAATGTGCCATTCCAACCACTAACGGACCGGTAGGTGAGCTTATGGGATCAACCTGGGAGAGATGCTGACACTGGCCTCAGCAAGAGCAGTGCTTTGCAGAATCTACCACCGGATCGGAATCGCGTCTCACTGAGAAGATCCGGCGAAACGTGTCCAAAGCGAACTGTCTACATGGATTTCTTTACTAAAACTTAAACTTAACTTAAATAACATCTTCCAATTTACGAGTCGATATCAATTCCTGCTCTGAATAATACAAGCGCTCTTCTTACAGAGTTCACAGAATAATTATGAACATACAGCACAATCTGTGTAATAAACTGTGCTCCAAGATTTTGAATTCATTACTAAGTTTCTGGCTAAAATTACCGTGTTCTGTATTGGCGATAGTTGGCTACAACAACCCTGTGTAATGCATATTAATGAAGTGCATGCTTGGGAGAATATAATAATATGTATTAAGTTTCGCTTTATAAGTTCATCAAATTATAAAACGATCTATAATGAAAGGATGATTTATGTAATAAAGTTTTACGATAGACTAGATGATGATGAGGTTTTTTTTTTTCGATAACGCCATCTTGTTGTGTCTTTAAAGCGGTTAGTTGCCCTCAATGAAGAAAAATAGTATTCTTATTCGCCAATAGATGTCGGGAAGAATCATTAAAGTTGATTATTGAAAACACGAGTAAAACAACATTTTCTGAAAATAAATCGTAGCTAGATCGATTTATCGCCCCCGAAATCCCCTGTATACAAAATTTTATGAAAATCGTTGGAGCCGTTTCCGAGATTCAGATTATATATATATATATATACAAGAATTGCTCGTTTAAAGGTATAAGATACAATAAATAGTACCTTGTACCAATAAATTGTCTGTCAATGGAAGCTAGACCGCGTCGTGCCCTAATGAATTTAGTGTATTCGCATTGAGTGACTATATAGGTACTTAATTCCCATCAGAAGGCACCGCGATTTCTCAGTAAATACGTACACAGACATTGTGTTATGTAAAAATCGTGTAACAAGATGATATATGCAAAATATATAAATGCGTAATCACCGGCATTTTCGGGGTCTTGTCAGTCGGCCTGCAGATCTACCACCACGATTAATGCCGCGGTGCAGTAGTAGTAGCAGCGTTTTGTTCAAAAGGTGGGACAGCCATTTTTTTATTTATTGCTTAGGTACGTAGACGAGCACACAGCCCACCTGATATTGAGTAGTTACTGGAGCCCATAGACATCTACAACGTAAATGCCGCCACCCACCTTGAGATATGAGTTCTGAGGTCTCAATATAGTTACAACGGCTGCCGCACCCTTTAAACCGAAACGCATTACTGCTTCACGGCAGAAATAGGCAGACATAGACTTCACGATGAACCCACAAGTCTATATATTGTTTTTCAGATTCTATAGACTTTATGGTAGCAGCACCATAAGGTCGAAATATCAATAATTTTATTAAAATATAGCCTGTACCTTTTCCATCGAGTGCTGATCTTCACCCAAAAAGTTTAAGGCTCACTAATAATCCACTATTCATGAACAACTACAATTTGATGTTCCCCGAGCTATTATGAGTTCATGAATCACAAGTTAGTACCTACTAGGTGTTATTCAATGATGAATAATGCAAACTGAGCATCGCAACGGGTACTGTTTGTTAAAAATTAGATTTGTAATATGGGTGAAAAGTTAACAATTTTACGAAGATCTTCAAATTGTTCTTATTAACAAAGTTTATATAATTATAATCTTCCTATTAAATAAATTATTTTGATGAAAACTAAAAAAAAATATTCATTGCTTAGATGGGTTGGACGGGCTCGCAGCCGACCTGGTGCTAAGTGGTTACTGGCGCTCATAGATATCTACAACGTAAACGCGCCACCCACCTTGAGATATAAGTTTTAAGGTCTCAGTATACTCGTAGTTACAACGGCTGCCCCCTACCCTTCAAACCGAAACGCATTACTGCTTCACGGTAGAAATAGGCAGGGCGGTGGTACCTACCCGTGCGGACTCACAAGAGGTCCTACCACCAGTACATTATAATTATAAATAAATATAGTAATATCTAATTACTAAAAGAATGAATCAGAATATTAGATAACGAATACATTTCACACATACATTTGATTAAACTGGACGAATTTATACAAATTAATAACCCAGATTAAAAATGCAAAAATAATTAAACGTAAAGCTTCGTATAGTTCAGAGATATATTTAGTGTAGCTCCCATCGTCTTGAAAACATGATGTGCCTAATCTAACACAGTAACTTCACGATGTATACAGATCGGTAACAATTTTATAATGTTTACATTTTTACGTTCCATCAACGATCACGCTTGCGTGTCTATGTGAGATTCTAAACAATTTTAAAAATAAATTTTTACTTGAAAAAATTTGTAATAGGTTTTCATTAATTAAACAGATAACAACACCGGTCACTTCTAATCTTAATGGACAGCTATAGAAGGTGTCACATAAATCTATCTGCTTCCAAGAGATGAATAACAATTATCATAATTATCACTCCTTCACAATTCCGGCCTTCAACACAGCCATAATAATAATTAAAAACGTAAAATGCCTTATCTTCAAGAAACCAGTAATGTTCAAACAAAAACTCTGTCGTCTTTGACTTCTTGATTTCGATTTACGATTCGTGACCGTTGACTAGTCTCCAAGGTCTGTCTACGTGTATTTTTACTATAATAAACTCTACATTATTGAAATTAAGAGTCAGTTTCCTTGAACACTAATAAAGTAGAACCATCGGTTTACAAACATAGCTCATTTAAAAGATAGTGTATCAAATTCTCACAAAGCCATTACAGCAACAGAACGAAGAAGCGGCTCTTTTCCAAAATTTAAATTAATTGTAATTATAAACAATTACCGGCTGATTTAATGAAAGAAGAATTAAATGCGGTAGATAAAGACCGAGATGCAAAGCACTGTAATGCTGGTGTTGGAGAAAGAGGTGAGATAGACAACGCCTACAAGGTTTGTTTGAATGCTTGATTCGGCGAGCGATAAAAATCGCCGGTCTTATTCGTCAGTATTTTTTAATTAGTGAGGGTCGGACATGTGAATCGCGTTGGCGGCCATTGTACGGGAAATAAATATGGAACAAGTGATGCAGCCATGATATGGACAGATCTACCGAACACGGGACGTTCCGAGTAACATTTTTACAACCGTCTGTCTACGTTTTCGAGCAGGAATTAATTAAGTACATATTCTATTAATAAAAACTTTGTAGTTCAATGTTAATTGGTTGTATTATAAATAGATAATTAAGTAGCATGCTCTTGTTTTTACTTATTGCTAGAATTAAGAGCTATTGTGTGTTATATGGTTTATTTAAAAATATGTAAGTCTCTCATCTTTGCAGCTAAGGAATTAATAAAGAGGTGAATATTTGGCAATAAAATAGATAGTTTTCGTTTACGATTCTCTCCTAATCCATCGTTAGCAATTTGAGATACTCAGCGGTTCAGCTTCTGTATTATAATTTGCATACATTAAAGAAACGTATATTAGGCATTTGGTATCGGTAGTTCCAAAGCAAATAAAAACATCAGATATGCTTATTAAAGACCGTGAAGCTTTTCAATGATTTTGGTAAAATAAATTCCAGAGTAGCGATTAATTCGCACAGAGCCTGCGCTGAAACCAGTTTTAGTATTATTAAAGATAAAGGTTTGTCGCGTTAGAATGTACTTTTGATAAAATATATCTTATTGTAGTTATCTATATATCATTAATACGTGAAGCAAAAACTTTGTATCCCTTTTTACGAAAATTGCGCGGACGGAGGAGCATGAAATTTTCCACACTTATAGAGAATATAGAGAAGAAGTGCACAATGGTAATTTTTTTTTATATAATACATAAAAGATGCATTCAATCAATAAAGAAAACATTACACACACTACATACCATGTATTTGACGCACACACGCATGCATACTATTTATTGTCAAACTTTTGTTCTTGACGTCTGTTGTCAAATTGAGATTAAATATGTTTAAATATGTTATGTTTGTCTTTGTTAATATTTTTTATAGTGTAGTCTTGGCAAAATTTGTGATTAAAGAAGTAAAAAATACAATCATAATAGTGTACAAACTTACAATTCCAATTAATTATAGTCGAATTTCGAGTACTGCGGGACCTGTAGTTTATTTAATTTTACTCAACTCAATTAATTCATTTACTAAACATTTTACTTCTACTGCATTTAATTTGAGTTAGAAGTATAAATATATTAAGTTAGATAGATGTTTATTAACTAATTTAGTATTAAGACAGCTAAATTAAGAACCACTTCAGTTGTATTTTTTCGTAAATGAATACAACATTATGCTTAATACTTAATGCAGATTGCTTTGTTTGGGCGTTCAGAAGCTGAACTAGAATATACATGGACAGGTGTGCTAAACTCTTTGAAACGGTAGCTTTAAAAAATCTTTATCGAAATCCATTCAAATAAAATCACAATAGAGAGGATATGTGACAGACCAGAGGACCTACGCACAAAAGTTTTTGAGTGCGCTTGCGCTATTTTTGTTTGCTGTTAATTTGTTAAGCGTAGAACTTTATGTGCACGTGGTAAGTCCCATAATCCAGTAGCAACTAATTGTTTGTAGGTATTAGCGTGCTTTATGAATGACATGTTCAAAAATGTCTCCAAAAGAGATTTTTTTGACAATGCCTGGTAATTGGTGGGTTGGGTACCTGGGTATACCGCTTTGTTGTTTGACAATGCATTTCGGTTCCATAACAAAGAGCGCATGGAGCGAGTATATTGAAGTAATTCGTTCATTGAATCTTTCAAGTCATGAATATGGATGTTAAATGAATTTGCGTTTAGTGTTTTACTTTTTAAAATAATCTTGCACAAAATCATTTTGTAAAGTATTGCCACACTGCTAGTTTTTGATGCGAAGAAAACACATTATGTAGTTTGATGTTTTTTCAAGGGCAATTTTTTGCCCACCTATTGCTGGTAATCTAGGGTTAGGATAGCTTCATCAAACGTCGCCGTACCTCGGAGACCGCCGTCGTTGGTCGTCGACTATCGCCTCAACGACCTGTCGGTCTGTTGTCATAGGAGTGGTACCGCGAGTCTGGTTGTAGTGTTGACCGCGGGAACCTCCTTGCTCTGACTGGGTTCTGACCCCAGGCGGAGATTATCCCACTTAAAACTTATATGAATGAAAACTGAATTCAGAAAGTGTTAATCGTATAAAAGACTGAAACATTTCATCGCCTATTCATTTACGAAACAGAATATCCAAGCCTGACAACAAAATAAATCGGTGTTATTAAGCACATGAAGAGCGTACAAAGAGGACTAAGCTCCGTTTTTTCCCGGACCAATTATTTAATAAACCTTATTTTAATTTCACAATCCCGCGTTATTTCATTATCGTGAAAAACTATGATTACATTTTTCGGCTGAAAATGAAAAATAAAACCACCAAACTACATGGGCAGTGAAGTAATTATTTTCTAAATGAAATAATTCACTAAATGTTACACGCAAAGATTGTAATTTATTTCTCAAAACCAATTTCAAGGATATTTTTTATTCCCAAATTATATAGAATCAAAGTTTTAATATAATTGATAATTCTTTAAATTCCACAACCACATTTTGGATATTAATGAAATATTTGACTTATTCGTTGGCATAAGCTTAAGACGAAAACGGTCGTCTCTTTGTTAGACGAGAAGTACATACTTAAATTTCGACCAAGCTTTTAGTTGCGTCGAAATTCACAGACCGCAACATCTGGCATGTAGTACCTACCACCAGTATTTTCTCAGATTGCATTTTATCTACTTTTGCTAACGAATCATTTCGTTTAAGGAAAATTAATCTTTGTTACTTTCGCGTTAGGGCTGTATTTCGGTCGTAGATTGTAGTTGTAATTCTTACGAACATATTACCTTTCGGGACGGGAGTGTCGTTTCAATCTGTTGTCTCGTATGTTTCGGTGCTATCGAGCTATTTCGTGCAGATGCGGATTGCGGAGAGGAGACGCAAACTCGATTTCCTCGAGACCAATTTCGCGAAAATGAAAACGCAAAAATTACTCTTATATGCGGAAGAGTTCGAGCGTCTATACGCCCGGTTATGAAGGAATTACTTTTTGTATATATGTTGTATGTAGGAATGGCTTTTACTTTATTGAAAACGGTTCTCGTATACACAATTTTGTTGTCTTCCATTTTCTTTTTAAAACTAATCTCATCTTTTATTTTACAAGGGTGTGTATTATTCTTACTACTAACTGTAGGTACATACGGAAAATCTTTTCACAAAAGGAATCTGTATCGATTGGTTTATGTTTTGCTTTTTGAGTAATTGAAAATTCGAACAGATTGAAAATCGCTAAAACAAAGGATTTTACGATTAAGTGCAGTTATTGGTGATGAAACGCATTCACGGGCTGTCGATTTCACAGCCGCTTCGTAATCACGGAACTACAAATTTACGATGGGACATCGGCGTGTTGATCTCATAATTTGGATATGTCAAAACAAAACGTTTTTTTTTGTAAATTATAGGCTCGCAGTTGATTACTTTTTTCCATTATATTGTATTATTAATGACAAAGGTACACACTAAAAGTACAAAAAACGATTCAGACAGAGTGAAAATTGTTAATACATATTTATTTTTACTACTTTAAGTATTTCGTGCATAAGGTACGTAAAGACAATAAAATTTTACTATTAAATCTGGCGATTGAATTTGCCAAGCGACGTTTTAAATTCAATAGTCTTCGTAATCTGATTTTATTGTGATTAACTTTAGCTAGCACTATAACGATGTTATTAACGACGCCATTCGTATCTCGGTTTCAAAATCGATTTTATGTATATTAAAAGTTGCTCTCAAACAATCGACGCTCACTTACAATAAATTTTAAAACAATACAGTAACACCACGCCCATCTATTCGGCATGTATATTGTGCTTATCTTTAGAGACCCTAGAGGCTTCGATTAATAAATCAAACACACATCGAATGATGGTACCGATTCATTATTGTCTCACATCGATTACGGGTTTTATTTACACAATCGAATGGGAGTAGCGGGTGAGTGATTGACTTAACTGTAGAGATGGATCATTCAGTTGATATCAGCTACCGGTGCTTGAATTCTTCTGTTGTTGATCGAATCATATCAGGATTTTTGATCAATTGTTTTTAAAACAAAGACTTGTTTTTACATACTTAGGAGTTGTTCAATGAATAAACAAGTAAAGCTATTTTCTGTGTATTTTTTTAAATGAAATTGAGAATGAACTCTGTCGGTAATCTATTTTGAGGAGCTTAAGTGTAATTTTATAAATTTTTTACTTTTGATTATATAATTTAGAAATTCAATCATTTTACACCATTTGAGTCGTGAACGTCTCTGCTCATTCCAGCACGAGAAATCCATAATTCAGCCATTGCAGCGCAATGATTTTTTGGATTTAAGCTAGTTATTTCTTATTGACACTAGATGACACTACATGATTTCGCCTGTAAAAGCGTCTTTCTTTAACGCTATCGAGAAGTTAAAGTTTTGATATGCAGCCTCTGAAAATGAAATCCGAAAGATTGACTATAAATGAGATAGGCAAAAGCAAACACAAAGAAATCGAGAAGAAATCGAATCGATCAATCGTATTACACATTCTGATGGTGGCGCAGATGTGGCGGATACTAAATCTTTGACAACTTTTAAAAATAAATGAGAATGTTCTCGAACGTAATCTTGCATTGATTGTTTTCATATTTTTGGTGACTTTTGTAACGGTAAACATCAACACGTTATTACAATAAACATAATGATAAAATCAATCACTTTTAATTCACTAAAATATAACATCCCTAAACAGTAGTCTCGAACACAAAGCACACCACGAAATACTTCAGTTTAGACATATCTGAGCGCCCGGAGACACTCCAATTTCTTGGTCCTAAGCAAACATGTTACGTAGCTAGTAATTGCTCGCTGTATTTGCTCTCTTTTATTGTGTACTGTACAAATATTATTTTTGGATGCATCACTTGTCTTACCTACAGCTGCGATACATTTTTTTAACTATCGAAGTTAATTTGGCGTTAATTGTATTTGTATGGGTATTGAAAATTTTTTTGCTTGCAGTAGACAGTAGCTTAGTTTGTGGGATAAATAACCTTGTTCTCACATTGCCTATTAATTCAACAAAATACATGTTCAGCAAAATATATACCGATTACTTTAAAGTTTAGTTTGATTTCAATAAAATATTTCTTTAAAATGCATATTTGTATGGTACTGATTATTTTCGAAGAATTCAATATTGTAAAAATCACGGTAGCTATAATAAAATGTTGTAAATTTTTTCGATTAGCTTTAAACACCAAAAACCTGCCCATACCCGCCCATATGCACACCCATCAACAGCATCTGAGTAGCCTCTTAATGAAAAAAATCAAAATGGTAAACCGAAATGAATGAAGGCACGTATAGACGGCTATCTAAAGTTACAAGACTACAAAGAGACTACCGTGTAATTCGAGATTCTAAGGAACTAAGGCGACAGTCGAGGACATTAAAAAAACAATTTCAATCGAGCGAAAAAGAAATCCAATATGTCGTTGCAACGGGGATTAAATTTTGCACAATCCACCAGCGACATCGACAGCTGCCGCTCGAGTATTTAAACACTGATGTGATGAGTTTTGTTGAAGAACATTTGCGTTTATCAAAGTTGAATTCCCAAAGAAAAAACAAAAATGTTTATTGTTCCACAATTTTTGTGGTATTCAAACAATTTTTACCTATTCTTTTTTTGTCAATTAGTTTAGCGGTCTACGAAAAATATTTTTAATGTCTTAACGCATAGATTTGAAATATCCGTGGTGAATGTAGGTATAATCATGTTTCGATTTTTTTTCCTTCCTATTCTAGTAACCCCGAGGGGTTATTCTAGATTCACCGAACTAGTAGGTGAGCTCGCGGGGCTCAACCCGGGAGTGTTGCTAACACTGGCCCTAGCAAGAGCAGTGCTTCGCAGAATCTAGCACCGCATCGGAAACGCGACCCACTGAGAAGATCCGGCGACTCTTCGTCGCAAGCGACGGGTTCGGCGAGGACGATAACCGGTGCTTGAGGTAGCTAAAATCACCGTTAATGGAGCAAGAGGATCCGTAATCCGTGTTTAGGGCGACGTCGACTGTTTAGCATTCGGTCCACTGCATTTTGTAAGATGACAAATCTACTATAAGGTATTATAATTGAGACTTTAACTTCAAGTCAAGTAGGTAACGGCGTTTACTTTGTGATATGCGTATACTCCGGAAATCATGTGGTTTGTCAGCTCTGTCTATTAGGTACTAGCTTTTTTCGTTCTAAATCATTCATGGCCTAGTTGTAGGCTATTTCAACTTTGGTAGGCAAGCTCACGGGGCTCAGCCTGAGACAATTTACTAACGCTTGTTAGCAAGAGCAGTGCTTCACCAAATCTACCACCGGATCGGAATCGCGACCTGTTGAGAATTGAGAAGTTTCGGCCAAAAACACAATAGGTCAAAACTAGGATTAAAAAAAAATATATTTTTATGAATAAGAAGTCAAAGTCAAGAATCAAAGTCGTCGTGGCTAAAGGATAAGAGGTCCAGTGCATTCGCATCTAACGAAGCAACGGTGTTCGAATCCCGCAGGCCGGTACCAAATTTTCTAATGAAATACGTACTTAACAAATGTTCACGATTGATGTCCACGATGAAGGAATAATATCGTGTAATAAACGTGTAATCAAACCCGCAAAATTATAATTTGCGTAATTAGGTACTGATGGTGGGACCTCTTGTGAGTCCGCATGGGTACCACTACTCTGCCTATTTCAGCCGTGAAGCAGTAATGTTTTCCGGTTGGAAGGGTGTGGCAGCCGTTGTAACTATACTGATACTTTAGAACTCATATCTCAGGTAGGTGGTGCATTTACGTTGTAGATGTCTATGGGCTCCAGTAACCATTTAACACCAATAGGTTTGTGAGCTTGTACATCCATCTATGTAATAAAAAAATAATATTAGTCTTCGTTTTATTTATTCCAATTGATCTAAGTTTTTTAAACGATGCCGAGTTAATGTCATCATCCAAGACAAACATTCTAAAAATAACAATTCAATAACGAGAAAATTGCTCCATAAAATTTCCATTACCCAAATACAGCATCGTATGATGTTTCTTGTTTATATTAGCTGTTTCGGATACCAGGTTTTACGATACCATAACATCAGTTCTCAATAAAATCTCTGCCATACTTTGGGCAGGAAAAAACAATACCCAACATAATTATGGCCTACAATAAACGTAAAAGTGATTTACGTGTGTTATTTATCAGGTAAGGCTTCTTTATAACATATTTTGAACAGAAAATGCTATGAGATAATAATGATGTTTCAGCCTTTTTATATTTACTGTCGAATCATAAGTATCTATTGTACAGAATGTTGACGTCACACCTACTGTTGGTACAATACAAACAAAGTGATTTCAACAAATAATTAAAAAAGAAAGCCTTATTGGCTTACTCAATTTTTCCCAGCTCTAATGGGAAAATAAACTAACCAGTCTACGTGTGCGTATAGTAGGAGATCAAGTAAAAAGCGTGACACCACTTAACGTCCAAAGTAGATTCCGAGTTGGACAAATTCTTCAATAGCCGTATTTATTCAGTAATTCGAGACTGTCCTCAAGCCACTAAAGGGTAAAACACTGGAGAGAGTAAATAAGGCGAGCCGAGTAACGACAAACAATCGACCGGTCTTTGCGGACGTGTAATCGGATACAAAATGCTTGTAGGAACGGTTCAAGAGTTTGCGGGCAGTTGTCGTACTCTGAAAAACATTCCACCGAATTACGTTTTTTTTTTAATTGGCAGACGAAAATATTGTATCTATATATGTATATAACTATAAAAATGAATTGCTGTTCGTTAGTCTCGCTAAAACTCGAGAACGGCTGGACCGATTTGGCTAAGTTTGGTCTTGAACTATTTGTGGAAGTCTAGAGAAGCTTTAAAAGGTAGATAAATATGAAAATACTCGGAATTAAATAAGAATAACACTTTTGTTTTTCCTTTGATGTGTCCCCCGTCGGACGGATTCCTTTTGTTTGTTTTAAGTTTATTTTATACAAAAGTTTAGATCTTTTATTAATTTATCGATTGAGGCACTACGAAGTCTGCCGGGTCAGCTAGTAGTTTAATAAAAAAATGGAATGGTCATGCGAGACTCATATATAAAAACGGCTACACATACATTATATCTTTTATGTTTTTATGAATTCAAACCCAGTAGACGCGATTGTTCTAGATTTACCTGTACGCAGACTATGGAATATCACTATGACATGATACTGACGCTTCAATAAATTAGATTATCCATTTCAAAGATCGAAGCTGCTATTCAACAGCAATAGACACAATTGTAGACAGCACAGTCATAAACCTATGTCTGGCATTGTGTACCAATAAAATAAACATACTAATTAATTGCATATGTGGATTATATCAGCTGTTTTTAACCCGCTCGCTATTTTATCCGTGTCATTTCATCGAAAAATACGCGCAAATTTGAGAACGCTCTCATACATTTTGATTTGAAGTCCGCTAAAGAAGTCATAAATTTTTGTGTATACTGTTTTACTGATTGATAGTTTCTTGATTATAATGCTACTAACTATAAAATAGGTTGTTAGTAAAAAGCTATGCAGCCGCTATGCAGCCGTGCGTGCCGATTTGAAGAGTCAAGGTGGGTGGGCAGAATTCACATTTTGAAGTTGACGGATTACAATTGGACCGGGAACTCGATATAGAAAATAAAGATTATTACGATCCATTATAACTTGTTTGGTACAAATAGTACCAAACAAGTTATAATGGATCGTAATTTAAATAAAATAGGTAATCGCATAGATAAGTATTTTTTTTAATTAATCTCAACGAACATAAGTCTAACACCCGACGTAAGTTTTTGATAATAATACATCCCATTTCAACTTTTCAAAGAACCTGTTGCAGCTTATAATCAAATACGTGACTCAGTCAGAAATATCTCTACATTACTTATCCTGAATCTATCATCTGCGTTAGTGAATATGCAATTTTATAACAGCGAATCGTTCGATTTGTGGCATAATCTGAAATGATCGATCGCCAGACTGCCTTTTGCAATATCGAATGATTGACTACCAAAGCGACATTTGTTAGAAATTTGTGCCTGACAGTCGTTTTGTTTGAAATTATATATTTTTACTAACGTGGATACGTATACAGACTAGTGCTGTGGGGTAGAGTTGTTACCGCAGCAATTGATCAAGGTGTTCGAAGTCTTATTGCATTGAAATAACAACTATCCTACCATGTTAAGCGGAACGCATTGTACAATATTCATAATTAATTGAACTAATGGTTCCCGGTAGTCGAAATTCAACTATACTTAATTGAAATTATAAGTTTGTACACTATTATGATTCTATTGTCAAAGACTATTATACTTTTTTAATCTCAGATTTCGCCAAAACTACACTTTAGACAAATATTAATAAAGAAAAAAAATACTAATTTGACCATAGACTATTATAACTGACAGACTGTAATAAGAAAAGTTTGGTAATAAACAAATAGTATGCATGCGTGTGTGTGTCAAATACATGATAGTGTGTGTAATGTTTTTATTTATTAATTTAGTGTATTTTTTATGCATAATTTAATAAATCTTCTCCTTCTCCTTCTTCATATTCTCTATGAGTGTGGGAAATTTCATGCTCCTCCGTCCGCGCAATTTTCGTAAAAAGGGGTACAAAGTTTTTGCTCCACGTATTAATATATAGACGATGATAGCTACACGTGCGGGCTTTCAATAAACCCTACAACCAGTAAAATGGTCCTTAATATTTTTCAGTACATTTCTATTGTATATTAGTCAGTATATTATCATCTTTCATGTCCCGCTCGAGTTCTCACGAATGTTTTTGTTCAATACCTAAATGGTTACTCTTTGATAATAAATAAATAAAAAACAGAAGGAACTTGGCGACATATCAAAGATCTTATCCGAGCTAAGCCTTCGCACAATGCTTCGTAATAATGGTCCTACAAAAAATGATCTGTATCAAGCAGCCCAACTAAAGGGGACAAAAATATCCACAAAACACACATGTACAAAACGGGTGACAAAAAACTATTATACATTGCGTAGTGTGCGCATTTCAACTAAAGGGTTCGCTTGGACTTTAAGCACAGAATAGGACCGGTAAAAAACGAACGCATCAAAAAAACGCATTTATACGAAATGTTTAATAACAGAGCGGCTCGTAAAACTAGCTCCGTTTTTATTTACTTTTGTCAAACCGATCTTTAGATGTGATATCGTACTCGCCTCTCGGGCACTCTCGTTAATGGGGTACCTATGAGGTCGAACCCGCATTGTATGTACACAAGGATTTCTATATGTCGGCCCTACGTGACAAACTTTGTCCCTCCCTACATTCAAATTTCTGAAGGAGCAATTGAAATTGGAGATGTTAAAGAGAATTAGAGCGGGGTCTTTTTCGAACGTTCGTTTTGTTTCGGGCTCATATAAAGAGGGGCTTCTTTTGAATCTTGATCAATCATTGAGCTGGAAGTGGGGGCCGCGTTTATTAGGATTCCCTATGGCCTACCAATCGGCCGGTACGACAACGCGTAATCTAATAGCTTATTAATAAGGGGAAGTTGATCGACCCTTACATTACTAGGCTAGTGAAATTTTAAATTCCATCTCTTTCGTTTTATTTGTCGGTTGATTGCTCGATGTTGCCGTCTTATTCCGTCGTATCGTTAAGCGGGGAGGTTTGAATGGCGAACGGCTAACTCCTCCCACAAAATTTATAATACAATAAATAAATGAAGCTGCGGCATGGAGCCGGCCAACGATAACATATAATGTGAGGTTATTGCGTAAAACAAACGGTAAAAAACGAGTCTGAAAGAGATGTACGGTTTCGCTTAACGCACCTTTATGATCCGTGCTGTAGCAAATATACGGTCGGGAGATACGCGCTTCATGGATTATGTGTGCAATAAAAGGGATAATTTAAAATTACGATTGCCACAGTGTTGCGGTTAAATATAATTGGAGAAATGAGTTTAACGTGTACACTAGAATGGTTGTACACGATGAAGGCATTTTTTTGCATTGCAGATAGTCTTAGGGTGCTTAAAATTTAGTATAGAAATTGATTTTGTTCCAATGACCTGAGAATGTTTCATGAGCCAATTTGCCCAGATGTAAATTTAAATAGATGGAAAATAATTGTCTCCTAATACTTGCCTAGGAAACATCCAGAGTGGTTTTATACATATAATACATTTGACCTTATTGTGTCCGTAATTTAAATCTCAAATATTAGATGTAGGCTTGTTAGAAGCTGGAACCGGTTGGTAACGCCATGTCTCATGTCTTACGATGAGACATGGTTTCCGTTGGCTCCAGTAGCTGCAAACATTAAGTTCTTTTCGCAAGTAAGGAAAGGACACATAGATCTTAAAGTATTCATTATACGCTATTTTTAATATTTTTATTTGGAAAACCAGGCATAATTTGTTGTATTTACGATATGTTGTAATAACTCCCAAATAGACTTCTTATTAACAGATGTTTTTCAAATATTTTTTTATTATTCAGAATTTACAATAGACAGTTAAGTACTAATATCTCTTAAGTTTGTCAATAGATTTTTAGTAGTGTTCGCGAGCTTCAGTTTTTCGGATAAAAAATTCGAAACAGATTTCTTCCCACTTCTAGCAAAAAAAAAGTTACTAACAAACCAAAAAATGAAAATGTAAAAGAAATCTATGTACATACATTTTGAAGTTGATTATGGACAAATTTCAATCTTTGGACGAGCACAGTTTAAATCTACTATACGCGTTTTCATGAAACTCAAATCATTAATTACTATAACACCTAAATGGATCCGAAAGCTCGACTTATCAAGTTTAGACACGGCAGCGGCTTTTAGTGAAAGGAAATGACTCTCTCCTTGTATCCGCGAGCGTGTAATTGCAATTTAATTTTCTGTTGTTTTTCATTTAGAAAGGATTTAAAGTTAAAAGATTGGCTTTTTTATCATCGAGACCACACAATGATTTTAGTTCAACTTTAATTCCATTAAATTCTGATTTAAGTGTTCGTGGTTCAATAAGTTCCCGTACTCTAGTGTACAATTACGACATAATTTTTAGTACAAATTAAAAACTTGATAAATGTATTCGCAAACAATTATCTGGCTTGGAAATCAACATCAGGTGTTTGTTATCACTACATAGTATAAAACAAAGTCGCTTGCTTTGTCCCTATGTATGACATTTCCCTTAAATCTTTAAAACTACGCAACGGATTTTGACGCGGATTTTTTTAATAGATAAAGTGATTGAAGAGGAAGGTTTATATATATAATAACATCCATTAAATAGGGGAGAAATCAATAATAAATTACAATTTCCGAAGCAAAGCGAGTCGCTAGTATGTGATAAAGCATTTCGAGTCCCGAAGTTTTGCTACTAATATCAAGTCGATTTATACAGCGGGTATCATGGGTTCCGGTATTATCTACCTTTATTTTTACATAGAACACAAAATGAAAATCTAATTTAACAGCCTAAGTCTTAAGAACACGAATAAACAAAAATATACAAAACAAGTTAGCTATTTTTATTTAACACTCTTTTATTAGCTTGGTATGGATTTAATTGTATTTATGTATAGTTGTTTGTATGAAACGAAGTGTTTGAGTGTCATCTTCAACTATTTCAATAAAAACTTGTACACGAATCAAGACACAATGATAATACAATCATTTTATATCTTCGCTCTAATATCCTAACCAGTATCAATAAGATAAAAACTAATGAGATTCATTTATTTATTCAGTTAGCTATTATAGAGTGTTATATATGTATGTATTTTATGAGATATTTGATACGTCAAGAAAGCTTAGCATTTATTTCTAAGTAGCCAATGTCGAGATACAATAATAAAAAGTTACTAACTATGACGTTTTATAAAGATACCGCTGGCAAATACAAAAATACAATACAATACATACAAATATGGACTTCAGTGATCACTGGACTTCCGATGTCGTGTTAGACCTGTCATGATTAGGGTCATACTTGTACTGATTTTCAATACTTAATACGTCGTACGCTTAATGGACTTGTCATGTTATGTTAATAAGCTAAAGTAGATAAAGTCATATATAATTTATAACCATATAAAGAATACCACCTATGCCGGCAGTTATCCTTATCTGTCTATTTTTTTGATTAATGTTTGACCACGCCTGTACCGTGCCTGATACGTACTGATAATGGGATGAATGTTGGAAATTAATATGAGCTTACCAATGATTTCGGTTTTAGGTTTTTTATGGGACGTCGTTGTCAGAAATTATCTAAATAATCGACTTTAACAAATGTCTAGTTTCCGCACAGAATTTATACACAAGGTATTTCAATTCGGATATTCTCTTTAATACTACTCTGAAAGGAAAACAAATGGAAGTTTCATTTTTCGATCATTTATGAGGCAAATAGGTCCTACTGGCGGTAGGAACTCTTGTGAGTTCGCACGGGTAGATACCACCACCCTGCTTATTTCTGTGCCGTGAAGAAGTAATGCGTTTCGGTTTGAGGGTGGGGGCAGCCGTTGTAACTATACTGAGACTTTAGAACTTATATCTCAAGGTGGGTTTACGTGGTAGATGTCTATGGGCTCCAGTAACCACTTAACACTAGACGGGCTGTGAGCTCGTCCTATCTAAGCAATAAAAAAATATAAAAAATAATAATAATAATACACAGTCTATACATGGTATTGCCCCCGCTATTTGCTACCCTAAAATACGAACGTTATAAATCTATATGCAACATAGTTAGAAACTTTTAGTAAATGATAAAGATGCTTATAACGGTTCATGACGTCACTACCGCTATGAGGCCGGGGCGCGCGAAATATAGCGAGATCTTCCACACTCCTTTATACCCAACATTAAAATATTAAGTACCGCATCACTTACAACTAATTTCGACGCAGCTAACAGAAATTGTAAGTTCGATTGTATTAGTTTTTGTATTTGCTGTTATCTATATATTAATACGTGAAGCAAAAACTTTGTATCCCTTTTTACGTAAATTGTGCGGACGGAGGGGTATGAAATTTTCCACACTTATTGAGAATATAGAGAAGAAGTGCGCAATGCTAATATTTTTTTTAAATAATGCATAAAAGATACATTAAATCAATAAAGAAAACATTACACACACTACATACCATGTACTTGACGCACACACGCATGCATACTATTTATTGTCAAACTTTTGTTCTTGACGTCTATTGTCAAATTGAGAATAGATTAAATATTGTTTGTCTTTGTTAATATTTTTTATAGTGTAGTCTTGGCGAAATTTGTGATTATAGAAGTATAAAAAAACAATCATAATAGTGTACAAACTTACAATTCCAATTAGTTATAGTCGAATTTCGACTACTGCGGGACCTCTAGTTTATATTTAAACTGGAAAAGTAATTTTTTTTATTTAAAAACTGAAAGAAAAACAATTTAGTCGTCGCAAAGATTCGGAGCTTAGCACGCATAAAATCGCTTGATTATAAACAAAAGAAAATCCTAACTCTATAACTCGAATTATGAATTTAAAACAATACAATGTCATAAGTGTAATATAATTAAATAATATAATAATAATAATTTATTCATTTCTCTCTTAAAGGTATAGTACAAATACAAATAGAAATTAACCTTATAATTTATGTTGTAAGCCTTTGAAAGAGCTGAAGTCTCTACTAGTAATCTCCAGGCTCCCTCCTTCTTGAGATAGATTAGGTTAGGTTAAGTCGTGAACAGACGCTGCGGACTAGTGTTGAGAGATCATTAGGTGTTATCATTTAAGAAGGTCATTATACGTGTGTGTGTGCATATAATGTCATGTCGTGAGTTTAAAATTGACTTATCTCTTGAAGTGTTAATGACCTGGTTTCGGCGTTATCAAACGGACTGTAGACAATAAATAGGTCAACTGAGATCCCAGAGACTACGTGTTAGACGTGTTACTCGTAAATATAGGCATTGATAATTGTAAGATTTACGATTATTGATTTCTTGTTTGTTTACGAAGAATGGTGATAATAATGAAATAGATAAATATAGAAGATTGTCTAGTGAATATTTTAAAAGGGATTAGATTAATTGTATTTTTAGTTTAAAAGTTAAAACAATTTTTAAAGTCACCCGTAAATATAGTTCTATGGTAGACAAAGGTTTGCTGCAACTTGAAACTGAATTATATGTGAAGTATCGGACTACGCGACTACGCTAAGGTTCAAAGTTTGGCTGGTACCAATATTTATAGGTTCGTAAATATGCATGTGACATATGTGCCAAAACCGACTCTCGTTCGTGGAATAATCATGTGGAAAAAGTTGGTCCCTAGTGGTGGTAGAGCGTATTGCGAGCCTCGACGGGTAGGTAGCACCATCCTGCCGTGTAGCAGTAATGCGTTTCGATTTGAAGGATGGGGCAGCCGTTATACTGTAAAAACTGCATTTACGCTATAGGTGCCTATGGGCTCCAGTAAGCACTTAACACCAGGAGGACCGTGAGCTCATCCACACATCTAAGCAATAAAAAAAAGCTATGAAAAAAAGGCGTTTTTTATATTATAATTATCTTGTATGAAACTGGCTAATTGTTAAACAATTGATCTATAAGTACAGAATGGCTAGTAATTTTTTTTATATAAGCAGTTTGAATAATATAATAAGCATGAAATCTTATCGGCAATAAATTATCAACTTGTACTGGAAATGGATGCATTCGATTAACTTTGTCGTTTGGTTGAATTGCCTCCTCTTTGAGAGCGCTAATTAAAAGTAAATGAGAAAATTATCTGATAACACTATAGTAGATACCATTAGTTTAAATTCGGCTGTCATCGTAAACTTTTTTAATAATTGTTGAAATCTTAATAATTTGCGATCTCAAATCAAAGTTGTAGACTGTCATAACATTAGCATTCTAGGATACATTGTGTAAGCGCCAAGTGGGTTTGAAATATTTTCTCGACTGGTCTTTTTTAGCAACTCGTAAGTAAGGACTAGCGATACCATTTGGCTAATATTAAGTTAACCAATTAATTTCTTCCCAAGTCGTTTGTTCATTTTGATAGCCTCCACGTAACCCGTGCTCTAAATGATTTCCAAACGAGCATGCTGTATCTGAATATTTAAAGAAATAAATGTCAGTCGTAAAAAATACAGGCACTAAAATTGCCACATTACAAAACCACAAAAACGTAACAAAACTCGGACAGCTTTTCTCATGTAAATACTTTAAATGAAAAAAATCGTTACATTTCCATAACTAAAAGATGAACAGTCCGGTTTGGATTTTTTTTTGTTTGGGTTTCATTTCTAGTCTACGTGAACGCATAAATTTTAAATATGAAACGAAACTTGAACAAACACAAAGGCTGTATACCTGTTTCAATGTTCCCTAAGTGCCTACACGCGCTCTTTGACAAATACGTTCCCATTGTTGAATTACTAAGCGAATACAAAAGACAAAAGAGATATAACGTGAAAGAAGCCACTACGCGTCTTGAGTTTATGTATAACTTATCGCACAGACTACGTAAGTATTTTATGAATTGTACATATATATTTTTTTGTTATAGAATGCGGTGGTTGCTGACACTAACGGAAACCATCAATTCAAGGGCACATCCATTGATTATTGTTAAGACGCAGTATAGCTAGCAGAAAGTCATTTCACAGCGCTTCGAAACACCACGCAGACCAATTCAATCCAGAAGATCTCTGAAAATAAATCTATATGAACGTGATAAAATTGTATACAAAAAATTTAAATGCTACAAATGATATAGCTCAACTGGATGTACTGCTGATGAGAAGCTTAGTAGAATCTAGAAAGAAAGAGAGAAATAGATAGCTGTAGTAGTCTAAAGAGAAATGATGGTTGAAAACATCAATTGACTTTGAGATATCGCGATGTTATATGTAAATTTTCTTGGAGGAAAATTCAAGGATTCAGTTGTATTGTTATAAACCTACCAGCTATTCAAGTGAGCGGGAAAATTTTAAGAATCGTGATTTGAATTCGTATTCCTCTGATGGCATGGATATGTATGTAGCTTTGGCGATGCTTTTTTACTTTTGTATCCAATATTACATGTGATTTTTTATTACAAAGTGCTTTTCACAAATTTAAGACGTATTATTTGATTCGAAGTATTTTAAATGAGCTTTCAACAGTAATAATTATATAATAGTAATCATATTTCTTTTTTATTGCTCTCTTTACAGCTCTTACTGCTCTACAAGAAGATTCCACTAGGTTGTTAGAAAATACACAAACTAACTTTGTACCCTTCAAAACTATAATAATACTATCGACGCAAATGGCATCAACCAGACGCGTGAGCATCCTCGAGCCAGTTCATTCATACACACAGTCCGTATCGCAAGATAAATTGTCTCGGCACAAACGCTTTCGAGAAAAAAGAATAGCTCACGTATCTATACGGATATCTAAGCACGAGGTTATAATTTATTATGTTCAGTTCGCTTCGATCCATTGACTTTTGTGGTCGTCCGTGGATGGTCTTTTGTCGCCGTGTCAGAAGTCTAAGCGGCCGTGTAATACGAATTAATAAGCACAATGTAACATTATAATGCATTTATTTGTCGCGAGTATATAATATCTTGGCGGTTTTTTTCGTTTTATCGCACCGAAGATGTTAACGGGTATTGTTGGCCGGAACTAATTTCCGAACATCGCGTAGGTATGCACCGTCATGTTCTCGGTTTGTATTGTATTCAAAGATAATATATTTGTTATAGAAAGTTCGATTGTCTTGAAAATGTTATCCTGAAGACAAAAAATAAAGTACATCTAAATAAATTACTAGAAAAACGCAAAGAGGTGCCTTGAAAATGATCACTGCTCCAATATAAATATTTCTAAACGAAATGCGTCGCATGCATTATGTACCTTGAGCATAATTTAGCCACGGTATTTATTTGAACATTAAACATCATCGTGTGGCTTACAATCATATTAAGGTCGTTTACAATTTCATAATATTATTGTAATGTTCAATCATTGGTTCAGGAGGGTTATCAAACGGTAATATCATTTTTTAAATATAGTTATCTGGCTTTTAGTTATCTCTTCACCGGTTTTCTGTACTTTACAAAAACAATGTAATTTTATAGAGATACTATTACTTTAAGATGCCTATTTCTGTCGTGAAGCCGTATAGCATCTTAGTTTGAAAAGTGGGTAGCCAGTGTCATGTAAAAACTGAGACTTTAGAACTCATGTCTCAAGGTGGGTGGCGGCATCAACGTGATTGATGTCTCTGGGCTCCGGTGACCACTTAACACTAGATGGACCAAGGCTCTTCCAGACATTTTAGTAGAAAAAAAAAACCAAAAAAGAAAACATAAATCAATAATCATTATTGTCACACATTAATATAAAAAAAACGGGGCACAGTAACCCAATGATTTAAGCATTGCGCTTCGAATATCAATAAAAATAATATAAATTATTACCGAAAATCTCGAAGTTTTATTTTTAGTAATATTCAACACATGGTGCCAGGATTATTACATCATTAAGTACTTTTTATGTCCAATGTAATCTGCCCATAAATAGAGATTCTAAGACGCTGGGATTTCGGTATGATAGCGATCGTTTGTACAGTTGTCACTTACTGTCAACAGCTGTGGTAATTTGAATTAGTTTACGTCTTAATTGGGAATAATTTAGACTAATTTATCACTTTAAGTACCGATCGTGGTTCGACGAGTGTTCATATCGCGAGAACTAACGAAGACTAAAAAAATAGTTTCATAATTAGTGAAAGTGTTGGAACAACATAAGTATCTACTGTTTGAATTTAGTATGACGAAAGCAAGACAAGAGATATACCAAAAAAAGGAAAAAGGCTTTACAGACACCGAAATATTTGCCGAAATTTTTTTCATTAATAGCCAACCTCCGTCAATGGAGATGCACCTTAATAATAATAATATTATTAACCGCGGACAAGACATGCATGGTCTAGCCCTAAACCAGGATCCCAAGTACCATGGAATCAGAGGATGATTAACGTGGGTTTCATTATATTAATTATGTATGTATATAAAAATATTCAACACTTAGACAAAGAGTTTGCACAATATTTGGGGTGGTCGATGAGGGAATTTGAGGGAGTCCCAGATTGCATCGTTGAGTCAGTCAATCATGGTGAATTAATTTCTTAAAAAAATAGCAGGATATAGTACAACAAAATAAAAACAACAAGCAGTAATTATTATAACCATTTTTATTCGACAATGCCTTTTCAATATCAAACGTGAACCCTAATCGTAATTGGCACTTTGCCTTTATGAACAATAACTGAACTAAAAATATAATGTTTTTTTTTCTCAATCTGATACATATATTTTGCTAAAGCAATTTAAATATGCCATCAGTCTTTGATTTACAAGGAAAATTCAAGTTACTTGAACATCTTGCAATAAGTTAAAATTACGTTGAAAGATTGCCTACATGGATAGACAGAGGTCAGGCTAACAAATCATTTTACTATCAACACCGATAATTGAATATTATTCACTATTTTCACTTTATGACAGCATCGTTTTGATGTAATGATAAAACAGGGAGTTATTGAAAGATTAAACTGCTTCAAGACTACGAGATTCTCGTTTTGTTTTGAAATAATGATACAACAATGATAGCTAGTTAATAATACGTTAGAACACGCAACTGGCTTGGTCAAGTGCACTCAAAACGCTACTTAAGACAGAATTGACGTTTATTTGAAACTAGACGTGCCCTGTTGTTTCACAAAACATTTTATATTTTCCCTTGAATAAAGAGTTGCTTGCGTTACTCTCTAGTCCACAGACTGTAATTCGATTTGTAGATCCTGTCCTTCTTCAAACGAGGCTTGTGGAGAGTATTAAGCGGTAGGCAGCGGCTTGGCTCTGCCCTTGGCATTGCTGAAGTCCATGGGCGACGGTAACCACTCACCATCAGGTGGGCCGTATGCTCGTCTGCCTACAAAGGCAATAAAAAAAAATCTACCAGTACGTAAAATCACGAACCAGCTTATTTACTTTAACAGATATATCCAGCTTTTTCTAGTTTTGAAGTCGTCGTAGCCTAAAGAATAAGACGTCCGGTGCATTCGTGATGACGCGATGCACCGGTGTTCGAATCCCAGGCGGGTACTAATTTTTGTAATGAAATACGTACTCAACAAATGTTCACGATTGACTTCCACGGTGAAGGAATAGCATCGTGTAATAAAAATCAAACCCGCAAAATTATAATTTTTGTAATTACTGGTGGTAGGACCTCTTGTGAGTCCGCGCGGGTAGGTACCACCACCTTGCCTATTTCTGCCGTGAAGCAGTAATGCGTTTCGGTTTGAAGCTTCGATCAATAATATTATTGATCGAAGGTTTGAAGGGTAGGGCAGCCGTTGTAAAACTACACTTGAGACCTTAGGACTTATATCTCAAGGTGGGTGGCGCATTTACGTTGTAAATATCTATGGGCTCCAGTAACCACTTAACACCAGGTGGGCTGTGAGCTCATCCACACATCTAAGAAAAAGGAAAAAAAAGTCATGTCATTTACCGTGATAAAAGTACCCTTGTGCTAAGCCAGGTTATAAGCCGGATTTTTAGGAAGGAAGGATTACTGGTGGCCCGGAGGTCTTTCCCGTTTCACCAAGAGGTTTCTGTGTTATTGGGTAACAAATTATATCTTAATAATCAAAATGTTTAAATGCACAAATAAATTATTTATGCACCTCATAAAGTGGTTACAAAAGTTCATATGTATCGTAACGTAAAGGCCGCTGGTCCACTTTGAAGAGTGAATTCGAAGTCGATCGCATTAGGATAATGGTTATTTTATTTTTTGAATCCGAAAGCTTAACTGATTGTCATCGAAATAGATAGAAGATAGACTGCACTGTATAGTACAATTTGCCGTACCATAGCACGCTAAATTAGAAGAAAGGACGAATGATGATGTATTAGTAGATGATAATAATTTGAAGACAATGGGATTGCTTCATGTATTGAAAATCCACGCTGACTATCAATATCACTTTAAATAGATAATCATAATATAATTTTTCATTATTCACGTAATAATATGAAAAGCACGTTTTGCTACTCTGTGCAATTGTACTCACTAATCTCTACTGATTAAATGAATTTGGTTATGATTCTATTAATATCTATACTATAGACTAGATAGTGGGACCTTGTAACAACAAATTAAAAATGTATCATAGTAATAAATGAAAAGCGAAATTGATATGATAATGAATCATTTCGTGATACACTGCTGAAGAAATAAACAATGTAGACGTAAATAATAATTATAAAAAATCGGTGTTAATTTTAAGCATTCGTTTTTTTTTGTTAATGTAATTTATAAAATTAAAGACACACTTAAGATAATAGTAAACATTAAATTTAAATAAGCATTGCATGATACCTAAATTCCTACATTTATACAAACAATTTTCTTAACAAAATGCGAATTTATTAAATTCCTTCAGCCATAAAGATTTGAATCAGTCGTGTATAAAATGTTGTATCTAATCAAAATACCATAACTGTCCTATTAAGTTTCACTAAATAAAAAACATCACAACAACATGATCAATAAAGTGTTGAAATCATTTGATCGCCAACGCATTATCAGCTTCTGTTCTATACGAAAACAATCTACGAAAAACATTAAATAGTGTTAGACCTATCAAAGCAGATAAATTTATGGTTAACACGCAATCAAACCGACGAACAGATGCTTAATTAAAAAGTATAGTCAACTGGACTCTAACCGACAAGAATTTATGACAACGCTAAAACAGACCGCCGCTTATAATTTAACTCGAGTCTAATAAGAAAATTATGTAAAACGGGCCTATTATAATTAATAATTCAGGTTGAAATGAGGCATACATTAGGATGGGTCAGTAAATGAGCGGTGACGCGCTGTTTCAGTTCAAAACTTTTAATATAACGACGTTCGGTCGTAAAGAGAAATTTCGAGTCGGTGTGATTAGGACAGTTTTGTAATTCCCATGGTGGTTTCTATTATGGTTATAAAACGTAGAATACTGTGGCCTTCTGAAATATAATTAGGCAATCTCTGTGGAGGATCAGATTCGTATAAGGGCAAAGAAATATCGTTTTAATATCCCTACATATTCTAGTAACCTCGAGGGGCTATGCTAGATTCGCAGAACGAGGACGTTGCTAACACTAGCCCTAGCAAGAGCAGTGACAGATTCTCTCAGAAACAGAACCGACAGAAACTCACAGACGCTGTGCGTTTCTCGCCGGATCTTCTCAGTGGGTCGCGATTCCGATCCGGTGGTAGGTTTTGCGAAGCACTACTCTTGCTAGGGCTAGAGTGGTACTAGAGTATAATAAAAAAAAAAATGGTAGTACCCAAATATCCGATAAATTTGTTGATTAATCACGTCTTATGAGTCCGCAAGGGTATCATCACCACTCTGCCTATTGCTGCTGTGAAGCAGTAATGCGTTTCAGTTTGAAGGGTGGGGCAGACGTTGTAACTATACTGAGACCTTAGAATTCATGTCTCAAGGTGGGTGGCGGAATTTACGTTGTAGATGTCTATGATGTCTTCGATAACCACTAAACGCCAGGGCCGTGAGCTCGTCCACCCACCTAAGCAATAAAAAAAACTTTAGATGATAATAGTTTAAGTGAATATACGAATAAGAGATCGCGGTTACCTACCAACACTTCTTCACCATCTGCTAATGTACGTAGTATACAGTAGTCACAAATTATTCGACTTTTATTCTTCTTTTTGACTGAATACTTTTTACTTTACATCAGTTGGTACCATTGTACTGCTTAATTCAGGTTTAAAACTTTAGCGATGTTCTATTTACTAATGAAAAGACCTAAGCGTGGGCTGAAAACTCATGCCATTTGGACCAGTAAAAAAAACGTATCCCAGGCTAAGTAAATTGTCTAAAAATCATGTTATTAAAGTGAAAACGAATAAAATATCGGTTTCAGAGCCAACGAACAAATGAGCTATAAATTTAAGAATAAATCACGAAATTAAGCCGTGATAATGTATATGGAAGTGACAGGAGATTAATTGACCACAAGATTTATGGCGCTGAAATTGTGTAATAAAGTTGATTTTAAGTACATCTTTTTAACTACGGTGGTTGATAAATGATTACTTGTCTTCGATCCCTCATAATAAATACTTAGGCAGTTAACCAAGATTATTATAGTAGTTCGACAATGGATAGCCTTAAAACTAAAAAGCCTAGTGGTTTGTAATTTTAAGTATTAATTATACTTTGATAACTAAATGACAAAAAAACTTTGATGACTAAATTTTGATATTACTGTGAAGGGAATATCCGATGATTAGAAAGCGATGAGCAGAGTTCGCTGAAATCTTACAAATATCTGATTATAAAATTAAATACTCTAAAATATTCATACTATTCATATACATATTCAAATGTAAATACATACTCATACTCTAAAATATTTTTCTCGTAGAATTGCCACAATGCCTATACGGTATAATCGGTAGCCGTTATTGCGCGCGCGCACTTTCCAGGTGTTTCCCTGACAAAACAATCGGCTCTCGAGCGAGAGAAAGGGGCGGAGAGCCCATTCATACGGATCTTTATGAAATCCACTAAAATAAAAGTGAGAAGGTACAAAAAATTTGTGTGCTCGAAATTTATATGATTTAAAATGGTTCTGCATGTTTACTCATGAATATTATAAGAGTATGTAATTATAATATAATATTGATTGTAAACGTCGACAATGCCCGTAAATATAGGCAATATGTACAGCTAAACTGCTAAACTTGATAGTCTATCAATCTAAGAAGTCAAGTCTAAGAATCGGGCCTAATAAAACCTAAACTCTTTTGTCATTGTTAGTACTTTTTCGTTCATAATATTAAAGTTAATGAGTAGAGTAATGAAATTAACTCTTAAGGTTGTCAGGTAGTCATAGATAATAAACTATATCTACGTAACTCGAACTTTTTCAAGTAATTATTTTTTAGAAATTAAAAAATAATTATTTTACTCATAAACGGAACCCTAAATATTGATCCAAAACAAGGTGCTAGAGTTTCGATTCCGGAGTAATATTTCATAATATTAACTACTTAGGGATGTGAAGAATGGGTGTGTTTAATTTTTTTATGTAATTGATTCTCTTGTATCGCTTTTCTACACCAACATAAAAGCACCACCCATAATGTGAATGTTTTATGGAAGTCAACAATTTAGGATGGGACTAGATTTTTTTCTATACAACTTTGGGCTGATAACCGAAAGTGAATTTATTAACTTTGCTAGCGGTAGGGTGTGTGCGAACCCTAAAGAGTTGGTGTACCATCCGGCTTCCTTCGCAGAGCCGGAACATGATGTCTAAAGGCTCCGGTAATCGCCTAATATAATGTAAGCCATGTAATAGTTTTATGAAAAAATCTACACTACTTCACATCTGTATGAGACTTTAAATAAGTGCTTTTTCTGATTCGAAAATTATTTGCCAAATGTTTCCATGTGCTATTTTTCAATTATATATTTTTACTTGTAATTATTAAGATTTATTACACCAAGAATTAGACTTCATAATAAAACTTAATATATGAAATACATTTCACACGTGATATGAAAGGTGTACTTACAATATTCATGCTTGCACCTATCATAATACAACCAAGTCTAATTGTAGCGTGTTTTTACAGGCCTCAAGTACCGCCTTCTGTGTAGATCAAAAATCTTAACGCACCGTCGAATTTGAATGCGAATAATTAGGTATCTTAAAATTTGCCATGTATCTCTTTTGTATGCATTGTATTGTAAGTGGATCTCGTTCACAAAGAACGCCGCGTGATATGGCCACCTTTTTTTTTGTTATTATACTTGAGCAGACGGAACTCACTAGTCCTAGTACGTGTGTATATAATGTTATTATTCCAAGCCACATCTGTCACAAAGGCCGTTGCGTTGTAATTTTACAGTTTAATCCGCGTTAAATTCTCAAAGTTACCGAAGTTGTAACGCAAAAAAAAAGCCTTGAAGAGCATCGACAGACACTCAGGAATTCAAGGTCATAAATCACCGGGCCCGTATCGATTATCATGGTTTTTGTCCGTATGCCTTAGAAGAATGAATTAAACAAAACATTGTATGATTTTTCTTTTAACCCATAGAAACCTTAACGCAATTATGCCCACGTAACGTTCTAAGACATGAGGCCGAATTAATAATTCCAGTAAATTAAGTAATCTCAAAGCAAATTTTATCGGTACATAATAATTACTGGTCTTTTAATTATAGGCGAAATAAATATCACTAGCTGTGGCTTAATAAAACGCGAATGCCTCTTTAAAAGGCCATGCTTAGAGCTATGATTCAAATTTAATAATTTAATAAACACAATAATAATAAACTTTCGGAAAAAAAATCTTCGTATTGTTATTTATTTTCAAAGCGAGTTCCTTCTAAATACATTCAGCAGTTTCAATGTTATTGAGTATCAAAGAATCGGAGATTCGAATATCCCGTTCCGTATTTGCGAGTGTTATGTTCCGAAAGTCAGATAAACCGATCAATTTGGCGATTCCCTAAGAAATGTACGTTTCTTATACATCACAAACCCGTTCAAAAGTGCGATCATACAATTGTGTAACACAAAATCCGCTTAGGCCGAAGTAACGAAAAATGTAATATTTTGTGTGTAAATATACCATGTTTCCGTTACTTCGTTTTTATTAATGTTATAAATAATCTATTACATTATTATAATTAATGATGGTAGGTTTTATTGTGGCCTGAAAGGGTAAATCCCATTATATTGAACATTTGAAATTTCGACCTCATACCATGAATGGTGGAATTCAAGATCTGGTAGTTATGCGCTCTGCTAACTACATAAATGTAACTGGTGCAGTATAACAAAAAATAATAGTTCCAATAATATTTTTAATAATTCATAAATTCATAGAACTACTATGACATCTCATCTCTTGCTTTGAAGACTATCAAAAATTGGAATTAACTAAGCTGTAAAGTCCATTTTTATGGAGATTTATTGGGTAGAAGGTGCCGATCTATTCCCAGTAAATGTGTAATGAAATGGAGCATGCGTTTCGGTTTCAAGGATAGGAGAACCAATACAACTAAGAATTGTCCTGTCTCAATATGAGTGGAGGCACTCACGTTTTGATAATTTTGAGCACTGTTAACCAATTAACATCAGATGTGCTTTGAGTTTATTGCATCAATAGAAAAATACGTAAAATACTTAAAAATAATGAAAGTAGAGAAAAACGTGAATAATATTAAATCAAAGTGATCATCATAAAATAAATGACGGGTAGGGAAGTATTAAGCGGCACTGGTGTCGACTCATGTACAAAGAGATATGTCATCTATTATGTCTCTCTGTGGGCTGACCACTTAGCGTCAAGAGGAAATAATTTTTCCGAGTCCACCTTCTTCTTATTGAACTATTTAAACCTATTATTTTGCTTCAAATAATAATCAACTTAAATTACAGCTGAGGAACGTTTATTTTACTTGTTTATTTCGTTCTTCATATCAAGCCTCTTGTCTATTAAAATGTCCTTCCTTTTGTAAGGAAATACTTCAAAATAATGAATGACTTCTGACGTCATTCTAGCAATTGATATCTCGAGACGTTTAAGCTTTTTGGTTTTAATTAACAACAGCGTATAAAATTAATAGTGCAGCAATCTTGGATATTCCAATTTGTATGTTTAAATTAGCCTATTCCGATTTTTATAGTATCATGTTTATGTGTCTTTCAAACAAGAGTAATATGAAATATGTTCGAAATAATTAGTTCGTTAGTTAGATTAGTATGAAGAATCAATTAGCGGCTCACTGTGTGGTAATTTAGTCGCCTTCCCCGCTCGGCTTCACAAAAACAGCAGATGCGAGAGCTGTAGCATTATTAGTACGTAATTTTTTGGCTCTTTTTCTCTCCTCGACCGGCCACAGTTGGCCATCTGCGGCTTGTGAACTGTGTACTGTTAATGCTGCGATGATGTCTGAGTGAATTCATTGTGTAAAAATATAGAATTTATCGTTACATTCTTCGTAAACGAATTTATCGAATTAGTTACATGAAAGCTTTAATTAATTAAACTAAGATCCTAATATAATTGTAACGAGAAGATTTCAGAGCAGAAAACATACCCAAAAAGCTTATAAATGGTTCATTGATGATCCAGACGCGTTTAATTTTGAAATGAGACAAAACAAAATTGTAACTAAACAAAAGAAAACAAAAGATCAAACGTAACAAAGAAAGAGCGCGCATAACGGCGATATAGGTACATAATCTGAGTTAAACTTAATTATAACACTTGTCTATAGGGACGGCTCGTGATTGTATGACTGAATAGGAAGGGGAAGATTTATTGCGATCTTTCCGACGCGGTTAGTAAGTGTAGCTCGAATTTTTGTTTCATTTTCTTTAGGTTCATTACGATCATTAGTTGGTAGTCGTTGTCGAATAGCATATTTGAAAGATAACGTAATCTGTTGAATTATTAAAGGAATCATTTAACTTCAATTTCTTGTTAGTAAATGAGGAACATACTAATCAAATCACTATTTAACTAAACATGTACAAATTAATACAACCAGTGGAAAAGACAAATTGGTATCTAAACAAAATATTTATCACTGAAACAAAAACTTGGACGTCATTAAACTAAAAATAAGACATACTTTAAGAACTCAACTCATAATAACACGGAGCAATAAATTTATTTTAATTGATTACCGTTAATTCACAAAGAAACAGACCGCCTTCCGACTTTAATTACGGTTATGATTATTACAATCGTTTCGTTTTGATTTTAACAGTTGGGAAAAGGATAGGAAAGTTAAAGATTGGCTATTTCATAATTTTTCAATAACTAATTACCTACAAGTAGTTTTTTATCACGTTTACATCGGAAATATAATGTTATTTATTGACGTTCAAAATTATTTTGATTCAAATGAAAAAAGTGTAGATTGTGTCGCATACGTACAAGGAAGAATTTAAGTGGGCACTCTCGTAACCATTAAAAGCGATATCAAAGATATCATCTCTTCATTTATTCATCCAGAGACTTTTCTAAAGAACGCGTCGTATAATACAGACGTTCTTGTGAACGCTGTCGATTTTATTGTACTCCAGAGTATTGATTCGTACAATTACAGTCGATGACTTGTATTATAACAGAAATACGAACGTAGTTAAAATACCTCTGTAAACTATACTTACTCGTGAAGTAAACGTAGAACAGCTACCTATAAACTTATTTAACGAACAGGAAGCATAAACAACAACAAGACAACTTTCCGAAGCGTCGTAAAAATTTGTAAATAGCTGCCATAGTTCATCTCTATAAAAACCTCCATCGTAAATTATGAAGCTTGACAAAATGATATTTAATTTGCCTCCACAAATTCGAGCATGTGTGTGAGTAACGTCATTACCAAAAACTCATTTGGAGGCAAATACCCTCAAGGAATCCGTCCTTAATTTAAGGACAAGTTTTTTCAACGCGGGTCCACCATCAATCTGTTCTACTTGAATACTACTTATTTCCTTGTTACTTCTTTCGTCCTGCTCTTTAGAAGGCGTACAGAGGGTAACAAACAGTCAATGCATTATCTATTTTGTCTTAGCCGTGACAATAATTAATGAGTGGATTTAAACGCTTCCTCACGCCCGTGACATTAACGTAAATAGACTGATCTTAGTTTGCTGGCTCCAGCCCCTTTGATTTTAGTATTTTTAGCTCACCAGGATCAGGTTTTGTATATTAATTTGTTGGACGTATACGTACTCTCGTTTTCAGCGCTTTGATGTTTTGCGTTATTAGATGTCTGGTGATTTTCAACTTAACGGCTCTCGACGAGCAGTTAGACTTTAAGTGAGTGTTCTGTTTTACTTAATCGTTTAAATGTAATGAACAAAACCATGTATTGATTGGTTCAATAATTTAAATTATTGAGACAAATGATTTAAGATATTAGATACCGAAAACGTACGAATATGGTAGTGCTAATCATGCTTGGGACACTAAAATTATTTACTCTAATACGAATATTTTTAGTGCGTCATTTAATATAAAACTGATCAGGTAACGTACGTTATACAAGTTGATGGTTGTCTTCGCTTTAAAATGTTGGTTCACGAAATATTAAATCACTAATTAAAATTACTTATATTAGCATATTCATAATATTTATTGTTAAAGCTCGAAAAGTAATTGATTGTTGAAAATACTTGAATGAATAAAAAACATTGAATCAAGGAAGTAAAAGTTTTAAAATTAAGCTGTAGTTGAAAATATTCAATATTTAAATCGAAATTAGGCCCTAATTTGACTCGAATCAAAGTTTATTACTCATAGCTTCGTCAGATTTATGTATATATATTTTTTTCTACTTTGCAATCCAAGACATAAAGAAAGAGATTAATGAAAAGGGAATGAGAAGAGACAATAGAATTAGCGAGTTATGGTACGAGTTAAGAAGTAAACGCACGAATTATTGCCCACAGCTGTTACAATATCTTTTGTTCAATGCCGCTAGCGTTTCAAGCTTAAGCTCTTTGGAACTAGATCAAAGTGTTAGCAGTTTTATTTCTAAGAAAATTCAATTGGATTCGACCTAGTTATTATTAAAAGAATAATTAAAAAAAAAAAGGGTTTTGACCGGTCCAAATATTTTTTCTGTATTTTCTTAGATTTCAATGTGTTCTTTGTTTGTTTCAAATAGTTTAGATTAGATTTTTATTGAAGAACATTTATTTTTAATACCAAGTTAAAGTTTACAATAAACTTTTAATAATGACTATTAATATTCAAAGGTGAGAAATCTTAAGAGCATGGTTTTAATGGTCTCAGACAAAATCCGTTCATAATTCACAATTTAATTTCAGTATACATTATTTATCTTTATCAAGATAGATTGGACGTGTTTCTCTAACAAATGAAAGTCACTAAATTACAATGAAAGTACAAAGTACGTGATCAAAATGCGAAAGTACGATTAAAATGAAATCATCGAAATATTTTCGCAGAAACATTAATTAGCAAAACATGACATCACATGACACGAAAGATCTATATCTCAAGTTCACAATAAGACAAGTGCCTGTGGCTAGGTTAAGCAAACGTGTCAGGTTTTTTGAGACGTTCTAAATGTTTTTAATTCTGTTATAATTCATTTAACAAACCGTGAACATATTTTTTTTTATTTTATTTATACAGTCACAACAACATCGAACGAATATCTGGTGAGAGGATCTCAATGATGAGTTTTCTGCCTAATATGGTCTCATCGATGTATTGTTACTACTTTCATATCATCTGTCTGTTGTAGGTTGGTTTAGTAGTAGCGTTACTAGTAGTAGGTTTAGTATTAGCGCAGTAGTATTAAACCTAAGCTATAACCTAAAGCGTTAGTGGAAAAACATGTTGCAAGCCCGCACAGGTCGAAGCTACCATGATCCGTGTTTCAGACTGTATGTAAGTCTGGGTTTGTTAACTTCGTAGTAGTACAATTGAAAATTCAATTAAATGTCTTAAGGTTGGCATTGGTAATCCCGTTGTTGTTTCTATGGGTTTTAGTCATTGCTTAACTCTCGTATCAGTACCCGTATTGACTAACAATAATCCCATACCAATAAGCTCACAAAATACCTACATATCATCTTTCATCGGAATTATATATTGACAAAATTCATAATTTGATATGTAATTTTCAAAATAAAATTCTAAAAATATTTAGTAAAACTTTTTGATAACAAGGAGCTTCGAACTTGACGAGGATCCGCCCTGCACTCTCGCCTAAGCGTCCAATTCCCCCGAGGTCACCACCTGGGTGGGGTAAGGGGGCTACCGCAGTCAACACTACGACCAGACGGGCGGCTCGTCCCAAGGACGCCCGGCCGACAAAGCCTTCGCGTGACGACGATCTCCTAACCGCACTCTTTTTTTTTATTGGTACAAATGGGCAGATGATCAAGTGGCTTGTCTGGTATTAAGCTAATCTGAGTTTGTGGATATCACAGCGTAAATAATGCCAACTACCTTGAAAGTCTCAAATGTTTTTTATGACGAATGGCTCAATCATCGAACTGGAACGCAAGACTGTTCTGCGCCACAACTATGCGGCATCACGTAAAACACCCTACCACCAATAATTACGCATGTTCCTAAATACAAAAGCTTTGTGGTCACTCTAGTGGTAGTTCACGGCAAGATCGTCGCATGTACACTCATAACCGTTATTGTGGCGTTTTAGCTCGTGCATAGTTGCAAACCGAGGATATGATTAGGAGCGCTCTCAGTGTTTCTCGGTCCTACGTGATGCTTGTTGAGAGCGAAGATTAAAGGATTACGCGAGATTTGTGTAAAACGAACGACGTGCACGATAGTATAAAAAATAATTTAAAATTAATTGAAAGATACATTTCTGAACAAAAGAACAGTAAAAATGTATAACGCATGGATTTCACACGTGAATCTGAAATATATGATTGATTTTTAGTTTTAAAAATAATAATTAAAACTGACTTAAAAACATGTTTTTTAAACATCGAAATTGGCTCCTTTTCCCATTATTTCCTTGAAACTTATGACTTTTAAATCTTATTGTCTTTAATAAATCATTGAAGAATATATATTTTTGATTACTAGCCTACACACTGGCCTAGTGAAAAAAGCTGCTACTATATACATAATAATATATAGAGGGATATGCCTTCTCAAATCAATTGCAAAGAAAAGTCGAGGAACTTCCATTAAAATCTTGCAAAATTCGAATGTTACGAATTTCGCGATTGAATTGCAACATTGGACAAAAGACAATGCAAATTAAATTATTGGCTGAAAAAAACTAAACACACACAGGCTTAGTGAAAGCAAAAGTGAAATTGGTCCGACTTGCTTATCTGCAAGGAGACAACAAGAGATATACAATCTCCCAGATTAAAAATCGATTGGTTTGTAACCTCGATGCGATGTAGGATGAGATTAATAAGCAATACCTAAACGATTACAATGTTGAAATTGAACAAAACATGCAAAATTATATGAGTAGCTTCGTGTTAAAAAACAGAGAAATCGTAAAACACCAGAATTGAGAATTAAATCTAATGTTTCAAGTTTGCAACGCTGTCGGCTATGTGTAGCACCATCTCATATCTTGTCATGAACGTGTGGAATTCACTAGAGAACAACAAGCAGTAGCGTTCTCGGAATATCATTCCAGAATATTGCGATAACTAACCGGCATTTACTGGAGGTATTGTGAATCCACCCGGGTGAGTACCACCATTTTGTTTATTTCTGCCGCGAAACACACATTCGTTCCGCCTTGTGGAACGCGATGGCCGTTGTCCAATAGAATTAAGACTTTGACCCCTGGTTTCTTGGACACGGAGGTCATAAAGTTCACTTTATGAGCCGCATCTATATAAACACGGCATCAGGTAAATAAAAAAATCCAATTTGATTAAACATAAAACGTTTCTCAATATCTAGAACTATGAAGATTAAACAGAGGAGTATCAAATAAAAAGATTCTTGACGAAATGAGTTTCTTTTGGTAAAGCTATTTTTTCGACGGTGAAGCGACGTAGAAAAAGGCTCATATTAATAACCTAAGGATGGGTAAAACAATTTAAACGGATACCAATTTCGTTATAACCTCAGGACAAAATGCTCCAATTATTAAATTCTTAGTTCTATAACACGTGCTCAAAGAGAATGAACGCTCACACGATAGGTCTGCGAGAAGCTATGATTCATACGGATTAAGTGGCATAAAGAATCCCAACAGTATTGCAATAGCCCCTATACTAGATTTAACGTGATCTTGTTCTTATTAGATTGTAAGATGACATTAAAAAGCATTTCATTACTTGATTCATTATTTTTAATAAATGATTTCTTATAAAAAATTTGGAAGCATTAAAAGTCACAATCGCAAATGTTGAAAATGTCACTAGCATAAAAGAGAATATTGGTTGTAGCATTTTAATCTTTGACCTTTGTCGTGAATTTAGAAAATGCTTTTGATTTAATGATGAATTTCTTTCAAGTTATTTGATTAAAATTGACTTGAATGTCAAATTTAAGCAAATTATACAGTAAAAAGAAAAAGCGTTCGAATCGCTTAAAAATCTGCTCGAGCAAATTATTTAATTTAGATTTGAATACATTATGCTCCGGGCGAATGTGCTCATAAATAAATTTGAGTCTGGATATGCAATTTAGAAAAGAAATTGAATCAAAATAGGTTATTGCACTTTGGACTTGAAGTGGGCAGTTAATTTTATTAATTTGACTAGAGAGCATTTATTTGGAGATTTAAACTACAAAAATTTGGGTATTGATAAATTGAATAGAATTGTAAATTTTTAATTACTTTTTAAAGGCACAAGATGTAATGATCCTGTCTATTATAAATACATAGGTGCAGATACCACAAATAGTAGGTATAAAGTAAATGGCGCCATAAATATTGAGGTACAATATCCCAACAGTATTATAATATTACGTACATCGTGGCAGATATAAGCAAAACGGTGAAAAAATCGGAGTTCATTACATGCCCTACCAAACTTTCGGGTTTCATATGTACATACAAATATCGCCTACATCGTTAAAATTGTCTATGAACGTGTCAGATACGCATTTACTTAGTAAAAGGATCCGTGATTTGAAATTTCACAGAGTCACATAAACCAATTATTTCTGCAAATTAATCTCTTTGGTTTAACGGGATTGGCAATTTTATTAATTAAATTTTTACTACGAGGGCGGGATGATAAGTAACTAGCCTCTACTATTTAAAAAGTTATACTTTAAAAAATATATATGTAATTTTTAAATTCGTATCTCTTGCTACCTGTGTTCTAAATTTGAATTTGGTGGGGTGAAAATTTTATTGATTTTTTGTCATTTGAAAATATATTTCGTCAAGTGTTTTCAAAATGGATAAAATTGAACAAAGAGCGGTGATAAAGTTTCTTCATATGAAGGGCACAAAAGGGAAATATATCTATGACGAGTTAAATAATGCTTAGGTGAATGTGCTCCTTCTTATGCCACAGTAAAAAACTGGGTGGCTGAGTTTGAACGCGGTCGTACATGTGTCCAAGATGAAACCTGCCCCGGACGTCCAAAAAGTGTCACGACTCCAGAAATGGTCGTGAAAGTACATGATATGGTTTTAACAGATCGACGATTGAAGTTATCTGAAACAGCTGAAAAGTCATCGGCCCGTTGGGTGCCGCGATTGCTTACGCACGATCAAAAGAGGATTCGGGTGCCAAAGTCAAAAGAATGTCTGGACCGTTTCAGAGTAATAATGCCGATTTTTTACGTCGATTTGTAACAACAGATAAAACATGGGTTCGTTATTACACGTCAGAATCAAAAATTCAATAAAAACAGTGGACGCAATCGCGATGCCCGGCTCCAAAAAAGCCATGGCTGTAAAGTCGGCTGGAAAAGTGATGGCTTCCGTCTTTTGGGATGCAGATGGGATCTTGATGATAGTTTACCTTCCTAAAGGTCAAACGATTAATGGAGAATACTACGCTAATCTTCTAGATAATTTTCATCAGTGTATTCAGCAAAAACGACCAGATTTGGCGAAAAATAAATCATCTTCCGCCAAGACAGCGCTAGGGTTCACACATGTGTTAAAGCTATGGCAAAAATCAACGAACTGAAGTATGATTTGCTGTCCCACCCACCTTATTCGCCTGATATAGCGCCATCAGACTTCCACTTATTCCCTAAGCTTAAAACTTTTTTGGGCGGACATAAATTTACCACAAATGATGAAGTCATAGCCGCTGTAGAGGAGTATTTTGCAGGCCTCGAAAGAAATCATTTTATGGAAGACATTACTGCTTTAGAACGAAGATGGAATAAGTGCGTAGAGGTTCACGAAGACTATGTCGAAAAATAAAATTAATTTTATCACGAAAAGTTAAGTGTTTTATTGTTAGGCTAGTTACTTATCATTCCGCCCTTGTACCTATAAATACTGAAGTGTTTCTATTTAAATGTAGTTATAGCTCATTCTAACATACTATAATCTAAAGAACAGAGACCCTGATAATAATACACTGCGTATTTTTATTCGATTCTTGTTTCTTCAAATAATGTACGAGATTCGTATTGGGCATATCTCACACGAAAAACCAAATGTTCATCTAAATAAAGCATTTAGTCGACGACAACGTGATATAAGGGAGATAACACAACACAGACGAGTCGATATGATTTCTTAATATTTTTGTCGGTATGCTATGGATGATAAATTACACGGCTCAAACTGAATGCAAATCTTCGTAACTGGGTCAGACTATAGATATTATTTTTCGTGTTCGACTACTACAGGGGACCTTGCCGGCTGAATGATTGATAGCTTATTGTATAGGACATTTTTACGATCCTACGCGGCTATGTAAAAAATACGATACTTAAAACGTCTCGAGTGCGCTTTGTGCGGTTTCTGTGTATTGTGTGTTCTTCATAAGTCCCAATGATTTTTTGTTGTATGTTGCAGTTCCGGTCATTGACAAGCGTAATTGATCGGTGACCGTTATCGAGAACATTGTGCGTTTTTCGCTTATGCAATACTCGACTATTAGAAGATGGATGGTTTTAAAAAAAAAACTTACTATGATAACATTACACAAAAGCATTTGTTGTCATTTATTTAAAGTGTATTTTTTTGGATTCTATACTGTGTACCAAATTTTTTTCATTCTTTTTATTTTTGCTTAGATGGGTGGACGAGCTCACAGCCCAGCTGATGTTAAATGGTTACTGGAGCCCATAGACATCTACAACGTAAATGCTGCAACCCACCTTGAGATATGAGTTCTAAGGTCTCAGTATAGTTACAACGGCTGCCCCACCCTTCTAACAGAAACGCATTGCTGCATCACGGCAGAACTATGCAGGGTAGTAATACCTACCCGTGCGGACTCACAAGTGGTCCTACCACCAGTCTGACTATAAATAGTATTATAATTTCATAACCTATGAACAAAGCATTTATGTTTTTAAAATGTATATATCGAGGGCTGAAAAGGCTATTTGGTTTCAGCAACTTTACATGAGAGACATTGAAAGTTTATAATATTGGAAAAATATCATAACAAAATAAACCTCTTCAGCTATTTGAATGGAGTAAGCTTAATTGAAATTCAATAAAGACTTCGAATTGTTGATAGTAATACCAAATAAAACGGATTTTTTAATAACAAAGATATCACCTTTTCACCCTTCGATATGTAAAAAACGCGAAATTTCCTGGGAATTTATTGAATTCTGTGGAGTTTACTCTCTATAATATATGTATGTGCAAACAAATGCCTTGCGGCGCAGACCGCGGTCAGATTTTCAAAGTATCGAATATTAAATTCTTAGAATTTCATATTAGGTCGGGTAATTACGTAATCGCTGTTATAGAACACGAGCAGCATGCGGTCAAGTTTTTTGTCAGTAAAAAAAAAACATTTTAGGTATTATTTTGCGCTTACTCAATATTTCCGATAATTTTGTACCAAAAATGGTATATAAGCTCAGAAATAGTAATTAAAGGCTAAATATTATATTGTGCAAAGATCTGTCAGTTGACAACCCTGTTTATTTCGTCCGCAAATTAGTTACCGTGAGACATATTTTTTTACGTTAGAGCAAAATTGAGAGTTTTAATAATGAATTAATCATGTCGTTAGTTACAATAAAACTACATACAAACACATCCACATAAACTATGCGCATAACCACATCGAGAGCTCAAATGAGAAGTTGGATCAACAACCGTAGGCAATAATCATTACTCCACACTCATCAGCCTTGAGAAATGTTTTATAGTCTCGATTTTTGTTGTCGACTTGTTACATCAAAATAAAACAAGAACGCACCAACAGATGTGTGTTACGAAACATCACGCAATCAAAGCACGTCCCGATAAAAGTACACAGGTCTGTAGCTTATTGAAGTCTGATAAAATTTAACGAACGTCTGCCTATCAATATCGATTTGAAATCAACAAAATAGTATATAATTGGTTGGGGAAAAAGTTTCCTCGCATTTTTTAAGAAAATTCACAACATTTTTTAAATTTAACTAAAGTATGTAGGTACCATTTTGTTCGATAACTTTTTGCCATCTTATAGGTAGGGACATGATCCTATTGCTATAGAAATTTTAGAGCTTCTGATCAAAATACCACGACAATTGGTTTTGGCAGTCCTCTCGTGATGTTAACCTGACACTGCCTAAAGAATTCTGAAGAGACTGAAACAGGTGAAAATCTGAAGGTGCAGACGGTTACAAAACAACGGCTGCCCCACTCTTCAAACCAAAACGCGTTAGTGCACCACGGCAGAAAAAGGTTTTTACTATATAACAGAAACCTTGACATTATGTCTCAGGGTGGGTGGTGACCCCATTATTTACGATATCTATTGGCCCCAGTAACTTTTTAACAATCAGTGTGAAGAGAGCTTGATAAACCGCCGTACCCATTGTATCGATGCGTCTCTGCGATTTTATGTCTGTAAAGTAAAGCAAAGCACACTTTTACGTGTTCGCCGCGCTGGCGACCGTTCAGTTTGTGTCTTGTAAATTTGACAAAATATCGATATTTTTTTGATGCCAACAAAGGTTGAAAAATGATAACTCAACGATGAATTGAATATTCTTAACTTCCACTATCGTCTTTAATTGTTTTTTGTTGAGTTTAGTTTTCGGTCGATCACGGGGTTCACTTTTAAGATCAAATTTTCCAAGTTGAAAGCGTTCAAACCAATAACGAGTCCTACATTCGTTTGTAGTGTTCGCTCCGTACACGTAATTAATATAATGAGCCGTTTGTGCGGCATTGCTACCGCGACTGAACTCGCATTCAATAACTGCTCGCATTTTTACCGTCTCCATAGTTATGAAAAAGATAAAAATGTATCGAAAACATTAAACATATGATTGAATTTGAAAATATTATAGCATTCGATATTTAAAAAATTCTAGACGATGACTGGTTTTTTTTTGATAACGCCATCTTGTTGTGTCTTTTAAGCGGTTAATTGCCCTCAATTACGAAAAATAGTATTATTATTCGCCAATAGATGTCGGGAAGAGTTGATTATTGAAAACACGAATAAAACAACATTTTCAGAAAATAAATCGTAGCTAGATCGATTTATCGCCCCAGAAATCCCCTGTATACTAAATTTTACGAAAATCGTTGGAGCCGTTTCCGAGATTCAGATTATATACGTATATATTAATATACAAGAATTGCTCGTTTAAAGGTATAAGATTAGAAAATTATCACCCATACAGTAATTACGTTTTAAATGGTCAATATTGTGAAACGTCAACTTTATAGGTAAAGACCTATTATTATGGCAAATTTATATGACAATTATTGTTTAACTAAAACAATAAAAAAAATATTATTTCTTTACCACGCACATTACACAATTCGATTTTATTCAATAAGGATATCCCGTATGAGTTTGTTACGTAATAAAATGTACCCACTCGATACGGTTATTTCTTTATTGTTATTGCCAAATCTCTTTTGTAGACAAAGCGAAAACCAGATAAACTTCATAGAAAGTGTATTTTCGAGTGAGAGCGCCTATAACTTTTTAGGGCCCACCATGAAAGTAACTTTTACGATTGTCACGAATTAATATCTGAAAAAATGATTTTGGACCCTCATATCTTTGCAATAAAGTTGGAGTAGCCGAGGATATTGTTGCCGATATTTGGGGATCCTGGCCAAACTGTTTCCTGGTACAAAATAAATAATAAATGATAAAGCACAGATGCCGAAAGCTAAGTCAATAGAACACATAACCTAAAATTCACTGACAATAGTTTGGCTCCAATATCAGATAAAATTTCTAGTAGCTGTTAAAGGTTGCGCAGTTTATAAATAGTATAAAACAATAAAAAATGAGTTCACTCAGTCCCTCTAAACAAAATATTTTCGACAGTAACTTGAACAAATGAAAAGTCCAAAGCTAACTAGATTAACAAGCTCTAGAATTGGCGTTGCCATAAGACTGACGTTAGACCAACCAGAGCCAACATTGTTAGGAGAAAGTACCCAAGAAGAAAATAGTAGGTATACTGCTAACATAGTTAAATAAAAAAAATAGATTTTAATATATTACTTGAAGTTGTGGTATATATACCGTAAAAGGCCCTACTCCACAAATAGCTCCTACTTTATGTAAGAGTATCATGAACTATCTTACTACGAATTATTAAAAAAAAAACGGGTTTATTAGCCTTAAACACACTAATGAAAGCTACTACTATTTATACAGCATTGTACTTTATATTGAGATGTTTGTGAAAATAGTTCAAAACTGGTTCTCAATGTGGAATGGTTAATAAATAAAGTCCAGCAATGCACCTAAGCATTATCACTCTTATATTTCGATATTCAAAAAAGTGATGTAAGCATAATTTGGAACTTTACAAAAGCAAGACACATCATCAAGTGACCCACAAAATGGGTAGCAACATTTTCGTTTTGATGTCAGGGATGGGCTAGCGGAAGCTACTTAACATCAGGTGAACCGTGAGTTCATCTCCCTAATTATAGAAATCGAAAAAATTATACAGGTTCTGGTGAATGCAGTAAATTATTTAAATTGTGTATGCTAATAAAATGTTGACGTCTCGATCTTGAGTAATAATAATATTCCTGAATTTTCAGAGCCTTATAAAATCAGCCACGAGCTTTATTAGCAACAGATTGGTTTTACGTCATGCTCCAGAATATTTTCAGAACCTGTTAAATATTTATGACTTTCGCCGTAATTTTCCTACCTACATTTCATTACTAACGCATCTTCGACGTCCTTGGAGATAGTGACGGTAAATGGACGAAAAATGAGAAGGGTTCAGAATTTTGTGAGTATAACATTGCTGCTAGTGTTGGATTTTGTGGGTAGAGTACAAATACCCTTCTCAATTGTAAGTCTTCTTATTTGATAGGACTTAGGACCAGACTTTTAAGGGTATTACCGATAAGCCTACTAAAGGACACCAAAAATGTATACGAATGTATTTATCTTTCTATTTCAGACCATATTATTTAGCATCTCAAATGTTAAAGGTTGGCTGTATTATTTATTATAATAATATGTGCTTGGTTGGTAATACATTATTATTGTAATATAATAGCATTATTTTATAATTACATCTTATTTCACCTATTAATGTATTATTTAGACATACTATTTAAAAAAAAATGTATACGCTTAAAAAAATTGTTGAAAACGAAATTTTAATGCTAATTACATATTACCTACGTGCTTAATGTTGATTAAAACAAGTCTTTTAAAATGCTTTTTATTGGAAGTTAAAAGCAAATTTCACATAGAAATTTTTGGTTAAAATTTTAAAGCCCTGCCGATCCCCTGCATAATGCCAGCAGTGCATGTTTTTACGTAACTAAAACTTGCGATTTGAATACGATACAATGAAAAAATGATACGATGGATAAAATTGAAAATACTCAATACAGTTTACGGGTAGAAGGACCTCTTGTGAGTCCGCGCGGGTAGGTACCACCACCCTGCCTATTTCTGCCATGAAGCAGTAATGCGTTTCGGTTTGAAGGGTGGAGCAGCCGTAGTAACTATACTTGAGACCTTAGAACTTATATCTCAAAGTGGGTGGCGCATTTACGTTGTAGATGTCTATGGGTTCCAGTAACCACTTAACACCAGTTGGGCTGTGTGTGAGCAGTGTGAAAAAAAAACTTGTAGTTTATGTAGTATTATGTAATGTTATGCAGTATGTAGTGTAATGTAAAAAAAAACATGTAGTTTATGTGCAAAGGTGGCCACACTATGGACCAATACGATCGACTAAATTTCAAGCATAATAATATGATCTTTTGAACTCAAAACAGAGAGCTGTTTCAGAAATAATCGTTCGGCACGTCGAAGCGAAACGTCTACCGCGGCTCAACTTTCGGTCCAGAACAGCGGTGTAAAAGTTCTTTTTGTTATTCTGAGCGCTGGCAACCACCTAAAAAGGTCGCCTAATTTGTCGGACGGAATTCGACATTATTACTTCGGGCCATTGTTTGTGTTGCGATTACCGCGGGGGTTAAATAGCGCATTTAAACGTCGACTTTTTAAACTTCCACTTTGTAAAAAGGGCGCCGAGCTAAAAGGGTTAAGCTACGGAGTTTCATAGGCAACGGCTCTATTGTTATAAAAAAAATAACGCGAGATTGTGTTATTGCTAACTCAATTATGCTTAGAGGTTGAATGGAGAAATTGTAATTGTTATTTCTCTTAAAAAAAAAATTGCATAGATGAGTAAAGAAAATCACAAATCACTTCGTGTTAAGTGGCTAAAGAAGGCTCACAGATAGACATCACAGTGTGAATTCCACTATTCTGAAGTGAATGTCATGAGGTTAAATTGTATTGTTTAACAGCTGTCCTACGAGTATACTTCAAGCCGTAACGCATTGAAGATTTGTTTTTACGGGTTTGATTTTTATTACGCAGTGTTATTCATTCATCGTGGAAGTAATTCGAAATTTTCAGAATTATTAATGATATTATGTTGTTTTTATTAAAACTAAAATCTGGAGATATATAGACAGTGTATAAAATCGCACCTATTTTGTATTGCAGGGATCGGAATTAGAAATCAGCTAATATACACGATTAGCGATTTTGTATGACGCGAAAAGGCTGCCTTCTGTATAGATTGCTAATAAAAAGTGCAAATGTATTTAAGCTGCTAAAAGTGTAATAATGGCTTAAAAAATATTAATTTTCACATGTTTAAATAATAACAAGCCCTGTGTTTCTTGTATACTACACAAAAGAAACTCGATTGTATATTTTTTAATTGTCTTTCTAGGCTGACGAACATATCCACGTCACTCATGGACATCAGCGGTGCCACATGAAAAGCTAAGCCTAAGTCAATAAAATTTCTACTCTAGGCTTCAGCCTCTTGCATCTAATCCATTAGTGAGTTACGGCTATAATTACAGTTAGCTCATAACACGTTTTATTAACCGGTAACAGTGCAGAAACATTATACTTCAATCTAAAAAGTTGTGTTAAATTAATTTTACTCGAAGACATATAAAGCGTAAACTTTGCCTTATGCGTTCAGACAATAAAGGTTTCAATTACCGACCTTTCAGTTGCCTCATAGAGCTCATATCTCAGGTATATCTCTTCGGTAGGCAGCGGCTTGGCTCTGCCCCTGGCATTGCTGAAGTCCATGGGCGACGGTAACCACTCACCATCAGGTGGGCCGTATGCTCGTCTGCCTACAAGGGCAATAAAAAAAAAATATATATATATATATATATATATATATATATATATATATATATATATATATATTTACGGGCTGCAGTAGCTATGAAGTATTAAACCAGTTAAGCAGTGATCTTCCTATCCTTCTCTAATATGGTTAAAAGTAAAGCAATATAATATTCACATCTCTTTCTCAAGCGAGGCCTGCGAAGAGTATTTAACTGTAGGCAGCGGCTTGGCTGTGCCCCTGGTATTGCTGACGTCCATGGGAGACGGTAATCATTCACCATCAGGTGGGCCGTGTACACATCTGCTTACAAGGGCAATAAGAATTAAAAAAATAGCAACACAATATTGTTGCGGACCGACCGTGGAAAGTATCGATATTATAGCGAGATTTCAACTTTTTTTAGTGCTTAGATGGGTGTACGAGCTCACAGCCCACCTGGTGTTAAGTGGTTACTGGAGCCCATAGACATCTACAACGTAAATGCGCCACCCACCGTAAGATAAAAGTTCTAAGGTCTCAGTATAGTTACAACGGCTGCCCCACCCTTCAAACCGAAACGCATTACTGCTTCACGCCAGAAATAGGCGGAGTATACTTACCCGTGCGGGCTCACAAGTAGTCCTACCACCAGTAATTTTTCAAGCCTCGTTTGAAGAAGGACATGTTATAGCGCTCGGGAAACACCGTGGAGGGGAGTTCATTCCATAGTCGGATGGTACGTGGCAAAAAAGATCTCTGGAAACGCACTGTGGATGACCGCAGTGGTTCCAGGTAGTATGGATGAACTCTACTCCGGTGGCGGGCGGTGCGATGGTAAAAACGAGATGCCGGTATCATCTCGAATAATTCCTCAGAGCACTCCCCATGGAACATACGGTACAAAATACAGAGGGAACCGAAGTCCCTCCGCAGACCCAGAGGTTCCAAACGATCCGTGAGAATGGGATTATCGACAATCCGAACGGCAAATTGCCGTTGCAAATGCAAATTATAATTTTGCGGGTTTGATTTTTATTACACGATGTTATTCCTTCACCGTGGAAGTCAATCATGAACATGAACTAAATAACATATGCCACAAACTAATATCGTCTGACGGTATAATAAAAGTAACATAGCTAATGGACAAAGAGTAATTTACCCGATTCTCATATTCAGTGCTCGGCGAGTACATCAATGAAGCACTCTATAAGAGCAGCTCTTAACTCTAACAAGCACTGCGATTTAATTGAACATCTCATGTGTATAATTACTGGCAGCGTTATACATACGTTTGATATATCGGTTCGTAGGACATAGTGATGATCGCTACACTATATTATACTTTAATTACAATATTGAATTAAATGAATACGCGGCGTCATTTGTCGGAGCTTGAAATTTAAGCTATAATTTATCATTGAATGATTTATAAACGCAAACGCTGTTACTAGAACTCAAAATGGATTTTTATTTCATACTAGCTGACCCGGCAGACTTTGTGGTGCCTCAATCGATAAAATACCTAAACTTTTGTATAAAATAAACTTAAAAGAAACAAAAGGAATCCGTCCGACGGGGGACACATCAAAGGAAAAACAAAATTTATTTAATTCCGAACATTTTCATATTTATCTACATTTTAAACCTTCTCTGGACTTCCACAAATATTTCAAGACCAAATTAGCCAATTCGGTCCAGCCGTTCTCGAGCTTTAGCGAGACTAACGAACAGCAATTCATTTTTATATATTATATAGATTAAAACTATTTCAAATTTGAATACTATATTTTTGTTGCTAATTATAATACTTGATAACATCTTCTGTACGTAAAAATTAACTATGCATAAGATATTAAAATATACTCATAGTTTTGTATATTTCTTAGATGAGTATACGAAATCACGGTCCAACTGGTATTAATCGGTTACCAGTGTGCATAGTACTAAAATTTGTATGCATTTGGAACAGCGCCCTTTGCTGCAGGTGTAGGAAAACTCGTTACAACTTCATACAAATCTGTGTTAACTTTTACGCTATCGAGAACGTTAAAAAGCTCGGACGAAGCACACAGAGCTGAGATGTAAACAACTTAATGGCGCCACCCACCTTGTGGCATAAGATCTAAGTCTCCGACTTATAGTACGTATATAGACGGCTGCCCCATTTTACAAACCGAATGCATCACGGCAGAAATAGGCAGAATGGTGGTACCTACCGGTGCTGAGCACCACCAACGCCCATAACACACCCTTACCGCCAGTAATAACGCAAATTATAATTATTGTGGGTTTGGTTTTTATTCTAAGATGTTATTGTTTCACCATATTAGTTATTTGTAACTTATATACTACCGAATTCGAACATTCCCTCTTCTCCTTTAGGCCACGAAGACTTCTTTAGGCCACAAAGACTTCTTTAGGCCAAGAAATATGTGTTTCGTACACAATTTATATATTTGTGATTGATCTCGTCTCCGTTTATTTCATTACTAAAATTCAACCGCAGAGAATTAAAAACACGATACCAGTAATTATTTTAAAAACTTTAAAAGCATCCATATATAATACAAAACACTCCTTAATAAGGTGTGAAGCTTCCTACGCTTTGACTGGGAGATCTTAAGGGTTGGCTATCAACAATCGACCTTATCAACAATCGGTCCTCGTAATTGTGCCCGGCGCATGTCGGAGCCTTAATTAGTGAAAATACCCACTGACTATCAGACCGTACATCTTTGATTTTGAATGCAATTATTGTTCTCTGATAAAATTACGACTTCATGCAGTATGTTTGAAATAATTAATTAGATTTGTGAAATATTAATAGAATTATATAAATCGTAATGAACCTAAAATCTAAAATTTATTTAGCGTTTTTAAATATTCAACATATCATTGACTTGGATGTAAATTATTAAATTCAATTTTGAATATTATTTTTACTAAAGCGTTTTTAAGCTGGATTAACCTTCAAACAAAGCTTGAAACGTTTGTAAGCGTTTGTTATAATCGCTTAGATATAAATTAAAATTACTTGTCACAAAATTATACGGTGCAACGTGGATTAAAAAAATTTAATATCAACTCCACTAAATACTATACAAAATTGATAAAAAAACGAAAACTGAATAAATAAGTTTTTTTTTTTAAATTAAGGAAATGAGCATTGCCTATTTTGTGTGTTTCATTGACTAAAACCATAAATACACCTGTCCAAAATTATAAATTGATGGCTACATGCTGAATGAGCCCATTCAAATTATCAGACATGGTTGATCTTTAGTTGCTCACTGAAATGTGTTCTTGCAGGGTCTTTTATTCTGCTACTGCCATAGGGAACTGAAAGGCTTAAATTTTAATTAATTTTTCACTCCACAGACTTCTTTAATAATACCGGGTGGCTTAATTGCCAAAATATTTTACAATCCTTTCAGGGGGTGAGCCTTAAGACGTGTTTAATTAGCAACGCAGAATCCATTTTAAATTTGTTTCGTGCTTCTAATAAGTATTTCTCTGTTTACTTTTAAACTTTGCAATGTAAGTGGATTTATTACTCAATTGTGGCCTCTTTACTTCGACTTGAAATAATATTCTTACTATCATTAATGACCTTGTTTACTTCTTTGATATGAAACGCAACATATTAATAGGAATAATTTGATCATTTAGATGAGCCTCAAATGTTTGATTAGATTTTGTCTTTTCGTACATAAAAATATTTCCAAATATGTAACGGGCATGATCTACGATTAGTTCATAGAAATATTTTCGTTCATTTTTCGAATAAACACGTCATAAATAAATATATAATTACTATACCCACCTATTAAAACCCAACGAACCCTTCACTCGTTCGCGTGAAATTGATATAGTGGAAAAAATTGAACGTATTCCAAAACATTTTCTCTTTCATACAAAAACGTTAAATACGGCCACACCGAACAAAGGTCTTCCAATTCATTTGCTTATCTATTTAAAAGAGCGGGTACGTGGTACGACACATTGAAAACCAATGGAGCTTAATGTCAAAAAATGTCGGGCTCATCCATCCTGCCTACATTGCTATGACTTGAGAAAAATATGTAAATATGCCTCTCGCCGTTCTTTAAAAAAGGTTTCTAAAGGCTTATCCCAGAATCCTTTATGACGTGAATATATTCTTGTAAAAACATTAACAATGTGGGTAATTTAAGAAACATGGTAATGATAATTGAATATCGATGGATAACTGTTTATCACCTTAAACTTCTTTTTACGAAAAATATCATGGAAATATATCGTGAGGTCGAGTTAGAAAAAATCGTATTCAACCATTTCAAAAATACATTCCCTTCTCTCGACGAGACAATCGATTCAAGGAAAGATAAAAGCCTGAATGCGCCAAACTTTGATATACTCAAACGGATAGTAGTAAAAACACTTTGTGTTGCCGGAAAACTTATTTCCTTGAGAAGATAGAAGGGCCCTCTTTAAATTCAATCCGATTCGCAACTTCTTCCCGTAAACAAAATATTACCGTCGTCTAGAAATTCAAAATGTTATTCCCTTGCCAATTGTGGGGTCGCATCTCAGTGTTGACGAAAAGAAAACTATGTATTTATAAACATTACTCTATATATTTTTAGGGCATTTGGGTAGCTTGCCAAATGGCGTGCTTAAAATTGGGCAAGTTGGCGCGTTGCTACTGGCAACTTTGGCCACAGACATTCGAGTGTGTGGCGGAAACATAAAGGACATTTTCCATCTTATATTATATAATAGTACAGGTTAGTGCACTCTGTCAGTTGAGTATTTGGCAACGATTCTTAGTGTTGATAGCGTCAATATTCCCTCCAGTAACTTCCAGGTAATGGTCACTTCAATAAGTGAATCCATTATAAAGGTTCGTTCAAATCAATATGATTTTTAAAATGTTTATAGGTCTTAATATTTAATAAGTTACTTTGTAATTTTCAGACACGCGAAAATATTTGGGAAAATAATTGAAATATTTGGAAAATAATTTAAATATATGTAACCTCTATACGATTTATCTTAAAAGAGGTTAATATGTTATAAAGATGACATACATGGAATTTTGAATACCTATTGAAACATTAGAAGAGGGAACATTAGAAATATTAAAACATTTTTGAAGATTGAAATCTAAAAAACATAAAAATTGGTGAAGCAATAGCTTTAAATGTTGTTTCTCTTTATAGAGCAACTCAATTTGTGCTATAGTTTTACTAGGCTAAACTTTATTTTGATGTAAATAAAATAATACATTATATATACATTAAATTTCAACTAAAACCGATAAAAATGGTGACCACAAACACATTTTTTTTCAGTTTCAATTTGCAAATGCCGATGAAAAGTATTAAATTAAAATACATTCCTCTATTTTAAAATTCAGTGCAATCGTAAAAATCGCTTACAGTCTATGAGTTAAAAAACACAAATCAAACCGAGGTGGTTGAACGAAAACCGATTACTATTAATAGTGCATCTCTTGATGTTCAAGTTTTTTCAATAATGTATCAAGTCATGAATAGAACGCAGCAATTGTTCGATTATTATGCCCACATACTCCTACGAGAAAAGTAAAGATACTGTAGAAATGTAAGCATTATTATACTACATTTATTTTGGTGGAGTCTTCAGAGAATTGCTTTTTCTTGTTATCTAAAGTATCTATTATCTTCTTATGGCTGCACGGAGTCGTATTATGATATTGATTGCTGGAATATATATGTGTATTTTGCATAGACACTATGATTGGTTTCGAAATTTTTGATTTCGTTTGATAGACATCATGGCTGCGTATTGGAACTTTTGTTTGTAAATCATATGATCTGGTTATCGTTACCAAAGATCGATAAAATAAATAAATAAAAATCTTTATGTTACTTAATCTTGTTCGAGAAACTTAGTGAGTCCACGAATTCACATGCAGTCAATCTGTTTTTTTTGTTATCCTTGTACTCATGTAGGAAGAACGCCATTAATCCTAATAGTGAGTGTTTACCGTCGCCCATGGCCGTCAGCAATACTAGGGGAACAGCCAAGCCGCTTCCTACCTTTGAGTACTCTCTGCAAGCCTCGTTTGAAGAAGAACACGTCATAGCGTACGGGAAACATCGTGGAGGGGAGTTCATACCAAAGCCGGATGGTACGTCGAAAAAATATCTCCAAAATTTCACTGTGTATGAATACAATCGTTCTAGGTAGTACGGATGGATTCTGGCGGTGCGATGATGAAAACGAGATTACGAGATCATCTAAATAATTCCTCAGAACACTACCCATCGTGCATATGATATAAAACACAGAAAAAACCGAAGTCCCTCCGTAGATCCAGAGGTTCCAATCGATCCGTGATAATGGGATTATCGAAAATCCCCGTCCTCTTCTGGGTGATATCAAATGGAAGGAGGTGGTATTTGGGAGCCTCGACCAAGAGGTGGGAGCCGTACTATAGATGTGGCTGGACTTGTGCTTTGTAAAGCAAAAGTATTGTATTTGTAAAGAAGGTATTTGTCCAGGCGTGAAGTACCGATTTGCTCTCTTGACTACTTCCAGCGTTTTTGATGCTAGCTTAGCGTTGCCCCCCAAATGACTCTGATATTGGACATCCCTCGATACGTCGATCCCAAGTATCCCAATACGTTTAGAAGGTTGAAGGGATACTTCTTGGATATTGTGGCGCTATGATAAAAGGGTCCTTCAATCGGCTGAACAAAAACTAAACTAAATTATAAATACTACAAGAAATAAATTTGTAAAAATCAAAATGACTGCAACGGAAAGCCAGGTGAGGCATTAACGACTCGGTTCTCAATCGAAAGATTCGACATTGGATCGAATTCGCCTTCTAGTGCAAACTAAACTTACACCGAGGACTTGTTTGCAGTGATTCATCTTATTTAGTTCACTAAATGAAGATTTAGCTCGGTTTTCCCTTTTTATTTGGCACTCGTCTGTAATTCTGTGTTCCCATGTTTATACACTTCTTCTATTGCGTTTTGAGGAGTTTTGTGAGTTAATTAAAATCTATTACGGAGGTTTGTTGTTTTTTGTAGGGTGTAGATATTATAATTAGTTTTATGGAATGGAGATTTTGAAATAAAGTTTCAAGGTGATTTCAAGGTGCTTAGTAAGTAAAGGTATTTTTAAAGACAATATGGGCTACTAAATTTAGCAGCATTGCTTGCTAACTTCAAATTATCTGCACTGACATCTCTCGTAGTAGTATATTCATGTAATTTGCAATATCATCACGTTACTCTTGTTATCAAAGTATTAGAAACATTTATTAGTAATTTACCCAAAAAACACGACTTACTTAAAATGTTCGAAATCGATGCATCTGACTATTAAGTAACACAGGAAGTAGAGTTGATAAGATCTCGATAATTGTTCATAATAAACGATCGCTTAGTGCATCACATGATTTTTAATGCTTCGATTCACACCCGGTCTAAATTTATTCAGATTGTATCTTAATAAAATGTTTGTGATGCAGTTAAGAGAGTTCGTGTTTTGATTGTGTATATTCGACAAAGTCTAAACGTATCCAGATCTAAAAAGGGTCGGTTCTCAATTTAAATATGATTTCAGTTATCGAAGCTTGATCAGCTGGACGGTTATTATCGTCAAAAACATTATTAACTAATACGGAATACAAATATAATGGATAATAATTAAACAACATTTATAAGTATATATTTGAATGTATAAAAGTATATATAACAATCTGGTTCCCGTAGTGTAGGGAATCTTAGTTTGTGCCAGACGACCGTATGTGATATGTCTGGATTACTTATTTATTTACTCAACGACCTCTAAGCGTGGATATTTTTTTTGCCAGAATAAGTAAATTCAGCATGACTAAAAAAGATACTACATCCAATGGGATATCGAACACCAGACCCGATAGTTAGGGTACCTACTACGAGCAACATAAACGCAGCGATAATCTATCAATATAATAGAGATGGAAGAATATAAAAATCATTTCGGGTTAATCATGACTCTAAAACTATTTTTATTATCAGAAATATTCAATTTTGGTGAAGAAAAATTGGAATCGATATTCTGAAGCTATTCATGTTGGAAATTGGTTTGCTATGCGTACGTTAATAATGAAACTAATGGTCATATGGTTCAAGATAGCAATTGATGACCAATCTAAAGAATGATTACGTTTATTTACCTGTCCGCCAACGCGATTCTTCATTAACAAACTAACTTTTAGTTTGATATGTGTTTCTGTAAGGCTGCCCATGTGCTGTCAAGCTCTCAACTGTCAATAAGTTTACTTTTTTATTCAATTAATGAACTATTCGGTTTTACAGATTAAAATGTGTGGTTTGTTTTTAAGCTGTAATAATCTAAAGATACTGGTTATTCAAATCAGTAATTCCTATTCATTATGCTGATAACAATGTTTTCTGGTGTAATTGTGGGTTGTAAATGTATTATTTACTGTACTAGATGTATGGAAGTGCTAACTGATCACTTGGTGTTAAGTGGTTACCGCAGCCCATAGATATCAAAATATGATTTCTGCCATCCAGCTTGAAACATCAGATTGAAGTCTTAATTGTATTCTGGATATCATATGATGTTTATACCATTCAAATGGAAAGGTAGGACCGTTTCTCGGCCTTTCTTCTAAGTCGGCTTACAATACGCATTACCGTCAGCGTTAATGCAAATTTATATTTTACAAGTTTAATTTTTATTATACGTGCTCATTCCTATGGAAGTCGAACGTGAACAAATGTAGTCTACGTATTTCCTAAGAAAAAACGGTACTCGCCTGCGGGATTTGAACAATTTTTTTATATTTATAGTCTTACTACCTATTATGTAACGAATTTTAGTAAAATCAATTACATACACTTTGGAAATAGTTTTCTTTGTAAATTCATAAATTGTCAACTGCATAATAATGAAAAAATAGAGTACACACATTGAATCGAAATCTTGACCACTACAATAGCACTGCTACACTAGCTACACTTTGCATAATTAGTAATGATGGGACTTACAGTTTATCCGCACGAATACCTTTTCTGTTCGTACGCATGAATCTTGCATTTAAATGGCAGATACAGCCATTCTTTTGTTTTCTTTTTTGCATATTTTGGTAGCAAAGCAATCACGCGTTCCGCTTTGAAAGGCAGTAAAGTCGCTTCACCAATATAATTGAGACATAAATCTTCTAACTCAATATGGGCAGCGCTATTTACGTTATGGTATTTCTAGGTTTTGGAAAGTTAACACTACTTTATGTCAAGTGTCTTCTGAACTCTTTATAAGTTTTTTTTTATTGATTCGATGGGTGGACGAGCTCACAGCCCACCCGGTGCTAAGCGGTCACTGGAGCCCACAGACATCCACAACGCAAATGCACCACCCACCCTGAGATATAAGTTCTAAGGTCTCAAGCATAGTTACAACGGCTGCCCCACCCCTAAAACCAAAACGGTGCTTCACGGCAGAAATAGGCAATAGGTAATATAAGTGTGAGTGTAAGGTAAGTGAAATAATATCAATCCTATATTGTCAAGAGTACTGTTGATTTTAATACGATATATAATTTGCCAAAGACACTTGAGACCGAACGCGTATGGCCAGCTTTAGAAATATGACATGTTGTGGGTGTCCATATTTCATTAAAGGAACAAGCTGCTTCATCACGGCCGTGCGCTGTAGATTTAATTGAAAACGTTTTACGACACGTCGAATGGCATTGATTGATTTTGATTTTTATGCCGTATGTATTATATATTATTTTTGTTTCTTTTATTTTTATATTTTTTCGATGCAATTTTATTTACGTGACACAGTTGTATTGTTATTTGTGAAAATCGTGATTTGTTTTTGAACTGAAACAATAGATTTAAACAGTCCTTTATATTATTAGATTGGATGGAGATTTAGATGGTTTTGTAAATTCGTGTTGTTTTTAGTGACAGCAAATTTTACGTATAAACCGTTTAATCCGGCCTACTTAACATTTTAACTGGCTTTTAGCCTGTCGTTTTGAGCTTTTTGGCCCACCTATGCCAATAGTTATGTTATGTCTAAGCTTGCAAGGTATATTTGTATCCTGGTGGAAATGAAAATATCAAACGATTCAATATTATTAGATATGGGTGATATTTGTTTGGTAGATTTAATTTCTATTGCAAAAATATGTGAACAAGCTCATAGGCCATCCGGTGTTAAGTGATTGTCGGAGTCAATAGACATCACAACGTAAGCTTCGTGACCCAACTTATCTGTAGAAGTCGCAAATTTTATGTAAATAAATTGTATAATTTTAATAATTTATAAAATAGTATTCAATTCGATAAATAGACCGCTCACGATCCATTACCTACTAGTATTCAAAAAGTCCCGAAGAGCTATTCTCATAGAGATAATAATACAATTCTCATGCTTCAATAAATTTAGTTTAGAACTAAATAAATTAAGGATCCTTAAACGATAGGAGGTGCGTTTAAAATGTATGCAAACTGAGTTATGTGGCTATACGAGATAAGAAAATAATGTCTCCTTGGAAAGGGTACGCAACGTCTTTCTTATAAGCCTAGTATCCGTTCTCATTATCTTTTAACACGCCGCAAAACTTATGTTCCGCCGACGTTGTTCCCTATCGCGCCTTAAACACCACTTTCCTGGCCTTCGTTGTATCCCCGGCCTCCTATCAGATATGGGCGCCGGTCGAGTCCATTTACCTATTTATTTACCGACTTAAGGCGATTATTTACGACGTAAGCTGGGTAACAGCTTTCTGTATCTCGTTTTTCTAAACAAGATACCGCTTCCACAGCATGCATCATTTGAGACGAGATTCGACGATCTCAGAGGCCTACAGTTCTTTTCTTTCTTTTTTTTCTGGCACCGACGAATATATTCGCAACACGAGGCTGATTAGCATAGGAAAGTAATTTAAACAAATTGCCTAAACGATTTTTGCGAGAAAAGCGACGCCATTTATTTAGATAAAGTGAGTATGCTACTATTTTACGAGAATGGCAGTTCTAATTCACGTCTGTTTGTAAAAACTTTTCACTGCGTTTTGTGACTAGGATGCACTTACATGAATTCATCAATGTACGACTTATGTATAGTTTTAAAAAAAAAAACCACGATCTGTTGTAGTTAATTTATGCAGAATGGATCTAATGACAAATTTATTTCAAGTTTATTTTCAATACCACTGCCGAGTGTAAAGGCCATAATAATTTTCCGACATTACTTTATGTGTTTTGGCGATAACGCAGAAAGGGCCAGCACATTAAAGCCTCGAGTAGCTGTTGGCCGATAACATTTAGCCGAAAAATACATAAAAATGTACATAAAGATAAGTCCCTCTGTGCGCTTTCCTAAAAATTTCCCAGTAAATTTTACTCGCATTCGCACAAAAACGGTTTTCGGATAATGTCGCACCATTAGAGGTTCGGAAAAATGAAATTTTGCGTAAGCTTTTCGCTACGTAAATTGCTTTTTACTTTCAACAAATCACTTTTTAGCATAATTTCGTACAATGGTAATATTTCGTCGATAAAAACAGCCAAAAATGGGTTACCGAAATTGCTGAAACGTGCTCACAATTTTCTTATAGATGCACAGAGAAAAAAGGTTCCGAATGCCAGTAAATGGTTTTCAAGATCCACATTGTTCACGAATACATGATTTATGTTAACGATTTATCATAAAACGTGCTCAGAAACAAACAGGCATACTTCTGGATAATGATCCAAAGCCACAAATATGGCGCCTCCAGACACTAATCTGCCTCGTTAAAAATATCTTTGTTATTTGACGGGTGGCTAACATAAAATAAAAAACTATTTATAACATAGTAAAGAAAATGCATCGTATAAAATTGAGAGCCATAAATATTAACATCGGTGGTCCATAGTTACGTTTGTAACAACGATCCTTGGAGAAACGATGTACTACATTAAAAGCTCGAATACTTTCAAAACTTATTTGCCAAAAAGAAATAAGGCAAACTTGTCAAATAAAAATTTGGTAATAAGGAAATTTGATTCTATTGAAGCCCTAATTTTATTTTATTGCTTACATGAGTGAACGTGTTCATTTCTGCCGCTATGCAATCATGCATTCCGGCTTGAAGAGTGGGGCAGTCGCTTTTCAATACGATTGAGACTTCAACCTCGAATCTTGAGGCTCTTCAAGGATATTTTATCTTAATATTTTCACTATGATTTCTTAGTATTATTTAAAAAAAAGGGTGCGTGTACTTATGTACGCGCGTAAGAAGTTATACTTTATTTTTATTAAATTTATTTCTTTTTTGTATTTAAATTTTAATCAATTTGAAAAAAAATCGATTAAACAACATCCTCAAACACGCATATTGGACATCCCTTTTCTTGACATCGTATAAATTCGGTAATTCTCGGTACGGTTCGGAAAGTTCACCTGCGGCTAAATTCAGACTCGCCAAGTTACGTCGGTCGTATTGTAATGAGTGATTTAGTGGGCAACTTCATTCTGTTAATTTTGTGTCACGGTGCGCGCGCATCGTGAAATTTCACTCTCATCAATTTTTTATAACGCGCCTAACGAAGTATAACTTCAAAAATAAAAAATTAATCGTATGAATTGGATGATGAAAGACGTTTCGTAAGATTCGGTTTTAATAGTACCTACCATTCATAGTGAAATCGAAATCCAAATATTTTCAAGGCCCTCTGGGAATACTTGATATGTATACACTATCTTAAGATTCAATCACGTCGTATTACTAGTCAAAACAGAAACTATAAAGGGAAAAGAAAAAATCATCTTTTTCGGCGAACAAAGGTTCAATGTTCCGAAGCTTTCGCTTGCGAATCCCTTATATGCAAATTGCGGTTTCAGGCCTGCGTTTACTATCTGCGTCGTCGTAAATAACAGGTACGAATTGTTTAAGGACTGGCTCTAAGCAGATTGCGAGTGTAGAGAAAAAATCAGTAGTGCTTAGCGAGAGAAATGTGTTTCGATTTAACCGAAACAGATAAATTAATCAGGGACTTTTTAACTGGTCATAAGGCGTGTTATTAGTCCGCCCATTTCTGCTGTAAAGTAGTAAAAAATTCCGGTTTGAAGGATGGGACAGCGTTTATAATATATAGAATTCAGACTTACACACACGTGTCTGGGTGGGTGGCAACCGAATGTATCGAAGGCCATGAGAATTAACAAGAGATGGATCGTGAACTCATTCAACTAGTTGTAAGCTAAGTACAACCATTCTGGTTGTTTCTGACGCGTACCAATCAAGGGCTTAGAATTGACAGTGGTAATACCAATGTAATTGGGCCTGTAAGCTTTTCACAAGATGGGCAATAGAAATCAAGTTTCAAACGTATGGGTTTACTTCTAACTATTAATTAATTGAGCCGTGAATTCCTCTTGTGGTTTCTAAGAAGAAGAATACTTAAATCTTTTAAAATATATTCATGCTGAGTAAAATAAACATTATCTTAGAACATTACCGTCTACATTATTGGAATCCTAATAGAACTCCACAATGCCCTTTATTTTCATATTGCTCTACATTATTTTGACAAATAAACAAAAGCCAGGGTTAGGACAAAGACTAATCTTAGAAACACTCCAATAAATATCAAGTCAATTCTACTTAAACCCAAAATATGTAAATGCCATTGGTTATTCTCAGCCAGTAACATAAAGCTAATAATATTTTTAGTAGGTACTTCAATTTGCAGTTCGGATTTATTAATAAAAATATGAGAATAACAGCCACAAACTGGGTTCAATGACGCAAATCCAGAGAGTCGTATGTCCAGCGGTGATAAAGTGTGACTGATGATGATGAGAATATTTTTTTATATAATACATAATAGTAAGTATGTGAGTATGTTGAGAAATTCAATAAAATTTCCACACCAACAAAAGTATACAGTACCTCTGTTAATAAGGTTGGAGTTTCTATGATTTCCAGTAACCAATGTACCTAAGATGGGTTGAAAGATCATCAGCTGCCCAGCTACAAAAAGTGGTTAAGGTGAGAATAGATAACGGCTCCTTAACGGGTGAAAGTACATTTATAAAAAAAAATATGTGTGATGTCGTGGGACACCGGATAGGAACAAAGTTCCTTATTATAAAAAAAATAAGTTCTATTTGAGGTATAAAGAAAATAAAACTAGAGGTTTCGCAACAACCCACGGTCATTCGGTAGCGTCCGAACTTATTGTGGTACACTTCATTCACGGTTGTTTGCATAAGAGTTAGTGTATTGCGCAAACGAACGCTCTGAGATCGTGATCAATGAATGATAAAAAAATATGTTATTTTTTGTACGTTATTACAAAGTTAAGTTGTACACTGTGTGCATTACTAATAAAAATCTTACGTTACGGACGTTTTTTCCCGGTTAGGGTACCCCTCCGCATTTTCCCATAAGGAGCTTCGTTCCAAAAAAAAACATAATAAAATATGTGCCCTTGAAAACTGTAGCTTACTCCAAATAAGTACATTTATACTAAACTTCTAGATTATTACCGACTCAAGATGTGCGGCTTACACCTTACGGCTTATGTAATGTCCCAATAAAATGTTTGTTATTGCTCTCAGCTATTTTAATCACATTAGGAGCCTCCGCGCTGAGACTATGAAGCTTGTAATAAAGCCAGAAACCCGGATTTAATTAGCGACGAAATGCGACACACTTGCTAAGATTGTATGTAATGGAACAATGTATCAGGTTCATTGTCAATTTTATATTTATGGTGGTAGCAGATTGTGTGGATTTTATGCCAGTAGACATAAGAATGATTTTCAACTATCTCATACACGTGTTTTCCATGATAAAATGAACATATGTTTACAGTTGTATATGTGAAATCATTCAATTAATTATTGTAGTTTTAGCGACCTGGCGAGTATGAGATGTTTTCTCATGGATTGATACGACTTTGTTGAAGCTCAAATTGAGGTCTGGTGATAAATCTCTCTTTTCATCTTTTTATCTTTTATATTTTGATCTTTGTTCCTCTGTATTTTTGTACTGTATTGCGTAATGTTTTTAGGCTGTATTATTTAAGCTGATTCTGTTATTTTCTTTTTATGATCGCTCTACCCGCTACCAAAACTATTTGCTACTTGAACCCACTGCGCTAATTCACAGTGCGTATTCAGAGCGTTACATCTCACGTATCATCTGGCTCTGTAATGAACTTCCTTATGACAGTATTCTTTTTTTTATTGCTTAGTTGGGTGGACGAGCTCACGGCTCACCTGGTGATAGACCTACAACATAATTGCGCCACCCACCTTGAGATATAAGTTCTAAGGTCTCAGTATAGTTACAACGGCTGCCCCACCCTTCAAACCGAAACGCATTATTTCCTCACAGCAGAAATAGGAAAGATGCGGGTTTTGATTTTTATTACACGGTGTTATTCCTTCACCGTCGAAGTCAATCGTGAACATCTGCCAAGTACGTATTTCATCAGAAAAATTGGTACCCGCCTGCGGGATTCGAACACCGGTGCATCGAATGCACCGGACGTCTAATCGTTTAGGCCACGACGACTTCATAACAATATTTATTGGTAAACAGCGAGGTGACTGTGCCTCTGATATTGTTAATGTCCATGGGCAACGGTGACCACTCACCGCAAGTGTACCGTGACATATTGTGGAATAACGGCTATTCTTATCTTCAATGAACGGAATGCATGAGTGAAGCTCTATCGGTCTTATAACCAGTATCGGTGAAAATTATTATTCCAAGTTTTATTTTATTACATAACTCATATTATTATCATATCTGCAAGTACATATAACTGTAAGTATACTTGAGACCTTAGAACTTATATTCCAAGATGGGTGGCGAATTTGCGTTGTAGATGTCTGTGGGCTGTGAGCTCGTCCACCCATCTAAGCGATAAAGAAAAAAAAGAAAAAAAGAACTAAATTGAAACATAACTCAGGATTGAATAAGAGAAACATTTACTTATTGAGCCAAAGGCGTTTTCATCAAGACATTCGAACAGTTATTAACTATTGACATATTCTTATTCCTAGCGTTTTCCCGGTCTAGTGCCAGTGTCAGCTTTCCTACTTAAACTCCTCCACTTTACCCGGCCTTCAAGGTGAGGTTATTCTCCTCAATATCCGCCTTTACCACATCCAACCAACGTTTCTTGGGGCTACCGCGGGATCTTGGACTTTAGCTATCAACATCATTCTATTAAGTTATCTAAAAAACAACTACCATATCAAACACTCTTCATTCATACAACATAGCAGTTTCATTCAAATTACAGCAAAGAGAATTCAATATATTATGCCCGGCCTCAAACATTTCGGCACGGAAGATAGGGCTTTGCGCAATGTGCGGTAGAGAAAACAATTCTCAATTTTCCCCCTTCTTCCCCTTTAAGCAAATCCGCACGAATTCCTAATCCTTATACGGTCGGAGTCTCAAAGGATCAAACCGCAGATACAATGTAACTGGAAACGATTTCTGTATTTCATCAGACGTTATATAAAGCAATTGTGATCCCAAACGTATTTTAAAACATATTATTTCTTCTTGAATGCTCTGAATTAGGGACCTTGAGATAAAGCTTGTCGCACAAGCTTTTTGTGTGGAGCTTTTTGTGCTATGGGCAAATATTTATACATAGTTATGACAAATTTTCATTATCTTCGTCGTCACAAAAAAATAATTATAATATTATAAAAATGCGCGAAAATCTTATTTTTTATTACGCATCAAAACCAATACACAACGAATCTGCAATAAAAGTAAAATCAATGGTAATAAATTTTCGATAACATTATTTTTTTCGGTCAATATTAGGGATGTGTTAAAAGTCAGTTCGAAGGATGACCGCTACGGCTCTCTTCTTAATTACCATTTCATATACACAGTGAAATAAAAGAACATGAGATTCTTTCAAAGACTTTTTACTTTATTGTTGATTAGGACCTTAGTGAGTTAAATGGTAATAGTTGTTCCTTTTTTTTTGTTTGAATAATTTATAGTGATAGATGAACCCTTAATAATTTAGGGTTGATTTGGTCTTTACATTTGGGAATTAATTAATTCGGTAATTTTAAACGATGTTTCAGTTGTAGATTTATATTTCTTTGTCTCGCTTAAGCTAACCGTAATTCATTTCTTTTAAAGACATATTTTGACTAAAAGATTTTAAAAGCGCGTTAATGTTTTAGTTTTGGGTTATCGGTTATAGGCTGAAACATATAACTGCTCCGCGATAGAATTTGGCAGAGTGATTGTGCAAGCTCACAATTCGTCTAGATTATCTTCTAGTCTAGAATATCTAGAGTATCGTCTAGATTATGCCAATTTACGTACTTGTCATGGCCTAAAGGATAAGGCGCCTGTTGTACTTGTATTGAGCGATGCGACTATGCTGGTGCTCAAATCCAGCATGCAGGTATAAATTTTTAAATGATCTCCGAATTGAAGGAGTAACATCATATAAAAAAAACATAGGACATCTCTACTAATAAAAATGAGGAATAATATAAGTAGTAAGAGAGATCATTAGTACACGTCATAGTATTTCAAGTCATCACTTAGTGACATTTCGCTGCGTCTCCAAATATCACTAAGTATACTTTATTAAAAATTGGACGGTCGTTACGATAACACGCAAATCTTCACTTTAGTCGTCCGCGAACACGACAATTTAAAAGTATTCAGACATTGAAAATTAAAAGCTCCAGAATAAATCGTTAAAGTTTATTTTGATTACTTACATATATTGTATTTTTAATAAATGGCATTTAATGTGTATATATATGTATTATAATATATTTAGTTATTTCGAATGTGCCACAGAGATACATCTCTGTATCTATGAATTCAAAGGATTTATTTTAGAAAAATCTAAAAATGTTTCCGAATCTGGCTCTAAAAGAATTTTGTTGATTGACAGCCATTAAGTGAAATCGACTTAGATGTTTTTTTGAAAATTGCCTTTTAACGTTTGGAACAATACCAAGTCCGAAAACCTTTTTGAAAATTAAGGCAAACTTTATACTGAACACTTAGTGTATGTTATTATTAATCCTGAATCTTGGGCGTGCCATTTTCTATCGCTTAGCCGAATAATTTTATTACTACTCACTCCTACTACTCATTCAGTGATTGGAGTGGCATTAAAAATAAACTAGCTAAACCGTTGATTCTGGGCGAATGAGAGTTAGAAATAGCATCCAAAGGCGTGTCTCTATCCCATTTAGCGTCCTCTAGTGAGTGCGCGGTCAAAATGGAATACTCACAATGTAGCAGATTCATTGAAAGTTAGCCCACTGAGTTTCTCGCCGGATCTTATTTTATTGTTGTTTTAATATGAAATTATTATGTCGATTTATAATTGTATAAGTTGATAAAAAATGCTATGCAATAGCTTTACCGCGGCAGTCTCCGAGTGCCACACTTCTTTTTTTTTACCACACACACATACATACGCACACACAACTAAAATCGCGTTTATTGTCAACAAATCGGATGAAATTTTATTCGGATTATATAAAAATAATGTAAATTGTTAGTTCCACCGCCATTTGTTTACAAAAGATGAGCTGCCATCTAAATCAAATGTAATAACAGTCTCTAATTTATTCATTGATTTATGTATTTAAAACATTCCTTAATAATTACACGTGAGCATAGAAATTATTTAAACTATTGTTTAGGTTGCCTATTGAACTGTTGGTATATTCGGTTTTCTGATTTATAAACGACTGTAGGCGTAGCAGTCATATGTTCTTCATACATATGATAATTAAATTTGACCTTAGGCGTTAGAGGATGCGGGTTTTCTTCTTTAACTATATTTATAGCCACGGTTACTTCAATCGACACGTTTTGAGAACAGGTGTTAACTCGTTTTTAGCTTTAGTAGTAAATATTTTTAACGCTGCATAATCATCTGAAGTTGATTCGGCATCATCTCGGTGGGAATATTCGGGGAGAGAGTTTAACGTTTGTCTGTTAGAGCCATTATTAAGTTTAGTTTGTTTTATGAGATGATAAAATGTTTCTCTGTACAAAAGTTACATAAGGTGGTGTTCGTAATAACGTTACAAAGTAGCGGTGAGTGTAAGAAAATCATATCAGAGAGTTTTCCTCGTTTCCTTTTAGTCAAAGATAAAGCTGCGTAATTCTGCTCGAGGAATAAGTAATGTTTGAGTCAGTACATCCGAAACTTATTCTTTGCCGAGCACCTCGTGAGTTACTGATAAATAAATGATAAGAGTACCTACCTACCTACTTTAGTTGGTACAAACTTTTCATGATTAATCGAGTGTTTGTGTTGTAACGTTTTTTTTTGGCTTTGAGCTAATGATTTCTTGAAGAATAACTTGAACGGCATTATTATAAAAAATTGAGTGTACGTTTGTGAAGGTACTATGTAAATTGCCAAACGAAGTCCGTTTGATGTTTAGCGGTAATGAGATTTCACTGTTGGCAGGACTTCTTGTGAGTTGGCACGGGTAGGTGCCACCACCCTGCCTATTTCTGCCGTGAAGCAGTAATGCGTTTCGGTTGGAGGGTAAGGCAGGCGTTGTAACTATACTGAGATCTGAGTAAAACTTATATCTCAAGGTGGGTGGCGCATTTACATTGTAGATGTCTATGGGCTCCAGTAAGCACTTAACACCAGGTGGGCTCTGAGCTCATCCAACCATCAAAGCAATAAAAAAATAAAATAAAACACAATGTGGTTGCTGTCCAGGAAGAATACGCAACGTGTTAAAACTATGTATTTTATTCTTTACATGACTAAAAATGTCATAGATTATCTCAAAGTCGGTCATGCAGGGCCTTATAGTATGAGGTCATTGAAAATGTAATGGATAGCTGCAAAGTGTAGAGTTCTGAAAACCATTCCAAATTCCTAGTTACATACTTGCGATTAAATGGTAGAAATTGGTATTGAAGGCCTCAGTTTTATATGGAAGTCGGATCTGTGTTTTGTAAAAGACAAATCTTTGACCAATATTTCGTCTTGGTATACATTATACCAAGACACTTAACACAATTAACTTTGAAGTATTCAAGAAATGTCTTATTCTCACGAAAATGACCCTTCTGCATAATATTTAGCTATATCATGGTATACATTTTGCGGTCCCTTAAGCCTTTAATCACCACTCAAGCAAATAAGACGTCGTCAAAAAAAAAACTCAAAGCTCCTGACAAATACTTAATCACCGAACATGTCATGTTCATGATCAATCCATCATTGAAATTCAACCAAACAAACTAATCAAACACAGTGCTGTTTTCAGCCTTCTAATAAGGTTGTTGCAATTAAATAAAAATACGGTATCAGTTCAATTAAACAATACAAATGAGTAGGCGGCTACAATGCAAAATTTGATGATGGTAATCATTATAATAGAACGTGTAGGTGGATAAATAAATTTGATTGGTCGTCTCGTTTGTATGATGGAGTACCTAGTGAACCAATCGTAAAACTATGATTCAAATGTGTATGCTAAGCAAAGATCAAATACTGTACAGCAAATAATGTGGGCCTCGTAAATCATTTATCGTTAGAATAATTAATTTGAAATATTCGTTATCAATTCTATGCGTTATGACATAGAACTGTATTTCTTTTGTTTTTAAATTGGTATGTTTCCGAAAATTAGAGGGAGTGAATGATGGGGCGAGTTTTTTGTAAAATTTTGCAATAAAAAAATTATTATGATAAATGATATGATAAATGCTAAGACTGATTAATAATTCTACTCAAAATTATTAATGGGATTTTTTATAAATAGAATGAAAAAATCACAAAGACCTATAAAGTGTGAACAACCGCTAGTATTTCTCTTTAACTCTTCTAAAACTCGGAGCGCTTTCTGTTTATGACCATACAAATTAATGTAGCTAGACGCTTCAAAAAAAAACTAAATTTGAGTAGCCTCAACAGATACGTTCGGTGATTTATATTCGTCAGATTTACAAAATAGAAATAGCCGCGTTAAAGACCACACCTGATGCCCGACTCACGTTATAGCATAAATAATAATATACTGTTTTAACGTTATTTGATGAGTCTCTCCAACGATTATTGCTGTTAGCTGACACATAAATATGTTCTCAGGCTCCTTACTCAAAACGAAATCTTAAAGAAATCTAATATTTCACCGGGTACGATGCTATTAGTTTGCAGCAGTAAATTTTACAAATTACATTCATGAAACAAAATAATATTAATGGGTTTTCGTTGGTAACCGACTTTTTTGCCGCGAAGTTGAACTAATGATCGAGCATGTGTCAACGCGACTAAAAGATGGATGCAATCCTATTTTTGGGTCCGTCAGGAGAATGAACTTTTGACATTTCCTATTGCATTTGTTTTAGACCAAATTAGGTTTTAAGTTATAATCCTTATGTGGGTCTTCAGAATACCACGATTAATAATGGTATAAAAATAGTACAGTATTACTAAGAGGGCAGAGTTTCACGCGGGGGTCTTCTCAGTGGGCCGCGTTTCCGATCCGGTGGTAGATTCTGCGAAGCATAACTCTTGCTAGGGTTCGCGTAAGCAACGTCATCAGGTTTGAGTCCCGTGAGCTCACCTACTAATTCGGCGAATCTAGAATAACCCTTCGAAGTTACTAGAATAGGTAGGAAAAAAAATCCTGGGCAATACCGTTTGAATACGGCCAATCATTTTAATTATATTACCACGTGAATACATACAAGACGAATGTTGAATTGTGAATCTATCGCTACCGTGTAACGAACCTAATAACGATGCAAATACTTTATCAAAACATCGAAGCGAACAACTGACGCAGAAACGGTACCGGACCCATTAAACCGTATCCGTTCAGATACACAAGGGGCCACGAACTTTGATTAAAATTTCATAGCACAACCTTAAGCAATGCAGCCTCTGAATTACGTAGGCATACCGTCAATATTTAATCATTTGAGACCGATAGTAGTGACAGGGTGACTGTTTTGTATGTTTGAATTTTAGTGGATAAATGCAAATACATGGTGTTTATCATGTGATAAACATCAACGACAAAAAAAAGAACTACGTTTAAGAAAATCAACCATAAATACGCTGGTATTTATTTCGTACAAGCAAAAATCCTTATACGAGTCAATTTGTAATTGGTCAAAATAATGAACGTAAGCTCTAATTTGGATTCAATGTTTTTATTGGTGTATTTAAAATAAAAGTACTTTAGCGGTGACGTCACTGCGTTTTATGTCAGCCACTCGGATGGTTATATAATGTTGACACTAAATGTGAGACCAGTTTAGTACGACGTAACAAAACGCCTCGCCTTCCCCGGGGTACTAGAGCCTATAACTCATACTCCTATCGGCGTCAAGCCGCCGAGAAAGCTATATATCAACTTTGATAGTCAATTATTGGCACTCGGCACTAGAAACCGCCGCCTCTTAGTTATATAAACCACGTACCCTTTGGAGAAGGCCTACAGTTATACAGTATTTATAAGCCGTATACGCAAATAAAGACGCACTCTAGGGGCGTTTTGATTCATAGTCTAATTTGATAATACGCGTGTGGTGTAGTTTAATATGGTTTCGCCCGGTCGTTGGGCAAGTCTATTAATATTGAGAGAACAATATTCCCTTGCGGGTCCCTCGCTCCATTACAGGTTAAGGTTCATTTTATGTAGTTTAACTTATATGACAATGGAATCGATTCTATTTATTGAAATGATCGTATAAAACTTTTCAATTTTACTGTTAGGTACTACGCTTTTATGAGATAAACTTTACGAACATTTTTGTTTTAATTGCCTCTAGACCGCAGTACGCTCGCGAGATTTATTATCGGAAGGATACTAAAGCGACATCAAACCGTAATGTTGGGAAACTCGCAATGGACTCGACATAATGACGGTCTCCCAGTAGAGGTATTTACCGTACTACGAAATTTCTCACAGCCGACGTACAATTCGAATTCTTCGCCGAGTTCCGGATTGAATTAACGACTCCAAAAAGTACGGCGTCTCACGTCCCCTGTCATTGAAATTAACGAAATCCACAATGGATTAACGTTCGCATTTAAATGACATTCTTCGAACGTGTACAAGCGTTTGAAATTAGAACAAGACATCAGAACGTTGAGCCTAAACATTTTAAAAACAAATTCTACTCGAGATAAATAAAGATGTACGCACGTTTGTAAATGCACAAATAGACATTAACGAAAATAGATATTTGGGCGAACGAATGAATACAAACGGTTTGGACAAACATTTTTTCGGGTGCACCGGTGCATGTGATTAAGGGATGAGACATTATCTGTGGCACTATTGTCATCGTTTTGCGGTCTGTGGTTGACATGTGATTAACAAACAATATTAACTCGTATCGCTGTAAGAATTGTGACGGAAATCCCATACTTTTTATTATCCTGTTAAATGTATTGAGTTACGCAAACCGTTGCTCGGATGAAAGTTGATCTCTGACGGTGACATTTCTGGAGTACGTAAAGGATTATCGAATGACAATATAGGTTTTTTTTCTTGCATATGTTCATATGGAATTCAAAGGATCTTCTTCTCCTTTTAAACTAGGACACTATTAAATTGCGCATGCGTCTTTTGTCAAGCCATATGGCATTTTCCAGCAGATGGGTCATTTGTGGAGACAATCTTTTTAAGCGAGCTTATCTTAATTTGCTTAGAAATACATGGGTAATGGAATTGGCATCCGTTTTGAATATCCCTATCTAATATAAACAGAAATAAAATAAGATTTCTTTTTAATTACAAAGACTAATGAAAGTCTTTTTCACCTGGTGGTGGTGGAGCCATTAGATATCACTACGTATAACCTTGACAATTGAGGTCTAGATTGTCTAAAAATGATTCAAATTATATTTTTTGCTGGTTTGATTTTTATTTCATGATGTTATTCCTTCATCATATAAGTCTCCCATAGACACAGCCCATTGTGTTCCTCGCCGGATCTTCTCAGTGGGTCGCGTTTCCGATCCGGTCCTAGATTCTGCGAAGCACTGCTCTTGCTAGGGTCAGTGTTAGCAACACTCCGGCTTAAGCCCCATGAACTCACCTACACACGTAAGGGTGAAGCTAAAATAGCCTCTCAAGGCTATCAGCATAGGTAGGAAAAAAAAGTATAAATTATTCGTGAGAATCACTTAAGTACGTTTTTCATTAGAAAAATCCATTCCTGTCTGCTCGATCGGAATATAGACGTAGTCTGTTTGGACCACGATGACTTTTTGGTCACTATACAAGATTGAAAACAATGATATTATCATGAAACTTTAATTAATCTCCTTAACATTTCAGATAATACCAGTTTTTTTTAAGATAAATAATAAATGGTAAAAATATTCATAATCGAGTGTGAAGAAGTTTCCATAGTTTTTGTTTCTTTTTGTAATCAAACGAACTTAAAGTCCAATGAGAATTGCGATAAACAATAATCACCACCAGACGTTGTGTTATGTAAAAAATATAGTACGTAGATCAACATCGCGTTTTTATAAAGGCATGGAATTCTATAAAAAAACGGCTAATACCAGTAACTTTGAATGTAATTAAATTATACATCTGAAGAAAAATATAAACAACGGCTAAATTTATTTAATGAAGTAATTAAGTATTTCAGTCGTGTGTATATAAGAGTTTAATCATTCCGTAATTACACCACAAATTACTGTTTAGAACATTTACCGTGAAAATTTCTCTGACCTCTATAAATTTTGGAGCGGCTTTGTAATTTTCATTAGAAAACGCAAATTTATAGGAGAGTCACTAATGTTTATATACAAATTAAGGATACGCTTTGAAATAAAATATTTTCCCATAATTTTTTTCAGCCAGGAGTTTTAGGAGTTGTGAAGTTTGCCGGAAGAAGCGACGAAGACATGGTCAGCGTTTTCACTTTGCTGTAAAGCAAGTGATAGGTGTAGTTATAAGATTTAGTATAAGTATTTTTCACTTGTGAATCCTAGGATTTATTGGAGTATACTTTTTTATCATTAAACATGTTTTTTTTATTATTTTTTTATTGCGTAGATGTGTGGACTAGCTCACAGCTCACCTGGTGTTAAGTGGTTACTGGAGCCCATAGACATCTACAATGTAAATGCGCCACCCATCTTCAGATATAAGTTCTAAGGTCTCAGTATAGTTACAACGGCTACCCCACCCTTCAAACCGAAATGCATTACTGCTTCACGGCAGAAATAGGCGGGGTGGTGCTACCTACCTGTGCGGACTCACAAGAGGTCCTACCACCAGTGAAAACATGTCTTATTCCTTGCGAAAGTCTTGGAAAGGTTGATACAAAAAAAAATAGAGCTTTCTTAAACACTAGCGGCCCGCTAAAGCTCCGCTCAGGTCCTTAACAAAAAATTCAACGATATTTGACGTTGTTTTATTTTTTTTAATAAAAGAACACTTATTGCGGCCTAACTATAATAGTTAGACATATGCTGTCCCGACACTTTTAGTAAATAATGATGCGTTCTACAAAGTCGTTAGTACATTATTTTATTCTATCATCAATAGTTTTCGTAAGGCACACGATGTAAAGAATATTTTAGGTATTTTTTTTAAACATTGGGTTACATTATTGGAGTTTTAGTAAGGATCCCTAATTTTTTCCAAAAAGGATATTATAGCCTATGTCATTCGGGAATAGTGTAAGTTCCAAACAATGAAAAACATTTTCAAATCGTTTCAGTAGTTTCGGAGCCTATTCAATACAAACAAACAAACAAATCTTTCCTCTTTATAATATTATATAATATTATATTACTAGTATAGATGTTATTATTAGTATAGATATTATTATTAGTATTAGTATTAGTGTAGATATAGACTAAGTCAACTGTAAATTAGAAATTCGAATATCTAACAATAGTATGTATATATTTTATTAGCAACCGTCGCTAAATACATAGAAAACGTGAAAGAATTTTTTTCAAAAGTGTCTTATCGGTTTAGTTCGGCTGCTTTGCACTTTCTTTAGAAATGTGTGTTATGTACCTATATCATTTCAAAATCATGCAACTCAAGGACCGGCTTATTGAAAGTCATATAAGTAAAACTTGAAATTGCGAGTACAGGTTTTACAATACCTATATTTTAAGGTAAAGTGCTAAGCTATATGTTCAAATATTTTATCGCTATATACCTTCGCCAAATCTCGAAGCTACGGAACTGCCTACGGCCAAGAATTTACGGCCGGCGAAAGGTCAGTTCATATCCCTTCATAAACTCACAACAAGACATAAATTCGCACGGCAATTCCCCACACTCGGTAGAGAACAAGTTTCCCTATTAACTTTACTATGATCCATCTGTTCTTTGACACGAGCGCGAATAAAAATGGCAGATGTTGATCGTGTTTTGATACGTTTGTGGGATCTTTATGTGAGTTTCATGAGTTGACGACTAGATGCCGCCACAGGGACTGATTGTGACCGATTAGCGTGACACGATGCAAATATTAAGACTTTTTTTTAAGAATTAAGAAAATATGTTTTAGTTTGTTACTTTTATTTCTTCCGTATAATAATTTAACATGAAATGTAATTAATGGTAATGACATCTTCATAGATGTAAACTGAAAACTATTATGATCATCTAGTTGGTCTAGTGACGACTGTTGCACCTTTGGGTCAGTCAGTCTCTTTGTTAAAGATAAATTATATTAAGGATACGATTATACTAGTTCGCGTAAAATTATTCTGGTTCCTATAGAACGGGAGAAAACCTAGTTCATTTAATATAGATGTGATTTTTTTTAGCACCGTTGTAATTTGAAACGAAAAAGCGACACTAACAAGGCATTGTAACATTAAAATTATAAATACCTACTATATGCATTTATAAGATTTGGCCTGTAACAGAATGAAATAGAATAATTCTGAAAATTTTCATTTCTACTGTAAGTGAACACACACTCATGCAACTGCACAATTTTTTTTATGTTATTTTAATTAGTGCTACTAATTTTAATCCTTATTAATAGAAACGTCTAAAATTGAATAATCAGGTTCAATAAGTACGAAACCAAACAATAGAAGTGTTTTAATTTAATTAGTGAACTATTTGGAACTAAACTATTGTCTGCCTCGTTTTTCCCCATCCATAAATTACGTCTGATGTAATCGCGTTTCCGGTTTTGTGAGATAGATCCACGTTCCTAAGTTTAAAAGTTTAGAGTACCTTGTAAACCTAAGTTTGGTGGATCATTGGTCTTGTGATCTTCGCTTAAACTCGTGTCGAAGGAAACTTCGCCTTTACTTTAGCTCACTTAATCCGCTTCTAGCTTTAAATTCACTGACAAACAGAACTGAAAGCACCATGTTGTTATGCATGATAAAAGTACTTCTATCGACATTTATGGAGCTAGAATCTAATTTATGGTTAGTTATTGAATCCTTTTTTGAATCGAAATAATTGTACATGCGGCCAATAACATTTCAAGAACGATCTAGTTCTAGTTATTCTAGTAGTTAAAACGTATTGCTCAGTTTATTTTTCTTGAATACAGTACTTCTTCGTTTTGATGTTTCTGTGTAAATTAAAAAGAGTTCAGCCCGGTTTAATGCACCGGTAGTCAAATATTGACCATAATACCAGTGTACCTATTTCAACCGTGATCATTCTTCCTAATGCGTGTTTTTTTAAAAGTCACTCTCACACTCACTCACGAAATATAATAAAAAGTACGAAAACATTCATACAAGAATAATAAGTGACCAAAATCATCACTGGGAATAAACATTATTATTAACAACACATAACCGGATTTTTTCAACCTAACATCACTCTCCTTGGAACTTGCGTATCTGTAAAGAACCAGAGATTCTAAACGACCTACAAGACTAGGATTTTCCAAACAAAACAACCGTCTTCAATATGTCTTGATCAATTTTTAGTAATAAATTTAAATTCGTTTAATTATTTTTGTTTACATTCATGAACCACTTCGTGTTATGTGGTCAGTGGAACCCAAAATGCTGGACTAATTCGCGACAGAAACAGGTAAGACGATGGTATCTACCCATGTCGGCTTACATTAATAATAACATAATTATCAGCATAGTTAGGTGAGGAAGGTATGCGATCCCGTTCATAGGATGAGCAGTTACTATACAGGACAGAGACTGCACCTCGTGCCAAGTTGAGCGTTCAGCTTTTGAATTCATTTGGCTCCAATAACCACGTAATATCAGCTGGGACACTGCTGATGAGCTGATGAGTTTGCCGACCTATATAGTGCACTAGCGATCCGCCCTCGCTTCGCTTCGGAAACTGTAATTTATTATTGATTTCTCCACTATTTAATGGATGTTATTATACATATAAACCTCCCTCTTCAATCTCTCTATCTATTAAAAAAAGCGCATCAAAATCCGTTGCGTAGTTTCAAAGATTTAAGCATACATAGGGATATAGGGACAGAGAAAGCGACTTTGTTTTATACTATGTAGTAAATAAATATTATCTAATTTAGACTTTTCAAATATCAAAATAATTCCTCGGTAATAAGTTTCATTATGTAATGCAGCTAATGAATCCTGGCCTTTTAAATCTTCTATAAAATTCAGTATTTCGTAGACTCAAGATAAAGTCATTCAGCAGGTTAGTGGATCAAATTCAACTATTCGGCGCACAGAACCCATGTTCTCTTCACTCATACTTCTTGTGAAGATTGTACCTGTAAGCGTCCTTATGGCTTATAGCTCGTCAATAGATAAAACTACTTTTCAATGCATTATTTAATATATTATGCGTAATATATTTTTTCAATACAAGTATTAAAAAAATTACTAACATAAATGTTTTATACGTATTTAATGATATTTTTATAGATTCAAAGCAGTTTCCAAAGAAAAATATATTCTGTAGCTTAGATTGTCAAATTCAAAATAAATCAACTCAAATAGTAGAAGCAAATGAAACAAGAAATACTTAGCAAAATAAAAAATTACAAAATTAGGAACAAAAAATAAAACAAAAACAAATAATTGCTTAGTGTGTATTTCGTGGTTTCTTTTCTATAAGTTTCTTTCATTATATACATAGTATTTACAAAATCATAATTTACATTTCTTAATTTATAATTAACTATAATTAAATTATGCTGTACAATATTTAAGAGTTCATAACTTTGGCATTCAATTAAAATTAAATAATGCGTGTGAGTCTATGTGATCTTTACGTCGTCGTGTGTATGTTTTACAAAAACAATATATACAACCAAAAAATAATTAAATTAGTATCGCAGAACTCGGGACGTTAACCCACAAACTTAAAACAAAAAATTATATGATTAATCTATACTTCAAATAAATGCAACATAGCTTCAGACTTACGTACAATTCGTAAAGATAAAATAAATATCATATTATGGAACAACCTTAAAACAATTATCACGATTTATTGGACTAATACGCTTAAGCGTTGCAAGTACTCAGTGTCTGTTTACCTGCGTTGGAGCATACGCTACGCCCAGAGCTGCGCTTGAGGTGGCATGCGGTGGGTGTGATGATCGCGCGTGTGGACCCCGGCTGGTATGGCCAGGCCGTCGCCCAACAGAGGGGGGAGCTTGCCCGGCGGCGGTGGTGGGGGCGGCGCCGCCGCCCGTCCTGCCCCCACTGGTGACACCGAAGCGTAAATATTCACTGTGGAACGGTGATACTGACACTTCCGCAAGTCCGGCATCGCGAACCTCAACTTTTGCCAAAACTGTCTATCACCCCATTCGATGCACGTATTCGCTTTCAAACATAAACGCAACTCCGGATCGATGTCCCTATTCGGTATATCGCCTAGCAATATTATTATCAGTCTTCTTCGTCTCTCTTTCAGTACTTCGTGTAGTGCCGTCTTAAATTCGAAACGACACCATTCATTGTTGATAAAGTTTTTAGATAGGACAATGATCGTCCTCTTTGACGACTCGACGGCCTCTATTATCGTATCCGCTACGTACGCCGAAGCGTTAAAATCGCGGTAATGTAGACATAAACGGAAACTGGGATCGGTGGATTCTAGGCCAGGCGCTAGCATTTGAGCGACGAAAGCCTCATCTTTGACGCTATAACTTATGTAAGCGTCGAAAAGGCGATCTTTGTCGGCTTCTTCGTCGAAAGTTGTACTTTTGTAACACATTCGGAATCCACAATGGTAATAAACCCATACTCTTAGCTCACGACGCCAATAAAACACGCCGCATATTAAGGCCGAGCTCACGACGAACACACACAGGGCTATCAACAGTAACGGAAGATAATCATTTATTACTTGGTTTTCGATTATAGATGAGCTCCCTCCAACGTGACTCGTGCAAATTGTTGAATTGAAATCGGCCATAAGAGGGCCCACGGCGTTCGTTACATTGTCGAATACGCATGTAATTTTATTTGCATCTTCAACCTTACCTAGGTTGTTCTTAAACCAATTTCGAAATTTATGCATGTATTGGCAGTCACATGACCAAGGATTTCGCGAGAGACTTATTTCCACCAAATACGGATTCATCGTAAATTGCCATACTGCAAAGCCATAAATATTGTTGCCTTCCAATCGCAATACTTCCAAATGCCTCAACTCCATGAAAGTCCTATTATCGATATAATGTATTTTATTGTCTTGAAGATGAAGTTCTCGTAAATTTTCTAAGGGCGATAGTTCGAAACCGAGTAACTCTTTTATATTGTTCTTTTCTAAATGCAAAATTGTTAAGCGTTTTAGTCCACTAAAAGTATTATTATAGAGAGCGTCGATATTAGAATTATTTGCATACAATATTTTTAAATTTTTACGTCCAATAAAAGCGTGACTTGTTAAACCACCAAAATTATTACCATCTAAATATAGTTCAGTAGCGTCCATAGGTATACTATTGGGTATTTCGGAATACCCTGCCGCGGAACAATCCACAATATTCGCTGACCACGGCTGGTCGTGATAACACGTACAGTTCGATGGGCACGTCATTTCACAATCACAGGCATCAAAATCACAACATTGACACAACGTAAAACAGTGAGTTTTGTATGTACACAGAAACTGCGATGATTCTGCCTCGATCAGCGGAATGTAAGTTCGTTCACGATTGTACAACAACTTGCAGTAAATACTTTCCAAGTCCATCACTCTCGGGTGTTGTCTAAGATGATCGAGTTTGTTTATTCGTTGTAACCATTCCATAGTACAATCACACTGAAATGGGTTTCCACCGATATAAAATTCGGGCAACGGCCGGCCGGGATCGACTGGAGTTAGACGAAGCGCATTGAGATCCATACTAGTTATCTGATTTGCATACAAATCGACTCTCGTTAAATTGGTTTTTCCAACAAAAGTTTGAGCCTCAACTTGTATAATTTGATTATCATTCAAGAAAAGTAGCTCCACGCTGCTGGGAATAGAATAAGTTGATATTTTCGTCATTTTATTGAAACTCGCATCTAATGTTTGTAACCTTAGCTCTTTGTCCATGCGGTAGTTATTTCCTAATTCTTTGATGTTGTTGCTGTGAAGATCCAACCATTGAAGTCCTGATGGTATAACAGTATAATCAAACCATTCTATTTGGTTATCTGATACGTTTAACCACAACAGAGAGGGTATGTTTACAAATAGGCCCTGTATATCAGTGAGGCGGTTTGCATCTAATCTAATTGCTTGGAGGTTAGTTAGCGTATCGAATGCATTGACGTCGACATGTTTCAGCTTGTTTCGTGCTAAATTCAAGATTTGTAACGTAGGCAAATCTGAAAATACATCTTTGCTTATATTTTCTATTTTATTTCCAATGAGTCGTAACCCATAAACATTATGCAAACCGACAAAGCCGGGTTCTTCAAGTGATGTTATCTGATTTTCTCCAAGATCAAGAGTTCTCAACAATCGCATATTTCTTAGTGCTATGGGTACTTTCTTTAACCGATTCCCGTTTAAATTCAAGTCTTGCAACGAAGATGTATTACGAAATGCTTCCGGGTGAAGTTCTTCAAGACGATTGTTATCAATCGATAATAAAGATAAAACATAAAGACCATTCAGTGCATAAGCGTCAATGTGAGTAATTTTGTTGTAGGACAAAATCAAGGTATGTAAATTGTTCATTGGTGAAAAAGTATCAGCAGCAATATTTTCAAGCATATTGTGCTGAACATTTAATATCTGTAACGTGTACAGGTCTTTGAAAATTTTCGGTTCCAATTTAGTTAGTCTATTATTCGACAAATTTAACAATACCATTCTTATGAGACCAGTGAAAGTATTTTCATTTATCCAAGTGCTTGTTAGATGGTTATTAGATAAGTCCAGTGCTAACAGCTGTTCCAAATTAGCGAAAAGACTCGGTGAAAGCACACTGATAGAGTTATTTTGTAAGTATATTTCTTTTATCACTGGTCGGCAATCTTTAAATAGATCTTGGGGAAGAGCAACGATCTTATTGTTCGAGAGATCTATTATCTGCAATTGTTTCAGTCCGGATAGTGATTTGTCGGCTACCATAGAAATTTCGTTATCGTGGATATGGAGTTCCTTTAGTCTACGGAGCGACATGAATCCATTTTCTGGCATTAGCACAAAATGATTGCTGGAGGCGTCCAAGACTTCGATGTCTAGCGAACACGTCGAGTGTGCCGATGCTGTGGAAGGTATCGGTCCATCTTGTTCACTTATCAAAGCTTGATGAACTGCGCGTTCTCTGAATCCTAAATCGCTTACATCTTGAAGACGATTCGAAGAGACATTCAAATAGACCAAGTTCGTTAACGGGCAAAACAAGTTCTCGGGAAACGACCAAATGTTGTTAAAGCTGAGATCCAACTTTTCCAACTGCCGAACGGCGGTAAAGCTTTCTGATGCTATCTCTAAACTCATAGCGGCCCACTCCGTGTTTTTCGTTCGGATCGTTAAATTACGGAGGTCTCTCAAGCCGGAAAGTACGCCAGGCGGCCATCTTCCAATTTTACAGTTATCTAAAACAAGTTCACGCAGTTTTACTAAATGCGCAAAACTTCGATCGTCTAATGAACTTTTATACATCATCTCTTCGTTGCACTCTATTCTTAGAGAGGTTGTATGTTCTGATGGTATAACACTAAAATTTGTCGTGTCGAATTCACTGTTTATAGTGCGAAGTTTACAAGTCAGTGAGACTTCGTGAGCGTCGTTCGGACCCCGAAGCCACCACTGGCAATCATCGGGAGCTTCATATTTCAACGGCAAAGAACTCTGATCGGCGACGTTTAATCCAACCATGAACCAAATAATGATTCGGCTAATATGAAGTTGTCTTGATGAAAATCGAGAAACAGCCATTGCGAGATAAATCAAATATCAAGGAAGAAAGAAAACAGGGCACGATAGGCTCAGTGTCATGTTTTTTCCGTCGGCGTTCGTTTGCGCTGTCCCCTTGCCGGATGTGTAGTATCCATCAATTTACCAAGTCTATTTCGGCCGTAGTTAACACAGTTCTTGTATTGTTAAAGCACATGGTTTAATTCACTATTAAACACTTGGCGATGTCCAGCGTGATCGTAAACAATTTTTAATCTCCAGAAAACAGCACGAAAAAAGTTCACAAAATCCAAGTTATGATTTTTTTCTACAACAGTATTTTAAGTTTAAAACCGTTGGTTTTTAAACATAGTTTTTAGAATTGTTATTATACACGTTAGTGATAAGCGTGTTTTCACGGTTCGTAAATACGTTCGGAGCGTCGTGTGGCGCGACCGTTCACAGACGCTGCTACGAGTCGACTGAATGTGTAGAGCCATTGCAGTTGAGTAGTGTACGCTTCGTAGGGGGACGAAGGGTGAGAGGCGAGATGAGCCGAGCGGCGGCCGAACGCTCACGACGACTTATTACAATAAATTATATTTTTTACGGAGCTTTAGCGATCGACTGTACGTATCCCGAACCGCAAACTTAGAATGAGCACAGGGCATCAGCTGCTTTCGTGACTAAACTTTTGAGATAATTTTTTATAATTTTAGGTAGGTAGGTATAAGATTTTTTTTAAAATTTCTAATAATGTTTATTTATTTCAAAAACTTATTCTAATCAGTTTCGAAATATTTGAGAAAATTATAATAAGCAAATATTTTTAATTTAAGCTTTGTATGAGCTTTTGTATTCGATTGTATTTTTATTTGGAGTTCCGTTTAGTGTGGGAACATCCTTCGATGAAACCTGCAAAGATTTGAAATATTTTGCACGGTCAATGTTCATTCAACACTCAAGCCCTATAAATGTTTCTTCCATATTTTTATAACCTAAAGCCTGCAATGGAACTCATGGATAACACTGTCCACTTCGAAACACATTGAAGCCTTAATCTTATGCCACCAGTTTTACTTGTGTGTATCTGAAAAGGCGTAAAATCATAATTTTGTAATAATTAAGCACTGGCCTAAATTATCGTGTCATATTTGAATATACCAAATCCTTTTTTGTAAACTTAGTATGACGTCTTTATGTTTTACTAGCGACCCGCCCTCGCTTCGCTTCGGAAACATTAAAAACACACATGAAACAAACAAAAAAAAAAAATTAAAAAAAGTAGCCTATGTTCATCAGGGACAATGTCGGCTTCTAATGGAAAAGTAATTTTTCAAATCGGTCCAGTAGTTTCGGAGCCTATTCGAAACAAACAAACAAACAAATCTTTCCTCTTTATAATATTAGTATAGACTATAATGTATCATTTAATGCTATCTGTGTTTTATGTGGTAATCATAATACTTTTTTTTTCCAATTAAACCGTAATTTTTTGTACATTGTAATTTTTTTTTATTGCTTAGATGGGTGGACGAGCTCACAGTCCACCTACCTCATGTTAAGTGGTTACTGGAGTCTATAGATGTCTACAACGTAAATGTGTTACCCACTTTGAGATATGTTCTAAGGTCTCAGTATAGTTACAACGGCTGCCCCACCCTTCAAACCGAAACGCATTACTGCTTCACGGCAGAAATAGGCGGATTGGTGGTACCTACCTGTGCCGACTCACAAGAGGTCCTACCACCAGTAAAGTTATTGTTTTAAGTACAGTATTGTTTTAAGAACATGTATTTACTATGAACGTCTGCTAGATGTGAACTGATTAAAATGGTGTTGTTAAAGTGAGTTTGCTTAGTACACATTCTACCGGTGATCATGAAATTTTGCATACCCGTAATCAAAGTTACGGGAAAGAACACACAGAAAATCTTATACTTTTAAACGAGCAATTCTTGTATATTAATATATATGTATATAATCTGAATCTCGGAAACGGCTCCAACGATTTTCATAAAATTTTGTATACAGGGGATTTCGGGAGCGATAAATCGATCTAGCTACGATTTATTTTCAGAAAATGTTGTTTTATTCGTGTTTTCAATAATCAACTCTTCCCGACATCTATTGGCGAATAATAATACTATTTTTCTTAATTGAGGGCAACTAACCGCTTTTAAGACACAACAAGATGGCGTTATCAAAAAAAGAAAAAAGGAGCAAGGCTCGGTCATCATCTAGTAATATTTAATCAAGAAAAAAGTACTATAACTGAGGGATACATTTTTTTTCATTCTAAACCATATTAACGCGCTTTACAGCTAGTAAATAAGATTTCTTAAACAAACATTATATACCTTATTCATTATCCGAACTCAAAAAATCACAACCACATCGCAGTCTTAAAGGAGACTAAGGATTCTACAAAAGAACGGAAAACGCTTTTGCTTGCACGTAATCGGGATTAAAAATCAACCCTTCTATAATAAGACTGGAAATTAAAAAATAATGGAATAAAAGTATTAAGAGCTTAAAGTAACAAAAATCTTGAAAGCTCCTAACAAAAGACCTTCCTGTTAACGCTCGGTGGACCACACTCGCAGTCAGACGGCGGAAGATATCATTTTAATCCTTTTAGTTAAGTTGACTATGAAAAGACAGATGCTTTGACGGCGTCATTGCTTTGCTTTTGTCATATAGCTGTCGGTTGACGTTGCAGAGGTTTAGTTACTGCATATTTTCTGTAGAAAAGAATACAATACTATAGTGACTTCGTTTTTTTTTTTAAGTTGAGACCTGTCAATCGTTTACTGGAAATACCGCTAATTAAAAAAAAAATCGTCAATTATATTACCTATATATAGTGGCTGTTTAATTTTCCAAGACAGAACGCTAATTGGTCACAGGAGTGAGTGACGTAACCGTGTATATCCAGGAACTCTGATAACGCGCAAAGACTAATTGTTACCGTCTAAATAGAAGATCAAAACCCCAAAGGCTCAAGTCCAAGATAGCGGCCTCACGAAGTTAGTCAGCAGCTAAAAGTGCCGGTCAACAAAATTCTTCAAAATTCTTCAAAATTCAAAAGAGAAGAATCAAGATCTTCAGAAATGAGAGAAAGACCGAGAAGAAGATATAATTTAATATGTTTTTTTGGGATAATATCCGAAAAAATCTTGACAAAGGGTTGTTTGAAGAATAGTTTTATGGATACATCGTGCTGTGCGTTCCAGTTTGAATAGCGGGAAAGTGGTTATACAACAATATAACTGAAACTTAGCCCTTGGGTTCCAAGGTGGATGCAGCATTCACTGTGTGATGTTTATGAAATCCAGTAACCACTAAACAAGGTGAAGTGTCTATTACTATAAAATAATGGATTAACATTGCATTTCTTGATCGCCTACGAAAGCGGAAAGCATGTTTAATTCACGGCTTATGTGGATGGTGGAAGATGGTGTATTTGCCGATATATTATGTCTCACTATTAGCTATTTTAAAATTATTCTCATAATATTTCGATGTTAATTAGGATTGAAAATATTAAAGAGCGAAGCAAAATTTGAGAAGCAGATTTCAGACTAGAACACGAAATTTGAGTTCTAATTTGAATTATCTGTTTTAAATTTAGAACAACGAACAAAAAGGTTGTTCAATAAACACTAAATGGCGTATCCATCATTGTCTTTATTACACAAATTAGTCCAGAAATAAAAAAATATCGATGCGTGGGCGAATTACCCCTACGGCGGATTCAAGCGAACTCGATTTAACATTATTCAAATCGATTTGACATATTGAAACACTTCGGCATAATACGTTTAACACTTGCGGCCTGTTAGATGTTTCTTGAAGCAACAAAATGTTGTGTTTTTACAATAAACGTAATTACGTCAACGCCTGTTTTAATGTTATAACAAGGAAGGACACGCTGTGCGTCTGTAATAATATATCTCGATCCCAGAAGCAGAAGGCCGAATGTCCACAATTTAAACTTTATAAACAGAAAAGCTATCGAAGTTTGATTGTCTCTAACGTGTTCTAGATTTGCGTGATATATTAAGATAGATTTCTTAAACACGTTTTTCAATCGTGACTATTTTCACTAGATTTTATCAAAAAGAAAATCACTGGATTTTTGGACCAAAATAAGGTGTACCTGATGGTGAGTGTTTAGCGTCGCTCGTGAACGTCAGAAATGACATACAGGCACACACCCAATACCCGACTGACTACCTGGTTTTAAGTGGATAACGGAGCTTAAAAACATAAGAACTGCATGAAAATTTGAAATGGGAAATGAGAATTTATGAAGTCGTCGTGGCCTAAAGGACAATTAAAATACTAATTTTTGTAATGAAATACGTACATACTTAAGAAATGTTCGTGATTGACTTCCACGGTGAAGTAATAACATCGTGTGAACACGGTGAAGGAATAAAATCAAACTCGTAAAATTATACGTGTGAGTCCGCACGGATAGGTACCACCACCCTGTCTATTTCGGCCGTGAAGCAGTAATGCGTTTCGGTTTGAAGGGTGGGGCAGCCGTTGTACTATACTGAGACCTTGGAACTTATATCTCAAGGTAGGTGGTGGCATTAACATTGTAGATGTCTATGGGCTCCGGTAACCATTTAACACCAGGTGAGCTCGTCCACCTACCTAAGAAAAAAAAGAGAACTTGAACCGTCACCTTAAGACACGTGGTCGAAATCTTAATTGTATTAAGTAGCAGTTGTGTCAACCGGTGCTATGTACGTATGTCTCATAGGAAAAAGGTCTGATCGTATTTTCAACCCATGCATCAATAATATTTTTGTCTTTGTGAATTGTAATTCAATGCAAACCATTAAAGCTTATTTAAACTTAAAATAAAATACTCTAACGTGGTGGATTATGAAGTCATAAGCCGTAAGAAACATATTACATAACCAATATTATTTTAGTGATTCTTTATTAATTAGAAAATATATAATATATTACACGTAAAAACGGTAGTTCACGTAAATAAAACCGACTATTTATATTTCGTTCGCATCGTTTTAATTTCAAGGCAGTATTTTAATAAGCCCTATTTAATAATGTAGGAACATTATTATGCAGAGCCACGTACAAAGTGTAGTAGCACTGTTTAATTTGTACTCCCGTACTAAATTATAAGGGAAGAGGTAAACGGGGATGTGTCATTATATTTTATTTACTGATGAAGGCAGCCAGTAAATCGCCTACTTTGCAGCGAATGTTCTCCTAGTATCTTCTAGAAGATTTATTATATTCCATTCAGAACTATCAACCTTATATACCTTTGCGGGTATTGTGTGCCTACATGGATAGGTACCAACCACTATACTCCTATTTCTGCCGCGAAATAATTATATGTATGAAGCCTGAGATAGCTAACAAGAAGTGCGATTGAGATTATGACTGCCTTAAAGAGAGAAGCTGTTTACGCAAACCACTTAGCACTGGGGTGAATTGTGAGCTTTACTTCCGATCAGACAAAATAAACGAAGACATCTTATGTAACTAAATTTGTAATGCTTTATTTCAACAACCTTAATATCCTTGTTTTGCTGTCGAAAGTCATTCGTCAAGCCAATTTTTAAAGGAGCGTTTGTCCCTTATCTCTTGTTCTCATTTAACTTTTTTGTCTGGTTGTATTCCGTGAGCTCGAGTCTTGTTAGTTCAACGCCGGGCGTTTGGATGTCGTCACGTAGTTTTGAAAATTGCAAATTAATCTTTCATCTCGTTGGTTTAAAGCAAATTATGGCGACTAAAGAGGTCTAGTTTGAAGCAATGGTAATATCGTAAGCCCAATTTACAATCAAAGCGTTCGCAATGCTTAACTTTTTTTATAGGATTAGATTTAGATTATAACTCAAATTATTTAAAACGCCTTAACGAACATCTCTTTCGATATTCGGACTAATTATTCGATGCTATATTTCTCGAAACTAAACTAAATCAACCAGTGTAACTTTATTGAATAGATTTAATTTTCATACAAAAAACTCAATGTTTGTTTTAGAGAATAAAGCTACTACATATGTACATGTGTTACGAAGTTAAAGCAAACATTTTTTGCCTATTTCACTGCCAGATCTGTTAGTTTATTCTTATCCCTCAAAAAAAAAACAGCTTCGTAAATACAGATATATAAGATAAATTACTATAGTGTTAGCTTTGGTAAAAGATTAAACCAATAAAAAAAAGCGTCAAAGTAAACTTCCTTCAGGAAGTAATGCGAAATGTTTCCTTCTTAAGTTTTAGAATGATTCTTGTGTTGACAGCGAAGGTTGCCCACAATACTGAATCGGTTCACAATGACCCAAAGGCGAGAAGGGTAAACATTCTATTCATAAAATCTAATGTATCACACAATACCGTACAAAATCTTAAAATATGGACCTTGATATAATGCGTGAATCAGTAAATTAATATCCTTGAAATCTAATCGAAGCAATTAAGAACGCTTTTTTACCGTCCGACAATGTTTGCATCTCTCTTTGACTACTGCGGTTGTGATATTTATGTCCCGTTTTGACAAGTTTTTTAAAGCCAACTATGTGACAGGGGATGGTCCGTAATATTTCACATGCTCAGAGCCCCGAGGCACCCACGCTCAGGTAGCAAATATTATCACTATAGGCGTTGTTCATAGCTAAAAAGATACCTTATTTTTTTGTCAATAAAAAATAGCATAGAGAAGTTAAAGAGACGTGATTTGTTAAAAAAACTTATCAAAAATTTCATGGGATTTCACGTAATTTATTGTATTTATATTAAACAAGCGGCCCGCTCCGGCTCCGCTCGGGTCTTTAACAAAAATTTCAACGATATTTATTGTGAGTTTTATTTTTTTAAATAAAATAACACTTATTGCGGCATAACTATAATTGTTAGAAACATGCTGTCGCGACACTTTTTGTAAAAAATAATGTGTTTTACAAAGTCGTAGTACATTATCTTATTCTATCATGAATAGTTTTCGCAGGGCACGCGATGTAAAGAATATTTTAGGTAATTTTTTTACACTTTGGGTTACATTATGGGAGTTTTAGTAAGGATCCCTGATTTTTTTCAAAAAGCATTATAGCCTATGTCAATCGGGAATAGTGTAGCTTCCAAGCAGTGAAAGAATTTTTCAAATCAGTGCAGTAGTTTCGGAGCCTATTCAATACAAGCAAACAAACAAATCTTTCCTCTTTATGATATTAGTATAGAAGTATAGATTACAATGCCAATTAAATTTATTAGAAAGTAATATCATAATTTAAACTACAAGAACATGTAAACAGCCATAGAGTAACTCACACATTATTTAAAAACCCGGAAATTAGAAATAAACTTTAAAAATAAAAAACAAAATATTAAACCTTACTAAACCACTCTAACGCTGTCCATAGTCTAGAGGTTCTGACAAAATGACGAAACTACGAAGAAGATAAAAAGTAGTTCAAAGAACAAGCGGCTAACGAAAATATTAATCTCGAAAATATAAAAAGTCTTGTGTTCGATCGTTTCTGCGATACGCAATCTTTTGTGCCAATTATGAGGCAGCCTTTAAATTTTTTTCATCGAGCAAAAAATATGAACTGTCAACTGCTGGGTGGGAATTTGAAATTTAGTGTTTTGTCAAACGATCTTGTTTTAAGTTAGATTAATTTAGTATAATGATTATTTTTTTGCTATTTTTCTATTTACAACTATATCGCAGAAAAAAAACAGGTTTTTTTTGTGTACATCTGAAATGTTTCACAGCTTGGAGTTTGTATTCATGTAATCGCAAATTCATAGCGAGTCATAGTGAATGTTGTACATCCACGCTGGCTTTATCACTATTTCCGGACAAAAAGTAATTATGTGTCGCGATGACTGAATTAAAGATTGACAACATTCTATCGTGCTGAAGATCTCCGTCAACTACTTCTAATCAGGTGGATTTTAAACACATTTACACATTGTATGTATATACATTAACTATGCACAAAATCTGTTTTAACAATAGACAACTAAAAATTATTTGACATAAATTCCGTATGAGCATGGTGTATACAATATTTCATTGCAAGTTTCCTTACTACGTGGTTTGATCAGAATCTACTTACCCCCAACTAAAGCGATTATACTAATGATCAATATGTTTTATTTGAATTTTCCAACAAAGGCATTTGCAATGGAATTATCCTTTATCTAGGTGTGAGCGTCCCCATGGAATTTCATTTAGTTGCTGTCTCAACCGCACCTCGTCCAGGCTGCCGGAAGAGTAAATTAAACTACTTACTGTTGGGAATAATATAAGTACATCCTTAATCTGTACCTAGTTTTTAATGCATAGATTGAAAACAAAAAAAATGAAGAAGTGTAATGAAAATAAACTGTGTAGGCTCTGGGTGCAAGCTTAGACTTTAAGTTCATTAATAAACCAACCCTAGAAATAAAAAAAGAAACTGCATTAAAAATAGGCAGAAATCAAAATATGCTAGATATGGCAGACGAAATATGGCAACGATATAAAATAATAAATTTAAGTGAAATTTAAACGCTTCCATTTATACAACAACGGTTGAACCATTGACTTACATATCTATGTCCGCAATACTTTTACTAACATAGCTTGTGCTTCACTTTTTACTAAGCTGACTTTAATATTAGCAGCCTTTTTTGAAGTGAAACTTCTTTAGGCGCATAAAATTTTTAAAGAAAGTCACGCAGGTATGCAACGGAAGTAACATCAAACTACTATTGAAATTAAGTACTTGCCAAATGTCAGTAGCAGTAGTTGTTGTATTTTTCAAACTGGAAAGGCAAATGTATCATACTATACGGCCTAATATTTTATAATTTTTTTGTGAAAAATGTTAATAGGTATTGAAATGAAATGGAAAGAATTTGGAACATTAATCAAAAAGCATGAAATTAAATTAGTCAATTCAATTGGCAAAATATTAGTCATTTACAATTTAGAAATCTAAACATAATGTGACTGTCAACACTGAGGTTTGAGATTGACATTTGACAGACTTTTAGCGGGAACATATCTTCCTTTTTCCCTTCCTCTAAGTCTCGGAAATCTAAAGTTTTAGATTTGTATAAATATAAGCAAGACTTATAAATTAGTTCGCCAAAAAAGTTTCACTTCTGACATGTGTACTTTGTACGCACGCACTTTTTTTTCTATAATTATTTATTTACACTAAGGTTTTTTTTGCACACAGAAAGAACTATGAGTTTTTTGAGGTCTCTGGGAATTTGTATGACATGGATTTTCATCTTCACGGTAAGATGATCCCAGGTGTTAAATAAGCGCTAACGATCTTTTCCCCTAATATTATGACAATTTTGGTTTCGATGGCCTTACGTGTAATTAGCTTGTTTTGTTTACGGAGTATTTAGATTTCTATAAATATTCCACAATTATTGGCACAACAGCTTAGGACACATGTGGTTAGTGAAAAAAAAATTCAGTGGTAATAAATCCGTCGATTTCTTTTAAATGTTTTGTGTAAAATAGTTAGGAAGTGCACATTTAACTTCATGAGAAAACATCAAAAGAAAACGTTAAGGAAGAACACAAAAAACTGCGACAATGTCTCAAATTTAAGACTTCACTTTTATACTAGATCGTTCTATGTAGGTAATAGTATTCATTCATCTCTCTCGGAAAGTAGCGGAGCATACGAACTATGTGATTGCGAGTAATGAGAATTGTCGTTCATGTACTTCAAACAAACTTTGTCTGCAAACTTTGATGAAGGACATGTTATAGCGCTCAGGAAGCGTCAATATCATTTAAATTCAACGATTTCAACAAACGCACCTAAGAATGTGTATGTATTATCATCATTATTATTGAAATTCAATAAAGCGTTACAGAACAATCAATTACATAATTCGCCTCCAGACAGTTTCATAACAGCCTGTTCAATTTAACATTTGATTGTTGCGGCTTTACAATTTTAGCGATCGTTTCAAAGTTAATTTGTTCTAACTTTTGTTCGAACAAACTTGTTAAAATTACAAAAGGGAAACAGGTAACCAATCTTCCGAAACAAAGATTACGATCCGTTCGAAGATGAAAGACAATGTTTTGAAGATATTGAATTAGCATTACAGGATTTTGGGGATTTATAAAGATTTATGGGATAAGGCAAAATTGGACTTTATTCCGTTTGAAATCATTGGGTTCGTTGTGGTTTGCACCAGGTATTCTGCTGTATAGCTATCATTTTTTCAAGTATCCGCCTGATACATTTATTGGTATATGAAATGCGACCATCTTGTATTGCTACCCTTACTGGTGGTAGGATGAATTGTGAGCCACAGTACTAGGTGCCAGTGCCCTGCATATTCCTGCAGGGAAACAATTATGTACAATACAATACAATACATACAAGCCTAAGAACTCATTTATCAAGGTGAATGACGGATTTCAGGTTCTGACGCCTAGTAACCACTGAACTATTTAAAAAAACTTTATCCCACGGATTTTTTTATCCCACGTGTAATCAGAATATTTTAACTTTACAATGAAATAAAAGTATTACAACTTACAAAATATGTGTTTTTGTTCTTAAATAAAGTGACCCACTCTGATTGAAACACAATTTTCAACATAGCAGTTTTCATTCTCCATTTTAATTAACCAATATTCAAAAGTTATAAACACATGTGAGACTATGATAAACTCAATATTACCTGTAGTAATAGAAGGAATCAGCGTAGAGATAGTAAACTTAGCTTCTTACTTTAACTCATTGGTTCGAACACGAAATTAAAAAAGTTTGTACACTATATACTTCGCAAATTGCTAGGCTGTTTGGCTTTTGTCGAGAATTTCAATTATTTCAATATTCAATACAGATTTTTAATTGGTTGATTTATTTAGTAATTTTTTAGTAAGTCCATGAAGCGTTTTTTATTTTCTTTTATTCAGATCAATGGGCTTAATTCCATCTTATTTTTAAACTTCTGCTTTATTTGAGCCTACGATGCAAAACATTATATCATTAAAATAAATTGTATAGGTATATTTTTTCTCTTCGGATTCATAAACAGTTCGTGCGACTGTAATACAATTTAGTACAGTTAGTGTTAGTACGTAGTAGTAGGTTTTTGTACTGTGAACTTATAATAGTATCATCAAATTAGATTAGGTGGCGAACGAGTATGTACATTAAAAAAAAAAATGTTTCTCAAACAATCAATAATCACTCACTAAGCTTTGAGGACGTGTTTGTCAACAAGGGAAACTGCCATGATCTTGCCTATTTCTACTGTGAATTAATACATGTTTTGTACTAAAGAACAAGATCTGAGGAACCGTATTCTAATGGCACTGAGACAAATAACTAACTATACTTGAGACCTTAGAACTTATATCTCAAGGTGGGTGGCGCATTTACGTCGTAAATGTCTATGGGCTCCAGTAACCAGTTAACACCAGGTGGGCTGTGAGCTCGTCCACTCATCTAGCAATAAAAAAAAATGTCTCAATGTGGCAAGACAAATTTTAGTGTCAATGTAACATTTACTATGCTCGCCTACCTATAAAGGAAACAAAAAAACCAACTTGATACAAACAAATTTGGGCAGTGCATTCGTTAATTCGTATATAATTCATAAATTTTAAATGCATAATAAATGCAGTAATAAGAAACACCTAAATACGTCCAAATCCCTTTGAGAGAATAATAATTTATTTTTTATATACCGAGATTCTAACAACACTGTAACAAAGCTAACGGAACATAACTAATTATTATAGAACACCGCTCTTAACGATAAAACAATTTTAATATCCCTGGAAAATATGACATTTAAAACCCTATCACTGCTATCTCATAAAAGCTGTTGATTACGAGTTGAAGTTATTAAACAACCACGCACTTTATCATACGGTATGTTACAGCAAACAGCGAGTTCTGTAATTACGAACAAGTGGGAACAGTTGAGCAAACCTATCTTGTATGAGCGGTGTATGTGGTCACAACTAGGATGCTTTAGGACGTTACTGAGGCAGGGACGTATTTACTCTATCCGTTTATAAGTAACTTCTAATACAATTCCAGTCGAAGATCTTGTATATCTTTAAACACATCGTGCATTCCAGTTTGTGAAATGAAAACGTTTTTTGGATGGTAAAATGTGTTAAAAGCCCGTAGGATATGCACTATGCTGTCTGATCCTGCCGCTAAATTAATATGCGTTCCAGCTTAAAGGTTTCATGTATTAAGGTCATTTGAAATCATGTTGTGATGTCTATGAAGTACAGTAACATGTTAAAGCATGATAAGCAGTGAGTTTGTTTATTTGTCTGCAATAAAAAAAATCTTCATAGAAATAAATCAATAAGACAGATTAGCTGTTTTTAAATTTTATCCATATATATAATAACGAGTTTTTCTTTTTTTTATTAACATTAATTATTATTGCTTAAATTAAACGAGGCAAGGAGCAGAACCCTTTTGCATGATCGATAATCGAGAATGACTTCGACATCTCGTTTGAATCTTTTAATTTCCTATTTTTATCAGACCATAAGTATATACTAACTAATAAATTTGAATTAAAAATACTGTAATGTTTCTTACACTATTTTTAATTCAAATTTATTTTCTATTTTTTAGTTGGATTTTCTATAAAAGCGTATTTTGTTAGTTTTTTTTAAAACTATTATTTATTTTTAATTTCTTAGTTGAATTAATTACAATTTTTTCAATATTTTTTTTCCAAATTTTTTTGTTTTCATATTGAATTGTCCTCGGTCCTTAATAAGTATACCAAATTTCGAGTTAATCTGACGTTTTGAAGGGGGCAAAATCATGTTCAAAGATTCCGTTACATACTAACATACATACGTCTGAATCTAATAACAACACAATAACAATACATACGTCTGAATCTAATAAACGCGTATTAAAAAGGGGCCAGAGCTTTTATAAAATCTTGTATACATGTCCATTTTTTAGTCGATTCTAATTATGTTTTCCAAAAATGTATTCCTTTAAATTAAAATGGTTAATCTATAACAAACATTGGACAATCAATGCTCAGGTGTTTCATATAAATCGTATAGTTGACAAAATATTAAGGTTCTTTTTTCAAGTAGAGTTCAGCCCTGTCTGAGTCTCTTCATCGCGACCACATCCCGCAACTTTCTCACTACTACACTTCGGAGTTCAACTTATAACCATTAGTAGACCGGTAAGTGCTTAAGGCAGTATTACGATTAAATACATTATTCAAATTGAACTGTTGTTAAGTTTGTCCGATGGGAAATAAGTTATCGTACTGGTATTCTCATATTAATGTTAAATATATATGAAGCATTATTCACGATTGCTAAGATTAATATTTTGGACTATTAGTTTTATTAAAGTCCAAACACCAGAAGCTTCAGAGCTTATTATTCAGAATATGTGTTACTTATGATTTTCTTTGTCAACTTTTCAACACAGATATCTCTTTACCTTGATAAGAAAGTGAACAAAAACCAATCGATAATTTCTTATTAAACTTAACGGTACTTTTAAAGGTAATAAAACCTGTAATGGAATGTTACGAAATACTTTCAATACAAATAGTAAGTCGATATCGTCACATTGGAAGCGGGATCTCAGTCGGAACGAATCTATTGTGGATTGTAGACTGCCGAGTCTGACACGGATGTGGATACTATTTACTATTGCCAGGATTTCTGCTGTTGGTAAATAAATAAATATGTAATTTTACTATGAACAGAAATTTGTCATTCTGTGGATTGTTGATGTTGATTGAAATTTGATTGACATGACTTTCTTCAAACGAGGCTTATGGAGAGTGCTGAATGGTAGGCGGCAGCTTGGCTGTACTCCTGGCAATGTTCATGAGCGCGAAAGTACCATTCCTCGGAATACCGAGGCAGCACACGACACCAGACCTGAACCTACCTAGCTAGCTACGATGGAGAGAATTTAGCCGCAACTCTTCGCTGGAGTCCTCTCCCCTTCTCCTCAATTTTTGAAACAGAGAATTGTTACAATAATGTTGGGGAGAGGACTGCAGCGGATGTGGGGTCTATTGCCTCTTGTGGAATGTGGCTGCACTTGACTGGTGGTAGGACGTCTTGTGAGTCCGCACAGGTAGGTACTACCATCCTGACTATTTGAAGTGAAGCAGTAATGCGTTTCGGTTTAAAGGGTGGAGCAGCCTTTCTATTGTTACAAATGAGATCTTAAAATGTCTATGGGCTCTGGCAACCACTTAACGCGAGGTGGGTTGTGAGTTCGGCCACCCATCTAAGCAACAAAAAATAAAAGAAACTTAAGTACAGCCGCGGTCTCCAGAGTAGAGCACCGCTACCAATGAAGGGAGCACGAGTGTTGAAAGCAGGGCTGCTTGACAATCAGTCCCGAGGGGGGTACTCATATTCTTCTCTGGCCCCACAGCCGTCGAGGCTTCTTTAACTCCGCACGATTGTCAGAAGTTGAAGAAGCTCCCGCGGCAACGCCAATAAGAACGTGGCCACGCGGGTCTGACCAATTATTCGATTGACGTGCGCGACCATGCTCAACGAACGGTCGACCTTCACACGCGAGTGACCGGACCGATGTTTTAAGCTTGACATTTGCACCTCTAAGACTGAGTTTCTTTGGGACGACTCTGGTATAATCAGACCGGACCTTAGAGCAACGCCGCGGTCTTTCTCGCATTGATCGCGACTCTTCACCGGTCCAGCCACAGGGACATTAACTCCAAAAGCCTCTGCATCCTCATAATTGCTGCAGAAAGGAACGGAGAGGACGCAAAGTAAGCCGAGTCATTTGTAAACAGAGCCAACTCCACGTCCTCTTCCCACGCCCGAAGCTAACCCTTCAGGTAGGGATAATTGTGATAAAACCATGTCAAATTTGGAACAAATAGCACTTTTGGCTTCCTTACTCTGTATAAGGCTGCTTCACTGCCATCGAATACTTTCCTCGTATCATTTAATTGCCAATTGAAACCGTAGACAAGATAAGAAATTTTACGACCTCAAGATTTAATACACAAATTAAATTTAACATTTTTTTAGATTGGTAGTGCACGATTTCGGTAGAAAAATTTTACGACTCAAGATAGGTATCGCATTAAAACAAAAATCTTGAATTTTTCTAATTCGCCGCTTAATGACAGCGTCTCGTTATTGTTTATCTGAATTTTAATTCACAACACACAAGTTAAACCACGTTCTTGTTGCACGATTTTTAAGTCGAACGTAGAGATAAGAGATTGTATCACAGACACGTGTAGCTAGCTGTACAGACAGGGTGTCTCTTAAAAATAATACGTTCATTGTTTCTATCTCCAGTCGTAAGCTAATTGCTGTGTCGTGGAATTTATGTCCAAAATCACGATGATGGTTGGTTTTTCCTTATTTTCTCCGGGTTTTAATTTGTTTGCCGGTTTTATTGTCTTTACCACCAACTAGTTACCTTTCTGACGAAAAGCTTCTTTCTTTTGAGCTATGCATTTCAAACTATTGTATCTCTGAACATAGATGTAGTACACGATTAAAATTAGGAGTTCCAATTATAATAATTTTCATTTGTTTTTTTATTTATTGCTCATATGTATATGTGTCAATTTGTTTCAAATTTAGTACAGTTAAAATCGGAATATTCTACCAAACGAATACTCGATTTATAGATGTGCAATTAAATCACAAAATAGTCAACAAACAATAACAGGCATTATACTAGAAAAGAAAATTCGACGTATGTAGAAGTCTTAATTAACTTTGAAGCGGACAGTTATCTGGCTACCGACAAGAATATTTCATCAATCATAGGACGGTTGATTGATAATGTAACGTGAATTACTGATAGATGATGCTGCCAACCGCGGGAAGGCCCATCTCAATTTATTTACATGTGTTTGTATCACTTGTTGATGTTGCCAACGGTATGAGATAGTATTGGAAACTCGATCTACGATATAATGGATGTCGTAAATTGATTGACTAGAAATTATTTTCGATAAAATATAAAATATAATTATGGAATTTTGTAAAGTTTGTTTGTTTTGCATAGGGCACATTATTAATTTAGTTGAAAATACCATTTTAACCTATACAATACTTAGTCGTGACTATCCTAAGTCTTAGTTCTCATACAGCAAAACGATACAGAATGAAGAAATGAAATGCTACGTTATATTATGTTCAAAATTAGAGCATCTGCACGAGGTCTTGGTATTTCAAATTAAGTACTTTAATTTGACGGAAAAAGCGTTCAAATCTCTTCGGCTATAATTTATAATCGAAAGAAAATAAATTGATTAAAACACAACTCAATGCCACATCCGAAATGACAGGTTTCATTCTCGGATGTCGAGCCGGGTCGAGCGCTAACGAACCGTCCAAATGTCGGATGTGATTGAAAATCATCGCATAGGTACGGGTGTCCTAGACGGAAGCCATTATAAATCATCGTCCGACAGTAGCTCATACATCAATAAGGCCGATTATTTGATAACTGCATGGAAAACACGGTCAATGCTTGTTTCGAACTTAACAAGTTCAGTGAGGTGTCACAGCTTCAGAGACACACCGGGGATATGCAGTAATATTGCAAAATATGTTTGTAGGAACACGCGTGAATTTTATTCGAAAAAAATATTTGCACATTCCAAGCTTTATTACAATAATACAACAAAGAGACCAAACTTTTTTTTGTTTTTTCTCCATGCCTTGTTAAACGAGCATACCGTCTACTTGATGGTGAGTGATCACCATCGCTCAAGGACATCAGCAATGCTAGGAGCATAATCAAGCCGTTACGTACCGTTGCGTATATTTAGTACAGAATACAGATTGTCTATTTCTTTTCAACTCTTTTTAATAATGTCATAGATGGTTGATCTGTGAAATAATTACAAACAAATTGATCATCAACAGAGCTTATCGTAAGCATTGGGACTGCCATTGGCAATGTGAACGAGATGTTATTAAAATAAAGATTCTATTAATATTTTTTGTCAGTGCGCGGTTTCATTAGATTGAATGCTGTGAATTTATTTTGATGGAAAATTTGACCTCGGTTCGATTTATATACCGATCGATATGTGAATGCTTCTGACTTAAAACTATAATATTTGACGCCCTCAATTTCGTTTAGCGCTAAAATTTACACATTCAACAAATGTACGTAATGGTTTATTTTTATTGCTTAGATGGGTGGACGAGCTCACAGCCCACTTGGTGTTAAGTGCTAACTGGAGTCCATAGACATTTACAATGTAAATGCACCACCCACCTTGAGATATGAGTTCTAAGGTCTCAAGTATGGTTACAACGGCTGCCCCACCCTTCAAACCGAAACGCATTACTGATTCACGGCAGAAACAGGTAGGATGGTGGTACCGTGCGGACTCACAAGAGGTCCTACCACCAGTAAATACCACCAACCAGTCGTTTATAAGCCTAATATAACACGAATGTTAGTTGCTTTTGATCTTCGTTATTGGTCTAAATACACATCGAGAAAAACTTATAAATCATTCTGAATGTTAACTCTCAACTCTATGAATATTTTAATAGATTGTAATTGAGTTCAAACTTTGTTAACATGTTGTGATTCTAAAATTATCATATTTTATCTTTTAGCGATAATTTTTTAGATTTTCCTTTAAATTATGTTGTCAGATTTTTCAAGTCATTAATAACTCCAGAATGGAGACATTTAATCTATTGTAATAAAGTGATAATAAAAAAATACCTTCACCATCACAATATCTTATTTCTTAGTTAAGTGTACAACAAAAGTTGATCAAGCATCTGCCTTCCAGTAATTGAGAAACGAAAATTTTTAAATGCCATTAATTCTAATAATCTCTGCATTACCAACTTTTAATATTCACCGCCGATACCATAAAACAACCTCATTATAACATCGAAAAATTAACAATGATTGACTTTACAGCAACGAATAAAAAACGATAGTTAAAAGCCAACAATTACTTAATTAGAGATTTGGAGATAACCGGGCAGGTGTAACCAGCGCACCGGACATTGATTCGATACAAATTCTGACATTTAGTTACACCTCGTTGGACCAAGGACTCAGAGTCACTTTGTATAATAAAAAAGTAAAAAAAAAAAAAAACTTACAAATTAAACGATCGAACCTGTTCCGTGGCCCCCTGAAGAGCGGGATGATGTTAAGTGAACTAATTTATACCTGCACCATAAACAGTATAGGCTCGGGCGCTTTGGAGGCATTTTAATGCATATTCGAGTTCCTCCAATGCAGCAAGCAACAATAAAAATATATTACATTATAGTTGTTATTTATAAGTAGGCATGACCTTCTAGATTAACTGTTATATACTCGTACCGTGCCATGCAAGTTTACCAGGATAAGGACTTGCACACAAGTAAAAATTATGTGTTTTGTGTTCGGGCGTATTATAAGCCCACTCGTGGTACTTAACGAATATGCTGTCGATTTCTGGTACGTAGCCGTTATAAATAAATAAATAATTACCTATATATGGTTTTTTTAAGCAAAAGAACTCGTTCATCACACGAATGTTTGCTGGACGCGGGAATCGAATTCACAACCTAGACGCAAAAGGGCCGCTAATTACTGCACCACCTAGTCAGTTATGCTTTCCGGCTTAAAAGCTGGGATGGCCTTCATAAAATACCACTAAGACTCCAACCTCATGTCTGAAGGTGGGCAGTGACAATTATATTGTAATGTCTATGGGCTCCGCTATTTAACACCAGATTGACCGTGAGCTTATCTGCAATGCAAATTATGCAAAATCTGAAATTAGTGAAAATAAAAAAATAACCTATCTATCTCACGCACGTTACACTTTTTAATCTATCAAATACAATCACCACATAATCGAAAACAATTCCTACATTTTATTATATAATAAATAGTATTATGCTAATGATTTGTAAAAATAAAACACTATAATTGTCTCTAACTTAATTAATTGATACAAATAAACACACCGTTAATTCAACATAAACGTTTTATGATCAAGATCCAACATAAATCTTATCTTGACCACTAAATGTCAAAATGTTCATTTTAATTCATAGAATAGAGGTCTACTATGTGTATTGCAAAAACATACGGAACCACATCAAAAAAATTACTTAGACGCTTCTGTTATCTCTAAATGACTACAGTCATCTACCAAATTAACGTTAAAGTGTGAAATAAACTTTATATGCGAATATCGCACATGTTCGTACGACTACCCGCAGAGCGAGTTTTTTAGTTCGTATTGCATGGAGTTATTAGTTTATAAGGTAATATTGTACTGTGTTGATTTCATTTTTTTTTTGGAACTTCATTGGGACTATTTAAAAAAATATAAAGATTTTATAGTTTTCGTTTACATATTACTACTTTATTATGATAGTCCGTAGATTATTTTCTTTCAATTGCAATGTTTTTAATAATTTTTATACATTACATGCGCGGGTTTTTTTTCATAAAAACCATTATAACATCTAACAAATAAATATAATAACAAAACGATTATATTTAAATTGTAAATGACTATAACTGGCAAAAACCTCAGGAGATATTGTAGAAATGTAGACTATACTATAACCATACTACTTAATGATTGAAACTCTTTTAAATTTACTTCTTAAATATAGCCTGTATTTACGTTCCTTGTTTAGTTTTAAATTGAACATGATTTTAGTGAACATTTCTTAGCTGCGTTTAGTATAAAAAAAACGTCTGGCACTCGGGAACTGCCGCGGTGAAGCTATTGCATAGCATTTTTTATCAACTTATGCAATTATAATTAGACAATGATAATTTAATATTAAAACAATAATAAAACAAGACCACGCTATATTAAACATTAATAAAAGCAAAACCTTAACTGTCCCCTTCACACTCATAAGCTAGACCGCGCGAGAGAGAGAGATGGGCAGACTTTTAATGATGCGCATGCAGTGTGACGTCACGCCACGCACTTATTCACAAACACTACACAAGCGCAACGTGTGAATGTGTTGAACGCGAGCTACATGGTAGGCAGAGTGAGGGGTGTAAGGTTTTTTTCGTTACGGGATTTCATGATTCCGCTCTCAAACCGCGCTCAAGGCCCGCGATAAAATCTATGCAATAGCTTAAAATATTTTTTTATAATTGACAGACATTACACGTTGAAAGGCGGAAAATGTATTTTAAAAGACAAAACAGCATGAGTTGACTCGTTTTGTTTAAAAAACGCAGCAAATTATCTTTCATTCTTATTTTAAACACTAAAATATATATTTACGAATCGAATTTCAAACCACATAATACACAAACAAATTCTTGTTGGCATCTTAAATCGAGAAGGTTGTATTGATCGTACGTTGATGTCGGTTAAGAATATTCGATTTCGTATGCCAGTGGGGGGTTCGCCTCAATAGTTGCGACAATTAATCACATTGTAGCTATGTCATCCAGCGTTCCAAAACCGATAGATAGATTTATTGTGCATTTTTTTCTTAGATAATTGACATGCTGATTATGCAATTACGTAGATCTAAAATTGGGTTGTGGTGTAGTTAGTCGTCGAGGGGCTATGTTAACGGTTTTAGGCTTGTTAAAATTAGTGGTTTGCTTGATAACTGTTAGTTGGATTGAAGACTTCTTAAATTCAATAAAAAGTATTAAAAAAAATTACCTTTTCAAATTAAAAGTGCAGTTATGTTTTGAAGAAAAAATCGAATTAAAAAGTTTGAAAATATAACCTTTGTTCGTGACCAAAATAAATCATTCTGTTATTAAAATTAACGTTTTTTTTTTATTGTTTAGATGTGTGGACGATCTCACAGCCCACCTGGTGTTCAGTGGTTACTGGAGCCCATAGACATCTACAACATAAATGCGCCACACACCTTGAGATATAGTTCAGTATAGTCACAACGGCTGCCCCACCCTTCAAACCGAAACGCATTACTGTTTCACGGCAGAAATAGGCGGGGCGGTGGTACTTACCCGTGCAGACTCACAAGAGGTCCTACCACCAGTAAAAACTCTCTCTAATATGTAAATGTAACGAAATCTTTCACAAACTTTAAGACAATCCATTAACTTAAAAATTTGCACACGTAAAAATACAATATTAGTATAAATTTTAATATACTCCGAGCAGGATCACAAGGATTATAAAAATAGAAAGCTTTACTTTTAGTTTGGTTGTAGAATGAGAAATTTTGTTAGAAATGAATAACTTTTAATTTTGTATTGACACGCCAATTTTCACATTTCGGCCATTCCTTCCTCAAAGCCGTTTTTGAAATGAAATTACCGAGACATAGACAGATTTATTTTATGGAAAGTGTTTTTCTTGGCTGTTCTTGAGAATTTTCCTTCTGAGAAAACCTACTTATCCCATTAACTTAATTTAGTTCGAACGAGACATTGGAGTATCCATTGAGGGACATAAAAAAACCCTTATTTAAATAATGTACAATTTAATGTTTCCGTCACGCTGCGCTTTGATGTACATATTTAATTTACGTCCATTTCCTGTTATGGAATGTTTGAATCAAATCAAATCAAATCAAATCAAAAAAAAAATTATTCAACATAAATGAAAGTACATACTTGTTGAACGTCAAAAGAACTACCGCCAATTCACAAGAACTAGCCTCCGTCCTGAGAAGAATTGGCAAGAAACTCAGCGGGCTTGGTTTTTTTTTTTTAATATTCATTTTTACAATTAGTATTATAACATAACAATTATTACAATATTGAAATGCCCGGAGCGAGCAACTCATTCCCACTTTGTGCAATCTTCTAGATATATAGAATATATTTTACTATCAGAGTACATTTTACTACATTCTGCTGTTAGAGATAGAGTAGCAGTACTTTTAATATTTTGTCACGTACATGTCCAGAAGATAGTTATTCGTTATGGCTATTGTCCACTCCAACTCAAGGTTTCAAACTTAAACAAAGTAGTGCGTAATTAAACTTTGGTGGGTGTTAAACGAGTGGCTACATTATAGGAATTTCACTACTTGATGCGTACTGTAGAACAAAAACAGGCTATCCTCGTTCGGTAACGCTAATATAGCCTCTCAAGGCTATCAGTATAGGTAGGGGAAAAAAAACAGGCTATCTTATGATAATAAATGATTAGAGTCAGCATTTCGCAGAAGACGTTTTTCCAAGAAAAAGATTAATAATCATAATATTTTCCTGTAAAGAGAAAATTATCGAAATCTTCTGTAATTTCTTTAATGAATATCCTCACGAGAAGCTTAAAATGGATTAAGTTGCTTTTAAATTTATTTCAACTTATGAAATCAAAATACAATAACGCTAAAAAAATCCTTTGTGAATCAGATTAAAATTACAATTGGATTAAGGCTTGCCAAATTGATAATGATTGTAATATAAAAAAATCCAAATTGTCTTCGAATATTTTAAGATCATTCATTATGCGTCGAAGTCTCGCGGTGTAACGAATTTGTTGGAATTATTTTAGGTCGGTTTTGTAATAGAAAATTATTACGAATTAGAACTTGGATATTGAAATTCTCTTTCGTTGTCAATTACGTTAAGTTCACGGCTTATTATTTCCTAATCAATTTTTTTATTATTATTTAGATGTGTGGACGATCTCACAGCCCACCTGGTGTTCAGTGGTTACTGGAGCCCATAGACATCTACAACGTAAATGCGCCACACACCTTGAGATATAGTTCTAAGGTCTCAGTATAGTCACAACGGCTGCCCCACCCTTCAAACCGAAACGCATTACTGCTTCACGGCAGAAATAGGCGGGGCGGTGATACCTACCCGTGCGGACTCACAAGAGGTCCTGCCACCAGTAAATACGCAAATTATAATTTTGCGGGTTTCATTTTTATTGCACGATGTTATTCCTTCACCGTGGAAGTCAATCGTGAACATTTGTTAAGTACGTATTTCATTTAAAAAATTGGTACCCGCCTGCGGGATTCGAACACCGGTGCATCGCTCGATACGAATGCACCGGACGTCTTATCCTTTAGGCCACGATGACTTCAAAAGTTGCGGGGGCGTTAATCTTTGTGGGGGTGAGAAATAATAATGTTAATTTTAAATGCCCAGCAAAGCGGACGGGTACAGCTAGTTTGTTCATAATACGAAATATTAAGCGAATGTTCAGTTTCAAATCGGAGATTTTTAGTAGCGTGTAGTTTAATTCACTTTACAAAACATCGCTACAGAGAAAAGCACACACGAGTGACTGGTAACTGTAGAAGCATGCAAAACAACGCTTGAACTCTCAAAGCGAGCCGAGCTGCAGCTAATCAAAGACGTAAAACAGAAATTTATTGTGTGCACAGCTCCGTTGCAAGTTTATTGTGCATTACAACTGCAATTACTCAACTAATATACAAACTAACAATACGTTTGTGCTCGTGGAGAACAATGTCTGATTTTCGCAATGAAATTTATTGGATTTTATGCGTATTGAAGGTTATGAAGCATGAAGAGTTGAAACGAAGTGAGATTGGACCAGTAGCTGTGATTAATTGAACTCTGTTTTGATTTAATTTTTAACAGATTTAGCTTACGCCAAACTCAACAGTAAGAACTGTGCAAGTACTTTAAAAATACAGAGAATAGAGCCAACGGATTTTATAATGGTTAGATTTTATTAGTTGCCCTCACATTGCCCTCGCTGTTTCTGCTATAAAGGCTTCCGGCAGATGGTATGACCTGTTCTTTACGAACATCAGTAATACCAGAAATACATCTACCTCTAGCTTAGCCTAGATATATAAGCAACAGCTTGGCTCATATATTGCTGAGGAATTTAAAACTGAACTAAAAAGAAATACAGGTTAGGACGCATCTTCTTGCAGCTCCAAACAGATACATTAGAGGCTTTAATGCAAATGAAATCTATTGAGGTGACCCATTATTAATTTTCATCTAAGCCTAGAGACACAAAACAAGACTTCCAACGCTCCAAGCTGTGGGAAGCTACACTGTAATGTTTCACAATTTGACATTGTAACATTAGTAGCTCTGTTCTAACTTGCATCCCTGACATTTGACATATTGCTATTAGAGATTCGCTTTGTGGGAACATTCGCAAATACAGAGTAACTGTATTTTGTAAGTATCATTTGTTTGTTCATTTTAGTAAAACTAGATGATGAGGTTTTTTTTTTGATAACGCCATCTTGTTGTGTCTTTAAGGCGGTTAGTTGCCCTCAATTAAGAAAAATAGTATTATTATTCGCCAATAGATGTCGGGAAGAGTTAATTATTGAAAACACGAATAAAACAACATTTTCTGAAAATAAATCGTAGTTAGATCGATTTATCGCCCCCGAAATGCCCTGTATACTAAATTTTATGAAAATCGTTGGAGCCGTTTTCGAGATTCAGATTATATATATATATTAATATACAAGAATTGCTCGTTTAAAAGTATAAGATTCTATTGAATAAAAGCGTTACTTGGTACAAACGAAGACCACGACACTATGAAAATTATTCAATGTCATTAGTAGTTGGTCATGAGCTCGCAGGTGATTACAACTACACTGCTTATTCCGTCCAGCTGTTATACCATGCAAATGAGTCTTCCTCAAGTTACAATGTGGGCGGCGACATACGTGTTCTGATGTCTATGAACTGCGGCGCGGCATCCGCTTGGGAAGAAGAGTGACGGAAGGGAACGCCCTGAAAAGAAAAACACCACTGCTAAAACAAAAAGAGGTATAATAATATAAACAATAACACCTCTTGTTGGCCCTTCAAAAGGCTTATACTTAAAAAATTCACTGTTCATAAATAACACAACATCGCGTGACTTTCGATTTAGAAAACACGATATTACGAGCTGACCCGGCAGACTTCGTAGTGCCTCAATCGATAAATAAAAGACCTAAACTTTTGTATAAAATAAACTTAAAACAAACAAAAGGAATCCGTCCGACGGGGGACATATCAAAGGAAAAACAAAATTGTCATTTTTATTTAATTCCGAGCATTTTCATATTTATCTACCTTTTAAACCTTCCCTGGACTTCCACAAATAATTCAAGACAAAAATTAGCCAAATCGGTCCAGCCGTTCTCGAGTTTTAGCGAGACTAACTAAAGATATATAGATAGATTGTATTTCCGCTACTTCGATATTGTCCGACCATATTTGGAAAAAAGATTTGAATTAAATAATTCGTTTTTTTTTTTATAAAATTCGGTAGCTAAAAGTAGCAGCACGAGAAACACTCGAGATGAAACGATAATGCGAAAAAATAAAAGAAATTCGTCAAGAACCGAGGGGATGGAAGTTGGCAGTTTTAATTTTAAAGTTTCGCGTTTCACTCAGGCCTGCAACGTTTAATTTCCTGTGGTGAATTATCAGGGAGTACTAAGCCTGAAAAGCTTAAAATTGAAGTTGGAGTAACGGTCTTTGCTCTTTACTATTTATTTTGTTTTTGTGTTTTGATGTCTTTGCATTTGACTAAACATAGTTTTGAAACTAATAATAAAAAAGGCTTTTTTTTTTTTGGCCAGGAGGAAATCACCGGACTTCCGCCCTCCACTGGGGATGGAGGGCGGGGCATGTCGGAGTTGAACCGACTAAAACGTCCTGTCGCTCAACAACCAGCATCCAAACCTCGCATGAGACAGAACTCATGAAAAGGCAAAGGGGGGAAAGTGAAGCGTTTAGTGCGGAGCACATCTCTCCCATCACCCTCCCCCTCGGGACGCCGGACTGGCGGTCGTCGGCGCCACGACCACCAGTCCTTTCGGTCGGCAGGCTATCCGAAGCCCGCCTAGATGGCGCCGGTTAGAATGGTCTACCCTCGGAATACCCTGCTGGGTCAGAACCAGCGTGGGTTGAGGATAGCCGGCCTTCCATCACCCGAACACTCTTGCATAAAACGCGTGCAGAGCAGCTTGCACGTCGTCTTCTTAGGTCCCCTTCGCCGGTCCCCAGGCCGACATGTGAGAGAAACCCGAAACACTTAGAGGGCCAGGGCTTGGGCGAAATCCGCCTCCCTGGCCCCCGCTCGACGGCGGCGGGCCTGCGCGTCGCGCACGCGCCCCACCGCCTCCTTCTGCGAGATGGTGCACTCGCAGAAGTCGAGCATCGCCTTCCACGACTCATCGTCACCGAGCATTGATGCCACAACACCGAAGCAACCATGCCCAGTGAGCACCTGCGTGAGCCGGAAAGTGAGGCGTCCTCTGTCACGATTCACCCAATTCACAAGAACCGGGCGAATCGCCTCGACGGTCCTACGACCAGCCGAAGGATCGGCCAGCCGTCTGGACCATGACTCCAGCACGGACCGCCGAGATTGGGCCCTCCGCGCTCTGACCACACTGGGGCTGGGACGCGCCACGCCCCGGGCACGAAGGTCAGCCCGCCACTGATAGTCAGCAGCGAGCGCCTCCGCTTCCAGAATCCAAGGCGGCGTCCCAGCCAGTACACACGCCGCCTCAAAGGAGATGGTGCGATAACCACGGATGACCCTGACCGCGATGGTGCGTTGCGGCCGTTGCAGCAGCTTCGCCACCCCCGCGGCCAGGGACTGGCCCCACACAGGCGCCCCGTATAGGGCCATTGATCGCACCACCCCCGTATAGAGACGGCGCGTCACCTGGTCAGGCCCCCCAACGTTGGGAAGAAGCCGGCTTAACGCGCCGGCCACCCCCAACAGACGAGGGACCAGATTTTGAAAGTGAGCACGGAAGGTCCAACGACTGTCCAGAATGAGGCCGAGGTACTTCAACTGCACCCCGACCCCGATACGGACGCCTCCAACCACGATATGGGCATCGACAGGTGGCACTCTCCGGGGCCTGTGGAACCACATGGCCTCGGATTTACTGAGCGCCACGTCGAGGCCCAATCTTCTGATTTTGCCGACGACGTGCGCCAACCCAGCGGTAGCAAGACGGGCAGACTCAGCAAAACTCCCCCCCCGGGCCCACGACCAACGTGTCGTCTGCGTAACAGATTACGCTTAGGCCCGGGAGGAGGGCACCCCTCAGTACCCAGTCATACCCGATATTCCACAAAAGAGGGCCGAGCACCGACCCCTGTGGAACACCGCGCACGACCGGGAACCGGTGCACGATCCCACCGTGTCCGGTACACGTGACCGATCTGTCCTCCAAGTAGGAACCCACCAGCCGGCGAAGGTAGGGGGGCACTCCGTGTCGTTCCAGCGCTCCCCCTATCACGGACCAGGGCAGGGTGTTAAAAGCATTGGCGATATCGAGTGACACCGCCAAAGCCACCCCACCCCCGGAGACGGCCTCCTCCGAGAGGGCCCGCACGCGAAGGATCGCGTCTACCGTTGAGCGGCCCTCTCGGAAGCCATACTGCTCCGCCGACAGATCGGGTCCCTGACCAGATGCTGGATGATACGGGCCGCCAGAATGCGTTCCAGCAGCTTGCCCACCTCATCCAGCAACACGATGGGACGGTACCCGGCGGCAGTATCCGCCGGGCGCCCCTCCTTTCTCAACAGCACAAGTCTGCCCGTCCTCCACGATGAAGGAAACCGTCCCGACTCGAGGCAGGAGTTATAAAGCCTCAAGAGTCGATCCCCTAGGGCCGGGTGCAGTGTCCTTCGCGCACATTTTGCGCACGGCCACACGGAGCTCCGCCCCCGTTATATGGGGCACCTCGGCAGGGGCTTCGCCGTCGTATTCCGGCGGCGCGTCCATAGCGGGAGCAACAAATCCCTCCCGCTCCTGCGGGAACAGCGCCGAGACGATGTCCCGCAGCTGCCGAGGCAATAAAAAAGGCTTAGCATGTTCTACGGTTAATTGTAGACGTAATTAAAATTCTAATTCGTCGTCATTGATCACAAATCAGTAAAGTGTTTGAATAGTCGAACATATTAAAATGACAATAAAAAGGGAGAGATTAAAAGTAGTTGTAATTATGATTTTCATACTTACAATGTTTTTGTTTAAAATTCTTCTTCTTCGTCTTCTTACCCATCTTCTTCTTCTTACCCAACATAATTTTATTTTTGTTTAAAATTGCAACAACTAAAAGCATAAAGTTTGAAGATCCTTTTTTTGGGTCGACTGTACCAATTCGTTCACAGTATAAGTCGATTTATCCAGCACATAATATAGTCTACGGTCAAGGCCGTCACTAGCCTTTAGGTCGAAATCACAATTACATTGAATAACGTTATTGTAACGTAATTGAACAACGCACGACAGTTTCATGGCAGCAATAGATGGCTATACTGGTCGTGCCGGCTTACAGTTTAACCTATTGCTAAAGATTTACAAAAAAAATCTACATTTTGCGGGCTTAGATTTATTTTATTTTTTTCATGGAAGAAATTTACGAACAGATGTTACGACAACAGATTTGTTTTAATCGGTACCGGATTCATACCATTTCAAGTCAGATGATTACTGATTTATCCTACGTCATACCTCATCAGTTAGAGAGTGAAGTCGTCGCGGCCTAAAGGATAAGACGTCCGGTGCATTCGTGTTGAGCGATGCACTGGTGTTCGAATCTCAGGCGGGTACCAATTTTTCGAATGAAATACTCAACAAATGTTCGCGATTGACTTCCACGGTGAAGGAATAACATCGTGTAATAAAAATCAAACCCGCAAAATTATAATTTGCGTAATTACTGGTGGTAGGAACTCTTGTGAGTCCGCGCTGGTAGGTACCACCAACCTGCTTATTTCTGCCGTGAAGCAGTAATGCGTTTCGGCTTAAAGTGTAGGGCAGCCGTTGTAACTATACTTGAGACCTTAGAACTTATATTTCAAGGTGGGTGGCGCATTTACGTTGTAGATGTCTATGGGCTCCAGTAACCACTTAACACCAGGTGAGCTGTGAGCTCGTCAACCCATCTAAGCAATAAAAACAATTAAAAATAGAGAGAGAGAGAGAGAGAGAGAATACACTTTATTGCCCACCAAAATACAACATTAAAAAACAGTTACAGTTGCAAATTCTAAAAATGCTATTCTTCATTTTTGAAATTTCCCTTTTTTTTGTTATTATGTTTTGAATTTATAACTTCATGACCTAAATAAACAAAAAGAATTAGATCCATATCCAAGAAAGCGTATTAATAAAACATATTATTATGTATAGACTAAATGTACGTTTGAAATTTCAAATGCAAAATCAAAATAACGTTGAACTTTTTTCACTAATACATGGGATTGAAAAGCAAAAGCTCTCAACTAAAGCCTAAAAGTGCTATCGAGTTCAGGAAATAATACCCAGAAGCGATGAAGTGCAAAATCCATAGCATCAGGAAGCGTACCTTGATAGAAGTATGCAATTTCTACGATATAACATGATCTTTGTTCACAGGGCCGCATTGAAGATGAATTCAACATTAAATGATTATAAAGCTATAAAGAGCAAAGTATTATTCAATTCTCAGCTCCAGAGCCAATATTATTACAACTTAATGCCTTAAAAGAATCTGGATTATTTTACTCCTTTAATTAAATTGATTAATAATAATATTAATAGCAACTTAATTTAATATACCGCAAAAATAATAACTGAGCGAATTCTATTGATTTTTAGTCATGCAAATGGATACTTTTGAAGTAAAGTTTTAATTATACAATCAATGCATGAAATTAAACTAATATAGCTTCAGAATTATAAGCATACGATATACTTTCTATAAAACTCTGTGGGAAAAATATGGACAGATCTTAAAGGTCGCGAAACCAAGTATAGACTTTTACAGAACTATGGTTTTATGGTTACCATAGGGGTCAATCAACAGGATATTTGATAAATTTTATTAGAGACCTAAATACGTCTACTACACGTATAAACAAAAAAAGGAATAGAAAATGTATATAATACCACAATACGATAACAGGATCGTTATTTGTGCGGAAGTAATTTTAATATATATTTTATTATAGTAGTAAGTTCGAAATAGTACGATGAGAAAATAAAATAAATTGTTACATGGAACCTAAAACGCGACTACTTTAAAATAACAATGTCTGTGATAACTATGTAATAAACTATAATATAAGTTTACCCTAAATGTTATTAAATTGAGTAAAAGCTTCATACATTAAGTTACAAATGTTTGGAGCTTTATACGAAACATTTCTATAATCAGAACGTCAGTAATAGTTTGGTAATTTTGAAAGTTTTTGCTTTTTAGCGCACAAGTGTCAACAAGATCACACTGCACTTAGTGTTCAGTGAGTACTGGAGGTCATAGGCATCACTATGAAGTCGAAGCCTCAATAATGCACTGGCTATTCCATTCATACAAATCGGAGCGCATGGCTGCTTCTTCCCAGAGGCAAATTGATACCTTAAACCGTACTTCTTTATAATAAGCCTTATGATATAGAATATAATTTTTAAGCTATTGCATAGCTTTTATCGCGGTCTTTGAGTGCGGCGACCGAATCAAGAAATTCCGTAACGAAAATAAAACCTAGCACCCTCACTCCGCCTGCCATGTAGCTCACGTTCAACACATAGTACTTGCCAGCGGAATTTGAGCATCGGCAGTCTCGTCGCTCAATACGAATACAGCGATCACGTTGAATCATTTCCACGACACTGCGACAGTCGTCGTTTCTAAGTACTTACATTTTAGAACAATAGTCAAATGATGAGCAACAAAATAAAAGTGATTAATCGTTGTTGACCGCATTTTTGGTCGAGTCTCGTTTATGTAACTGGTAACGCATTAATTGCGCAATTAACTTATTAGAACTGACAGTGCTCAATTAATCGTCATTTAGGAAGTCTTGGAGATTTCGAGATAAAGAGTTCGTTGAGCCGTTTTAATTTTGATTATTACAAAAGATAAGTGGTCAGTGCGACAAGTTTTTAAATTATGTGCGCCTCTCTTATTTTATGTGCTATGTGATAGCAATATTTTCACATTGATAAAAATCATGATTTTAATATATGTTTATACTATTCAGAATTCATTTGATGCCAATTGATTAACTAGAAGTTGAAAAATATGGAGAAGTCGTAGTGAAGGTAGCATGGCTGTAAGTGTACTGAGATTCCGGCGAAAATCCCGGGAACTCGTTGTATTCGAAAAGCACTGGACCTGTCCTGATTGGGATATTTCAGACCCAAGAAGAATGTTACAGTTCAGAATTTTATACTTTAAATATTTTGAACCATATTTTAAGAAAATCGCAAAGGACAATTTTGTCACTATAGAATTCACAGTCAAAACTGCTTTCAATAATGATCTTTGTGAAAGCAGTAAAATTCATTACATAAAACGACCTCAACAAACTCATTTAACTGTTAAAAGTAAAACTCGTTACCCTCAGAAACAAGGCAAATAGACCCACATAAATCCCGCGGTAGGTCCCCATTATCGGCCTACGGGCTGTGCAGAATCCACATTATGTTCCAAAACTAGATTACGGCCTGCATAAAGCATAGTGCATGAATGCTGGTAACCCGAGATGCACAGACAATGCTGGCTCCCTTATTGCTCAGGTCTTAAATTGTTGTGCGGTTTCAATGGAATTGGCTGTGACGTTAAATTATTGTCGCCGTGCAATGGAACACCTTGTATGTGTACACGTGTTGGGCTTGTTAATCTAGCAGCATTAGCGATGGCATTATTCCAGTCAAAATGTTATATCGGGCTGATAAAGGCGTGTTAAATATTTAAAAAAATTAAATTGTTTCCATAAGACTCATCGATAAAAAATACTGACGTTCGGTTGTAAAAGCTTATTTTTCCCCCAACCTTTTCAATAGTAGTCTAGGGGCTATTTCAGCTACGCTCTGAAGGGTAGGTGTGCTCGCAGGGTCAACCCGAGAGAATTTGCTAACAATAGCCCAAGCAGGAGCAATCCTTCGCTGAACTGGCCGGATCAAAATCGCGACCCACTGAGAAGATCTGGCGAGAAACTTAATGGACTGATAAAAGCTTAAGTCAACACCACTAGTGCTAAAAATTCACAATAAAAATACTCAGTAGTAGCTCGAGGACATGCACTGGCATCACTATCCTGTCCTCAAAGTTATGCCAATTTCAAGTGTCGGGCACTCGCTTTACCATAAAATGGAAACTTCGAGATCATGTCACAGTATTCATGGACTCCGGTTACCATTCCACACTACTCCGTGCTACTATCCATATGCCTACTATCCCTAAATGCTGCACAAAAAAATTAAGATGCACACGACCCTATTCTTAAAAAAAAAAACAGTCTGACCTCATATTTAGAGTCAACAATTTGACATTGTTCAAATCTTGATACGAAATTCTACCGTGCCAACTAATCATGTGAGGATCATTCGCGTATTTCGACGGAAGATTACGGCTTATAATGATCACCATAATATTTAGTTTCGAAGATCAAGTGTGTTTGTAGGCAATCGTTACTTTGTTTGATTCGACCAATTACATTTACTATTCAAAAAAAGTTTTCAACTATTCATTCCTATTTCACAAGGTTGAGTTTCCTTTGGAATACAATAACTGAAGGAAAATATTATGTTGGTTTTTTGAAAATCTATGTGATGTACGTACGTGATCGTGGATGATTCATATATTTATTTGCATGTGGTTTTCAGCTATTATGATCTATTATTACGTGTGTAATGATAATAGAACTTTCTAAATTCATCACATATTAAATTATTGTTGGAACAGCCTAATCTTATTGAATTATTATGTGCCGAAATTTATTTTGATTTACTTAGTTACAAATTTTTGAGAAATTTATTATTGTAGTCGTTATTGGCTTCATGAGCGTTTCCTGGCAACAAATACCTAGGCCTAAGTACATTCTTACACAACAATAAAATATTTAATGTCAAAACACATTTCAACGATAATTATTTTACCGCACACGTACAAAACAATCGATAATCGATTCAGTTTAATTACGCAATTGATGCCCTTAATGGCTCTGCGTTTACCGCAGAATGCGACTGTGTACATGAACTACACAAAAACACGATGCATTGTATACAATTTAGCTTTAAATGACCGCCTGACAAAGATTTAATCTGGTGAGTATTTTACGAGCAAATAACAACCGCACCGGTTGATCTATTTACAAAACATGTTATGTAAGTATTTTTTTAAATAAATAAAAATAGCTACCGTTTCATCTAATCACTGTGCGCTCGTATATCAAGTGATAATGAATCCTAGGATTTTTTGAAAACGTACTGTTATGCTAATATATTTTTTGCATTGTAATATAATAGTATTTGGAATCAGCTGATACACAGGGTCATTGACCTCAACGGCCGTCAGCGTCTAGTAAGGGTAAGGTAACGAAGAGCCGTGCTCATCATGCGCATCATAGCATGCCAGTGGAACCTTATCCCCGGTCTGCCTGGGGCGAGTTCTGTCTCATGCGAGGCTCGGACGCGGGTTATTTCTTGCTGACCGATAATATAATGATTATTCAGTTTCCTACCGATGACTACAATTTGCTGTTTGTAAGTGTTCTTTCGAAATTCCTATTATGGCCTAGCTGGAGCAAACTTAAAAATCAGTATTGCAGTCATAGGTTAGAACCACCATAAGCAAACAAAATAATAGCCGCTGCCGCTTTATTGTATGAAACTTCAAATTATACTAAACTAACTCATATTAGATTGCTCCAATGATTCACGGCAGAAATAAACAGGATCGTGATACTTTTACGAGAGGTCTCACAATACACGTCACCACAGTTATCATTAAAATTCACTATCAATAAACATTGGATTTTTCAATACATCCAAAAGTGGAACTTATAATTACGATCAAAGTTGTCTACAAGTAGACCATGCGTTAACACTTTACCGTTAACATTTCTTAATTGCATCTCTTCCCGGTCACGATTCTAATAAAGTACGGTAGGTGGAAAGTTAAGACAAAAAAAAACCCAACAAATTACTCTGTCGCGAACAAAATAATTTGAATTAATGGCGATTCCCTGCTAAGATCGTTTAAGGCGTTGACTCACTGGTAAAATGTTAATGAATAAGCTATTCGAGGATTTGCAAGGAAAATTTGTTGCGAGATCGAGTTCAGTACTTTTTGAGTAACTAAGCCAAGTATTGGTAAACAAAAAATAGGTGATATTGTATTTTGTTTTTTTACTAATGTCGCAGTCAAGATCATAATGGGTTTAGCATTCTTTATTGTATAGACGGGTGATGCAAGCGACTACCAGAGCCCATAGACGTCACAGCGTGAATGCTACCACTCACGTTGAGACTTGACGTTTAGGTTTCAATTGTAAAATATTTAAGCAGGCAGCGGCTTGGCTCTGTCCCTGGCATTGCTGACGTCCATGAGTGATGGTAACTACTTACCATCAAGTGGGCGGTATGTTCGTCTTCCTGCACGGGCAATAAAAAAGAAAGAAAAAAAAACGAAAATCACAATTTTGGCGAATTTGATTTTTATTACACGATGTTGTTGGTTCAGTGTAAAGTCATTCATGAATACGAGCCAATTAGATGTTCCGTTAGAAACATCGGTAGTTGTCTGCGAGATTTAAACACCGACACAGTTCCATTGCTGGATACGTATGCGTGATGGATACGTACGTACCAGCACTTTCAACCTTTAGGCCGTCCTTACGGATCCATCAGAACCAATAACCTTTGCATTAGAAGCTTTCAGCTCTAACACTAGGAGCAGGCTTAGGGACCCCGGTAACCGTACTCGTCGAACTCGACAAAGAGGTCGACGTGCCACCTAGCCCATGCATCAGTCCGCTGAGTTTCTCGCCGGATCTTCTCAGCGGGTCGCGATTCCGATCCGGTAGTAGATTCATTCACGAAGCAATTGCTCTTGAGTTGTTAGGTCTCCTTCGGAGGCGCTCGGGCAGTTGTTTGCAAATCCCACTCCTCCTGGCTGAGCCTTTCCTCGTCCACCTATCCTGGTGAACTGGAAAGGCCTCCGGGCCACCAGTAATCTTTCAAACATAAAAAAAAACCTTTAGGCCACGACGACTTCGCGTTTCCAACATAGACAAATTATTTACGCTGGAAGAAGATGATACCGCCCATCTGATGGCTAGTGACACTGTTCTCATTATACTAGTCAAATTATAACATATGTATGTAAAACAACAACTTTGTTCAAATATTATGTAAGTATTCTTTTAGACTATCGAAGAAATTTGATACTTTCGTTTTACTGGTCATTTAATTTAGACTCCGTTGGAATTGCAGTCTTAAAATGAAGTTGTATAATTCTTTACGACCGTTCAAACAATGTTTTAAAATATATGAAATGAATTTAAGTAATACTTAAGCAGTATTGTATTTTCGTAAAAATCTCTATTACACTAACATTGGTGCTTCACTATTGCCATATGCGACCCTCTTACAAATTTAGGTCCTAGATTCCAGATTACGTGTATTCAGTTCTCTTAGTAGGGATATTTACCTACTTAAAATTATTCATCACATTAATATTTATGATCATTTTGTTCTGAATTCATTAAGTTTTTCGAAGTATACATAGCATATAATTTCTATATAAGAAAATTAAAATCTACTAGTAGTTGAGGTAACAACTACAGATTCGAAATAGTATTATAGACTATAGTTTTTAAAAAAATCACTGAAAAATATATACAAATACTGCTTATTAATCGTACTGTTATATATTTTTAATGTACCTAAAATTGCAATGTAAGGTGCACATCGTAATGCAGCTTAGTTAGGTTGCCGATAGATCACTCAGTTCAACTCTAACCGCGCTCCCGGTGACACTTGACCCAATCAATTTCAATTGTCAGTTTGAAAAGTTTTAGAGAAGTCGTCGTGGCCTAAAGGATAAGACGTCCGGTGCATTCTTATATAGCGATGCACCGGTGTTCGAATCCCGCAGGCGGGTACCAATTTTTCTAATGAAATACGTACTTATCAAATCAAACCCGCAAAATTATAATTTGCGTAATCACTGGTGGTAGGACCTCTTGTGAGTCCGCACGGGTAGGTACCACCGCCCCGCCTATTTTTGCCGTGAAGCAGTAATGCGTTTCGGCTTGAAGGGTGGGGCAGCCGTTATAACTATACTGAGACCTTAGAACTTATATCTCAAGGTGTGTGGCGCATTTACGTTGTAGATGTCTATGGGCTCCAGTAACCACTTAACACCAGGTGGGCTGTGAGCTCGTCCACCCATCGAAGCAATAAAAAAAAAGTCACGACTCCTAGTAATGAGTTAAGCGACGCGAGGAGGAAAAAGAGGAATTCTTCAAACCTAAATTGACTGACTGATATGCGGCAGATAACTCATGATGTATGTAACGTCGTTCGCAGTTTGGTAGATTAATGTACCAAGAACGCCGCCGCCTATTTTCCGGTAAATCCCTTAACCCACGGAAAGAGAGACGCTATTCTAAGTCACCACACAGCCAGAAGATCATAAGGCTTTAATAACATCTATCCAGCTATTAATCAGAAGAAACAGAAAGTTACTACTATAATATCATCCGTTAGTAGAACTAGTATCCTCATAGAACTATCTCCCTATCTCTGATTTTAACAATGCATGGGTACCTGTTCTGTGAACAATTTGATAATAGTTTCTCGGTCTTAATTTAGTCGTGGTAGCTTATGAAGTCGTCGGTTATCTAGCAATTTGTAGCGCGATTTCTGTATCTATATCGTGCAATAACATAAACTAATGGCAAAATATTTAAGTAAGTATTTAGTAATTAAGATCGAACTGCAGAATTCAATGCCTCGATAAAGGACGTAAAATGTTTAGGCACTCGACTGGCGAGAGTCGTAACTCTCGCAATTAAGTTGAATTAAAAAATAAAGTCGAAAGGAAACAGCGGAGTTGTTGATTAAACGCCATCTCGCGGCCTCCCCATCAATAACACCGTTTAATTAAACACTTTTATTCGCGCCCGAATCGTCGGGACGCCGGTTTCGGCTTTTAATTTTCGTTTTAACGCAATATTTTCTTTTTTAAATACAGTTGACAGTTTTAAGTTAATGAGCGGAGCCGGAACAAAAGAGGCTCGGATTTTTACAATCTTCGAATGGGACGTTGGAAAGTTATTAGTTTTGTTTTATAGTTCAATGATTAATACATAACATAAAAATATATATACGTTATATAATACCTTGTTATATAAGCTAACAGATTTTTAAATATATCATGGCCAATTGTAATATGATAAATAATAGTTAATTTATGTAGATGCAGCTAAAATATAGATACCGATTGACGTTTTAATGGTTTGATGATTTATTGCAATTGTCTCGTATGCATCCGCCATAGCACAGGAGAACTTAATAATATTATAGCTACTACGTAAAATAAACTTTTTAGGTAGACAAGAACACTGTCCATCTGCTGGTGAGTTATCACAGTCGCCCGTGGACGATGTCAATGCCAGGGATACAGCCAAGCTGCTGCCCAATGCTTACTAAACTAAAAAACAGTACATAGCAATTTTTAGCATTAGTGTTCTAGGCTTTGGTTAACACGTAATTGATTTGAAAAAGGTGTTTGTAGTTTACTTGAAAAATAAATAAGTACATTAAATTAAAAAATGCAAACAAGTCTCTTCATTAACAAAAGTAAAAAGGTTTGAATCAACTTTTTATCACTATAGTACCTATTTGCTCGTGTTTTCATGTCAATATCACGTTTTGCCAGCATTAAAACGAAAATTTATTACAATTAGGAGTTAATTGGCTGCGGTTCATTACTGTATCGCCTTATATTATCATAAATAACACATTGTTTTCTACATAAATACGATAAGAAAATAATAAAGTACCATTATGTGTGATAAAATTAAATTAATGATACTTCACTTATCAATATTCGAACATTAAAACTTTAAGGGGGTTGAAATTGGTAAAATTCAATTCATTTAAATTGACTTTTTTATTTTACGCGATTTATTGATTCATTGAACGTTCGTTTTTTTTTATTGCTTAGATGGGTGGACGAGCTCACAGCCCATCTGGTGTTAAGTGGTTACTGGAGCCCATAGACATCTACAACGTAAATGCGCCACCCACCTTGCGATATAAGTTCTAAGGTCTCAAGTATAGTTACAACAGCTGCCCCAAACTTCAAACCGAAACGTATTACTGCTTCACGGCAGAAATAGGCAGGGTGGTGGTTCCTACCCGTGCGGACTCACAAGAGGTCCTACAACTAGTAAAAAGTTCGTGCGAAAGTAAAAAAAATACAAGCTTTTTGAGATCATAATTAATCCTGTATTCAACTTCAGTACGTTTTTTCTAGTCGAAGATGTAATTAAGAGCTTTCTTTTTTGATGCAGCCTTAGCGCGTAGTTTTCTGTAGAAACTTACTGACATATTTATATTAATTTAACAAACAGTATTGAAAAGAAATTTAAAAGACTCGTAAGGAACACCTCTTCTTGTCTGTTGGAAAAGAGTAACTTTGTAATACGCTTTTCTGATAGTGCAAGATTAACTTTTCTCGATAGTTTTAACAGGTAGTTATTGAAAATTCAAACTGTTGAGATCACTGAACAACTAGTTCGCCAGTTATGAAGTTGGATGTCACGTAAGTGAAAAACCAATCGCCCACACAAAAGGTGCACTTAAATTTAGCTGATACGACTTTTTTTCAACTTAAGCTGATAGCCTTGAGAGGCTATGTCAGCGTAGCATACGTCGTACAGACAGGTGAAAGATAGTTATATATCAAGAGTATGTGTCGAACTTTATTAATTTTATTGTTGTTATTTAGAAAAAAAGATAAGTCCTTAGTGCCTTACAATGTCTTCGACCAATAAACTTGATAAGGTGTAAGGGTTTTT